>NC_136687.1:53570532-54260532 GCF_903797595.1 Erithacus rubecula
TTATCAGCATACTTTAAAGAAAGTAATTAGACTTCAGTAATAATACCCTCTTAATTATAGCTGCAAGCCCCCTCATATGGGGAGGAAAGCACATTCATCTTTACTGTTCCTGAAGTGTGCTAAGTAGTGGGAAATAAGTGAATTTATGGAGCTCTTACAAATAGCTGTCAGATACACTCCTACTTATTTTTATTCAGCTGAATTTGTTTCTCTGGGTGAATTTGGGAGAAATTTACTCTCAGAAGGAACAAAGTAACTTTTTCTCTCGGTCAGTCAGCCTGAATGTTTGACAAGGCATAGTTATCATCTGATGTTAATGAGCCAAGGGGAGGTGGAAATCAGGCTGGTATAAGCTGGGGAAGACTATTTTCAGGTGTGCAGCAGGTTGAACAAGCATCACATTAAAAAGTGTCTTCATCACTTTTTCTTGGGGTGCAAGGTGCTTTCAAGACAGGAAACAGAAAATGACCTTTCCATAACTTGGAAGCAATATGTTTTGGAGTGGATGTGATTCTGCTGACTACTGCCAGGTAGTTTCAGAGCAGTTAAAATGCTATCACCTACAGTTATTTTAATTTACCTTTGCATTCTGCTCAGATTCCTTCTTGTGCCATTTGCAAAGGGCCTGCTGGGTGCACAGCCTGACCAGTCCAGATGTACCATTTTAAGAGTCACCTCTCACAAGGACATCTCTACCATCTCATCTCCAAATTGGAGAGCAGAAGCTGGGAACATGTCATGGCCATCAGAACTGATCTCAATTTTCAAAGACAGTGTAATCAATGCTCTGTTGCTTGTATCTGGCAATGAGAGCAGGCAGACATTTTTTTTGCAGAACACTTTTTCCTCAGCAGAGAATAACAGTTTTTAAAATCAAAACATTTCAGGGCAGGATGTCAATTTTAAGAGGTTTTTTTGAGTTTTTTTTTGACAGGAAAATGCTTAAATGAACCATTTCTATTTTCTTGTTTGGTTTTGAAAAGGCATGAATGTTTCATTCCAATAATGTGAATGCATTTTGCTTCTACTTTTCCTGTTCTGTTTGTTTCAGCTTTCATGGCATAATAAAATATGCATGATAATATTGAATTTACACACCTCCTTCATTACATGTATCCAGTATATAATTTTGCTAATGAATTATATAGTTCAGCTATTATCAAAATGAAATACTTTTTTATTACTGAATGAGATGTTTTGATACTACTTGGGGGAACAGAGTAGAACCCATCTAGATAAATAATTTCTAAAGTTCACAATTCATTTTTATCAGCATTTTTGGTTTGTGACCTTTCTTTTACTATCAAGCTGTGAAAGCCACTACTTCTGCTAGTGGAAGGTGGACTGTCTGTCTCAGATTAGTTTGAACCTGACAGAATGTACCACTGCCTGGATTTTTCCCATCATGGATTGATTCCTAGGACTCTCTCAGCAGAGGATATGCCTTCTTCTCCTGTCATCTGTGAGATGCCAGCTGAAATTTAGGGTACATGAGCACAAATACAGAAAAGGGATTAAAGAAGGAACAATCCTATGTATTGTTGCTCCTCCTGCTGTGTCCCAACAAATCAGAGCTACTCTGACTGAGGTACCTATTAAGTGGATTTGTAACATGGGAAAACTTCCAGTTTGGGGGACATTAATTATTCAAAATTAATAAAGTGAAGATAAATGCATTCATCATCTCACTGTTCAGTACAAAATGTGATGAAACACAATTTCTCTCCTCCCTAATAAAATGAAATCAGGAAAATATTTAAGATAGTAGCATGAAATTCAACAGCAGTATCAACAGAAATATACACAGAAGGAGAAGAGGTATACAGCTCCTGGTGGTTTGAATAAATTCTCTTAACTTCAAATTGAGGGGACATAGTAGCCCATGCTTTGGAAAAGATGCTTAGTTTTACTGTTTTCAGTCTTCTTCACTAACTACTGTAAAAATAAAAGGCAATTTCTCAGTAATATCCTGACCTTTTTCTTTATGACTGCATTTTGATTATGCACAATATTGTCCTGTAAAATTACATTTCCTAATCAATAAGAACCACTAAAATAATTTCAAAGTATCATTTAAATCCATCCCTAATTTGATTTCACCCAGCATCTGCTTAAGCATGCCACTTAGCATGCAATTTCATTCTAAAAATTTGGTCTGTCAAAATAGCATTCTGGAGGACTATGTTTCCTGTATCTTAGTAATCCTGCATCACAAGTGCTCCCTTTACAAGTGAAAGGATTCCTTTCCCTCAGCTGCTTCCCTTGATAGCAGTCTGGTTCTGGTGAATAATTTGTTTGTTCCTTTTCACACATCAACATGAGTAATGAATTTCCAACAAGTCTCACAGACTGCCTCTAATTGCCTCATGAATGCAATCACTAGCATGTTCTAGGATGCTGGTTTCCTCCACATAAGATCAGGAATACCCTCTGCTTTCCTCCATAAATTCCTCCATTTAAATTCCTTGATCTGACTTGCAGAATTGGAAAGGGAGGAAATTACCATCCATATCTCACTAGGGATGAGAGCAGCTGGTCCTATGGTTAAAGTCTGGCCTTCAAGAAGTTAATGTCATTGTCAGCAAAACTCCACTAAGGTACCAGCTACGAGTTTAACAAATCTGCTGGTGATGTGTGACTCCTGGTGTCTCGGTTGACAGGACAGGATCAGGAGCCTCCACAGTCAAAATCAGAAGTGTTTCTGTTATTTTACAGTGTGCTCTATCAGTAGCATATACACCAGAAGCATTCACTGCACTGTCTCACTGCTTTTTTGTGCTCTGTACCTAATGGGAGCAGCAAAACTTATGTCAAGATCTGAAATAAGCCTCTGGTTTTAAGTGATTTTGCACCAAGGACAGATGACCTGAGCCAACTTCTCTTTCCTTGGCCTTTTAGGGGAAGCTAATGATGCTGAGCACCTCAATTTTTGGACATCAGACTTGATGCCATCCTCAAAAGGGCTTGAAAAGAGAAAGAGCAGAGCACAGACCTCCAAACATTAGACCTCTTTGAGGCATTTTGTGTTTCAACAAACACTTCTCACTTTCAAAAGACTCAGCTATGTTTTTTGACAAAGTCATTTTTCAGTGTAGCACTGCATTAAAAAGCAAAAGAAAAATATGAACATCTAGGATGTTCAGAAATCTTTTATCATGTCTAATAATAAACCAAGGATTAGTTTTCTTGTCATTCAGCTAAATATTTTGAATTGCAAAAGTTTCTAGCTGAGTTAGTTCTCATGTAACTTTAAAAACACAACCCAGATACTTCTTTGGAATGCACAGGTGAGCAACTGACATTTTCTAAACTGATTGCAATTATTTTGGAGCACATTTTACACTGTAATTAATTATAGCATGGGTCAAAAACAGAGACACTCTAGACAACCATCAATCCTCTAAATTCTCCACTATGCAAATGTAATTTTTGCATTTCACTTTATTTTATTTTGGTTGGTTGGTTTGGTTTGTTTTAGTCACTCTTTTCTTGGATTATCAACTTGGGTGAATGCAAAAAAAAAAAAAAAAAAAGCTTTTAGAAAGGATACATTCTTTCCAAAACTATAGAAACCCCTGTGCAGCTGAGATGCACAGTTGGGTATGGAACATTAAAGAGGATTAGGAGTTAAAAAGTCTTCTCTTACCGACCCATGGAGGTGCAGTATCAGTGTGGGTGCTCCTCATTTGTTTATGTGCAAAGTAAAACAGGTTGTCTTTTTTTAGCTTTGCTGCTGTAATACCTCTTCCTGAAGTGTCCTGTTTACAAAATGGATCCTTACATGACCTGGCTTTTAGTGGTGTAATTCTTGACCCTGCTTCCCATCACCTGCTGCATCAGCTTGCTCTAGGAATTCAGCAGCCATCACATCCCAAGTCACCTCCAAAACTTCGTGTGTGGGTTATTGCTGCCAGCCTTTGACAGAGGGGATAAAAATCAATGAATTACAAACTCATACTCACCAGGAATTCTGCACCATCCTAGGGCTGTATTCCTTGACTCATCATGGCATAACCTTTCTTCTCCTGGCACCCTGGTCCAGTGCTTCACTGTCCTTTGATTAGTACCTTTCCTCTTGAAAAGCCTGCAGAAGTTGGGTACAATTTTTCCCTGTTTTGGTCAGTCTTTTTTTGATCCATTTGGTTTCCTGGACTGCTTCTTAAGCATTTGGTTCACAACCTTTCAGTGTCATGGTGAAAATGCGACACATTCTTTATCCCTTGATGCTCTTCTGACCTGACCAGATATCTTTTTTAAAGTCTACCTTTGCACAGCTGGAAAATGTGAGCTTTGGGCAGAATTGGTTAGTCTGACATACATGGGATAAAGGTGAGTAACCTAATAGTAATAATACCTTTCTTCATAGGAAAATTTACTATCAAAAACCCTTGAATGCTGTGCAAATAAGCTCACTTCACATATGTTGTCTGAGAGGGAAAAAAACTCCTCATAATTGTAAATTTTATAGTTTTAATGTTGTCAAAGCCAAATGTCAGTTTTCATTTTGAAAAGCATTTCATGCTACATTCTATAATAATCTTTATTTTTAAATAATATTGGTGAAGCAGACAAAATTTCAACTATTTTTTTATTTTCTTTCTTTTTTTTGTCCATTTTCCTGTGCTCAGAAAAGCCTTTTCAGCATTTTCTCTCATGGAGAATTTTCAAATAGTCAGCTTTATGTCTTAAATAAAAAAAGATGGGTGTCAAAAAATCTCAGAATCCTGTCCTCCTCAGAGCACTAGGGCAGTACATCACATTAGATGATTATTTGGTCTCTACCCCTTAAAAGGTATTAGTCTATTAATTATAGGTCAGCTCATCATTTCTCCTTTAGACTAGCTTCAGTTTAATTTACCTTCCTTTTTTTTCTTGTTATTTAGCTCATCCCTCTAAAATGGACTAAAGCTACATCTATTTACTTTCCTCTTCCTTCTTTGCAAATATTTTTTCTCATTATTTCTTTCTGTGACATCACTCCACCCACTTTGAGCTTTAGTTGTTTTTCAGGAGAAATTTGGGGCTACCCAATATTTTTCTTGTTGGACATTTATTTCAGGCAGACTTCAGGCTAGCCCTTCTTTACATTATTACCTGCACCTTGATACATGTTTGTGATCTTTCTGGCAGACAGTTGTTTGCTACCTTTACTGCATGTCTAGGAGATTAGGGACAGTAGAATGGAGAAGTCTCACAAGGCAGCCATTGTAGGTGTCTCTCCTATTGCAGTTCTCTGAAATTATCACAATATCTGTCAAAAGGCTATTAATATTTTCTTTGTCTTCTTTGCCCAGTGTTTTATGTACATTTTAAGTCATGAAAAGCCTCTGCTTGCATTCACAAGGAAGAGGTCTCAGTCCAGTACCAAATCCAGCTGCAAGAGAGCTCATGTCAGAGCCATAAGTATAGTATTACTGTTAATAGTTCCTCACAACTTACAGTGCTCTCAATAAATTACACACAAAAAAAGTCCATTCAAGATCTGAAAATATTTCATTGCACTGGTTGGTAGCATTTCAAGTCTGCAGCTCTCATTTGTTAGATACTGTTAGATACTGATCATGAGCATGTTAAAACATTTGTGCAGAGCAGCTGGCTTGCATATGGGAAGTTATGCTATTATTCAGCAACACTGTGATTTTACAGTGCTTGGGAGGACAGCAGTGTGCTTAAATATTTCTGGTTGCACTGGTGGAGTTTCAGATCACTTAACTGTTGGTATAATCTTTACGTAGCTTCACATAATCTGTTAGAACTAAATTATGCCATGTCTTCCTGCTTATATTATTTTACTTCTAGTAATGTGTCATTCCCATTCATTTAGAATCTCCAGAGTCTGCAGCTGAGAGTTCTAATTAGGTGTGTCTACAACTCTGAATATTAGGTCTTCCATCTTATTTTCATATTTGGATTCAATTTACTATGTGGAAACAATTCCTTTGCTCTGGGATCTATCAATGTTTTCTCTTTCAGGATAAGAGTGGAACTTGGATCAGTCACAAAAAATAAATGACTGTGAGCATCTTGCATGAAACCTACAGTTTGCTTGGTGATTCATGTATTTGTTCAATGCACATGAACTCACACAGAGCAATGCCATCACATATCTTTTATGAGCCTATTTTTAGATATGGTTTTGTTCAGGATGTGAAGTATTTTGCACAGGAATTTAAAAGCTCCTGCAGCACACACTCTGTAATTTCAAGGCCACCTAGGATTTCTTTTTTGTCTCTCTTTTTGGTGCAACACACACATGTGGTATCTTCCTGTCTGTGCTAATATAAACTAGTAACATTAAGAATTTTACTGTTTTTCCTTTTCTGGAAAAAAAAAATACAGTGCTTTTTGCAGACACTCGGTTGATTTCCTTTTCCATTCCCTTCCCTGTCCTCATCATGGCTGGACAGGTGAAAGCAGAGGTGAGCCTGAGACAGCTCAAGGTGTAGAGCTCAAAAAACCATCCCCAGCAGTGCTGAGCATTCCAGGCTGATGCTTCCCTGCACCCCAAAGTAACTTTAAATGTGGCAACCAGGTTCATTTCTTTTGCTGTACTGTCTGTGGTCAGTGTCAGGGAGAGCTGTTTGTTATGGATGTGTCCAAATGAAGGATGACTCCTGCCAGGCCTTTGACAGAGGCAAAAAGAGCCTCATTTCCTGGCTAACCAGGAAAGACAGAAGTTCTGAATACATTTATTGTTAAAACATGCTGTTACTTGGGTTTTGAGCTCATTTGTGCATGAACTGTCATTTGGTTTTGTAACTGTGCAGTGACTACGGAACTGACCTAATAATGGGTTTTCATTGAAGGTGGTACAATATGAAAACAAATAGTAATAGCAGCCACTAATGCTTTGGACTTCAGATTTAGTCTCTGAGTGCCCCAGAATTACACTCTTAGCCAAATGGAGATGATGCTTACACATCTATGGAGAGTTCTTGGAATTGTGTGAAAATTTGTTTCCACAAGCAGCTTGCTTGGTCAGTGAGTGTGTGAAAACCTGGGGTAAATTATGGAAATAACCTCCAAATATAATAAAAATAACATTCAATACCTATTCTCCAAATATTAAAAAAAAAAAAAAAAAAAATAACCTCCAATACCTATTCTCCATCCCTTTCTGAGCCAAGTGTTGTCACATGCTGGAAAGCAGATGGGATCAGCTTCTTTATCTTTCTGGCCTTTGCTGTTACAAGAAAAGGATGCAGCACTGAAAATGTAAATATGCCTGATCAGGGTTATTGGTGCCCAGAGCATCATAAGGAACAACAAAATTCCAACAGGCTAAAGTGGTCACACACAGAGCATTCAGCACCTACAACAACCTCCTTCCCAGAGCACTTCCCATGGGAAGCATCCCTCCCTTCCTATTTCCCCACACAGATCTCATCTGCAGCTTGGACATTGAAAACCAATCAGTTGCAAAAACTGCCTTGGATACTTCAAACAGGGCCCAAAAATGGAAGTATCACCTTTTTTTTTTTTTCTTTTTTGCCACCTTCAGCTGATGCAAAATAGGTTCATGCATTGGGAATCTAGCTGCTAAACTCTGATGTGGGAATCTGTGCTTGGCAATCTCAGTAATCCACAAGAAGTTAAATAATGACAGAGTACAACCTTGAACCCTGCAGTTTTTGGTCTTGAGGCCACATGTTGGGCATTTCTGGTATTTTCTGCTTTTAAAGAGGATGGAGATTCTCACATCCTGCTGCTTTGTTATGAGGTGATGCAGGCCTGCACTTAGCAGATGGGGAGAGAAATCAGCGGGGCCTTCTGAGCTTTCTGGGCCTGTAACAACCTCTAAATCATCACAGTGCTCCCCAAACTTGCTTAAGCAGATTTCTCAGTCGTTGCAGGAGTGCAAGGGGAGCACTTGATGTGCATTTTATCGAGCAGTGGATAAAGGAAGACCATGGCTCACTCAGTAAGTCCCTCAGAAGTGCGAGTGCTCGGCCTGCCTGCCGGTGAGCTGCTTGTGCATGCAGAGAGCAGCTCATATTCACTCTGAATGCTTTTGTTAGGTAATAAAAAACAGAAACACTGCCACATGTATGCAAAATGCTCTTCTGAAAGACTGCTCACTTGGCCAAATCTGAGCTCATTTTCACCAGGATCCCCACAGGGCTTTCCCAGCTAGGCCTGCCTCCCTTGCCAAGCTGGTTCTGTCAGCAACCAGCTCTTGCAAACTTCCTATAAAACCTCTTACAAACTGAGGATTAGTCTAAACACAGGGAGAAGTGTATTCTTTCTCCCTCTAACACAGCATGCATTCAGATTTGCAATATGAATTATATTTGCTCTATGTTTGCTCTAGCTCTGCAGAAGAGTTCAGGTGAAAATAACAAAAGTGCTAATACAAAATGTTTCATCCAAGCACGCTGGTGATCTTCACTCTGGGTGCCAGTAGCATTTAAACTATGATAAATATAGTTGCATCTTTCTCTGTTCCTTGGATAACATTGTTAAGGCAAATCATACAGCTGGTTTGCAGTGATTAATATATATTTCAAGCATGTTTCTCTGTCCTGAATCACAAGGATGGTACAAAACCATACTGCTAGTGCTTCATGTTTTTTACAATAAAAGCTTAATTCCCCATGGAATAGACCCTCTATGGGCCTAGAATACTGGGATGCAGATATATCCCTCCACTGTCCCCAAATTGGGCCATGTGCCATGGCTTGCCCTCAGCTGGGCACCACAATTCTTCTGCTCCAGGAGCCAGCCAGATTCCATCAGAGGACACATCACCTCACCCACTTCATGTTAAAGATGACACATAGTCAGGTAAGCACTCACATGCTTTCTTTGTCCAGGTTTTAGATGAGCTGTTTCCATGGAAATAGGTTGTTTCTGTTTATTGATGCCTATTTTCTCCTGGAAACCCTTGTTTCAACAATGGTTTTTTTGCTGGGAATGGCTGCAGTACACATCTTGATGGGTCCTCATCCTTAACTTTTACTTTTCCTCCTAATTTTATATACAAAAAGTTTAGAAGATCAACTACTCATCAACAGAAATTATTTGAAATACATGTATAGGTTTAATAATAGCACACAGCATTAGAAATACATGCTGCTGATTTTAATAGTAGCACATCAGCAAAGCAGGTTAAACATTTTTGTCTGCTTCTTCCATTTATCTGTTTATTTTAAGAGTCCTCTTTAGAGAAAATCTTTTTAAAGAAAAAATTGCAAGTTAATAGGAGAAACAGCACTTTGTCAGAAATAATTCAGGAATGTCTTAGCATTCTTCCAAAAAGCTAACTGTTTCTCTTGGAAAGAAAAAGAAGAAAAAGAAAAAGAAAAAGAAAAAGAAAAAGAAAAAGAAAAAGAAAAAGAAAAAGAAAAAGAAAAAGAAAAAGAAAAAGAAAGAAAAAAAAAAAAGAAGAAAGAGAAAAGAGAAAAGGGAAAAGAGAAAAAGAAAAGAGAAAAGGAAAATAGAAAAGGAAAAGATTTGCTTTTTCTTTCTTATTTCCTCCAAGGGGAGCAATAGCAATCTTTAGCAAGTGGCTATATGAGAGAGGGGAGAAATTCCATTGAAAAATATGGCAAGAAACAAGGTATTTTCAATCACATCTCTTCACTAGTAATGTAACATGTCACAGGACTGTAGCAGTAGGCACATTGCTACACAGAGACAGGACCAGTTATAGAACACAAATCAAAGAAAAGATAAAGATACCAGAGAAAAGTGTTTGGCTTCTTCCTGACCTTTTTTTTTTGCTGTCTTATGACTGCATGCAATGTCTTGATAGTGGTGAAGAAATAATAATAATAATAATAGTAATAATAATAACAACAACAACAACAGCAATAACAAATTCTTCTACTATAATCTGGGGAATCTCTTAGAGGAAACTAGTGAGCTGAGTCTAATAATGCCTTTGGGAAGAAGGCTGGTATTGTTTTCATTTTACACATGATGAAAATGATAGATGAAGTGTTTAAATGATGCAAAGGGAAAAATCAGTTTCCCTCTTCACTGAGGAGGTTTGGCATCAAATGTCTCAAACAAAGCAGTTTTGTAATACAAGGGGGGGCTGCATTAGGGGAAGAAGTACTATATCCTTGCAGGACAGCCCCCATAGTTCTCTCTGGACCAGTTAAGTTAACAAACTAACTAAATTCATGAGTTTGGCTGTGCAGAGGCACAGATATGAAATGGATCCCAAGATAAACATTATGCTGCAACCACAGGTATACAAAACTGCAACTCCTTGACAGGGGAGATGGCGTGCAGGTTCTGTCATGAAACAAAGGGATTTGGGGATCTAAGTGCTTCTATTCAAATAAATGTATTTGTTCCAGAGGAACAGAGGTGGTGTGATGATGCATTGTGGCAAAAAAGTACATTTCAATTACATTGTGATGCTCCCATCATAGTCATTAAGTACTCAGATTAGCTTCACTGTCTCTCTCAATTGCATCAATTAGAGCTCTACATTCAATTTTCTGGGGTAATTTTGTCGGTGTGGCATGATGAAATGGTGCTTTTACCTTCCATATGCTAATTTGCTTACTTGTATTTGTACTGCTCCCTTTTATTTGCTATAGTCATCCTCATTGCTGTTGTCCAGACCTTGTCCATGTTATAGCCATATTCATTTGCCTCCTTCCACTGTGCAATGAGCAAACCCTTGATATCTGATGCAGCTGAAAAATCAAGCACAATTCAGCTATGATTTCTCTTTAATCTGTACTTCCTGGCCCCGTCTCCTCTTTCACTTTGTGGAGATTTCTTCAGCTACATCTGAGCATCACCAGAATAAAAGTGAAAATGTTTTGCTGAAAGCAGCTTTTGAATACATGCTGTGAATTTATCAGCTCTTCTGTGCCAAACCTCTTGAGGTAGAACTGATCCTGCATGTGCAGGATAAACATTCCCTGTTGACATGGTAAGTTAGTGAGCCTGCTGAGTTATCCTGGCTTATCTTTCCTAGCACTGGAGTTGGAGATCTGAGGTAGACATAGCACCACATCATTAGCCTTCACAAATTTGCCATTGATCTGTGAAGTATTCTGTTATTAAAACATGAAAAGCAAAAGGAAAAATACCCCACAAAATCTACTTGGACAATTGTGTTTGGAGAACAGTGGATGTGAAGTTTTGCATTTTTCTGTGGCAAGCAGATAGTTTTCTACATTTATAAATCAAAACAGCAATAAATGTAGCATCTGCTTGACTGTTTTAGCCATCATTATAACAAATGACCATTCAATCAGTACTAAAGAGCAAGAATTGTCAGCTTGGCTGCAGAAACTCTTTCTATCCCACAGATTAAAATGATTAGCTTTTCAATGACTGTTTTGTAATAAAGATTTGAGCTCTGCTGGGGAAGCTGTTTTGGGGTGTGGGGTTGCTGCAGAGCAGATGCTGGGAAGCTGAGCCCCAGCTCTGCTTTTAATTACATGGGGCCAGACTTTAGAGGCTACACAGCTCTTCCTGTCATGGGTTGGCAGCATCCAGGAGCTGCATACAGGACCTGTCCTTGCCACTGCTGAAATGCAGCCACCTGTCTGAAGACATGTGACATCTCTTTATGGAAATCTGAGTCTAGTGCAGGTATGAAAATGCAGCATAGACACTCCCTGTGCTTTACCCAGTTGCCCACTGGACCCTAAAGGAAAGGAGACATGTTCTGAGACATGCAGCCTTTTAAAATGCTGCAATTTGCAGAATTTTGTCTGTCTTTCCTTTTCTGTTTGTGCTCTGATGAACTTCAAGCATATTGAAGACAGGAGAGTATGTAGCAAACTGGCTTTGTTATAGGTGGCACCGATTTCCCTGGGGGAAGCTGTCTGCAGATTGTTACTTGAAGTTCATGTTATGTACCTGAACTGCAACTTGTACTTCCAAACCTTAGTGAAAACACACTGCCTTCTTTCTAAAATGTGTTTCTATTTTATTCATTCATTAATATTCCCAACAACTTTTAAAGTTTGAATATAAAAGGAAAAAATGAAAAGATTCTTCAACACTTCTTTGTTGTCTTTTTTTTTTTTTTTCTTTCCATTGTGATATTCAGATTTAGTCAACAATAAAAGATTAAAGGTGTGAATGCTGTAAAAAGAACAACTTTGTGAAACTGCCTGACAGGATTTGGAAAACAAGAGACCTTTTTTGCTTTTCTCTGCTTTCTGATTTATCTTAAGCACTGATGTGTCAAAGTTGGCCAAGCCACCTTTTTTTTTCTTTTCTTTTTTTTTTTTTTTCTTTTTTTTTTTCGTGGGGCAGACTGAGAGAAGGCTGTGTGTATTTTATTCTCTCCCTTAGGTTAAAACCAAAGACCTGCTAAACCTTCACAATATCTAAGGATCATTTCACCCTTGGTTTCAGTGAATTAATGCTATCAGTGCTAGATAATCCTGCTCCTAGATGTAAGCAAAGAGATATAAGGAGATCAGCCACTGGTCTGGTTCTTTCCCTCCATGGGCCTGTCCAACTGGAGAAGATATAAACAGGGATATCCTGAACCAGCAGACCTGCTTGCCTTTGCAGATGCTGGTCA
This sequence comes from Erithacus rubecula, assembly GCF_903797595.1. Taxonomy (NCBI): domain Eukaryota; kingdom Metazoa; phylum Chordata; class Aves; order Passeriformes; family Muscicapidae; genus Erithacus; species Erithacus rubecula. The sequence goes on from NC_136687.1 coordinate 53,583,041, forward strand.
GGTTCTTGCCAGCCCCCAACATCCCATTTGCAAGTATTCTTTTAGCTTTCCTACATGTGGCCCAGGACAAAGCAGAGTTTGAATCTGATGCTTGAGATGACTTACTGTGGGCTTCTCAGCAATCTGAGCAAACTGAAAATGGACCATGTAAAATGTTGCTCTTAGCAGATATTATTTACAGCTGGTCTGACAAGATGAATCCAAAGTATAAATCAAACTTTGGAGCACAAATCTCGTTAGTTGCCATGTTAGTAAATCAGCTCACCTAAATAATCTTGAGCTTTTGACAATGATGCAGCCTTCTGGATTGAAAATTCAGCTCCTGCTTGTGCAGTGAACTTGATCTGCTGACATTTCAAAGGATTGAGATCCTATTTCTGATGGTTCAGTTTATTCTCAACTATAAACTATTTTGAGCAGCAGTGAGCTGAATACAAACAGTTGATGTTCAGGTCTGTCTCTCTGACTAAATAGAGTAGGTTAGAGAAGCTGCATAATTTGTGCATGTTTTCCAGAAGAAAACAAGAAGCAAACATGGTAATGTGGGGACACAAATAACACAGCACATACAAAGAATGTTCCAGGGAACTGCTTTTTGTTTGTTTTAACTGTTCCGTTTGGAAGGAAAATCTGATGTTTTCAATCCATACCTTCAAGCTTATTCCCAGAATGAAAAGCCTGTGATAGAGAAATGTGATTTCTGCTTTTCACTGAAGGTCTGGTATTGTTTGACAATAAATTGTGTTCTATACAGCTTCAATTACTAACCCACTCAGATCTGACAGCCCTTAATTATCTGAGACATGATCTACTAAAATCTACATCTGGAAACCATGTCAATTTTTGCTTTTGGCATTGGAAAGTCTGACTTAATGTTATACACATACACTTAAATGCAAAGCTTTGGGAGAAATTAGTACAGCTGAATATCCTTCTGCAGATTAAATGTTAAAATAGATTGCATAGGCCTTTTATTTAATAGTTATAATGTTTCACCACATTTCCATGTGCTGTATTCTCTCCATATATCTATTGGTTAATTTTGCATCTCCCATAGATCTGATACTTGCTCTTATGGGATCCTGTCAGCACAGATGTAATGGAGAAATACTCTCCAGGACTCAGAGCCTGGCTGTTTTGTCACTTCTGGCTAGGCAGACTCGAGTTTCTGATAGATTTTCCTCTTTTCCAAAGTTTGTCAAGTTGCTTACTCTTCAAGTAGCCATGGGGGAGGAAAAAAAATATATACTTTATACATATAGCCAGGGATGTTGCAAAACTAGTACCCATTTGGTTTAGTGAATTAAAACTTGACCTCAGCAAATATCAAGTATTAGCTAAACCATCAATTAATATATTTTCTCATCAATACATTGAAATGTCTCAAAGGTGGATGCCAAGAGGATAGTGCCAGACTCTTTTCAGTGGTTGCAAGTGACAGAACAAGGAGCAATAGCCATAAACTAAACCACAATAACTTCTGCCTCAATATGAGGAAGAATTGCTTTACATAAAGGGTGGCAGCACTGGAATGACTGCCCAGGGAGGTGATGGAGTCTTCTTCTCTGGAGACATTTAAAATCCACCTGGATACATTTCTGTGTCACCTGCTTTAATGCTAGTCCCCTCTTGGCAAGGGGGTTGGAATAGATGATCTCCAGAGGTCCCTTCCAAACCTAATGATTCTGTGGTTCTGTGAGGGTTTTTTTTTTTTTTTTCTGTAATAAGATGTTAAAATATATTCCTGGACTATTCACCAATGGCCTGTTTGACCAAACTGGCAACTGTATTTCCACAATTGCAGAATGTGCCTTCAAACTGAGGAGATTTTACCCCATACTTAAACTGGTAAAGAATTCCAGCAGTTTCAGAAAATAAAATCTTCCTCGGCTTAATTAGACTTACATTTTTAACAACTTCTCAGTTTATGATGATAAGTATAATAATGATAACTGTGATGATGATGATAATAATAATTGTAATGATGATAATAATAACAACAGCAACAATAATGATAATAACTTTGCTTTGTTATGGGCACACGCTACTTGCCATGCTGGTTAGACCATTTACTGACAAGTTCAAACCCAAGTGGCCAATAGTATCTGGCAGTACAGAAAAAAACACCAGTCATGCTCACCACATTCTTACTGAAACACCTAAAAGCCTTTAAATATTTGAACAGGAGCAGAAGAGTTGAGAAACTGTTTTTCTCATGGACCTACTTATGGCAGTAAGGTGTTTCTGAAGGTAAATCTGTACAGTCTCTTCCATTGTTATGGAGAGGTTGAAGGATATCCTGGGAGAGGTAGGAGCATCACTCTTGAAAAAGTGAACATTCACACTATCTTTCTATGTCCACAATAAATCTGCTATGAAACTAAGATTTGCTTTACTCCAATATTCTTTAAAGTTTGCAGGGAAAGTTCCTCAACCTGCCCTAATTCCTGGGTAAAAGTGCTGTTTTGGTGGGATGTAGCTCTACAACACCCTGTTTCTGACCATTCTGTGGTCCATCAGAGCAGACATTGTGATGGTTACTGCTCCACATGTCTGCCCAAATGTTTTGTTCCTTTTTTTGGATTTATACATTTGCTTTTGCACATCACATAAACCTACTTAGGTTAGAGAAGTCACACAGAAGAACCAAGCCACAAGGTTTCGTGCAGCAATTAAAGCAACTTCATTGAAAGTGTCAGTTAATATCTTTGGTGACTGAAAAAACACAGAGCCATGATATTTGTAAGGTTCAAATTCCATTTTGCATTAATTCATACAGGCAGTTTTGCTAGTAGCAAACAAAAAAGATAGAAATCAGTCCTAGTGAAAATGTGATTTAACTAAAATTCAAGTGAGATATTTTTTAAAAAAATTAAATATTGTGTCTATTCTTATTATCCATCAGGGCATGCTTGGTTTGTATTTTCAAATTTGTCCTCATAGATGCATTTTAAGTGAAATATGTGATATTAATATAAAGCCATATGTTGTCAGGAACTAAATTTTAAGGTAAAGTCTCATGTATTGCAATGTAAGTGCAAAAAAATGTCATCAGTGTGTCAGAGAAAACATCTACCTAAGATCCAATATGCAAAGCACATTTCTTTTGTAGCACTCAAGCACAAGTTTGACGGTATTCATGTTCCCCCACAAAAAGACAAACCAGGGCTGTGTCATGTTTCATAGCAGTTAATGCATTATAATGGACCGTCAAGATTAAAATATCCAAGTGTCTTCAGTTAACAGTGACAGCGTTATCTTCTATTGTTTCATATACTTGTTTATGAAGGACACGATTTCAAGTAAGATTTGGCACTTCTACAGATTTTCTTGCCCTCTTCTGAATCTTGGAAAACTGCTGATGCTGAATCTGTGTAATGACTTTTGCTTCTTGTAGCAACAATTTGCTGTCCTCATTGCTGATTTGTGACTTCATTGCAGTCTCCAGCTGAATGGAGAGTTGCTTGTTAAAGACCAGTTTTCTGAGACAACAGCATCCAAACAATTGAGGGAAAAAGATCTGTGCTTCATTTGGACACAAAATCTCTTTTCTTCTAAAGCTTATTTTGATGAGATATTATTTACTTATTAAAGAAATGAAATAGTTAATTAGTATCTCATTAATAAAGACCAAAATCAGCTAATGATTTCACTTGAAAACACCTGTGAACTTTTTTATAAAGGGCTGCGTTTTCATGGTTCTTGCTTGTTAACATTTTAAAACAAGGGAGGTCTGATTAATTTCTCTGTAGTCCCCAGCTAGCATCAATGAAAATATTGAAAATTTTGTCAAGTCCTGAAGCTATCTGGAGGTTTTTTTTGACTGGTCTAATTCCTTTCTGATTCTTCCAGTACCTTTCTCACTCGTTAGTTAGTTAATTTTGTCCTCCCCTATTTACATACAGCAAAAATATTCCTGCTTCCTCCCATCTCCCTGGTGAGCACGGGTGTAAGGAGGTCATTGAGATTTCTGGTTCTGTATGCTTGCCCTGTCTTTCAAAGCCTACAGTGCTCACTCAGCAAGATTACTGCTTTATATGGTTGCAGAAGCTTTTATTTGCCTTCACAGCTTGTGCAGACCTGTTTTCATTTTCACTGGTGGTTTGCTAAGGCTGTACCTTGTATTCCCAGACTGACACAAGGGTAGTGTTTCATCTACATGGTTATTGTCTTCATACCCACTTCTTTTCTCTATCAATCCCTGCATTTCCCTGATCACCTGGGTTTGTTTACTATTGATAGTAAAAGTTTTTACTGAATGTTTTTTTTAATTTTGCTTGACACTTGAAAAGCTGCTTCTGAGGACTCAGCTCTCCTTTCCTCTGTCTTATTCCTCTTTTCTCTAGCAGCTGTTTTTTACCAGTGAAAACTTTTCTGCTTTTCTGACAGATTTTCATGGTTGAACTGGACACTGGCTTTCCATTTTGGAGATTATCCTGCTCTTTGTTTCTGGCAAGCACCGACTGACATGTGAAAACCTTATGGAGTTATGTAAGTGTTCAGTTCTCCTGGTGCCTGATCTGTAAATATGAATCTGATTCCTTATTGCTCTTAGCTGTGTATCCATATTGAATTAAGTGGTTTCTGCAGACAAAAGTGAACAAAATATGGTGATGATTAAATAGAGAAGGCAGAGTGCTGCTCCCTGTCCTCCTGCCAGCTCTCTCCTCCCAGCCAATGGCACTTCATGTTCAAAAGTGCCAGAGGCATTGTGAAGTCCAGTAAATACCCTGGGGTTAATCACCACAGTGAGTAAACAGGATTTTCCCTGTGTGTTTTGGTACAGTTCAGCTGGAACCATGTGAGATGATCTACAGGGTGCCCTGCCTGTTGCACACATGCACTCAGGAAAGCCATGGCTTGGCTGGGACTATGCAGCAAAGAAAAGGATTGCTTACACCATATAATACCAAAACTGTAGAGAGGGGATCGACAGGAAAACACTTTTTTATCAGGTGCATTTGCAAAGGTAGAAAGAAGGAAAACTATCCCATGCTTAGGATAAGATACTGGCCTCAGCCTTTTTCCTTCAAAAGCTGGACATTTAGTTCATCATGCAACAGAGTGGAGAAGGAGAGCTGTCCTTTTGGAAATTTCCCTAATCACTTGGCAAGAGGCTGTTTGAGCTGGAGTAGCTGAGCTGCTGAAAATTTCCTTCTAGAAAGGAATTTAAGTCCCAGGAACTTGATGTATCAGAAGAGGAAGCAGACAGGGTAGCACAGCAGGCAGAGCACTCAGGTGGCAAGGGTGCAAGTATTGTCTGTCCTTATGGAAATAATTCTAAGTTTTATATGAAAGAGTTTTTGAAATAAACCTAGAACACTGTTTCCAAAAATTAATTCAGCAGAGTTGTAAAGGGCTTTCTCCTGCTTTCAGTTTTACACATTTCTTCCTTCATTATTTGGGCAGCCTAAGTATAGCTGCCTGGGAACCCAAATTCTACCTGGGGTGAATAGAGAAAGCCATCAGAAAACAAGATCCATCTTTGTATCTCCTGGATTTTTTTCTTCATGTTCACACATAAAGCCATTGCACAGGAAGGGTGAAAGATTATTGAATACTTGTAATCAGCTTAGAGGTTAAAGGATTCTTTATTGCAGATTGTCCCTTCCCCCAACCCCCCTGAAAGTAGGGCAATATTTCCAATGTCTTCATCTGTAAAAACAACAAGAAAAAATCAGCCATAGTCACTTATAACTTCAGAGTACAGCAAGCATCCACATCAAGCTCATTCCTTATGGGATGGCTCATTTCCACAGCTTTGCCAAGTACCCACTTTTGGCTGGAAAGAGTGTTTAAAATGGTGACTTCAATCTGCAGCTGTAGGTATAAGCAAGCCATACAATAACTCTGTGTGAATAATCTGACCTAGCAACCAGAATCTTTTTTAAATTAGATGGACTCAATGTTTAGCTTCTGGGCAGTTCATTTTAGATTTACTTTGAATCCACAAATTGATCTATGAACAGCCATTGCTTTCACAGAGGGATTTGATTTGTGGAATTATGGGCTAGATTCATCATACAGATGACAGATAGATTTTCATACTTTGGATTTTATTAATGGCATGTTCTTTGCTTGTTAACATTCAAAGGAGATCAATCACAAGGTATTCTGCTGCTATTGAGTTTCTATGGAAAAAGGACACCATATGTTGAGGCAGGAGTAGAGGTCAGTATGTATCAGTCTCAGAGAAATACAATACCTAACTAACAGGAAATAATTGGAAATGGGTCCAAATTTCAGTCAATTCAAGAACATTACTGTTCTCTTGGAGAAATCTATGAAGACTGAAATGCATTACTCTCAATGCTTTTTTGTTCACAATACCTTTATTATCTCCTGCCCCCATCTAAGAGAAAAATTGTAAAATTTGTGCAAATATACCTTTACCAAGCACCCCTGGTGACCAGTCCTGGGCTCAGGTTACTAACCCCCAGTGCTTTTCCACAGTTATGGACTTACACAACTGAACTCTCCAATCTTAAAAGCCTTGTATCCTACTTATTCTCTGGAAAAATCAGCTGCCACTTCTTTGAGCATGCATCATTTAACTCATTGAACTTGTGCCACAGTAATCAGTACTATATGGGGAAATTGTATTACCTTTCAGTAAACTTTTTATACAGCCCATGACATGAATTTCAATATTTCTGGAATTCAATACTGTGGTTTTAAAAGTTACATTCTCTAAAAAATAAGTGATTGAATGAACTGCATGGAGCTCTGTCCAGCTACAGATGAGCAAGAACACTGACGTTCAGTGGGATTGTTTAGAGTAAGATTCCTGAAACAACTACTGAGTATTTTTCAATACTGTCCACTTTGGGTGAACTCCCTGTTACAAGAAGCTAAAGCTTCTCTTCACTGACCTAGCCAGCCCTGTTTTTGGGAGCTTGTGAAAAGGTGAAATGTTTACTTTGCTGTTTGCAAACTCTTCAGAGCATGGAATCGTTCAACCTCCAGCCAATTCACAAGAGCACAGAAGGCACAGGACGCTGGGAGGTTGCCTTAACAAATGCAGGAGGCTGATTAATACATTGTCCTGGCTTTAATGTTAGCAAGTTTCTTAGCAACAGAGCTGCTTCAGATGATCACATCCCTCATTTGGGAGCACTGGAGTATTTAGTTGCCCAAAGGACACTTAAAATAGATTATGGTTGTTTTTTTTTTTCCTGGAGGGTGGGGGGGAACAAGACAGCAAAAAATAAGTTGTCAAAGACTGGCCTAGTTCCTCTGCAGTGTTCTTTTAACTGTGCCATTGATTTCCCTTTTGGCCTTTTTGAGAAACAGAGCCATCATTTTTTTCCCATCAGACCTTTTGCTCCTATTGAGACTGATATCTTTTCTTTGCTCATTGATTCCCATTGAGCCAACAGTTTTCTGTCACACTATTTGGGAATTGCATGCATAATGTTAAAGGGAAAGCTGGAAACAAAGAATTGCCTTGCACACCGAGAAAGTGAGAATACATAATAGGTATTTTGTGTTTGACCAGAAGCAAAAGAGCAGATTTTATTCTCCACAAGTTTTTCTGTACCTCAAAATTTATACTATAATAAATGTTATTGGACGTTATATTCTTACACAGAAACTAGAACTAACTTATAAGTGCTGTTAAAACACAATGGAATCTTTGTTTTCAAAGACATTAGGCTGTCAGTTTGAAGGCCTTATTTATGGAAAATAGGAGTTCATTGGGCCCTGTTTGAGAGTCACCTTTCCTGGAATCAGGAAAAAACCTCGAGATCCTTGAGCAAGGACCCTGAAAAGCTGGCTTGATGGGATTTAGCTGTGCAGACACATGCAAATGAGTGTTTGACTTTGTAAGCCTGACCATCTATCAATTGAATACCCAGACAAATAGAAATTTGAAATATTATTTATTTTAGACATATTGTATTTTAGAAGGTTTCTTTCCCATTTTGGAAAATGCAAGTCAGGCTTTTCTAATGGTAAATTCCTGATCATTTTCAAAGGCTGTTAAACAAAATGTAGAACATAAAATACAGGTAATTATTTTGTAAAGGCATGATTGCAAACAGCAAGACAGTGTTTTCTAAACCCTCCAGTGTAGAGGCATCTTTGAGCATTTGCAGAAATCTGATGCAAGAATTCTATTTGCCTCAGCAGGATCAGACCAGACCCTTGCTGGCTGTTTTCAAAATTTTAGCCTGGGAGTCTCTATTTCCTTTTCTCTACAGGGGGAATAAAACATAAAGATACAACGAGAAGTGTCATGCTTTCCACAGAAACACAATTTTTCATGGATATATAGTAACTGTAAGGAATGCACCTTCCCAGGGTCAGGGGTTAAACTTAGAGTGCTGCAACATTTCAGGCTCAGTGAATTTCCCTGAGCATATGGTGGCATCCATAATTTCTCCAGCCTTTTCTGTGCTAAACAATACCTTTACTGTTCATATTTCTCTTTAGAGATGTTCATTTTTATTAAAATATGAACCTGATTTAACATATGGTTTCAATAGAAGGTGCTATGTGTATTATTCTTATCTACTACCATTGACACAAAATAAATTTACACTAGCAGAGACTTCCTTAGATTGGAGCCACGTGATTGCAGCCTCAGGAGTGCATCAGGGGGCAATGAAAATGCAGATAATCACAATTCAGTTTGAGGCCATCTCCCAAGCTCATATCAGCCTCTACAATCTGTAGTTCTGTGGGTGTATTGCAGGATTTGGGATGTGCTGAACATGACATGTACCTTACCTTGTAAGTTCTCCTTTGGCTTTTGGCCAAATGATACTGTGAGTGGAAAACACTCAATTAGTTGAAGATACATCTTAATGAACTGTCTGCTGCACATCACCACTTGGAAAAATTGTTTGCTAGACACTTGTTAAAAAAACACAGCTTCACATATGGCAACTTAAAAGACAGTCTTTTTGCTCTGTAGTGAGGAAGGGCTGGACTCTCACAAGCACTTGCTTTCTTGAGGATTGGCCACATTGCAAAGGACACATGTAAACAATTTGAGTATGGGATAAACCCTCTGCAATTTCCCAGGTTAGCCCTTGCCCTCCCTGTTGGTGCTGCTCAGGAAAAGTGCACACCAGGCTGTAGCAGACATATTCTCTGCTCCCACCCCCAGGAGATGCAAAGGAGGAGAGAGTCTCATGATGCTCCCAACCCCTTCAAAGTTCCTGAGCACTTCCTGGAATCTGCAGAGGTGGATTGCATCACCCACCTCTCTGTAATTAGCAGTGCCTCTCTTAGTGTAGTCCACAAGCACAGTGGGGTAAACAAATGTTTTATCTTTTTATCAAGTGTCCTCTAAGTTTAAATTACGTCAGCATGTGATTCATGCAAAAGCAGACAGAAGAGAGCAATCCAGTAATAGAAATCCATTCCTCCTCTTCTGCTAAGGCACGGTGACCTTTATGAATATCATGTTTTACTACCTTTATTATGTGTGAGAAAGCTGCAGCCTTCTTTCATATCTTATTTTGGAAATTCTTAAAGAAAGGGAAGATTAAGGATAAGCAGCAACCTCTAGAATTTATAGATCACAGGTCAACTGTTTTCTTCCTCCTGAATAGAGATTATGAGGACTAATGTTTTAATTTCTTTAATAGATTTGCATTCTTATTTTCCCCCTTTATTTCAAGGGATTCATTCTTCCACTGCTATCTTGGACCTTCTGCACAAAGCTTCTCATTACAGTTCAGGGGCCGCTTTGCCTGTTCCTGATCTCAGTGATCCTTCCCTGGAGGGAAGGGCAGGTCTGATTCTCCTACAAGTAAGAGGAGGAAGAGTGAGGAAGAGGAAGGATTCTGAAGTTTTCAAGTGAGACTACCAATATCTTTCAATGTTTTTGACATTTCTCAACTCTAGCAGTAGTTGAGTCACAGCAGAGCCTGTGCCAGGTCTGCCAGGGCAGTGTATTCCTGATTTATAACATCCAAAAATTTCTGTGTCCTTCATACCATTCAAGTGCTATTCCCCCATATATGTTTTCTCAGAAAAAAAATAGACTTTGTGGGCATTTGGGTTGTTTCTTCCTTCAGCAGACTGAGAGGTGCATATTTTTGTTAGGTTAACTGGTACAGACCATGAATTCTCCTCCCTAAAAGGAAGTATTAGAGTGGAGACCATTAGAGAGTTACAGTGATGGTCTTGCTGAACTCCTTCAAATGCTTTAGGTGGTTGCTCATACGCTTCTGAGAACATTTTAAATCCAGTTTCTACCCCTAGACTGAAAAATTCTTGCTTGAAACCTGAAGGGATCTTGGATTTGCACTTAAAACTTGCAACTAAGACACAGGTTCCTTTTATTTTCACTGCTTATTGGGTTTGCGTGGTAAGTTTTTTGCAGTGGTGGGGCAGGGCTACAGGGATAGGTTCTCTGAGAAGCTGCCAGCAGCTTTCCCCCAAATCCAACGGATCTCTTTCTCCTGACCCATGAGCTTTTAAAGAATTTCTCTTACTCCATCTATTTGAAGAGAGAGAGTAAAGAGCTCTTCGTGGGCACCTGCACCAGCCAGGGTCAAACAACCACACAGCTCTAAAAGTGACAAGTCGAGATTAAACTTGTTTGTTCAATTTTATGTAGCTTAAGTGTCTCAACTCTTGATTTTATGCCTTGGTCTGACTGCCCAGATCCACATGAGTCTTCATGCCCATTCATTTCATCTGGGGACATAAGAATCCACAGCAGCAATGGATTAACAATGCCCTTATCTGGTACTGTTACAACCCACAGCAAAGCTTCCCTTTAGCGTTGCCAAATTTCTGCAGACATGAGCAGAAAATGCAGGCACACATGGGAATACATAGGTATAATATTAAGTGTCTGAATTGTAGATTATTCAAATAATTAACTCAACCAGCTACTTGGTGATCTACCTTGAATTATTAAGTCTCTGGAGATGCATGCAGAATCAGATTTAAAATGACAGGTATGCCTAATTATAATAATTGCCAGCAGAGCATTTTATTACAGACTTTTGTGGGCTATTAAATGACTGGTTAAGTGATAAACTAGTTAATCAGCAGAAGAAGCCTTTGGCAAAGTTGTGTAAATGACACTGGACTAGAAATGTTTCATGGTTTGAAGATTGTGCCTTTGCCATTGGGACTTTCTGAGGGTATTGATGAAATTTACTCTATATAGTGTCAAAGGAAATTGAAAGCAAGAAGGCAGAAAGGGGTTCTCTATACATTCATGGGCCATTGGCTGCAGTGACATTCAGAGTTTCTGATACCTGGTATCTCTGAACATCTGCACAAGTAAATTTTTGCTTATAAAGTGTTTCCCAAGAAAGACACTTGGAATAGAATAAGATATAGAATAATAGAATAAGCCTGCCTTGACCATTTGGCTGTTGAGATCAAGAGACTTCTTGTGTGGTGAGGTAGAGAATTTTGGGTCAATTTGGGGCTTAGGAATTTCCAAAGTCACTTACAACTGTGGTAGAACCTCTGAGAATCTTCTGCAAAGTGCCTCACTGAAACCCCTTTCTATGGTCTGGGTGTTCGATAGATGCTCTTGGAAATTTGAGTCATGTCAGACAATGAAAGCGTTGCAATTAATGTGTGCCATTAGAAAAATAACACAAGTATCAATTCATTACAGGGAAAAAAAAAAAGTATGCCAGTGATAGGAGAAAGAAATGCATTTGCATCAAGATCATAAGTACTTTCCAAGGCATTGCTCCTGCACAAATTTTTAATTAAACCACAAATTAGGAGAGTTGTATGAAAGGCCTGAAAGACCTGGGAAGAGATACTAGGGTTTCTTATTGTCTAGCACATCTCCTTTAACCATATACAGTTTATTTAGTGGGATTTAATAAGCTCAGTACATTTTAGTTCTCAGATTTAAATAATAGAAATAAATATGCCCTGGAACACAACAGAGATTGTAAGGGATTTCACACCCTTAACCTTGTAATCCTTGATTATTAAAATGTGGATAATAAATTGGCTAATTTTTTCTACAATATGATTGTCAATATGTGCAAGAGTAATATATTTCAGATTAGAATATTCCAATTAATGTAGTCTTAGTTGCTTTTTATTCTTTCTGTTTGCAGAGTAGTAAAATGTATTTATTTAAAGATTATTTTCATTATTTCATCAAGCTCTCAAACACCCCCATCTGATTTTTTTCCTTTTTGGAAGGAAAAAAAAGGTATTTCCTACATCAGAGCTACAATGATAGGTCAAAGAGAATTCTCCTACATAACAAAATCGATGACATGCAGAACTAGTCTGAAATGAATAAATAATCTAGATTTTGAAGGTCAGCAGCATGCCTGTGGGACAAAAAAATGTATTCCAGGAGTGCTGTTCAAGTACTCTGCGTGTTCTGGAAGGTCTGGTTACGGATGTTATTCTCCAGTGAATTCCCAGAACAGGGAGCAGTGGTGAGTTGTGCCTCCCCAGATGACTCTAATTAATAACTCAGTTGTGGCTACAAAAGCAGGTCCAACAGGTGGGCAGAGAGTGACAAATGTAGCCTTACAAAAAGGCAGCCACTGCAGCCAGACACGAGTGTAATATGAGCTGGGAAAAGCTGGGGGAGGAAAGGGACAGAGAGGAAATCAGTGCAAGGAATGTCTCCAGCCTGCCTGTGCAAGAGAATATTGCAGAGTAAAATCCCCTAAAAAAAGCTCATAGTCTCAGCTTGGCTATGGGGATTGATCAGATTTTTCCCCAGTTAAAGAAATGGCTGCATTTTATTTCTGCCTGCAAAAATCTTAAAATTATTAATATTAGCATTAGCATATTTGACTTTCACATGTGACTCGATAGGCTTTGAAACTCTACTATGTCCTGGTTGCAACATGAAGACTGTGGAAATGAATGAAAAAAGAGAACAGAGAGTGAAATAACGTTGTGGTGGTGACAGAAAAAAGAAAGTGTTTGTTTGGGCAGATAGAAAACAAACTTTCATGAAACTAAAAATCCGAAAGGAAAGAGTGGAGCGTATTCATAACATGTTAGCAATCTTTAAAGTAAATGAGTTCTCCTAGGGCTTCAGATTGTTGATTTTTTCCCCCATTTTGAATTATGAACAGCACTCCCAAGTAAAAAGTAGAAAACTCTACTTTAGAAAACATTGAAGTACTTTGATGTTACAGCCTACAATTTTTTCCTCAAAACATTTTGTCAACTTCAGCCCAAAAATTCATGAAATCACATTTTTGAGCTTTTTATCTTGTGAAAAGAATTTGCCCAGCTGTATTTTCAGACTTTAGTGATGAAGAATATATCTACATCCTTCAAGTCTCAATTCATGCTTGCTGAATTGATATCCTAAACATTATTAATGCACTGCAGTTGCAGCAAGTTTCAGGCATCCACCACAGTGTTGTATTCCAGAAAGCACTTCTGGTTATAACAGTTTCTGGGCATAGCAATTCTCAAACAGGCCTATCCACAATTGGTTTTCCTCTTTCTCTGAGTTTCATTATGTCTAGATTTTCCAGTGGAGATGTGGGTCATTATTATATGAATTTAGTTTACTGAAAGCCAGCTTATTTTAACCTGCCTTCTGCAAGGATGACAGAGAGCACGGATTCCCCTATGCCTGCAGCACAGAGGACAACTGAGCTAAGCAGAACAAGTCTGTGCTCCACTTTGACCAGCTGGCTAAGTTGCAATTATATTTAAGCACAACATGTAGGAACTGTTGGAATGGAAGAGCAATCTTCTCTCCTTGAGCATGAGGAGAGAAGATCAATGTTTGCATTCCCAGCTTTACCACGCCTGGTGAGTGTGACCATGCAATTGCAAGCTATACACACTGTTGAAGTAGCAGCAAACATACAGCCACCTTGATGGACCAGATTATTGTAGCCTGACCACTCTCATGAAGCTGGCTGGAGCAAATTTAGATGGAAACAGAGGAACACGGCAGAGAATCCCACCTACCATGTTCCATCATTGAAACAGGAGCAGAGTACCTCCCTTTCACACATCTTCATGGGAATTTGAGAATAAAATGGGTGCCAACACATTGTACTTCTGAAGAGTTGCCTGGCTGGGAATTTTTTTTTTTTAAAGACCAAAATGGTCTTTGCTTTGCATCCAACCTTGTACTCTAAGATAACATCAGAGGCTGCTAATTTCTCCCAAAGCTGTCCATACCCTTTCATTACCCTGAAAAACATCTTTATTTGCAAATTTTTAGAATGCAGGAAATTATATAAACTTGATTTCTGCTAATACTCTATACCTGTATTTTATCTGCCAATTACAGCAAATAGAAAATCTAGGCAAGCATGAATGCAATAAGATAATGTCTTTTAGCAGTAACTAATTAAACCATAAAACAAAGCATGTTCTATTTAAGGGATAATGTTCATGGCACTTGAACACATCAAGCAATAAGCTGTGTTTGTGGTTGATTAAATGTCAGACTGAATCTGAAACATCTGATAATTGCAATAATAATTTCCTGCAATATACTAATAAGATGAAGAGATACAGTTTCACATTTTGTGAGGTACAGATGAGAACACTGTGGACCTACAAAAAGAAGGAAATGTTTGCTCTGTAAGCGTGTTGATAAGTTGTGTGGATGAGGACAAGCATCAGCTGAGCAAGAGGGGGTTATATACACCTGTGACAGCATTCTTCTATTCCTGTACTGTGCCAGGGCCTTCACAAGGCAGAAAACCATTCTAATTGAAATGCATGGATGGCTTTGGTTTTGAGAAGGAAGAGATTGTATTAAACACTTCTGTCAGTTACTGAAGCAAGGGCATGAAGCACATTATGACTGTATGGACAGGTCAAGCTAATAGCTCTCTGCATCTTAAATTTCTTCTCATGATTATAGTCTGATAAATTAGGCTTTGAGTCTTCCCCTGTCTCAGTCTCAAGTGCTGCTGAGAAGGTTCACCACAGAAAGCTGAATTTTAATCCCAACATAAAACAGAAGAGTCCTTATTGCATGGCATTAGTTTACAAAGGCTTGTAGGATGTTCATTCTTAAGTATAATTACTGTCAAAGATCGTGCGTGGAAGGGAGACGTTTCATTTACTTTTCTTTCGCAGAACTATAAACAGCGTAGTGATTTATTATAAACTTGCTGTCCTTGCTTGAGTCACAGATCTCAAGATTCCCTGTATAAATATTAATGGCAGCAATCTGTTTGGTGTAATGTGTAAGCTGTTTGATCACACAGGCCCATATTTCCTGGAGCCAGCCTCGTTTGCTCACACTTGAGATTCCGCACCCTGTTGCGTTGCCGATACGTGTCAGACTCCTTTCAGAGGGAATGTTGTGCTCTCTGGGGCTCACCATTGGCTCTCATCCTTCTCCTGTCATCATGCACCTCTAGAGAGCATCTCAAAATGGGAGAAATCTGGCTAACAACATCTCAATGCCAGATAATTATCAGATGGTAGCTACCCACGCTGATTACCACTCAAATTAGAGAGGGAGTTTAAAGATGAATTTGTGTGTTTATGTGGGGGTTGAGCTTGTGGCTCATCTCTGCCCAGACTCTTCAGCAGTAGGAAGTGCAGGTATTATATTTCCTCTAACAGGAATGCTAACTGAGAATTCCTAGCTAGAACATGGAAAACGAAAATGGGCCTCAGTTCAAACTGTTTTAAGAGGAAAGGAAAAAAATCTACTGTGTTTCCTAACTTGGCTTTGGTTCATGTTTAACGTCAAGGGAAGCAATTGGTGCTGGAGGCCCTGTACTGAAAGTTGTTGCATTCATTCATTCAAGTTGCATTGTCTCCCTTCTGGTGCCTCTTGGCCAAGTGGTGTTTCATTTCTGGGCTTGCAGCAGTTCAATTTACATTACTGGAGGGAAGGTTAGGTCACAGAACCCAGCCTGGTGCTTTTTGTTCACTTAATGGGTAAATGCTCTGACTACAGACTGGAGGAAAGAAATGGGAGATACAGTCAGAGAGTCAGGTAGGAAAAAACCCAGCTGACTACCATTTAGCCCTTTAAGGATTTCCAGCTGCTCAGTGCTTTACTTTATAGAGGAAACATCAAAGAACGTTGACTATCTTTGTAGCTGAACTCCTCACAAGTATGGATGACTATTTTTAAGTTATCCTTCTGTTATAGGACACAAATTTTTAGCTGAGACTTCTACTGATGTTTTACCAAGCTGCTGCATCTATCAAGGGAAATCAGAATATGTCTGACAAAGGTGTTAATTCTTCACCTCATGTTTTTAACTAGATGAACCTGTATTCAAGCTGGCTTCTTCTAATCAAAGCAACAAAGGGATTTGTGGACAGATGCAGAAGATAAGTGCTACCACTGTACATTGGCCCTACTACAGAGGAGTTATTTAACAATTTCTACTAAGAGCATCCAAGCCTCATTCCAAAACATACCTGCAGTAAATATATCCATTTCCAGACCTCAGAGGCTTTGTGGGTCCCAAGGTCATTGGGAACTTCACAATTTTTATATAAGCAAACAGAGGAATTAATCCTAATTTGCTACACAATTCTCTTATTCTATTGTTTAAATTATCCCCTTGCTTCTAATGTTAGTAAATCCTTTGCTTAGTCTTTCTCTTCTTTTGGGTCTTTGGATTTCTTGCATTTATTCGATGAATTGTGTTCTCCTCCTGCTGGGATTAGCTGATTTTAGCACAGTTGACGAGATGTCTTTCCTTGAGGATTCTTTGTATCCATTATTGGTGTTTTGCCTCCTCCTAGGTCTGGGATAACACTCAGACAACAGCACCACTTTTATCTTATTTCTTATCTCAAGCTCCCATCAGTTGACCTAACTCACAATAAGAGTTCCAGGAATCCACAGAGGCATATTTGGGTCAGGGGGAAAGAGGGGGAGCAGGGGAGGCAGCTTTGGTGGTCTCAGATATCCATCACATCTGTCCCTTAATTTGGGGTCATCTTTGCTTGACACACTTTCCCACAGTGAGAATTTGTGATCTTAAGAATGTTTGAGACAGGCAATTGTGAACCCCTTGCACTGGGGAGAGTGGAAAAAAGCACAAAAAAGTAGTTTTGTGGTGGATCAAGATCACAATTTTAATAATCATTTTAGTTGGAAATATGAGGCTGGGGACTCATAGGCCCAATTCCCCTCAGTGTAGTTGAAACAGGCAGGGATGCAGCACATATTACTGTTCTAGTGATTTCCATATCAATATTAAACAAATCCAGCTGACACTGTGCAATTAAATACCATGTTGGCAAAACTGGATCAGGACCATTTTTATTATCTTTACATGCTGTTATCTGCGTGTTAAGATGGTTAAAACCATTATATCTCATTTCAAGGCGTGTGATGGTCAAAACAGTTTTCTCAGCTGTCTTTAGATGA
Organism: Erithacus rubecula; assembly: GCF_903797595.1. NCBI lineage: Eukaryota > Metazoa > Chordata > Aves > Passeriformes > Muscicapidae > Erithacus > Erithacus rubecula. The sequence continues at coordinate 53,600,340 of NC_136687.1, forward strand.
CATTCCCATCTCTGCTGATTATAAGTTTATATTTCCCCTTACATAACAGTCAAAAGCTTGGAGTATTCCTTCAGTTTATGAATTTAAGATTTTTAAATTTATTTTATTAGGAACTTCTGCTGGCATAACTTAGTTGCAGCTCTATTAGCTTGGGTTGCTTAAGTGTTACACAAAATAACAGTAGTATTCAGACAGATTTCTGGAGTGCAGAGCCATAAATTTTGACATTATTTTATTTGATAAAAGTAAATAGTGTTATTTTCCACTTTATGAACTCCATTTGACATACACTCTGATCTTAAAAAATTTATTGCATTTGAGAATAGAGAAGATGGGCTGCTCAAATTCTCCATGACCAACAATTTATCAAATCTGTCGCCTGTTTTTTCTACAGATACAAAAGTCTGTTCTGCTAATGTCCTCCAGTCTTTAAAGCTAATGGGCTATATTTGGGGTATTCTATTATCTAAGACATGTGATAAATATTAAGAATTAAAGATGCCTTCTGAAAGGGCAACAGGATCTATTGTTAATCAAAAGAATAAAATAAGTTTTCCTCCTCTTCTATGTCAATCCTTGTCTATTCAAAAATGTTGCCAATGTTGCAGTTCTCTCATCTGGTTGTTAGTGGAATTCCAGATTTTCCTGTTCCTGAGGGGTTTTAGAGAGTTTCAGCACTTCTAGCTTCCTGGAAAAGGGGCAGATGCTTTCTCTGCCTCTGGGCTCAAGGCTCCATGTTCATAACAAAATAATGCTAACCCAGAGCACAGGCTCATCCCACTGCCCCATCCACTGATTTTTTCCTCTTAACATGATGATAGCATGCAGATTTCTCTGCACACATTGTAGGCAGAGGCAGCCCAAATTCCACAATTTCACTGTCTCCTGATGGGCAGAACATGAGGCTCTTTAGTTTCAAAGTGGGTCTTTCTTGCAAATCACACCAAAATTTCAGGAATAAGAATGATGTGTAGGAAAAGACTGTATAAATGTGACTGCTGGGAAACACTCCTGGAGGCACTGAAAGATTTCCAGCTGCAAAGACTTAGTGCCTGTTGTTTCTGGAAAGCAAGTTGAAAATATTACTGTTGCACACAATGTGCTTCTCCAAACATTCAGGTAGAGGATACAAGATCTGATGAACCTTCTACAGAGGCAAAGCCTTTGTGAAGAAACACTGCTTTGTGTTGAGGATACTTTTGAAAATAAACAGCAGTGCTAGACGAGGGGGAGAGCTGTGAAAGTCAGATTCCTAGTTGGAACTTAATTTTATTTTTTTTCTGAAATATAACTCCGCTCTGTGCTCTCAGTTGGTTTTTCTCCCTCAGGGGAGAAGAACACCCTCACACTGCAACAGCCAGGGTTAAGCTAAAATTTTCAAATGGAGGAAAACAAATTTCTCTCTTTAAAACTGGTCTGTTCACAGATTAGCATTCAAGGAGATATTGTCCCATCATCCACCTTCAACACCCAACTGAAGGAGATGCCTACTTATTTGACACCTGAAATTCTCACTTGAGTAGATTTAGGTATGCTGCTCTAGCTGAAGCCACTCATGTCATACAGGGATTTTAATTCTCATTGTTATCCATGGTTTGAAGTCTATTTACATCTGTATTGCTTAACTAAAATAGTATGAGGAAGGGTAGAAAATTAGAGGAAGAAAACAATAAGAGGATCTTAAATATAGCCTCAAATCTAATGCAAAGACCTCATTGTAGAGATAAACTTTTGTTGTTTTGCTGTATATTTTAGGAGAGAATAATGTCTTAATTCTGGGCCTGTAAACATTTGCCTTTGAGATGTTTAGAAGCCTTGGTCTCTGCCACAACATAATTATACAGCACAGAATAATTATTTTACAGTCAATTAAGTACACTAAATGTGCATATTTAGGAAACCTGATTTAAACGTCATCTGTACCATGCTGCATCTCTACCATACCACTGTTCTTCCATCTGAACCAGAGACCAATTACTTTGCTAATTAAGCTCAGGGGTTCATCCAGCTTCTGAGGCAGTGCTTGAAACTTTTTTTTTTGTCATGAAAACTATGCTAGCCACCACAACAGGGTGTGGCTCTTGATCTCTGCTGATTCCATAAAGCCAAATAAGAAATTCTTCCCTAAGAATTTCTTCTGTTCTTCTCTTTTATTAGCACTGCAGCTCAAGCTCCAAATAGGAACCCTGAACCTTAACGTTTTCTTATGCAAAGAATTACATTTTTCAATCATGTTGCCTATCAGTCAACATTTTTGCAGCAAAGCAAATTCATGGCACACACAGGTATTCAGTTTTTGGTAATGGCTGAGAGATGGTTTATGAGAATTCTTATTAAGAAAAATAACATATTCATTTAGTAGTAATCCAGGGTAATGGGAATTTCTCCAAATGTTATTATAATATTAGAAGGATTATTAATATTATGGCACACATAAAATTTTTTCATCTTTTCTGGGGCACAAGTTCTTTTCAGTCTATGACTGACTGTGAAGAGGAGAAATATCACTGCAGGAAGGAAAGTGGGTTTTGCTGTTTTCCCTCTGAGAATTTTGACTACTTACATAGAGAATGTCTGATTTGGTATTAAACTAAGAAAGGGATACAGCTGACTTCAAACCAAAGCAGAAGAAGAACAAAAGACTGAAATACTGTTAGTATTATGACTACTACTACTACTACTACTACTACTATTACTACTACTATTACTAGTAAAAAAAAAAAATTTAAGCTGGATCTTTTAAGTAAATGTCAGACACTGCTTGTACCAAGTCTCAAACTATCTTGTCACATGGAGATCTAGTTGTTCAGTACTTCCTCTAAAAATACTTAATTAAAAAAAAAAAATCTTTTAATGGTACACCTTTCCCCCTCCCTCCCCTCCTTTATCTTCCTTATACACTTAATATCTACTAGGTTGTTACCCTCATCACTTACAGTAGGCAAACCCAGACATGAACAATACAATTCAAAAGGCCATCAACCATTTGGGGCTGTTATATTTAGCAAGGCAGATGCTCCCTTAGTAGCACTTGTCTCCACTTAACACTGAAAGTACAGCTGTATTATGGGAAAGGAGCAGGAAAATCTGTAATATTACAAGTCTCCTACCCTGTTCTGTGATCAGTGCCAGTAAATCTCTCTCTGAAAATCTCTGTCACATTAGATGTTTGTGAAAATATAGGTATCACTTTGTCAGGCATGTCAGCAACAGATGACAAGGATGATCTTTTTTGATTTCACAGGGATGCTTTCAGCTTGCATAACCAAAGACTGGTAACTTCTTTCAGAGTGTCTGGAATGTTCCCTCACTCATTAGCTCCTCAAACAAAGCATCCTTTTCTTCATTCAAGTAACAAATGGATTTAAGGCACTTTCCTGAAGCAACCTGGGCTGTCCCTGTTTTTCATCAGGAGCTTAGCAGCACAGTAGAATGAGTATTCAGTGTGATGAATTGGGTGTGGGGTGAAGGAAAAAGATGAATGAGCACAGACACTGTCAAGGCTTCTCTGGTAGAAAATGTTAACGATGTGCTTGGAGTTTCCTGTCAGATGGCCCATTACTGGAAAAAATCTTCCTTCTGACACCATGCTGATGTGATTGTGGGAGCAGAAATGGGAAGTAGTGGCACTTACAAAATACAAATTGCAGGTGGTTTTTCTGTCTGGGGTTCAGATAAAGCATTGAAACAAACGTTTCTCTTCTTTCACTCTCAGAAATGCAGCCACTGTACCTAGGCATGAGCAAGGTGGACAGGCTTTTGCAGCAATTCAGGCTGATCTGCAGGAGTACAAAATCAGAGGGTTGTGCTCCTGCTTGTACAAATAGAGCTTTATTAACTACTCTGTGAGGGAAATAAGATCAGGAGCCAACTTGCTGAAAACATTTCATAATTACTTGCAAATTTTAAAATATAAATTAAATATTAAGAGAAGCTTAGTTACTCAGAGCAAACATCTCCCAAAAAAGGAGAAAGGGGCCCACCCATTTTGCTGATTTGGGTGAAATTATTTCTACATTCTTTTAATTTTAGGTAAAAGATTAGCAATATTTGTCACAGATTGCTGAGGACTCTCCATTAACTCCAGAGGCCAAAGCACTTTTGCTTTGAGTGGATATGCTATTTCTGCTCTGTAACATTAATTCTCTACTCAAAAGCAATAAAATTCCCCTAGTTAACCTTGAAATAAAACCAGATTGATTATTTCTGACATGTGGTATTGAAATCAACACCCTGCTGTGGAAGAGGTGTTGAAGAAGGGCCTCTATCTTAAATGAAATACTGTTTCCCATGCATAAGGAAGAGATTAAAATCCCAGAAATGCAAACTCTGGCAATCTGATAATCAAGAAAAAGAGATAGCAGGGGCTTGACCTTTCAGCCAAGCACAACATCTTTTCTAGCAGTTGCATTTGTTGAAATGCTGCCAATTACTAAAGACTAGCCATTACTTTCATCCAGCTGCCTGCATGGCATCCTTCAGCAGAGGCAGTGTAAATACTGGCTGGAGGAGCTGAAGATGGATGACTGCTCCAACCCCCAGTCCATGCTAGAGCAGAATTATTCCTGGTGTGGAGGAGCCCTTTTGCCTCTGCAGCTCTTGGGTGGAGCTAGTTTCCAGGCAGGAGTCTTGTGGCACTGATGTTAGAGGATGAAAGCAGGTGCTGTCCATTCAGATGAAGGAACACAGCATTCCCATTCCAGCTCTAGAGCAAGTAACAGCAAAAGGAATCCCCAGACACCTGCCTGTGCAAGTGTAGGAGCAGCTGTGAATGGCTTAGTGACTCCAGAGCATGCTACAATTTTTTCTCTCAAAGTTGTTTTGGTAGCATAAGAAAATCTTTGCAACTGTGTCTGCATAATATTCCCTATATAAGACTTTGTCCTGGGAAGGGAGTCAGAACAGTCCACATGTGAGCTGTTCAAAGGGCATTTTTAAAATGTAAGGCTTTAATGTCAGTATACAACTTTTCCAACTGCTAGAGCATGGTCCAAGCTTCATCAAAATGTTGCTTTTTCTCATGGGCATGTGAAAGAAACTCAGTCAAAGAAGGACATCCCAATTCCAAATCTGAACAGTTGATATTCACCCAGAAACTCGCTGGATAAAACTTTGCACAGCAAATGCACTACAGAAAATCAAAACTGAAATAAATCTTGGAGAATATTTGGCAATTACAATTTCACACAGGCAAAAAACATGCTAAAGATTGAGAAGTTTTCATAATCAAGAAAATGGAGCTGATAAATTCCAGAAACTCAAGGATCTGTGGCATTTATTCTGCTCCCCAGTAAGTATGATTTTTAACAAAACAATTATATGCTGTAGTGTTTTTTTCCCCACAGGACACCAGACTCCTCCAAAGCACAGGAGGGAAAATGTCTGTGGATGGATCAGGTTTGTGGAGTGAAGGAGTCTGTTGTTTGTGGGTTTGCCTTCTTCAATTTGATTAAAATCTCGCCAAAAAAATTCTGGCATCTCTGTACTTTTTAAAAATTGCTCCACCAGATGGTTATTATTCAGCTTGTGGGGGAGGCACTGGGGGAGTTGTTTAGGAATCCAGAACTTTTATGTGCACATGTCACCAAATTAATGAGGACTGCTTCTCTCCAAGAAGAGCCTGATTGGTACAATGTAGGGGCTGGAAATAGCAGTGCAGCAGTGCTGGTGTCTGCTGCAGTTACCTTGTTTTGGCTGTGCTCCATCAGGAGTGTGGGATGTGCCACACAGGCAGCTGGGAAGAGGAGAGCATGTGGGACATAGAAACTGCACCAAGGATGTAGGACATAAAAACTGCACCAGTGATTCAGCTAGACCAGGACACCTGTAGGTGTTGACTGGGGACTCTGGTGGGGATCCCTGAGATTGCCTCACTTCTTGACAATCCCCTGCTACTGGATGGAAGAGAAAATGGAAATATTTTCAAACTTGCTTTTACAAAAGGAGAGCTCAAACACATTTCTGTAGTTGGGCCAAAGGTTCTACTGTTCCACAAGGAGGAACAAGAAACTGCAAGTGTGTTATGCTGCAGATGGGGGATATAGCCAGGAGCTGGCTTTGCTAAGCTTGGATTTTTCTGCTGAGGAATTCCCCAATGTCAGATTTTGTATTTGTTTCTTTTTCTAACACACTCAGACTTCCATTTTAGCATCTTTCTTACTCAGATTTTATATTTTTTTAATTGGAGGAGGACAGGGAGGAGAAGTTAAAGATTAGAATTTTCATACTAAGGTTTGAAAAGACTAAACATGTCTGCTCATAGAGGAGAATTTGCAGGTATTTTCTTGAGACTATTATTTAGGTGGAATTTCTAGTGAATGAGTTTCTAATGAGCCAGACTAATTTATTTCAGAAGTTCAAATGTGGTCTGTATGTGGTCTCTAATGAAGAAAAGTTTCTTAGCTGAAATAAAAAGAAAACTTAATCAAGAAACAAAAGCATTCTAATACTTGTGGCATCTTAGGAATATGCAGACTAATTATTTTAATGGCTTGTGATGAGTGCAGGGCTGTTTCCTCTTATTCCTGTGACAAAGGCATGCAATAATTCTGTACCTCTGCACAAAAAAACAGTGACCAGAGATTCATATAGATACACTGCCACATTCTTACATCTTTGTTCATTTCCTCAGGTAGTTGCACCAGAGCCCTGTTTCAGCTTGGCTCAGTGAACAGGAGCCAGCAGGTGTTGAGTTTGACAGATTTGTTTCCAGCCAGGCTTTGTCTGTTTTGGAGTCACACACTGTCTTTCTTCTGGGTCCAATTCTGAGCCACTGAAGCCAGGAGTTATATCTTATCTTTAACCATGGCTCAGGCAGAATCTGTAGGATGTTGTGTCAGAAAGGGATCTAGGTACTCCAGCAGCACTAACAATTATAATTAAAGATAATTGATTTCTGTAGACAAGGACTATATTCTGTAAAGAAGCTGGTCCCAATTGTGCTTCTGCTACGTGCACCTTCAATTTAACTTTGCACAATAAATTTGAATAAATGTGTCTGTATGGGGGGTGTTTCAAAGTGCTCAACACTGTTGTGAACATCTGCTGGCACTGAAGTCAGGAGCAGACTCCCTCTGGAATTCAGATAGCTGATACAGGCCAATGCTAAGTGCTTCTGAAAATCCCAGCCTTACAACCCATTTATTTGCACGAATCCATTTCCTTGGAAAATGGAAAACTAAACAGGAATTTTAAAGGCATAATGCTACTGTCATCACAAATCTTGCACACTCACCTAACATCTTTCAGCCTAAAGAGTATAAATATGCTCAGGCTATACATGGAGTGCTTGGATTTCCTGATTAACAAGTGAATGCATCAGGGGATTCTGCTTGGCAGAAATGTGTTGGCATCTCTGACATGCGTCAGTTGCTGGGTTACTGGACAGTGTCTGCAGCTGAGCCTTTGAGCAAGAACATTAAGATGAATCCCCATTCTTTGCTATTGTCTCATGAGAAGTTTAATATTCAAGCTAAGAAGCTAGGGTGTCACTTTTTGAACTCTTATCTGGCAGATCCCAAATCCCTGTTTACCTACTTTTGCAGAATAAAGGCATAAAGTGACCCTGCCAGGATAGGTAGGACAGGTAGTTATGGATTTTAGGGACTCATAAGCATTCATCCCCAAACCTCATAGAATGCATGTTTTTCTCTCTGAACAGTGGAAGAAAATTGAGATTTTATATGCATGGAAGGATAGAGAACTGTTATCATTATGCCCTCATAAACTTTTATTCTATAGCAGAAGACAAATGATCAATGTAGACAGGAATTAAACCACACCCTAAAGGAGCAAGAACCACAGTAGCACTGACTCCATAAAAACACGGGATTCCTCCATATTCTGTCACAGACACTGCCCTATATCTGTTTTACAGTTCATTGCATAGGCTCCTGAGCTCAAGCAGTACCTGGGGAAAAAAAGGCTGTCAAAGCAAGTTATCAACCATAGGAAAGGGAAAGAAGGGTGCCAGTGGATAGCTGCAGGTGTTTGTCTAAAACTGGAGGAGGAGCAGGAGGAAAAAGTCAGGAAAGAAAAGGACAGAGATTCATATGCTGTGACCTACCAGAGTAGAGAGGCAAGCAAAAAGTTACCTAAAATGAGGAAAAGGGAAATACATTTGGTGAGTGGAAAATAGCTGCCAGCTGCAGACTTTCAGAGCGAGTTTTAAATATTGCTGAGAGTACATTGCTCAGAAGTTAGCTGAATCTTCTGGGCATAAAATTTCATTTAGCACATTGCATTAAAGTGTTGCAGCTTTCTGCAAGTGTGGCAAAGTTTCTTTGTGCATAAAGGAATCTGACTGCATCTCCCAGGTTATTCTGCCTTCCAGTGAGTCAACCACATGTGCATAATCAATGGCTAACTTTATGATCTCTTGGTTTTTATTTCTCTTGTACTTTACTTATTAGATCAGGAGCAAATTTAAAAATATTTAGGAAGTAATGTTTTTCCTCTGCAAAAGTCTCAACCAAAAGCAATTTATTTTGTTTTCATAGCCAATTGTAACTGATATGTATGAGTCTGCCATAAACCTGATGTGCTTTGATTAAAAATATGATTAGTGCAAGTTTCCATTTTGTTTAAAAGCTATTTTAAATATGAAAAAGTTTTCTCGCACAATTTCTTAACCAAATTGAAGAAAAATTAGGTTCTTATGATAACACAGATTTTCTTATGATAATACAGCTCTTGTCACCCTGATGGACTTCAGACTTAGAAGTCAGACCTTACTGGGAAGTAGCTTGGAAATATTTAACAGCCTACCAAAAGCAGTGGTTGGATTCAGGCCATAAATATAATATTCCAAGTGATATAAAAGAAGATATTTAAATATAAAGATATTACTTTAGTAGGAACCTCGACCTTGGCATAGGCTCCTATCTTATGTGAAAGTGGTTTCTAATTATCTAACATGTCACCATTCTTTTTTTGAGTAGTCAGCAAGTAGGTGTAAAGACAAGCAGTATACAAGGGCTGTTTCTTTGTCATTCAGAAATGTTCCAAGTCTTGTTAACTTTCCTTTTAAATGTCTATCAAGGAGCTAAATATCAATCAAATGCCTTTCAGATAGTCAGAATGGATAAAAACCAAGACCTGTTTGGATCTGAATTGATAAAGCATTGATGGATATTTTATTAGGGTTTTTAATTTTTTTTTTTTTTTTTTTTTTTTTTTTTTGGTAGCTGAGAAAATCTGACAAGAATTTTAGCAGGGAAGTTTTCAGAGGCCTGTTAATTTACTGCTCTGTTTATCTGTGCCTTCTGTGTGCAGCTGCAGAGCATTATTGTGTCAAATGTATTAAAATGAGGCACTGATTTAGTTAGAGAAACTCTGCAGGAACTGATGAAAGCAATCTCTTGAAAAAGCAGGGAAATATGCTTCTCCAGAGCTCTTAAGAGGGACATTTTGACAGTGCATCAAACAATTTGGAAACGCAAATGAAAACCCACAAAGCTGCTGGTTGGTACTGTCTAGGTTGTTATCCTCTGTAATGTCATAACATCCTGACTCAATACTCTCATCTCATTCAGAATCCATTCACATGTGTTTAACCTGAGGTCTGAGCTTAGGCCTTGCTGATTTCACCAGGAGTTAAATCCACACCTAAGTTCACAGCAATATGAGAAATACAAACAGCAATTTGAGATGCATCAGATATGGAAGAGCCTGTATGTTGTGAGCATGCCTACTGGGCTTGACAATATTATCCTTGCACAATAGGAAACCTAGCACCTTTGATCCTAACGGTGTCACTGAGAATTAGACATTTAAATAACTCTTGAGAACAAAAACAACACAGTGCTAAGGCATTTAAGCAGCTAATGGTGCAATCCACACTGCCTGGTAGGATTTCTAAGCTTGGTAATGTACTTACTCTCAGCTGGTTTCAAAAAATACCCAAACACTGCAATTCAATAAGTCACATACTTTCAACAGCAATAATGTTGTTTCCTTGTGAATGCTTCCTTATTAAAAGTGTCCCATTCAAATAGATATCATATGATTTGTGTAATAACGCTGAACATCTGTTCGTTGTAGCTTCATTTGGATTAAGGGAATGTGAGACACTGTGCAATACTTTCATTACCTTTTCTCACTGTATTGTGATCTGAAAAAGCTGCAGAACATTTGAAAAGAAGAGGAAGGAGCAGGGAGGGACAGCACTGCAGTGAGCACATCCCACTGGACACATGTCCAGTGCATTTTAGTGCACGTGTATTAAATATTGCTAGAGGTTTGGTCTTTTAGGAAGAACTCACATGGATCTTACATCCTCAATCAAATGCCAGAGTACCCTCTTCTCTCCTCTTCTCTCCTCTTCTCTCCTCTTCTCTCTTCTTCCTTCCTCTTCTTTCCTCACAAAGTACTATGAATGTGAAGGTTGCTCTAACAGGCACTCTGCCATCTCTGAAGTTCCAAGGCAGGAGAATCCCCTTGGCTTCCTGCATCCTGATGGCTCTCTGCAAGCCCCTACCCACAGCTTCCTACTGTCTGAAGGGTTCAAGTCCCTTATACTCTTGACTTAACTTCATGTAGGCATAAAAGTTTTACTTGTCAATATAAATAACTCAACCCTCTTAAAATCCTGTTAAATTCTTTTCCCTCAACAATTTCCTGTGACATTGAATTCCATGGACTGATATGCTACTTTTAAACACTTTTCCTTCTGTTCATTTCACATTTTCTGCCTGTCAATTTAATAAACTTGTCTCTTGTAATTGTGTTACTGGGCTAAGACTGCCTATGGAGCAGTACCAGAACTCTTTGCCCAAAACTATTCATTATTTTGGGTGACCATTCTTACACTTTTCCTTTTTAAACTAATTAGCCCTGGTTGTTTTAATTGTTCTCAATATTTAACCTCTCTTCCACTCTCTTATCCCCCGACCATGCAAAACTTTATCATCTGTGGCACACAGGAGTTTGGATTTGAGACAGAATATGCTGTGCACAGTATTAAGGGAGGGGAAAAGTATCACCAAATCATAAAATTCTAGTCTGTTCCAATATTTCTTTTAGCAATCCTTGCAATTTTTGTAATTTTGCCCAATCACTTTCTTGTTCTGAAATCTCAGCAGCACGCCAGCCTGCTAACGATAAGTGCTAGATCTGTTCCTGAAATACTCTAGGTAATTTAGATCTCTAGGTAATTTAGATCCCAGCAGTGTGTGAAAAATAATTAGGCTTTTTCTTGCACTCCATATCACTTCACATTTATCTAATTTAAATTGTAGCTGCTACCCAACTGCATTGCTGATAGGTTTATTCAGTCCTGTTTGAGTGTAGATACCAGGTCTCTTAGTTGCTCTTGATTTATTGACACTGAATTAACAGAGCCTTTCTTTAGACCCTAGAGGCAGAGCTAAAGATGGGGTTATTTTCAGATACTAAAAGGTGAGGTGTTCAATAATTATTTGACTTGCAATTTGCCTCATATAGTACATCTGAGATATGTGCAATCCTTACTTTCACACAAGTGTTACTCACAGTGTACCTAGGGAAGAATATGGGAAATTTTATTGTTTGTTTGGGTTTTTTATTAAACTTTCCTCATTTATTTATTATTTTTTGCTAGTAGAACAGTGACAGGACAGTTCTTAGGTCTCCATGAATCTAATATTGGAATCATTTCACACTCATTTATCAAAACTTCTAGTGAGGTTTCTTTGAAGCTCTGAAAAAGTTGTGTTTGGGTTAGAGGAAAAGGGGATGCAAGTGACTAAGAGATAATGTACAGACTGGCAGTGTATTCTTCATTTCTGTATTAACTGAGTGAAACATGGATGTTTTAACTAAGCTTTTTTTTTCAGTTTTTGAATTCACTGGAGCTTTAGTCTACAACATCCACTGGTAGGTGCATATGAATTTAAAGTAAATCTAATGGTCAAATGAAATAAAGTGTTGCAAACCTGAGTGTTTTTCACACTGTCTGTTACCATAGCATCTAAACAATTATGGCATAGCAGCACTGGCAGCTGGTGTTAGCTTTAAGAATACTCCTAAATTCTTTAATAAGAAACTTCTGGATTTTATATTAGCAGGCTTTCAAGCCGTTCTTTTTAGCACCCACCTACATTTTTTTGCTTGTGTTCAGCAGATTTTTGCACAGACCTGACAGGATTTTGCAGTTAAAAGAAAGAGAAGCACCAAAGTTTTCAATCTAGTCATTGGCACTGCTGCATGGACTGCATGAAAAACTAGGCTGTCCAAAGTGCAGCAAGTACCCTAATACAATGCAGTGCTTGATTTATTTGCCTGAGCTGCTTATTAACATCATATTCACTGTTAATGAACTAAAGTGCCTTGTTATGTTAACAGTTTGATCACTGATAGTGGACAGACTGGCAACATTTGTTTGTGGCTAGTAGTATTTAGTAAGCATTTGATGCAGATTAGATTGAATGAGGTTACTTGGGCATTGTTACCTTCAGAGCATCTCAGGTTTTTAAAGAAATGGTCATTGGAAAGAAATTATGTTCTGCTGAGATGGTTTGATATAAACTGTAGTTCCTTCAGAAGCCGTGCAGTTCCTGAGGTGACGTATGTGGTGTGGTGTGCCAGTATGTTGTAGGAATAAGACTACCATAATCTGTCAGGGATAACAGTGTGGTGATTGAGCTGCTTGTGCTTAGCTGCCCATTCCTTTCACTCTGTCCCAAGAGACCACCAGAAGAGGAAGCTTTTGGCTGGGAAGCTGCTGAAACAGGAATAGTTGAGCCAAGGCTGCAAGAACAGGAATAGAGAGCCTGGATGTAAAAATGAGCAGGAAACTTTTATTGTCCTATTTTGACTCTAGCTGCTGTAAACTAAGAGAAATTCAACAGTCCTGGTCCAGTGATTAAAGCAAGACCATCTGGATAGAGACTGACTCCCAAACACCAGTGCCAGCTCACACATCTTTAGTAAATATTTGTGGATGGATTGCCCAACTCATCCAAGATCTGTGTTGGAAACATTCACTCTTCTGGAACTATAGGAACTGCTGAGCTGAAAGAATTTACTCCTACTTTTTTTTTTTTTTAATCAATTTTTTCCTCAGTCCTCTTTCTGGTGGGCTTTTGAGAGTTGAGAGATTTTTTGGGTTTTCTAAAAGCAGAAATTATTGAAGAATTTCCTCTTCTTGTGAAATTCCTTGGTTCTTGTAGGAAAATCACCATTAAACATTTTCATGCCAATGGGCTGGGAAAAGAAACCTGTAGATCTCACCTTGTGAAGGAACAACACTTCACTTATTTTGTAAAGAAACTGACTGCAAAGGGAGTGTTTGTTAAGAAAACTGATTCCTTGTATTAACTACAGGCAGCTGGGGAGTATGATGGATATCTTCAAATGGTACTTCCCATCTGCCTTACACAAAATGGCATGGTCTGCCTGTGCAGAGAAATGTCTCCATAGACTGAAGAAGAAGCCTGTTTGATCAGCTTAGCCAAAATCCCACGTGGGGCTACTGGAATGACGACTTTAGGATAAGAATAGCCATTTAAATGTTCAGCATAAAAATGTGGGAACATGGCCTCTTTCTGAAAACCACTCTTAGCAGTGCTTAAAACAGTCCTTAACCTGTGATTAAGCCAGGAGGCAAAGATGTATAATGTCTTGATCCACAAAGACTACATTGAAGAGGGTGATGGAACTTAAAGGAGATGCTGCATCTCCTGCCTGCAGGACAGAGAAGACTTCCTTCATAAACCACACAACCTAAATCAACTTCACCAGGACTAGCCTAGTTTTGACATATGTTACCTGTTCACATACTGAACCACACATCATGGAAGCCTCCAAGACTACCCTGAGTATGTACAATATGGAGAGTAATCCTCAAAAATCCAAACCAGCCAACTTCTTTTCATTTTCACACATAACTTCACTTTCCATATTTGACAGTGAAGGCACAGCTGCCTCATGCAGAGGATTTTGCAATGAGCCACCTTGAAAAAGATATTTTTAAAGTCTATTCCATCACGCTCCTGCTTATACCTTTGCTGTACATCAGATTACATAAATGACACCTTTATCTTCTGGAGTCTTTCCCCAAAGTCCACCACAAATGCAATATGAGTCCCCATCTCTTTCAACAGCCCTCCAGCCCTCAGTGTGGATCTTTACAGAGCACTACAGGAACACTCTGATGGGCAAACACAAATAAACAGATTCATAACACATGATCATCACGTGTAAGCACTGCCCACACATCTCCACTCTTACAAGGCCTTGTCCTCCACTGGATCATTATGGGACCTGGAGCTTACATACCTCACGTGTAATATATTTTAGCAAGGAAATTTCCTGTGTGTAAATAATCAACCAGCCAACCAACACCAGAATGACAAATAGTTGGTAGAAAACAGACATGCTCAAAGATTTGAGGAAGAATATTTCTTACAAACATTCAACTTAGTTTTTGCCTATTCGATTCTTATCTTCACGGGAAACCTGAGAAATGCTTCAGTATAAGTACCAGGGAACTAAAACTCATAATACTATTGGAAATAAAGAATTGATTAGAGAAATATTACTTTTATAGAGCATTTCATAGCACTTCTGGTTTCTGTGAATGCTAATTCTCACAAGTTCAATTGATAATGAATAACCTCTTTCCTTTTCTCACAGGAGATACATATCTTATAATTTGTTTTGTTGCAGGTGTTTCTGAGGTACCTGCTGCATTTTCTCTCAAACGATCTAACTGATTAACAAATTCAAAGTGGTTGTTCTCAGCCTCCATGAAACTCCAAAGATCTTTGCATATCTTTTAAGTTTGAAGAAGAGCCTGTATACTTGAAAGCTTGTCTGCTTTGAATATACCAGTAATTAAAAAAAAAAACACCAAAAAGCAAACCTCCTTCTGGTTCAAATCTTGCCTGGCTTAGAAATATTCTTTTAGAGTCAATTATAAAAGATGTAATTTAACTCATGCAAGTCACAAGATCACAGAATAGTTAAGGTTGGAAAGGACCTCTGAAGATCATCTAGTCCAAGCCCCAATCATTTAAATGCTCAAATCTATGTAAAAAGTACTATGTAAATGTTACACAGTGCTTATCCATTACACCATTCAAACAGATTTGAATCATCAGAAATTAGACTTCTTTGCAAATATTTCTGAACATGAAAACAATTCATTAAATTGAATAAATCTGCCTGTGGCCTATGGTTTTAAATAGAATGAAAATATACATTGTTTTTTCCAGTGGTTGTATTTATTTGTTTGATTCTGATCCATCTTACTCTTTCTCCTCTGTGGTTTGTTTAGTGACTGAGAAAAAGCCCAATATGGTTGACTCGTTGTTGTAATGGGTTGGGTAAACTGGTTTTTAATTTTTTTGGTGTATTTTGTGGCTGGCAGATGTGCTCAACATTTATCTGAAGCAGCTGTGGGTACACAAGTGGGTCTATCCATTAGTTACTGTTTATTTGAGGATATTGGTGATGGCCTTGGTGGTAGCACTGGTTCCGGGCTTTGAGATTTGAGGCTTGGCAGACAAGTGTCTTCTTGTCTCTGGGGAATAGAGAAAGTGTGGGAATAGGCTCCACAGTGGGAATGCCCTGTCTTGTACCTTCATAAAAATGCCTTTCCTGCCTGCATTTCCCTCTGTAGAGCTATTTGTTTGAGTGATTTGTTGGTACTTAAAGAGCAGGCCAGTGTATAATGCTGTCTAATGTCATCAATTTTCTACATTTCAAACACACTTGGATAAACCTTTCAGGGAATAAATATAACACCAAAGCCCAGCAGTTGCTGCTTAAATCACTTGTACACAATGTGGTCTATTTTTTTCTTAATGTATCTGCACTTGCTGTGAGGGAATTGGGCTAAATTTGCAACAGAGAAAGTACACTGCATTACATTTACAGGTTTCACAGCCCTGGGCATAGGAGAACTAGAATTGAAATACTTTTTCCCCTTCCTATCTCCTGCATTGACTGTTGTCTGAAAGAAAAAAGAATATCATTAATTCAGACAGTGATGAGTGTTGTTAGTTGGCATATCTAAGTCCAGAATATCAAAAAGATGAGCAACATAGAAATCCTCCTGCCCTTAAATATGGTAAAACTTCAAACATCCCTGAACTGTGCACTCTACCAGCTGATGGCTGGGATGAATCAGAGCAACCATATGGCAGGAAGGGAGTTGAATGATGAAGCAGGAGGCTCAATTTTCTAATCTTAAGAAGGAATGTCAAATAGACACCAAAATAAATAAATAAATAAATAAATAAATAAATAAATAGATAGATTAATTGATATTGGAAACTCTCTGAGTTCAAGAGAACAGTGTTTTGAGTTGGCTACATGCACAAGCTTATCACACAAACACACCCAGTGTTTTTTGAATGCTGTGCTCATCTGCTCTTTTGAGCAGCCTGTCGAACACATTGGGTTTATAAATATCCTACTCTGTGAAACAGTCTGTCTGCTGCTTTTGATTCCAGCAACGATAACATGTGCTGGTTTGTTGTGGCAGGGTCACCTCAGGTGCAGTGGTAAAGCAAGGGGATTTTGTGACACATTTGGGATTTTTGTGCATAGGGAGGAATTGCTGATGTTATTTCATTGAGACACTAGAATAGAATATTACTGTGAGCCTTAATTTAGACACAGCCTTTGTTGGTTTGAGATTACAGTGTCCCTTTCAGAGTGCTTTACTGATGCAGTAATTTCTGGGCTGCTCTGTTGTCAGCTATCTATTAAAAATGTTAGGTAAGGCCTGTGACATTTTGTTGGCAAATAAGAGACAGACATTTCCAGCACTTGAGAGTAAGCAGGAAGAAGAGATTAGTCTTTTGATGGTTTAGAGCCACCTGATTTGGACTTTAAAAGAGTCCTGTCAATTCAACATCTGTTTAAAGGAATAGCCCTGGATTTGTCTATCATTTCATGAGGACCTATTGTCCTTCCTATTAGCTACTTCACTTTATAGAAAAAAGCCTAGACGTACTTCTTTGCAATTTCTCTGAGTCCTTTTAATATACCTTGTGCAACACTGAATCGATCACACTGAGAGGGAGGGGGATGGTTTATTTTACTTACTTCCACAATCAGGGAATATAATCAGGGAATACTCCCTGAGCCTGCAGAGCATCTCCAAAAGCACTCCTCTTCCTGCTAGTCTCACAAGTCATGATGAGGAAGAGCACACTTCCCACTTTCACCCTAAAACTAAGAAGAGCGTGTTGTGTGATGTAAAAATATTTCCAGGCATCCATAACATTGCAATCTCACATCATTGCTTCGTTTCCCAAACCAAAAGCAAAACCCCAGTGTTTGAGTTTTTTCCCCAAAGCTGTTCTATGAGCCAAAAAATTCTGTATTATAAGATGTATACTCAAAGAAAACTCGATTGCTGATATGTTTTTAATTGTCAAAATGTCCCCTGTTAATGTGGGTTTTTGCATACTATGGACCTTTTGAGCTGCAGGAAGCAATATATTGGAATGAATTTGGGGGCTTTGCAGCGTTTTGAGTAACTCTTGTGATCCAAAGACTCATCTTTTAATTCCCGCACAGCGTGTGTGCAGCGTTTGCTCCCACACAGAGGTCAGATGAAGTCAGTAATTTTTTGGGGAGACTTTGCTGACAGCAGCAGCCACGAAACAACTTCCCCTGCTCTTGGTCCGCTGCCCTGGCAGAACAAACCCGTACAAAGGAGAGGCAGACTGGTTTGTTCTTCTCTCAGAGAGCCATTGAACACGAGACGAGCTCCTAGTGCCATGCAAAAGTCACAGACAGCAGAACTGTTATTAGGGGATAATGGTCTTTTTGTAGTCAGCAGCGGGCTGAGCGCGGTTTGTGCTGACTGCAGCGTGGGGCAGGGTAAGCCTATAGCGCTATCCATAGCCTGCAAACACAGGAGTGAACCCCTGACCCTCCTCCCTGCCCGCTGCACAACAGCCACCTTTCTCATGTAAATGGGCTTCTTTTGTCCCTGGTGTTAGCAGCAATGATGTCATGTATTCAACCATCTCTTATTTTCCGAAGTGGATAAAGCACTCGTGAATGAAAGATACGCGGAGGTTTGAAAAGAAAATCGCGACAGCCGGTCGGAATTAGAGTCCAGCACTATTAAATATCGTGTGTCTTGCTCACACTACCCTCAAATGCATCCCTTTGGGTAGCTGTTAGAATATGAGAAGGTAGAAAAATTCTCACCTCCAGAGCACTGAGATGTCTAAGATTTTTTTTTATTTTTCATTTTTTGTGATTCAACATTAACTAAATTTTCTCAACCAAGATATAATGTACTGCCTGTCAATATCAGTTAAAATCATGTGGTTTCAATAGCAGAGGCTCATTGCAAGTCAGTTTTCTTTTGGCACCCAACTGTACTTTTTGATTTATTGAGACAGGATTGCTTACCAGTTACTATTGTAAGTAAGACTATATGTAAAAAAACTAATTTACAAGAACCTGGAAAGCAAAACCTGTGGTTTTCAATTAAATAATCCTCCTTTCTTTTAAAGGAAAAATTCATCCAGGAAATTCAAGAAATATATAAAGGTATTTTAGAAAGCAATTTAATTTTAAGTTGAAGTTGAATGGCTAATTAACCATTCGTTAATATTCTGCTGTAGTAGATTGACTTTGTTTTGCTCTTTAAGAGGAATAAGAATCTGAAAGTTGAGCAAGAACAAAAAAAATTGTAACATTTCTGTAACATTTTTGTAATACAACAGGGGATTTTACAAAGCATTCCCTTGTTCTATATGCCAGGATCCAGCCAGAATTAGCATGTTCTAAAAATAATAAGAAAATCTGTTAATTATTCATGTCTGCTTACTTGACTATTCATTAGGATGTGTTTGTTGTCACTGCAAAGACAAAACTCAAAAAATCGCTGCTACCAAACCTGTTCCAGTATTTTAGTTCGTTACAGCAAAAAATGGACCAGAGTAGGCACAAGCTGTAGGGGAACATCTTTTTCAGCATGCTGAGGAGAGTATGGAAAACAAATAGAGGGCAGCCAAAGATGTAATAAACAGAATTTATGAACCAATATATGTACATCAGTTGTATTTGTTAGGGCTCTGAGCCTTCTAAGATTTATGCCAGGGGACTACTTGGAGTACATAAAGTCTTTTAGTATCACTGCCTCTGTTATCTCTGGGTGTTGAATTCGGATGTTTAAGTGTCAGTTGCAGAAATGAAAGAACTTATCAGTGAACAGATAGGTAACAAACAATTTTATTATTTTTTGTGTTAAAAGAGTGCCTTCTGTCAACTTACACTTCTTGAAGGTAGGTCAGGTCCTCAGCTGGCACAAAGCAGTACAGCTCAACTGAGGTAAATGGGTCTTTCAGTGTATACAGAGTGAGCTTTTACTCCTCAACTGAGGCCTTCAAGGAAATGGAGAGTAGAGCAATTGAAGTTCCTGTGCCAGGAAGTACCAATCATCATGGGAAAAAAAGTAAGAAACCCAGGACTCTGGAGAGGACTAAATCAGAAGGGGATAATAATACGTGGAAAGATGGATTTGTTTGAATAGGGCACCTCCCAAAGATCCACATGGAGAAGTATACCAGGTGGGCCCTAAAACATGAGAGAGTCAGATCTCTGTGAAGTGTGTACAGGATCCCACAAAGTGCAGAAGATGCAGATGAATATTAAGCTTTTTTTGCCCAACAGAGTTACATACCTATCAGGCTGTCTGCTCTACATTAAAGGATATTTCCATTCCTTTTTTTGTCTTGTTTTGGTTTTTTTGTTGTTTGTTTTAGGTTATTTTTTCACATTATGCAGCAAAGTCTATAAAACTCTTTTGACCAGATAAAAGAAACTGGAAACAGATGTGACCTTCTCTTGTAATGGTTTGGAGAGTTGTCCTGGATAGGTAAAGCTGAGTGATGTACAGCAGTTGGGGGATGGGTGCAGACCGTTCTCTTTTTTACATTAAACAATCACTGCATAATACCATGAAAGTGAAAGTTTAAGAGCTTATGGAGTGCACTAGCTTCATGATTTCATGTAATGATTCATTCAGGAAGTGAAGCAGTTTGTAAAGTGTAATGTTTCATCTATTGATTACTAGAAAGTATTCAGCTAGATTACAGAAAATATTAATGAATTAATGAATTGATGAATTAATTCATTAATTCATTAATGAATGCTCTTTTAAAAGTCTCACTTAATGTTTACTCTTCAAGCAGTGACACTTTGAGTGTTTTACATGATACTGAGCTTTAGACTGGTTGTGTTGTTCAACTGCATTTTTATCATCTCCAGTGGACCTACTTGGAGAATAGAGTCTTAATGGAGGGCAAGTGACAGTTTGAGCTCTAGGTCCAATTTTAGTTCATCTAGTTGTTGAAAATAAGAATTAAAAAAAACCAAAGCCAAAGCAAATCTCACCTCATGCAACATGCCTTTTCCTTCCAATCTGACTGTCCTTTCGGCACCATTTCTGATGATGGTACAAAACAATTAAAAGACACCCTTGCAAATGCTGACTACTCACCTGAAATATTCTGTTCCATTTATCCAGTCATGATCACTGGCAACAAAAGAAATGGTGTCCTCTGAGGACTTTCTGATAAAGATGTGTTCTGAGGATGACCATGCATTATGGTAAGGTGTTTGCCACTGGAAAGAATGAATTAAAAAACTTCTGGTGTCTTCTGACCAAATGGACAATGCCTGTTATTTATTGTGACTGTGCTTTGTTGATGTCAGAAATCCTTTAATTATCATATTCAGTGTAAAATGAAAGGCTCCTGTCTCTAAGGCTAGACCTCCAAAGTTAGATCTCAGTAAGGTCCAGTATCAGAACAAGGGAACAGCATTGTCCTTTGTCTTGTAGTTCACTAGAATATATTTTTCCTCATTTTTGTGTTGTAATTTTAATTCAATTGTATGTAGTTTTTCCAAAACTGTGTATATTTTATTACATATCCTCTGTTATCTAAAGCTATAGTGCAGGGGAAACAAAGGGTAAAATAAATGATACCTAACAGTTTCCTGAGAAAACACTCAGTGTTTTTACAAGAAGAAAAAGGAAGATAGAGATATAAAACAGAAAACAAAGATTTTTATGATGGGCTTTAAAATAAGAATCATAAAAGTGATGATGGTAGCAAAGAAGTCAAAAAACTTGAACCTGAAAGAGAAAACAATATTTAGGAATGACAACAGAGAAGAAAATATGCCAAGGTCATATGAAAAGGATAAACAGAGAAAGACAAGGAGACAGGAAGAGTTTGTTTGAGCACAGCAATTTCTATCAGAATTCAGGCAGATATGCAAAGAATAAGGAAGAAATGCAAGAATAAAACAAATAAATACAGTAACTAGAAAAGCACAGATGTGCACAGTTGTTTTATCTCTTCTGAAACTACAAAGCAAAAAGAAGGCTTTTGAAGAACAGCTTTTTTTTTAAAAAGAACAACAGAAACCTGCCTGGCAATTCATCTGACTTGCAGAAAGTTTAGAAAGGATATTAAAATAAACTGTGAATGTACTTCTGACCAGTCTTGATCTCTGGCAAGAATGTATGCCAGCTTTTGCTTGAAAATGTTTTCTGTTTAAATCCTTATGCAGTAATAATTTTCTGTACATGAGCATAGAAGGCTGAAAATACTGATATACAAATGGAATCTTGGTATTGTTTATCAGTTGCTCTAGCAAACCAGAAATATTTCATGATGTATTCAGTACAAGCAAGGATACTACATAAATCTCTATGTACTTCCAGAGTAAAGGAAGTAGGTTCCAAAACTTCAAGGATACCCTGCCATGTATTTAGAGCTTGTGATCATATTACAAGGATGCAATTTCCAGGCTACTTCTTATATTATGACACAAAGCACATGCTTTTCCCTTTTCTTTAAGAGAGCAATTTATGGCAATCCCCCAAATAACTCTGGACAATTGCCTTTGAATAATCTCTAATGTAGTGCTTAGCACAATGCTGATTTTACATCTATTGGAATAACACAAGGAATATCTAACAGGCTTTTGAAGTGAAATGATATATCTAGAAATTGTTGTAAGGTTTATATTTGAACTTCTGCTTTTCCTAAAGCATTCCTATCAAACATTCAGTACAAAACTCCAGAGGACAAGATAACCGATGTACATTTGCTTGTCTGTATGACATGTCCAGAAACTTACACTTTTTTGTTTGGTTTGGTTTGGTTTTCCCAAAGAGAAACATTTTGAATCCTGTAGCAGCAATAGGCATACTAAATAGCCTCTCTCTGCTACTGCACAGCCCATCTCTTTAGCACTTTGTGTGAAAAGTTTCATTCAAGTCTCTGAGTGCTGTGTCATATCCTGAAACATCATTCAGCAGCCACTGCTTCTACCTGAACAATTCCCCAGACTTGTTGCAGCAAAAACTTTATCTTCAGATATTGGGTTCCCATTTAAACAATGCATAGTGCTTATTTTTGTTTCAACAAGATCATTCCACTTTGGGCAAAAACATGAACATATACATGGGCCCTAACTTATTAATTACCTTCTGTCTAAGCAGTACTGATTTTCCCTTTTCCAAAAGTATTGGTGAGATTATTGTTTGCTCCTGAACAGTCTAAAGTCCAGTGTAGACAGGACACTAATCTGGGACATAGAAGACAAGTATGAGAAGGTCCCAGCTCAGGCAGGAGTAGAAAACAGCAGTTATTTCTTGGGTAGAACCATGATAGTTGTGTTTATTGAACAAAACAATCCATGGCTGAGAATTTTTCAAAATTCCAAAATTTTGTTTACAATGTCTCATTGTTTTTCATCTTAGTGGCAATGCTCACACTGGTGTTTCTTCTGTTGGACAGTAGCCACTTGAGAATGCTCCTGGAGTGCTGAACCTATTACTATCTGCTTCAGCCTTCAGTTAACTTGATTAATTCACCCACACCTATTTTAAACAAAGGTTATTTTGTAAAGGATGGGCAGGCAGTGGCAGCCTAGCCTCAGACATGAAATTATTTTAAAAGTTATGTATTTATTGTTTATTTATTTGTTTATTCTTTATTCAACCCTTTGAACATACCTCCCTGGAAGTTAGATGTGGATCACATTTGCTGAGCTGCACTCTACAGTATCAAATCTGAATTTCCTGTACCCTTTCTCTTTGAATCAGCAATCTTAATAAAGAAGTTACCTAGAGCACCTGAGGGGATAAAAAGCCTCATTGAGAAGGAGTTGCCAGTTAGCAGATACACATTTACTATTCAAGCTGCATTATAAAGTAATTAAATGCAAGCAGCCCTTCATTCAAAGCTTCAGGTATAAGTAAATAAATTTAGTGGAAGCCACAGCTATTAAATGAAGACATGGTATGGGCAGTCAACAGCAGCATAATACTTACAGAAAATAAACTCTTTATATGAATATCTTTTATATTAGGCTTGGGGAGGGCACATTGCAGTGGATTCTAAGCACAGAAATTTTCCTCTAAACTTTGGAGGCTCTTGCTCAGGGCAAGAGCCATCATGCAGTTGAGTTTTGTTCTTAACAAAGAACAAAGTGTTGGGGTTATAAAACCACAGTGAAACCACTGCAAGCTGACAAGACTTATTCTCTGGGCACAGGGTGAATTTTTCAAGGCATTACAAGTAAATTATTAGTTTACATGTTCCAATGAATTAAACTAGACTACTTAAAAGACAGGGAAGTTTCATGGTGTGGGCATGCATAATTAGAGCAGCCATGCAAGATAATTTCTCTTTGCTGATGCCAGTGGAAGACAGGGAAATAAACCATGGTGTCTTTACCAAAGTGATTTGGTTTCATCTGGGCCAAAGGTATTCAAGTGCTCTTGTTGAAATGACAGTGGTATTGCATGATATTCCAAAGGGACAAGTAAAATTCATTTGTGCCAAGTGTATGCACTGCCAAGTCTTGGTGTGTTTGAGATTTCTCACATTTAACACTGAATTTGCTGGGCTTGTTCATTGTGCATGATAAGTAAGGAGCCTCATGTGTTGCTTCACTTATTCTAGAGCACATAAAACAAGTTGGAGCTCTAACAGCTACTGCCTCAAATCAAAGTCTTTCCAGCCCTTTGTGGGGACATTATTTTACAGTAAAAGCTAGTACAGAAATATTTTTCATGCAATAATCACTTTTACATCTGCAGAAACTTGTGGGGTTCAGTCCCACAGTGCTCTGGTCAGCAACCTCTGCCAATGCTTTTGATACTATGGCTCTCTACATGATATTTGAGCCTTCAAATCTCTTCATGAGATTGATCCCATCTTATTTTACTTGTCTTCATATAATATGGACAATCTGATATGTCCTCTAGGCTCCCTTTGTTGTCAAGGAAGTTTGGTAAGTGCCTCTCTTCAGAGATTAATTTATGTATTTCCCTAGGACTGACTGTGGATGAATCCATTTTGTTTCTGCCTGTACAACTTATTTTTGAGCAAGTAGAGACTAGGGTAGAGGAAACACACCCTTGCTCTCTATCTCCCTTGAGCACTGCATTGGAAGAAGATGAAGGCATTTCCCATTCTTCCTGAAGTATTTCCCTTTTTCAGAGTGCTGTTTCTACAAAGAAAGCAAATCTCCAGCACAAGCACCTGTATTCACGCTAAGGTTTCACTGAAGCTGCTGGAAGAACATTGTAGGATCCTTATGAAATGTACACACATCAGACAATACTGGGTCATGGATCCTGTATTCTCTTCAGCATACTTATATGCACATAATTTTATTGTGTTCTTCATCCTCTCTTTTCTCCTGATTCCAAAACTTTAATCATGCTGAAAATATTTATTTTAGGACTTTTGTCTCTGGTATTTGCATATATCCTGGAAAATTGCCATATCCTTATTGTTTTCAGATTTACAATTAGTTTAAATTTCGTCTGATTTTTTAAAATGTGGATTCCTGTCCTTCTACAGTACATTTTATCTCTATGAAAGCTGATTTCAGATGTATTTTCACCATCCTCCATATTCTACCGAAGCAAAAACCTTTGCTTTTTTAAAGATGTCTTTTTAGCTCTGCTACTTCTCTTTGTGATGAATGCAGAAAGCAAAAAAACCCAAAAAAACAAAAAAAACCAAAAACAATCTCTCATGCTCTTTAGTCCCGTATTGGATGAATTTTTAAGGCTTCTCATGCCCTCTCAGTTTTGCTTTCACTGTGTGATTTGTGATCTGGTAATCTAGTCCACTGAGCACTGAGCTTTGCTTTCAGCATGTTGAGACTGACCTATCTCTTTTCTGCAGACTGACACCATTTTACTTTTTTTCTTCTAAGCTTCAGTCAAGGACATCTAGTAATAATTTCTGTATGACTCCTCAGAAATCCTTGGGATACTAATGTTAAATTATGAGTGCTGCAAACTCTCCCTCTTTATTGTAATGTCTTGTGTAAATGTGAAGTCCCAGGACTTTTGTAAAGGCTTTAGTTTCATTTATAAAACTTACCTCTCAAAGCTGGTATTCCTTCTGGTCATGCAGGAAATTTGGAGACCCACATCTTACAAAAACAGAATTGTTCTTTCCCACTTCAGCTAAGCTGTTCCAATACCAGTGGAACTGCCTTAATAATGCTAAATTTAAAAAATCCTCTTTGCTCTCAAACATAAATTAATTTTCATACTCAAACAACCACTGGATTTCTACAGCTGCAATGGAGTTTCTCCTCACCTCCTTCTCACTGATGTTTCTCTTTCTCGTGATTAGGCAGTGTTTCTGTGGCAAGCTTTAGAGTTTCATCACTCAATAAAAATGAGTCTTCATCAGGGCAGCAGATTATAATAATATAAAAACCAATCCAAAAGAAATGTAAAAGGTAAGAATGTGGCTCTGTCTCCTAGTTACTCTAATTAAAACTGGTGCTGTTTTAGTAGATTCTGGGAATAAATTTCCTGGCAAAAAGAAAGAGGAAGATATTTGTGGGAGGTTTCTGGCCTATCCATGTAACTTATTAGCACACCACTAGGCCTTTGACCTTCCTACTTCCACATGAATTTGAGTTAAAAAGCTTTGGGAGGTTCAGCTTTCTAGAGCCTCATTGTACAGCAGCCACCCAGCATCACAACAAAATCAGGGAGCCCACAAAGCTAAAGCAAAAAAAATCCTACTTCACTGTCACTTGGTAGAGGTGATTACCAGAAGTTACTGACACCTTTTGGCTGAACCCTGCTGCTGTCACCAATGTCCATAGGAAAAAAAAAATATAGTAAAAAACCTCCAAAGCACCCAACATTAAGTCTGACATTTCAAAACAATGCTTTAAAAAGCTGATGGCAATTGCAGTCTTAACATTACAAGCATAACTGTGCACATGCCTCCACCTTAAACAGAAATCACAGGCACTATTAAAGCTCAGGTATAAATATCAAATTCCCTGTGGTTTTTTATAACATTTTTAAGGATTCAAACAATTGTTTCTTTTTATCTGAAATCCTCCAGGTCTGTGATGCCTTAAAATGCTTAATGTATTTGACATGACACATTATTCTGTGTCACTCTCTGTTGCACAGGCTGCTTCTTCAACTAGTACGACAAATTGTCACAGGGGGAGAGGCATCAAAAGGAAAGGAAATATGCATTTTAATTTTACCAGGGTAGTAGAGAAGTGAAGCAAAGACAGGTGCACTGTATGTGTGACAGTCTGCAAAGTAAAGTCCTTTTACTAGATAAGGAAATGGACACTTTGGGGGTGGTTTTACTACAGTCTGGGACATCTAGGTTTTAACTATACACCACCAGAATGTCGAAAATTTATATTCTCCCCAATAAAGTCTCAATTTTTTTAGGTGTGCTTAGTGCAGATAAGTGGAAATTTTTAAGAGGTAAGCAGCCTGAAAATGCAGACATGCAGAGTGCCACTGAAAGTGGAACATCTTTTTTCTTTTTTCTTTCTCCTTTTTCTTTTTTTTCCAATCACAATCATGCATGCATAGTAGGGCAGGGCAGGTAGATGGTGACGGGGGGTACCTTGTAATGGAGTATAAATCAGGAGTCCAGTGCATCTGGGTGGGCTGTAAGATCTCTTCCATGAAATCACTGGCAACAGGGTGGCATACAGGGAGTATGAAACAGGAAATCATCAGCAGGTTTTGTTCTGTGATTTGCCTCAGTGATACCATGACAATATTGGCTGCATTCCCACAGGGCACAAATAAAGCAGCAGTTCAGGAAGCCTGACGTTAGTTCACAGAAATCTGATGATACCCACCAAATTTCCCACTGCTGTGATAATGCAGCTCCAGCCAGCTGCTAAATTTCCTTCTTGTAAATCCCTTCCAAAGTGTAAGGGAAAAATGTCCACAGTGAGCAGAGTCCAAACTAGACCAGTCTCTTCCAGTCTCCAACCTGTAATGTATCCAACTGAGCTGTGGAGGTGAGACTAAAGAAATTATGATTTGGCCTAAGTTTAATATTTCCTTGTCAACCACTTCTAAACTCCTGTTGTGCTTTTATGCTTCCCAGAGCTTTCTGAGGCAGGTATAGACTGGAGAAAGGGTGCTGCTGCCTCTATTAGAGGGAGCATTTGGAGTTCTTCCCATAAGCTCTTCCATATCAGCCAGCAGTATACCTCATGTCCCTTGCAAAGAGTTTGGGGGAAAATTTGAAGAAATCAGTTATTTGCTGCTAAAGTACTTCTAGCCCCACACTTTGACCACGTGTTTTCATAGGCACTATGAAAATATGACAATGATCTACAACTGAATGGGTTAAGCTTGAGATCTGAATGTGATAAAGAAGAAAAGGACCACTAGTACATAGCCTGAATAGAGTTGGATTTATCTTTCTGATCTCTGGAGAAGATGGTAAATTTTTTCGCCTTTTTTTTTTTCTCCAGTTGTTTTTTTTTTTCACTTTACCGTACATATTTTCATTACTTGACTCAAAGCTTTCAAGAATGATGCTGACTTAGAAGAAGAGTTGTTAAATAATACAAAATCATGAATTTTACATATGGAACATTCAAATATTTCTAAATGGCATAGCTAGGTTTTATTTCCAGCTGAAACTTTTGGCCATTTGAAAGGAGAAATGTAGGCATATGGGCTGGTACTGCTGACATCCCATCAAGCTGCCAAATCAGCAGAGCTCTGGCTTGACTCTGGCCATGCAGAAATGCCAGTCAAATGATAATTGCATTATAATCCATAAATCTGACTTCTGGGATTTCCTGTAAAGGTAATGCTCTCACACAGCAAATCAGATATTACACAAAGCACTGAACGTGAAAGGATAAAGCACAAGAACATATTTCTAGCCAGAAAACACTGGAAGAATATATGTGTCTGCTCTACAACTTCACTAAACCCTAGGACCAAAATCAGTGTGCATTATAAATGCAGCAATTCTGTTATCTTTGGAAATGCCCAGGAATATCCCAGGCAAGTTACTGAAAGAGAGGGACTATGAAATTGTTGTGCTTTTTAGCAGGTCTGAGTGCAGGACTGTGTTTGCAGATGGCAGGATCACTGTTCAGAGTGGGCTGTTATCAACCATATGTCTAAAAAGAGCCCTAAATCTCTTATCAGGCCTTAGATTATTCACTGATTTTGCCCTAAAATTTGTATTTTCTCTTTGTGAAGAGCACGCACTCAATACATGCACATTTGCCACCTTTTCTCATTGGTATAGCAAACTAATATCAAGCTTTGTAAAAATAATCATTTATGAAAGGTAGTGAATGCTGCTTCAGCTTTAAAGTAAAACTATTGCAGCAAGAGTGATATTTTTTCAAGAGGCTCTTAAATCTGGATAAAACCCCCTATTCTCACTTGAAATCAGCATGCAAAATTCCCAAGCAAAATGAAAACAATCAAAAGTCAAAAGAAATGGACTATTTTTGAATGATGGAACTAAAACCAGAACAAGTGTGCCAGTGTCAGGCTTCATTGTGAGAAACAGAAAATATAATTGGACAAGGGAGTGGCCCATCATATTACTTTATTAGTTGTTTTTGGTTTGGGTTATTTTTTTTTTAATTTGGGAAGTTAGTTTTCCATTTTTAACATTCAGAAAGCTATTTCTGAAAGAGCACAGTAATGTCATAAATATTGTTTTGTAGGTCTATGCTCACCAAAATGTATAGCTAGAAAGAGCTACTTCATACACTTCAAACTACTGTTTGCAAAATTCTCTCCATCTGTCAAATGAAAACAACTCAGAATGAAATAGATTAGAATGTAAATAGTTTTAAATATGCACATGCAGACATTCTTCCATACTCTTGTAACCATGCTGATTATCCAGAGGAAGTCTCCATGTGTTATAAAGTGTTGTTTTTTTATCAACTTAATATCTTGTGTTTTCCAGGTGGGACATTTTGAGATGGACTTTGAATTAGTTACAGAATGACAGATGTGCAGAAGACAGGCCCTAGATTAGATGTGGAGACCAAGAGTTGATTGTGTTTCAATCAATTTAGATTGTCACGTGACAGTAATGTACTCTGTGTCTTGACAAACTTAAAAACAAGGTGGGCATTGTATATACAGCTGGACATTTTGTCCCTGAAATTATTAGCAACTCCTTCAAAAGACCCCAAACTAATCCAATTCAACACCTTAATTAATTTCAGTATAAACTCTGCTTTCTGAATACAGCCACCTTATCCCAAGGTGATGGTACTGAAAATGTGAAGTAACTGAAGTTAAAATGTGAAGTAACGGATGGTTAAAATCCAGGCAAAATTTATTATTATAAATCCAGAATAATCCCAAATATCCTTTTTAAGATTTTGTAGAAATTTTTTTTCTTCATTTTCAGCATGACTGGTACAATTTTCAGTCTAAGATTTTCCAACACAAATGGAAGAAAATTATTGGATAAAGTTAAAATAGGCTTTAATGACCATGAAAGCAGTCTACAACTACACTGTGGAAGAACAATTTGCTATTTCTTCAAAATACATACCAGTCTGTCTATCTGTCAACTCCCTTAACATAGAGTATATATAAATTTGTGTATTAAAAAGAAGTACCTAAGAGTTTGCTTCTGACAGGTGCTGAATGCCTGACAGAAGAAGCTCAGAAACTGTCAGGATCCTGCTCAAAATAGATGATTTTCACAGACAGCAGAATAACTGTGAAAGAACATTCCTAACCTCAAATAAATACCAGTTTACCAACTTCACTTTCTGATCTGAATTGAAACAACACAGCATTGTTTATACATAAGAAATGTCCTATAGTTTTTCTAATTTTTTTGTATTTAATTTTTGAATTTATAGATAAAAATTGTTAAAGGTTAAAAAAAAATTGTTGTTTGTTTGCTTGCTTTTATGTGCATTTTCCCATAACTGCAACTAGGGGAGCTGAAAAATTTTCATGAAATGCTTATTAATTTGCATCTTGTCCCAGAGATAGGATTTGACTGAGATGCAACGAGAATGTTTCTTTTGACATCAAAGTGGTTCAGAGGAAGTCTCTGGCTAATCATGTAGGGAAGTGTCTCCAAACTTCTGCTGATGCTTTTTAGTCTGAACTACAATCAGATATTAGGTTATTAAACAGATATTAAGACATTAAACAGTACAGACCCCTGAAGAACAGCCTTCATTACTGGTCTCCCTCTGGACACTGAGGTGTTGACTGCTCCCCAGATGCAAACATCTATCCAATTCCTTATCCATCATAGAGCCCACCCATCAAAACCATTTATCTGCAATTTAGAGAGGAGGATGCCATGCAGGACAGTATCAAAGGCCTTACAGAATCCAGAGGGATGACATCCATAATTCTTCCCTTGTCCACAGATGGAGTCTCTCCATCACAGAAGGCCATGGGGTTGGCCAGGCAGGACTTACCCTTGGTGAAGCCGTGCTGGGTGTCTCAAATCCAAATCTCAAAACCTCCCCATCCTCCATGTGCCTTAGCACAGCTTGCAGGAGGATCTGTTCCATTTAATTGCTTTAAAGTTGCCTTTGCAGTCATTTTACATGTTTACCAAGTCAATTCTGAAATTCAAAATAGTTTTGTGTGTGCATGTATACTTGTTTTTTGTTTGACTATTTTTGCAAACTGTTGGAAATAAACTTCAGATTGCACTTCCATATCATGCAATTTATGCAGAGGAAAGTATTCAAACATTCTTTCTTTTCTTCAGATGAGATATGTGTTTATTACAAAATCTTGAACTGTCTGTGTGGGAGACAAGGTAAAAAAGTAAATTTACATACCTTAACACATTCTCCACTAGATCTTAGTGCTTAATTTTATGGAGATTAGCATATAAACACAGATAAATGTAACAAGACACATCTTTGCTGAAGGCTACTAACATTTCTGCATACATGAGAAAATTAACTGGCACCACAATAACTTTGTTGAGGAGCTATGCCCAAGTAACTCCCTGCATATTTGATTCTGCAATAAAAGTGACTTTATTCTAGAATGATTATTCCCTCCTGGAAGCAGAGTAATTATTCTGGAATAAAATTGCTTTTATTCTGGAGCTGAATGTCTGCACTGGGGAGTTATTCCAGAATAGTTAAATTATACCAAAATAGCAATAATGGAAGTTATTACAGAAGAGCTCTGCTGGTTAATTTCCCCCGTGTAGAGCAGACCAAAGGTTGAGTTACACCGGAATGTATCGTACATATAATTATGTGAGTGATTGCTGTAGAGCAAGACAGACTTTAAAGGGAATTACTCCCTTTTAAGACAATTCCTCATACTCCTCCTCCATCCCCCTCTTCCTCTCTGCCCCAAATAAAATCCCAGTTAATTAAGCCCTGCAGCTAAAAAAGTTTAAAAAAAAAAAAAAAGAAAAAAAAAAGAGTAAATTATTGTAGCCAATCCCTTCCAAACTAGAAGAAACATCTACAGTTGGCACTATGCTGCTTACTGTCACATACACGTGTCATTCACACTGGGTTGTCCTCCTTTCCATTCACAGTGACAGCTATCATCATCTAGAAACAGAACCCTCTTGTTTCTGTTCTTACTAAGCTGTGGCTGTTTCAATGGATTTCACTTTGTGTCCTGGAAATTTCCAAACCCCAGAGTACACAGTGTGAATCTGCCTTTTTGAAGCAAGTCTTGCACTTTGTGCTTCATCCTTAGCTAATGAGAAAATGGGAGAGGGAGGCAAGAAGAAACTTCTAGCACTTAAAAACAGGTACTTCAAGGTAATATAGTGGAATAAACTAAAGGTCTTTAGATATGATAAACCTCAGCTTTGTAGGGAGGCAACATGATAGTGATAAACTTGTGGGTTTTGTCAAGCCCTCCTGTCAAAGTTTTTTGCCTTTCATTCCTGAGGCTGGATAGTTGGGCGGAGTCCAGGGTTTGGACTTCATTAAAACTAAGACTGTTCCACACGTTT
The DNA here is from genome assembly GCF_903797595.1 of Erithacus rubecula. Classification (NCBI taxonomy): domain Eukaryota; kingdom Metazoa; phylum Chordata; class Aves; order Passeriformes; family Muscicapidae; genus Erithacus; species Erithacus rubecula. Next base: position 53,632,589 of record NC_136687.1, read on the forward strand.
AGGGCTGTACACTGGTTCTTAAACTAAGAAACATCAATTTGCACTCTTCTGTAGTGTACACTGGATGCAGATCAGTATCTTCTGCTGTGGGTGTAAATCACCCTGACTTCTCAGGGGTGCTAAATGAGCAGCACTGTCAGGGGCACCTCCACTCTGTGGAGGTCTGGCATGGCTCTGGAAGCCTCTGAAAGATTTATATTATCACACAGAAAAACAAGTAAGAGTAAAGATCTATGAGGGGAGAGGTGAAGGGGAGCTTGGTGGTGTCTGTGCATATTACAGTGTGAAGAGAGCCTTGCTGCAGCAGGCTGCTCCTGGGTCTAAGTGTTTTGCCTGATGTGTCTGAGTGTCTTTCCTGCTCATATTCTGACATGGAAGCCCAGCTTCCCATGCCAAGTAGTCTAATGCTTGCAGACTACCTGGCCCTAAGCCCTTATTTTATGTGCTGGCAACCTGCTTGCAGTACATTAATGTTTTGTTGACACTGAGTTTTTGCTTGCTCTCATTAGTTTTAATAGGATGAAATCTCACTTGTGAGAGATAGGCAGTGCATAACCACAAACATGATGCTTGTTTTATTTTAGAAGTCACATTCTCACCTGTTCCCAGCTGTTTGTCAAGTAACTGGATTAATCCTCCAAGACCCCAATGTCCCTAGTCAGTAGCACATTTAAAAAATGGACCCTGGAAAGGTGCTTTGTGGCTTGGAGGCCTCAGATTTTCAGTGGTGAATTGAATGCCCCTCGGTGCTGCATTCTAAAACTTCAGAATAGCTGAGAAACAGGCATTTTTTTATAGCTAGGAAAAGCTAGTTATGCTTGTCAGCTACAGTTCTCCAGACCTTGTTTTGCCCTGTAAGGAGGTTATATGACTTTCTATCTTTCAGATACCTGGCTTCAACTCTGTAGCCTGTCAGCCTGTGAAAACAAGACTTGGGTGATCATGCTGTCAGTCCATATCTCTTTGTCTGTTTTCCTCTGATAGCTTTTATTGTTGATTGGTGTCAGTGAAGTGTGACTGAGGAAGCCAAAGTCTTATAAATCCACACCACCACCCAGGATGGGCTGGTCTGTCAATTTATGGTGTAATTAAAAAAAAAAAAAAAAAAAGCATGTTAAGTTTTATTTGCTGTATTCAGGAACTTTTCAAAGGCTTGCAATCAAATGAATCAAGTGAGACCTTCAAGAAAGGAATCACATTATCTGACCCAAAGGGAAGTGGTTCAATTATTCTAAATGGGAGGCCATTGAATCCTTTGGAAATCCTGCCCATTTAGAAGCCTGATAAATGCACAAATCTGCTCCATAGTTTATGCTGAATTTCACTTCAAGTTTTATCCTCTTTATATTTGTCTCACCAGCTCCATGAGTTTAAAATATTGTGTGTGCACATTCCTTTCCCGATTCCTCCTCCCAGAAAGTCAGGCAAATTGTATATGGGTGTTACCAGCAATGTTCTAACATAACATTTATCAAAAATAGATGACCTGTGTTGCAACTTTGTCTATTGTTTCTCACATTCTTGCTCATCAGTGTGAGGATGAACAGAAGGTGCTACTGTAGAAAATGCCCACTCTGGCTCTCCCAGTAATCTGAGCTCAGGAAATTTCATAGTGCCTTTATGTTCTGAACAAAGACTGTATTTCACCATCAGAATATTGCTTCTTCATTTTAAGACTTTGACACAATTGTATTAATGTTTAGAATTCTAGTCTTGTCTTAAGAGGTTATAAATACCGGGGGGTAACAACTACTTCAGCTTATTAAGTGCCCTTGCTATTTTACCTAATACTTTTGGGTGGTGAGACCAAGGTAATAGGTAGAAACTCATACCACTGCAACCATCCATTAAGTGGTCACCAGATTAAAAACTGACACACTAGTAAATCATAACAGAGTAACAAGCCAGACAAGTGACTCCCAACTCATGACCTTGCTAAGTAGCCTTTGCAAGAGAAGGGGGATTCCTGGAACTCTCACAGTGTTTCTCCAGCCTCTACTCCTCATTGTCCTTGTGGTGTCAGACACTTTTTTCTACTGCATTTTTTTCTTTTAAATTACAAAATTTTTAATGCTTAATAAACATTTTAAAAATGAAATAATTAATTATTAAACTTTAAATCAATTAAATAATAGACATGCTGTCTACATTTAAACTCTTTGTCATGGAAAAACTCAGGTGAATATTTTTTGTTTCATTTATAGTGTCTCTTCTGAGAAATGCCAATCTGTAATGCCCTATCCTTTCTTTGACAAAATGTCATGCATGCCTTTGTTTAACATGGTCTCACATCTCTACTTTTACCTCATACCACTCTGAGTAACTGAGGGTCTGAACAGCCATTTCTCTGTACTGGCACAGAAGGGGTAACAAAGAGAAAATGATGAAAGTGGTTTGCTGGTTTAAGCTAAGTGATGTCTGTGTACACAGTATGGTGCTACTGATAGACTGAAAAAAATCAGCATTTCACTACCTGGCACCTAGTTTTGGGTTTCTTTAAGCTCTGGGGTAACACTGAAGTTTCTTTACTCTTTTATACTTATGTAGCATATTGATGCCAAATCAAGATAACTTGAATTACCATCGTATACCTAAACTTCTCATTGACAAGTGACCCAGCAGTTCTCATAAATTCAGAGACTTGCTTTACTCAGTCTGCTATTATGTTGTACTATGACCTCCAGTACACAACAGACCTTATTGTTTATACTTTTACTCACTGGACTAGGCCTTTGCAAAGACCAAGCAACAGCCAGGAAAGCAAGGCAAGAGGCTCCCTGCTAGGCATTCTTCTCCGACTCCTATCCATAAGCCACAGGTCTGAGGACTTGTGGGTTCTGCCCTTTAATAGCTTCCCAGTTAACAACAACAAATTTAAGTAGGACAGCTCTCTTCCCAGGAGAGATTTTGACGGATACTTGCACATTAAATGTCAAACAGAAGAGAAATTTTCTTGCTGGGGTCATTTGATATTGCACTGTATTGCGCAATGCAAGTGCTTATCTCGGGTTGCAGGGGTTATTTGCTGCAGGGAAGGCTGAGAATGTCATTAGAGCACCGTGCCCTGAGATAACCTGCAGCATATCATTAAACCATCTAATGACTCCATGGCCCATTGACCTCCATCACTCATTTGCTAACAATGTTTATTATTTACAGGCACTAGGGAAATTACTGTTGAGTTATTATTCAACCTTCCCTTGCTGCTGCCATTGCAATATCTGGTGATATTCGACAGAAAATGTAGAAAGCCAGTAACTTTGCTTTAAAAATATGATCTGGTGTGCATATGAATTAAATCTGTAGATGCATTTATAGAGTACCCCCTGTTCTCATCATACCCACCCCACCAAATCTGGTATACCATTCTTGTCACTGAAATAATATTTCCACTAAGCCATGCCTTGCCATCCAGCTTTGAGTTCTACTGTCTGAAATGTTCTCTTAAAAGCATGTTATGCAACAATCTGGAATGGAGATAAATCCAGTGATGGGAGAATCTGAATACATAGATAATTGGTACTTGTTCTGAAAATGTCACTTAGCCCCCAGATTCTCAAAGTAAAGCAATTGGGACTCTTAAAAATTATTGTCTTTTTCTGCAGATGTGAAGTGTTTGTAACCCCTCATATTACAACATTTCTTCCATTAAACAGGGTATTTTCAAAGGCACTTAAGGCTATTAAACATCTAAACCTTACTGGAACTGAAAGGTACTGGCTTGGATTTTTGTTTGGCTGTGAGATTTTTGAAGATAAGTGAAGATAAAGTAGTTGTTTATTTAGGCAATTTTACAGTTAATATGCAATAAACAGAACTGGTGGTGTTTTCAGAAAATAATAAGCTTTCCCAGTGGTTAAAAGTCTATTCAGCAAGTTAAATTAACCTGCTGTTTTTCCCAAGTATGAGCAATTCAACTTTTTTTTTGGGGTAAATGAGAGCTAATGAAGAATATGGAATACAGATGGAATAATATTCCAATCACGTGCTTGCTTGCAACCTCACAGAGAGGGGTATATCTTTCACTGCCTTCAGTGAATTATGACAGTACAGAACAAGGCATTGTGTACTCCTAGAATTAATTAGCATTACTGGCTCCATTTGAGGGTGACCAGATGTCCACAGCCAAAGCAGGACACCTACCTCTGGTTGCCAGGATTTCAAAAGAACAGCAACGTGCAAATCAAGCCAAATTATGTTTGTACTGCAAAAATTACTCAAGCTTTTGGGATTTTCCTTTGCAAAAGGGACTAATACCACAAACAAGTTGTGTTTGTGCTTGAGAGAGTGATTCTGTTACCATACCTACTGCAGTTCTCCTTTTTAAGGCAGGAGTGAGTTTGCAGGGTCCTTCAAAGTTTCACTCATTATATTGCTTCTTCAATTTCACTTCTTCATCATCTGTAAAATAGGGTTAATAAATAACAATATTGTAAGTGTAACAGTGTGAAATACAAAGGAATATGGATGGGGTACAGATACAGCAAGAATAAATAAACCGACCAGCTAAGGACGTTCAGGGCATCAGCTCAAATCATTCTATAGAATACCACCGTTTAAGGATAGTATTAACAAGGCATGGTATTGAGTGACCAAATAGCATTTTTACAAAGCTGAATAAAGGTGCAACCAAACAGAAGGTCAGTTTTTGCCCTCTAATAATACAAAACTGCTCATAGTCCAGGGTACACCAGCAGCTGGGAAAAGCTTAGCATGATGATAGACAAATGAATTATGGCACCTTAATGACACCTGCAGAGCTACAGGAACTGACTGGAGCAGCATCCTTTGCCACCAGCAAATGCTATCTAAAATGCATTAAACCAATGTGTTAATCTAAACCACAATGAACTTGCTACACTACAGTAATTCCATTCAATTTTGTGTCACAACCCCTCCAACTTTTCCCTAGGTTTTATTTAAGCCAATGCAGGTTTAGTTACTCACTTCAAAACTGCAGATCCCCAACACTGGATTCAGTGGGGACAATTCAGTGTTTGTCTGATTCCCGAATGAAGACCTTCAAACATTCAAATCTGTCTTGAAGAGATACTGACCTAACACCAGTCCCTTCACTCTCTTTCACTCTGGTCAGTCATTTGCTAGAAAAGTCCATATGGATGTCTTTGTTTTACTGTTGATTTTCTTCAAGATGTTCCATGATATGCAAGTATCAAGTTCCTCTGAAATAATTTTTGCAGTGAAACTGCCACCATACCCCCTTCATAAAGTAAAGGTACTGTTCTTATGCTAGTAAATATTCTGATAATCAGTCCCTCCTACTTTTGACTACAAGCCTGAGAAGAGGACTCAGCAGAGATATTTTAGGACTTGCAAGTTTGCACAGAATCATGGTCCCTGCTAAGTCATTTAAAGGGTTAAGTTTTCTCCTCGTATAAAGTGTTTCTTTTAATCTAGGATAGTCTTGCTTCATCTCTCAGCCATGGGAGTTCATTAAGACTCCTCCTGATCTGTTAATAAGCAACCTATTCAGATCTCTTTATGCTCCCAAGTGTGAAACTGCAAACTCATTTTGAATGGAACACTGGCTACTTTTTCTGTTATCTTTTACATCTGCGGTCAGTGAAATCTTATCAAGAGTGGACATGTAATTAACATGAAGAATAATGGACTAAATGACTTTCATCCAAGCAGAAGCCCTGTGAAGTAGTGAGATGGTAACAGCACAGACCTTCCCTGCAAGGGATCAGCTCAAGAATTTCTTTGCAAACAGGTGCTTGGTGTAACACCTTCAAAATGAAATGGCAAAGATGTGATAAGGGACCATCTTCTGGGAAGGAAGGTGAAGCATGCTTTTGTTGCAAGTGGATCTAAAGCTAATGAGTAAGGCAGGAAGTGGGTTTCTTGGAAATAGAGGAAAGAAGGAGCTATGTCAAAGTGAATGATCCTAGGCTCCTGCTATCTTCAGAAAGTGGACAGGTGTGATGAAGAAACAGCACTAGGGAAATAGGACAGCACAGTATAGATGTTAAAGATGTATTTCACAACAACCACATATAGAATCACTTCTGTGGACTCTGTGCCTGTCTGTTTTTAACTATCAGATGTCTTTTGAGGGTCAATTTATAAATCTGGAGAACCTGCAAGATATGGGAGATGAAAAATGCATGCTTAAATTACTAGACTATCAGGATGTGATAGCCCCAGACTACTTGTGAGTCAATATTGCAATATAATCTTGTGTCTACAGAAATAATCAGGTGGAGTGGTCATAAAGGACGTGGAAGGGAAAGATGGCACTCTGATGTTTCCAAATCAAAGGAAGGCATAGGACTGGCTTCCTGGAATTTGAACACATCAGCCTGGTAAACTTGAAAGTAGGAAAGACCTACCAAAAACTATATGTCACAAATCTCCTATTTAATAATAACCTGCAGACTGTAACAAAACTACTTCTTGTCTTTGTCTCAGCTTAACCAAGGAGGTTCACAAGTGTGAGGCTGACCAGTCAGGAGCCCAGTGAGGGGTCCAAATCTAAACCACAGCAATGTGACAACAAATGATCATCTTTTAGTTGGGATTTTATCTGTTTATGAGGTTAGATCCTCAGGATCCCATCATCAAATGCACAACAATCTGCTTTTCAACAGCACGCTTAATAATTGGAGAGTGCTGATGCTAACTATGCTGGATACCAGACTTCTCTTTGGTATCCTTCAGTACTTTACTGTTTCCTTGGTAGTCCACAGAGGTGATAATTGTGTGTAGAGTGGGTTTGCTGAGGGTTTTATTTTTAAAAAACTTAGTAGTTATTGTCTATTTCTGTCACAGCTTTTACGGCGTTTCAGTGATGGCTTGACAATTTTTATTTTCAAATTGACAGTTCCGATAATGATGTACTACTAAGGAAATCTGTAAATCTTCTGCTGAATAAATCCTCTGTATATTTTTGTTTAATGTATTTGGCAGCATTTTAATGGATTTAAAATTACATTTATTGTTCGTGATACTGTGTGACAAGGGATGGATTTCAACCACTCCTTTCCCAGGAAACATAGCCTTATTACTTGATGCAGAAATACTGCTTTTACATATAGGCTACTTATCACAATTTAAACTCGCCCTCTGACAGTGATTCACATAAGCCTTGCGTGCTCTGTGCCCAAACTGGGAAGCTCAGCAAGCACTGAGTATTATCAGATTCTCATGTTTCAAAGGAAAATATATGGGTTATGATTAAATTAAAGCTGCAGTTCCTGTTTCCTGCTGTATCACCTTAATATTGCCCAGTCCAAGAGCATCTCCCACCGTGGCCCACATGGAGCCTCTCTGTCTGACCATATCTACTCTTCACATGCATCTGACTGCAGCAGGGGAGGAGGGAAGTGGGAGGGCAAGGACAGGACACCCAGCATCTCTCTGCTCTTAGACATGCCAAGGCAAGATTTTTTTTGATGAGTCCGAATAATTCTGATTTTTTATTCAGATCTGGTTTTGTGTCTGAAAGCATATCTTAACCTGCTGAAACAGGCTCACCAAGCAAGCCAATATCACAGGGATATGTCATGGAAAAGGTGACAATACTGCCAACCACAGGGTTGTATAGGAGCCCATTCCATCAGATTCTCATTCAGGTCCCTTTAAAATCATTCTCCATCTTTATGTAATACCCTTCTTCATACTGAGAGACTGCTGTGAGAGGCTTTGAAGACAGTAGGGGTCCAGGGATTGCCCACAGGATTTTTGATTAGCTCCCATAAGTTAATCATGAATCATGATTGCTTCAACCCACACTTACCTATTCCTGTCAGAGCTACTCTTAGCAGCAGTTTTGTGCTTTTCTAGCTTCCCACAGAACTGAGCTGTCATCAGGGAGACACACAGTCCTTAACAGACCCTCTTATCAAATGAGTGACCCTAATTTTGGTACCACAACAAATGCATTCACTATACAGCTTCTTTGTAAGTCGTGTTCCATCAAAATACTGACCAGCTGGATAATTAATCAGCATGGACCAGTCAACATACATTAAATTGGCTTCCTTGCATTTCTCTCTTCTCCCTCCTCACCAGCTCCACATCCAAGGGGTGCTGCCTGTGTATAAACATGAATGCTACTAACAAGTTGTGGCACATCAAATTTGGAATACAGCTTCCTCTTTCTCATCTCCGCCTGTGGTTGCCCCCATCACACCCACTGGCCTTGGGCCACCACAGGAGGAATGCTCCATCCAGAATCCTGCCATTTTTGTTCGCCACAAAAAAACCCCAAACCAAAACAAAAGACCCCAAACCAAAACAGAAAACCTCACCAAAACCCCAGAACAAGTGAATGAAACATTTTCATTCCGAAGTGTACCAGAAAGAGCATGGGAAATAGCAACATTGCAATTCAGTCAAAAGGTTTTATTTTACTTTTGATGCTTGTCTCTTTTGATTTAGAACTGTCTGTCCTCAGCATTCCTTTATTTAGTGTATGTGTGCAAGGGCAAGAATCCAGACAAAATCCATTTTTCTCCCCTTCTGTTATTCCTCGTGGTGAAACTTGCAGAACCAATTTTGTTTTTTTCTTTTTCCAAAAAGAGAAAAATAACAAAAGCGGCAAGAAAATCCCTTCACCCTCTAATTTGAGAAAAACAGGTGCTGGTCTGTTTTTCCTCCAGTGAGGTAAAGTGTTACTGCTGAGCAGAGTGACTTTTTCTCTGAAATAGAACTCTGTGATGTGGACATTATACCAGCATAACTAAAATAGAATCAGATTTGTTTTCTCTTTGCTAGCAGTAGTTGCAACTGCCAACTTTTCTGTGCAAACAAGCCATCCTAGTGTCATACCTGGATCGTGGTTTTGCAGAACCCTTTGAGACAGCTGTCCTTGCCCATTAGTTTCAAAGCATTTCTGTGGTTGCCTGGACAAAAATACAGTGGGGTGGCAAATGTAGTCTAATCTGGCTATAGTGTCCCACTGCCACTAAATTAAGGAATTGCACAGCGTGGAGAACCTCTGGCTTGCAAATACTCTACCAGAGCAAACACTCACCAGAGACCCTGGTGAATGTGAAGTCATGGGGTCAATTTCAATTTACTAGAGAAACTTCTGTTTATAATGCCAGAAAAGCTGATGGTTGTATTGGCCTGGGTAGTCCCATTTTTAACTGTTCTGTCTCTTTCAGAGAATTATTTGCTCTCTTTTTTAGGTCAGATGATAATAACTTACCAGGAAGCTGTTAATGCAAAAGAAGGCATTATACCATAGAACAATAAAATCATAGAATCGTCGTGGAACCATCATAGAACCATCTCAGGGCCATCATAGCATCACCATAGAATGGCTTAAGATGGAAGGGGCTTAAAGATCATTTAATTCCAACCCTACTGCTGTGGCAGGGATACCTTTCACTAGACTATTTCACTATATCATATTTTTACTAGATACACATCCTCATTCTGCTTTTTCCAAGGACTGAGGCACATTATGAACTGCCTAATTTCAGTGTATTTTTGGATTCTTCTTTTGTCATTTATTCTTTGGGGTTTTTTGGTTTATTTTTTTTTTTTTTTTAAAAACTTGTTAATATTTCAGGATTCACACAATCAATCTCAGTTTCCCACACAGAAGTAAGCAGAGGATATGCATAGCATATCAAAACTCAAATAGAAAGCATGATGCATGATAAAATTTGCTAGAATACAATCATCATTAAATCATCCATGAATATATATTGGAATTTTTAAAGAAATTATAACTTTGATGTTATTAATTTTGACTTGAGAGACACTAATTAGAATTTGTTGTCTTTGTCACTATGACTGGTTCTCTATCATCTTGGCTGAAAATCTGTTGGAAGCACTACAAAATATTTTGAAGAAATAATAAGTGGAATAGAGTGTGAGTAATACCAACTATGCTAAGTTTAGTGGTATAATTTCTCTCTGCCATCAACAGCTACTCATACAACTCATGTCTAAGGAGGTCACAATCTTGTGATCTGTTCCACTGAACACAAATCTTTGACTTTTCTGCTGCTACCCAACAGAAAGCCAGTGCTTGTGCAAACAAGTGCTACCCAGCCCTGTATTTAGAATAGTGCTGTGAGCATTTGTTCTCTCCTAGAATAGATTGTGAGGGTTGTTCATACTTCTTGCAAACAGCCCCCCATTGTTGGAGGTTAGTTTCCTTCCTCATATTCTGGTATGGATGGAAAGAGAAGTTTATTCTTGGCAGGACTCTCCACATGTTCAAATTTTTCCCCTTTCTCATGAAAGGCTTTTGTCTCTGTGTCTAGAAATGAGAATAGTCTCGAAATTGAGACAGGCCATTATGTAATGAGATCAGAAGGAAATTCTTTCCCCTATGCTTGTAAGCTTCAATTCTGTCTCTCACTAGTTATTTTTAAGGTGTGTATCCTCATGACCCAAGGCAATCCATAAACTGTACATTACTGAAAGCCTTGAAATGGCTTGAGATAACAGACTTTCCTGTAACAAGAACAGACTGAAAAATGATTTCCAAGAACTTTTATAAGTTCCTGTATTATTATTATTTAATTATTCAATTTCATCTATAATGGCACAACCATAAGACAGGAGTTCAATTGTAACTGTTTGGCACCTTCAAGCAAGCCTTTCCATCTCTATGAGAACTGCTCTCTTTTTGCTTAACATGATTTTCCTAAAATGTTAGACATCTTATCCAAACTATTCCTTTCTCCTGTTCATTTTACTGTCTAAAACAGCAACCCACCATGCCTCAGCAGGCTGAATTGCCTCTGTAATTTTCAAAATTTCTTGAACAAGTGTCCAAAGAGTGTCTAGCTGAGGAAAAACACCAGTTTTCAGATGATAAAACTTAGACAGCATGAGTTCTATCCTACAGGAACAGAAATTGCATTAAGAATTTTCTGAACTATTTTTAAACTGTTATTGTTAAATTATTGTTAATATTACTATTAACTTTTGTGAAGTAAACTTATTTGTCAGTGCTTTATAAAAGTCTGTATTTATATGAAAAGTGTCTTCAAATATATGAGTTATTTTTTCTAAGCTTCCTAATTCTCCCTTTGCTGCTATTTAAGAGCAGTGAAAAATGTGCTCACTCTAACTTGGACAGAGATAGCCCAAACTAATTCTATGCTTTCTTTCCAAGTAGTCTGATCCAAAAATCCATTGAGGTCATTGATGTTTAAATTGGTTTTGGCCTCCAATGGAAACATATAAGAGCTCATTTTGTAGCTTCAGGCCTTGTGCTAGTACCAGGCATAAGTGCTATTTATCCTTTCCATGCATAGAAATCCAGCTAAAAGAGGCAGCCAATTATTTTGGTCCAATTTTTCATGGTCTTCATGGAAATGAAAGAAGGGAACAAAATCCACTTATTAAAACTGGCCCATCTCCATTTTATTCAAATGGGTCACAGTTCATTTCATATATTTCTAAAAAAAATATACTTCTGTTGGGAGAATAAGCAGGAATAAGATTTATCATTATCTACAATGACAAACTTCTGGATGGACACCAGTTTTTGATACACTTTTAGAATATTTTTCTTCTAAAATATTATAAGTATGTTAAAATTGAACTTTTTCTGTTTTATCCTCTTCCTGGACTACCACAGCATTTTCAAGATGACTAAACCATTCCTAATTCAGTTCTGCATAATTCAATCAAACACATCCAATTAAAATATTAGGTGACAAAACATAATATAAATTAAAAGATTTTAAAAAATCACACTTCCTCCTCTAATATTAGCCATTTGAGAAAAGGCTTATTAAATAAAACCCAATTAGTGAAACAGTAAAACACTCCAAATAAAGTCCCTAATTGTTACCAAGCTGAATGTTCAGATCTTGCTACAGATGAGTAGACATATTGCTCTGGCATGGGTTTCAAAATGTAATTATAGATGTCAGTCAGGGAGTCTTTATGTTTTAATACTTAAATTTTTCACTGTCTCCTTCTATCCCTCCCTTTCTCTCCCTCTTTTTTTACTTTTTTGAATCTCCAGTGATCTTATTAAGTAATGGGCTTAAGGTTTTGAATCCATCACTGATCATAATGGCCTCTGCTTGTCATCCAAGGAGACCTCTTGCAACCTCTGCCTAGATTCTGAAGAAGAAACTGCTCCTTCCTCACACTGCCTTTTCTACAGTTCTTGCATAGCTCAGTGTCTTGACTAACTTTATTTTTTTCCCTAAACTCTCAGTTTCTCCATTATAGTGAGATCTATGTGTTGTTTCTTCCAAAGAATAAATATCCATAGGTCTGAAATCCAAAACTTTATAAAACATTATTTGAAAACCATGGTCTTGTAAGTGCATTTGTAAATGTTTTGAGCCAGTGTGTGCTGTCATACCTTTAAGACAATTTTTTTCTTTCTTGGACCTGATTTTAAGCTGAATTTGTTTTACAAGAAGAGCTGGCCAGACAATAAGAACTACATTTTTGTGGCAGTGTTGGGGTTTTCAGTGCAAGGTGCTGCACCTGGGTCAGGGCAACTCCTGGTTTCAACACGGGCTGGGGGATGAGCAGGTGGAGATCAGCCCTGCCCAGAAGGGTTTGGGGCTGCTGGTGGAGGAGAGGCTGGACTTGAGCTGGCAATGGTCACTCAGAGCCCAAAAAGACAAACACATCCAGAGCAGGGTGGGCAGGAGGGGAGCGAGGGGATTCTGCCCCTCTGCTCTGCTGAGACCCACCTGCAGGGCTGCAGCAGCTCTGGGGTCCCAGATGGACACAGGGACCTGATGGACACAGTACAGAGGAGACCACTAAGATGACCAGAGGGATAGAACACCTCTCCTATGAGGGAAGGCTAAGAAGAGCTAGGATTGTTCAAGCTGAGAGGAGATGGCTTCTGGGTGTTCTAATTATGGCCTTCCAGTGCCTGAAGGGAGCCTACAACAAAGATGCAGAGTGACTTTTGGGACATGCAGTGACAGGACAAGGGCAAATGGCTGTAAACTGAAAGAGAGGAAGTTTAGACTAGATGTTGGGAAGAAATTCTTTTCCAGGAGCAAAAACAGATTTCCCAGATAAATCGTGGATGTCCCATCCCTGGCAGTGCTCAAGGCCAAGTTGGATGGTGCTCTGAGCATTAGAACAAACAGATAGAGTCCAAAGGTGTGTGGGAATGAGGAAATTTACCAGTCCACACTCCAAGAGCCCATATAGCATGTAAAAATTCCTGTCAAGAAGGGAAATTAAAGAAGAGGGATATATGTGAAGGTATCACAATAGTTGGAGCAAAACTTTCCCTGAAGTACTACCTTCTTAGTACTTTTCTCCAAATCATCTAGATTTATGTGAGAGCTGGAACTGTGACTTTTATAAAGCCTTGAAAAGCGTTTCAAGTATTCTTTTATGAATCTTTTTGTTTAATTTTAATTTCGCTGCATAAATAGACAACATTTTCTAGCATTGTCAAAAAGCCACTTAGGCAGGATATTATTTTAGAGCTCTGTTTCTAAACTCAGCTATATGCCACAGACTGTTCTGACCTTCCTAATGCTGACTTTAATTGCCATGATGTAGTTTGTGGCTATATCCTTTGAAATAGGATGGCTTCCCCCCTGACATAGGAAACCACAAGCAAATATTGCCATGACATACACCCATTACTGCTGACTATTTGTGTTCTCTCCCTCCACTGCTATCTGTACAATAAGTTTCACTCCTTTAGAACACAAAAATATGCTCTGGTAGAATGTTACAGCTGGATATTTGTCTAGAATTGTCAGAGATTAAGTGGTTAGATTTAGCTTAATATGATTGGAGCCACAATAACAACTTCAAAATAGATATAATATATGGACTGCATTTTGTTATTCTTGGACACAGCTGCAAGGATCTTGGTGAAGGGCTACAACTAGGCTGGGTTGTTCAGGTGTCTTTCAGCCCCCTGCTCATCTGTGGTGAGATAGAAAACTGATAAGCTAGTAAACATGCCCACAGCATTAAGGAATTTAAGATTATTTCATACATGTTCTCATTCTGCCATGGAATTGCAGTGAAGCCTCTCAATACTTTCCATCTAGGCCCCAGTAAAAGAGGAGTGTCCACTTCTCTCTCCTCAGGGACTGGAAGATTAGATCTGCTCTCTCTTTTTTCTTCTGGTGGAAAGTATCTGGTTTTACCTCTCGTTCTATCCTTCATTTAAGTTATCTATTAGGGATCTTTTGCTTTTTTTTAATGAAAACAGTTTTTCCAGAAGTTGTTGTTAGGTTTGTTTTGGTTTTAGTTTTGGGGTTTTTATATATGTGTGATTAATCCTAGTTGTGATGTGCCATGCAGGCAGGCAGCCTTCTCTTGCCTTAGGTGATAATACACAGCCTACTTTGCTTCTTTTCTTGTGTTCTCTCCACACACAAATACCAACAGAGCTAAGCCATTGTAAACAAGAGTGTAGGAGCAGGAGCCTTGAATAACCACTGAAGAGGAAAGATTTACTGCTGAATAGATGTTCTGGCTGCCAGCACTGAGACTCATTTTTCAGCTGTTCTTCAGGCTGTTCAATTATCAACAGGTGTTCCTAATAGGAGAAGTGGTATGTTGCTGATTCATTCTCACCCTGGGTGCACCAACACACGTTCAGAGGGAGGTACTGTGGCAACAAGGTTGTGCAGGCAACCTGCAGTGTCTCTTCTTCCAGACACCATAGCTGTGTTTTTGAATTTTTAAATGTATTTGTAAGTGAATTTGTAAGTGTAAAATCACTCTTCTACAGTTCTATACATTTATTGGCATCAAAATAAAGTACTGGTAGAAGCCCATCACTGAGAGACTGATTATTTTTCTAGGAATTAACCTAAAAATTTCAGGGAATCCATACTTGGAGGCCAACTTCTCGAGGATTAGATGTACAGATTGGCATAACTAACATAACTTAACTTTATTGGCATAATATAATTTAACTTAGCTTAAGTTAAGAAACCTTATATCACTTAAAGCAGCGAACTGAACCTAAGTTTCTAATTTTACAAACAAGTGTTTATTTTTATGGTTATCTAAGTTTCTTTCTCACCACCTTCACAGTAAAGAATTTCTTCTATCTATCTAACCTGTATTTCCCCTCTTTCAATTTGAAATATATTTTGTTAAGCAAGATTATCACTTTCAGGATAGCCTTGGGCCATACACACATCAAAGAAAAAGAAACTGTCCAAAAGTGCTTGTAACTAACACAAGCCAGTATCCAGATATGCCAAACTCTTCTGTGAACTTGTGAAACAGTTGTATGAATCACAAAAGGCAACTGGACTGCAAAACAGGCTCCTACTCATGCTGTCTGCCTGTGTAATAAATCAACTAGCAGTATATTATCTAATGGTCTCCTCTTGCTTTAAGAAACAGATCTGTGATTGTGATGCACTTTAGGAAACCACAGCATCACCCCATTACACTCATGCTTTAGATGGCAGATGATTACAGATTGGCTGCCTGCATGTCCAAAATCCAAGATATCAGTATGAGAAATTAGTCATAATTAAATGTGAATATGTGAATGGCAAGAAGGTTACTGTGCTTAAAAAAACTGTATTTTAAGAAGGGCCAGGAAAGCAGTGGCAGTGTGGGCATTGTCTGGTAGAGTTGAATCTGATGATTGGTCCTTTCAGACCTGTATTTGACCTCAACAGCAGCTTTTACTTTATATTTCACAGGGAGATAAACTAATGAACAGATAGTCAGACCTATATCCCTTCTAAAACACTTTGTTGTTTACATGGTATAAATCCCTGAGCATTTTCCATATCCGTATCTTACTTTGAATGCTTCTGAATTACTGATTCTAACAACACTTTGTAGCAAGGAATTTCATAAGGGAATGTGTAGGATGGGAAAGCTTTTCTCATGATCAGCTTTCAATTTTCCATATTTAGATTTCAAGTCTTGTTTGTGAAGAAGATTTTCTTCCCTTTGCAGCACATTTGGACACTGTGGGTACCTTTTTCCTACCAGACTCTGCATTTTTATTTTTTAAAATTATTAACATGAACGTTTGACTTTACTTAAGGAGACATTTCCTTGCACTTAGTTAATTCTCAGGGGCAATTTCTCTCTTTGGCATACAGTAGTTTGTGAAGAACCACCTCTAAAGTAGCATTTTTAGTGTAGGTTTTCTTAATTATTTTTGAATTTTTGAAGTTATGCTTATCTTGGGTTGGGGGAACAGTCTACCTTTTTTTTTTTTTTTTTTTTTTTTTTTTTTTTTTTTTTCAGTTAAAAAGCAGATTTAAAGCCCAGTAAAAATACAAATTATTCCTACTGCTTGTGTTACTTTGTCAACACTGAATTTCCTTTTCCATTGCAGTTCTCAGTTTTTTAGTTTGCTTATGTGTATTGTAAACTTTGATAAGGTCTGATATAAACAAGGGAAGGTCAACCTTTTTTTCATGTGATGGTTTATTCCCTTTTTCAAATTTTACAAAAGTTTTGGTTCTTCTTTAGGGTGAGATGAGTTTCTATGGTTAGCAGTAATTTGGCCTCTCCACTAATGAGGAAGACTATTTCTTGTTTCTTCAGAATTACTGCAAAGAATGGGCAAAGAATGAATTTTGCATGACATTCTAAACAGATACATAAACATGTTTACTGATGAAGCCAATTTAAAATTGGACTTAGCATTCTAGATGTAGCATTAAGCATCAGTACCTTTTTAGCCAGAAGAAAAAGATTGTTATGGAACTTCTTCAAATATTCCTTGTATTCAATTCTGTTGAAAGCTCTAGTGTCAAAATGGGGCAAAATGATAATTTTATTTTGATCTAATGTATCATTTACAGTAACTGTATTCAGATCTCAGAAGTCACAGTGTCTATTTTACATTAATCATCACTGCATTATGGCTTAGTTTCAGTAAAAGCAGTTTCTATGCTGTTGGTGAGGGCATTTCCACAACTCAGCTTTCTTATTTTAAATTAAAACTTGCTTATTAACTTCCGGGATTTATAGTGCCTAAATTGAAATGATTACAGTGAATCTCTGATGTTTGGTTCGTCTCTTCCCTAAATTGTTTCAACACACCTTTAACCTTCCTGTCACTTTCAGGAATTTTAGCTGCTAAAAATGCATTTTCAGGGGTCAGATCCCTACTTCAGTGGGAATCCACATGTTTTCAAGGTGGCTGCATGGCTGACATAAGGAGAATTGTCACTTTCTGGAAATTTTTAAACAGCCTTCCACTTTCAGTAACATATTTGCTACATGGGAATTGTTGTTAAGAGATTTCAGGACTGGAAAGGCTTCAAGCCTCCAAAAACTGAGGGAGTGGTGGGCACAGAGCAGGCAGTTCTTTAAAATGCCTGTAATGTGCAGAACACTGCATGGCAGTGGTGCCATAAACAGACACAGCCACTACAGCTGCCAAAACCCAGCCCTGTGCAACTTTAATGCCTCCAGCCAACACTTTCAGCAGCAGTTTGTCTCAACCTGATGTTTTTATTACATTTGCCCTTATATTTAAGTCACAGCTAAAATGATTAATTAAATTAGGGAGGAATTAATTTTGTGGCTTTTTCTTTTCTTTCTTTCTTTTTTTTTTTTTTTTTTTTTTTTTTTTTCCTCTTCTGGAAAGTCTTAGCTGTTCCTAGAAGAACTGCACTTTTTGTTGCTGAAGAGAACTCCCAGAGAGATGTGTTGCAGGCAAATTTTGTGTCCAAGTTTAAAGTGTCTGACAAATCTGCCTTGGAGTGAGCTTAATAGAGGCTTCCTTGTGTTCTGCACTGCAATCCCCTGAGGACCCTCCCTGTTCTGGGCACTCACAGGGGCAGTGCTGCAGGAGCAGCCAAAGGAGGGGTGGGCATATGAATTCTACATCTGCCCTCCCAGTGGCCCAAAAGAGGCACTTTGACATCAGGGCTGAACAAAGTTTTCACAGCTACTCCTCCACAGGGCTGCCAGACAGTGCTGTGGCAGCTGACATGGAAACCAGAGAGAATTTAACCTCTACTTCCCTGATTTGATTGTGAGGAGGGACAACTGGGAGATGCAGAAACAGAGGAATAGGTTCTATCCCTCTCTTTTAATGGCTGCAGTGATGAGCTGCAAGGCTAGATGAAGAATTGCATAATTGCATTTAACATTTCTAATTAAAATTACCCAGACTGTTTCCCTCCCAGTAACTTCAGTTTCTTTCTGATCCCATTTTTCTCCCTCCAAAGCTCACTGGGGCCCAGGACAGGCAAAATCTGCTCCTTGCCTAGTAACAGAACAAAAATCAAAAATCCTAGAGGCAGGGATTTCTGACAGTGGTGGACACATCAATACACTGCATATGATTTTGACCCTGGTAGCATCCAAGATATTGCTTTTGGTATGCCCAACCATTGCCTGTTAGCAAGATGTCAAAAGGTCAGAGATGTCTGAAACTTGCTGGACACATATTTTTGCCTGGCTGCAGAATCTGAGCTGATAGTATCAAAGGCACTTGGTGATTAGGCAGAGGGACACATAATGGCTATAATTGCTTGAAATTCTTTTAAATAGATGAACTCTAAATAGATGGCATATGCAGAATTCATAGTGAGACCTATATAGAATAAGGAATCTGTGTACATGTGTTTGGAATGTTATGGCCACTTTGCTGGTGTCTGCCACGTGGGAGTAGCATATGAATTCAAGATTTTCTATCACTCCACTTCATCACATATTTTCTCTGAGTTTCTATGTGTAAGCACATTTATGCATCTATATCTCTCCCTGTGTACCTCTATCTACAGTGAACATCTGAAGAAAAGAAGCATTCCTATTTTTTTAGGTTTTGAGGGAATTGTCCCAGCTTTCTTGCTGTTCAGGAGAGAATGAAATGATAATATACAAAACAATGTCTGGATCAGTTTTATTCTATTTAGATTCTGTGCATAAAATCCATCCACATCCCCCCTCTCCCCTGCCTACCTAGGTATCAGTTAACTGATGACTAGTTAAACATTTGTCACCTTGGCTAGTTTAATTTAGAAAACATTTCCCCTTAAACCTCACACAATATCTATGATTCCAACCCCAAAGATTCCTGTATTCTGTCACTCCCAATCAAGCTCACCAAACAAATCATCATTTTATTGCTTCCAAAGCTGACAGTAAGATCTGTGTTCACCATAGAGAAAGGTTAAACACTTTTCCATCTTATTATTCTCTTCAGATACAATGAGGCACCATGAAAATCCTAGCAGTTCTCAATGCTGTCATGCTAAATTAACATATATTTTTAAGGCAAAGCAGAAGATATTTGAGTAATAACTAACACAATATTTTCATTTTGTCCTTAATTGTAACAGACAGTTGCTACTTCCTGTTTCAGTTTTCAAGGATGCTGTGTTTTGTTTGGGGATGCACTGGAAGTATAATGTTACCAGTCTGGAAAAGAAAAGAAGTGAAAAACCTTTCAGTAGTGGGAATTCACCTGTCCAGTTAGAAACACTTCTTCTAAGTCTCTTGCATGAAATAAGTAGAGGATATCAGAAGAAATGAAATTTTCTTTCTGCTATTGGTATGAGAAAGCAGGCATGAACAGTATTAAGATAGTATACAGAGATACTTTATTTAAAGATAATAATTACTCATAGATGCCTAATGACTTGTTTTAAGTTCTGAGAAGTCAATTGGTTGCTTATAATTGTGTGCAGCATTTCCCCACTGACATTTTCATAAACATGTGTTATGCATGTTGCTCTTGTTGGTAGCATACCCTAAAATATCTTCTAACCAGCTATTAAGCCTTCAAAAGCCTTTATGATTTTCTTTGCAACATGCAGTGAAAGCAAAGAGAGCACAGTTGCCACGTGAAAATATATATGAACTAAAAATTCCAGTGACCCCTGGGGTAGGAATTTAGTGTCAGTTCTTTCATCCATTTTGAAAGTGTTCTTTTGTCTCTGTTTTCAGTACTAAAGAGTCTAAAGGCAACCTGTGTCAAGTAACATCCTGCTTAGAGGGCATTTTCTGAGATCATGACTATTTTTTCTGTAAAATGAAAATTATTAACTGATTCATTATTGTAAAAGAGATGCATGGAGTGGCTGGAGCTGAAAGGAACCACTGGAGGTCATTTTAGTTCAGCCCCCCTGCCTAAGCAGGTTACTCAGGATCTTTTCTAGACAGGAATATCTCTAAAGAGGGACACTCCAGAGGGCTTCTCTGGGATACCTGTGCCATTGCTGTCACAACCACATTGAAAAGAGTTTTCTTGTGCTCAGAGGATAAAAAACCTCCCTGTTTCAGCTTATGTCTACTGCCTCTGGTCCTGCCACTGAGTACAACTGAAAAGAGCCTGGCTCCACCCTACTTGCACAATTCCTTCAGATATTTGTGTGTATTGACATTGATTAGGTCTCCATGAATATAAAATAAAGTATTTTGTCTTTTTAACAGTGACTTCAACTTGAAACAGATAAATTTAAAAAGATGCCTATCAGTGGCCTTTGTTAGTAGCATGCCCTTCAGCAATGGCATCTGAATGCCAAGCCTGACTTAATTTTTACAGAGTTTATTTATCTCTTTATGCCTTCTATTTTCTTTTATCCTAGCTACTGCTAATTGTTACTTCTGTAGAAGCTGACCTACAGATTTTATCTCTCTGCCCTCAGCAGTACAGGTGCCTGGTGGCACACTGGATGTTCCTTTCTTTGAAACCTTCCCCTGTGGTACAGCTCCCCCATTGTTCTCATTTTGGTCTAACCCATCCTACACCTGGCCGTGTTTCTCAGAGTGTCCTGATTTTCTTGCCCACTGAAGTTTGCAGGATGCAATCTGGGGCTCCTGTCTGAGCTTCTCAGGGAGCAGCAGTCAGCACTCAGCTAAAACAAGCCCCAAGTTTGTTCTAGATTTTGTTGCAGCCTTTTAGAGAATCAGTCCATGCTATGCTAAACATTTCTGCTTCTGGTCTCTTCACAGACTGAGCCCGTGTCCTCGTTATGGTTGGCTGAGCCTGTGAAGGGTGAAAGAGTTTCACCCTGGCAGCATCAGTGATGAATTTTACAAGGGAAAATCACCTGTTCTGCTGTTTCTACTTCCTCTCTTTTCCATTAAAAGGCTTAATCTCTTTTGTCCTTGTTTCTGAAGCTTCTGCTTTAGTTTGTCCTGTCCTCTGAGTTGCTTCTCTCATTTAACTATAACTTGTGGGGCAGACTCACAGATGCCACAAATTCACTCCGTACCTTTGCTTCTATCTCTGTGCCACTTTGGTAAGGACAGAGTACTGCAAAATAATTATAACAATGTTTAAAACTCACTAACATTCCAGTTATTCTTCCATAAGTTTTTATTTTCTTTTTGTTTCTTTTCTTTTTTCTCCCCACTTTTCCTGTTCCATCCATCGACTGCTTGTTATTCTAGGGTGTTCCCTTTGTGTTTTGGCTGCATTATATGGAGCCCCAAGCTAAGGATCTCTAATACTTGTTTGGAACTTGTGGCTTCTGTTATGTAAATATTTAAACATGAAGATATTTTGCATAGCTCTGAGAAAATATTTTAATATTCAACATGTCCTAATTTCTCCAAAGTAAGAAAAATACATCTTGTTGCCTTTTTAGATGTACATTCCTCAGGGTGCACCTCAGAAAAAGGCAGATGTATAGCCAGTGCATTATTTCTTTTAGGCACTGGGCAGACAGAACAGTGCAGACTGTGTGGAAAGTGATGGATGATGGAAAAGGAGTGCTGATTCATAGGAAGGGTGGGAAACCATAGCAATTCAACTAAAGCCAAATGATGTTTGGAAAAACGGTTTTCTAATCGGGTCTGGACATGCTTATTGTAAAGAGGCATTTCTGAGTGGAAAAACAGCCCTCTGCTGTTAATACAGGAAGTGGAGAAAAGAAAAAATAAAAATAAAAAGATTTTCATTTTATTTTATACTGTAACATATTTGTCTTTGGTCCATTCATTTCTTGTTTGTTTGTTTTGGGTTTTTTTTAAAGTTTATAACATGATTTTCATTCTTTCTTCTCATATTTATTCCCCTCAGCCCAACAGAGTAAATGGAGATTCTTAGTATTTCCAGTTTCATTTCAATGGGTAGGCTTGGTGGAACAAAGGATTATTCAAAATAATCAGGATGGACAGATTCTGCCCTGGCACTTTTCAAAGGATTCTTTCTCAGGGTTAAAGAAAGAGAAATATTTTGGCTGACTGTCTTCTTTAACTTCTGCCTACTTTGTATTCTTTGATATTTGGGAATTATCCCAAATGCTGTCCAGTTCTCTAAGGGGCTGCCTGAATAGGAAATGTCTCCTACAAAAAGCAGTGTGGCTTTATGGGAAGAATTGCTGCTTGGTGTGTTGATGTGCTTTCTGCTGATGTAGTGGGGTTCAGTACTTTATAACTGTCACTTTGAAATTTTTCTGTGGACTACTAATAAAAATGGGGATTAGGGAATACTGCTGATCCCACTCCAGAACAAATATTCCTACAGAGAGAACTAACATGAAGTTTGTTTGTATCTGCTTGGAATTTAAAGAAGGTGCACTGCAAGTAAAATGGCAGTGAATTTGCTACTAGAGGGTTTTTTCACTTCTGTTTTGCCTCAACCCTACAGGTAGTGGTACAAGATTTGCAGTTGCTCCAAATCTTTTGCATACTGATGCTAACTAGACTGACCTCCTTGATATGCTGTGAGAATGTTTTACATTACACAAGCTAGAGTAATTTCCATTTCTGCATTTTAATTCTTCCCTTTTCACTTTGAAATTCTCTCTCTTCCTTCTATCAGAAGTAAATATTAGTTCTATAGGGTTAAGATAGTCAAACACATTGCATATAAATGGGTTGGTTTCTTTAGATTTTATGAATCTCTTCCAGTTCTGTACATTTTGTTTAAAAATATTGATAAAATTAGGCTCAGAGTTTACTGGCAGTCATTGCTTCTGTAGCCAAAGATGTGGAAGAGTTAAATTGCAAGCATAATTTATTTATCCAAGATAAAGTGGGTAAGACCTGTAGGTGCACACCAGTCTCAAAAATCAGGACTTGCTATTGACTTTCCAAATGAATTTACTGTCCAACATCTCAGACACAAACATTTAGACCTGAGTTTTCAAAGCATTTCAATGATATTTCAGATTAGTCCAGTAAAATCAAATCACGTTGGAATTTCTGGGGCTGCTGTGTGTTTTTTAAAATCTATCTTCCACATAAGTTTTGCAGAAGCATTAAGTTTATTCTCCTTTTTTTTTTTTTTTTTTTTTCTTTTTTTTGCCTCCCATACATAGTAACATACTTTCTGTTATATATTAGCATATTTGCTGTTGCTCCAGAGCCAGGGAAGGTTTGTTGTTTGTTGTTTTTAAAAAATATTTTTGCTTCGAGATTTATAATATTACTTTCAATCTGGCTTACTTGTTGTACTTCCAAGTAAGAAAGAGTTCTTTTTATTCCCTTGGGAAACTGCTTAATTGGGATCTATTAGAAAAAGCATTGTGTAATAATAAAAGCTGTTTACATAATATGAAATACAAGGATTAACCAAACCTACCACAGTCTCAATAGAAATAATATCAAATATCTTCAGTTCAAGGATGTATGTCAGGCTAGGGTTTTTTTGTTTGGGGTCTTTTTGAATAGTGAGGATGTTCTTCTTTTGTTGTGTTTGTTTTTGGTTTTTATCGTTGTTGGGTTTTTTTTGTTGTTTTTTTTTATTTGTTTTTTTTATTCTGTTCTGTTTTTTCTTTTGAAGGAATCATCTTCTTCCTTTCTACTGCATAAAACATCCTCCAGATAGGCAGAGCTGTGCATAAATTATCCTTTCAGGTAACTGTCACAACATTAAGACTGTCTCGGAAATTGCACTGTCACCTGAAATGTTCACCGAGTGATGGGCAGCCATTTTCTCAGAGAAAAAGGTCATAAAGAGATGAAAGAATGATAATTAATAACAATTACTGTGTCAGATCTCTCTTGGGATTTTTAACATTATGATCAAGGGCTAAAAGGAGCTGCCTCGAAGGAAAGATTTGTGTCTGGAGTCCATAAACCCCAAAGGTATTTTTTCCAAGAAGGTGGATTTCATCCTCTTCTGAGGCACAAAGCATTTGGCATTGTGTTGCATTGTCAATAATGAAATATTTGCCAGCTATTTAGATATCCTGTGTGCAAAGCTGTTTTCTGATTTAGACAACTCCCTTCTGTCTTCCATGCACCAAATATGGAAAAGAGTGGCTTTCCAACACAGAGCTTCTGAAACACAGGCATTTAAATATCACCTCTGCTGGCCCTACCAGTGGGATGGAGATTTCTGTGTGCATGCTTCTGAGCTCCATTTGCTCTTCCTAAAAAGCAGGAAAGGAGCCTGCAGAGCTCTGCTGGCCAACATGGATGGAAAGGGAGCTGGGCAGTGTAGAGATGTTGGGGACAGAGGGGAAGGAAAGTAAGAAGAAGGGAAAGAAGCAGAGATGAATGTGTTTAGGGCTTCCTGGCACCTGGTACCTGCACAAGCTGGTGCCAGGGCTGCAGAGGAAGAGGGGAAGCGTGGGCAGCTGGGACAGAGCAGACAGCAGGGTCAGTGGACAACTGTGGTGGAAATGTTGCTGCATTCTGTTCCCACCCTGTCTGATAATGAATGCCAAGCATGTGTGTTAACATTGCTGAGCTAATTATCTCTTGGCACTGTGATAGCAACAGTTTCCAACCTCATGCTGAACTGTGTGGGTTTGCCACAGCCATGAAATTGTATCAGACAAAGAGAAATTCAAATTTCCAGGAAAATCAAGTGCATACAAAAATAAATCCCAGCAGGACTGTGCAAAGCATTTGGCTTCTCTAAAGCTAGCCAGGGGTACAAAACTGTGTACATCACTTTGATTTACTCAGATCAAAAATGAACCAACAGAAAGCAGGACAGTGTTGGAAGTTATACTTGAAGAATATCCATGCCTGGAGAAGCTGAATAAATTGAATACTCTGTCTGGTGTTCCTCTCCAAAGTACTTGAGTGACATGAGACAAGCATTCACATTCATGGAAAACTCTGAGATGGGAGAAAGCCTTTGATGTTGAAGTGCAGCCACTGCACAGTAATATCTGTCAAGTTACTGGTGGAGAAGACTTCATTCTCTTTTCAGAAAACAGCAGTCTTGTGTATCCTCCCTTGGGAAAGCACTAGGTGGACTTAAAATTTGAAAATTACCTGATCTTAACACAGCCATTTCCTGAAAGAGGAAAGAACTCGAGAAGCAAAATTCTATCTTTCCAGCAGGATGTTAATCCAGCAAGTCTTTGGAAAAGTGCAGTAAACATGGAGAACCTTTCACTTATAAAAGCTTCCCACTGGGTATTATGGATTTTAGTCTAAAGCAAACAGCTTTTGAAGATCCTCCTCCTACACTCTGTTCTTGTTTGGCAGCCTCTACTCTAGTCATATGGAACAAGGGATGGTATTTCAAAATGTTGTGGTTAGCTTGTACAACTCTATTGTCCATCTTCTGCACAAATGTTGCAGCAACTTACATATGGCTGCTGTCTAGGGGTCTTTCAGGAATTCAGAGTCAAAAAGATCCTGCCTTAGGCTATGAGGTAAAGCTAGAAGACTGAGATCTTGAAACAATTTAACCAAAGAATTTTTGGCAGATCCATACAGTCTTTTGCTTGATCTGCAGCTCTTGTAAGAGAAGACAAAATAAAAAAAAAAAAAAAAAAAAGGAGGATAATGCAGGAGGATAAATAATAATATAGAAACAATTATAACTGCTTTTATTTATATTAGTAGCTCTACTTTACTTTAAGAGCTATGTTCAGTACTAGGTACTTAATCATTAATGATTAATTAATTAAAAATGATAATGCAGAGTTAATTGAGGCTCAACCGGAAGGAGCAGGTGTATGGGAAAATGCTAGTAAAAAAGGTGGTTGAATAAATTGAAACTTACAGAGAAGGTGTGTGATTGCTGCAATTCAAAATAAGATGAAACTGCCATTGATCTTCGTTTAACAAAATTAATGACCAATCAAATGTGACACAATAAAATAATAGAAAATAAGAAAAGGATATCATAAAGGGGAAACCTGCAATTGCTGAGCAGAGGAGCAGCTAGGAACTCTACATAGGAGCAAGTAAGCTTGAACTCTGATAAAATGAATGTTTCTGCAAAACATACACATTAGATTATGCTTCTCACAAACATCAGAAACTTGAAGCCTTTTCAGGGACTAAGAGAAGAATGGCCTCCTTATTAAACAGCAAAAAAACTGAGCTGCAGTAGCACTTCTAAAGCAGCATCAGATTGTAAAGACTTCAGGCCTCTTCCAAACACTCAGACCTGAGGCATTTGGCAACTTCTTCCTGGCAGATGAGGATAAACATTATTAAGGTTCACATAATATCTCTTTCTTTGTGGCTTCTTACATGTAAGGTGACAGTCCCTTTCAGGGGAGCAGGAGTTTGTGCTGGATGTTTTGGATCTGCCAGGAAGCTCTTGAGTTTCTGCAGCCTGGTGGAGGAGAACTTCCCTTTCCCATTCTGTGACTCTTCCTTTGCAGGGTTGATTGCTGCTTTTGCTCTTTTGTGCCACTCTCCACAGCTCCCTGCTAAAGCCAAACACCACAAACTCCATTTGTGTTTCCAATTACACATGTGCTTTAAATCACCACTGGCAGTCACAGAGCTGACCCCTGTCTGCACCTTTCAGACACGGGTGAGGCATTGTTTGATGTCAGCTTTGCAGCCTCCTGCTCAGTAATGCACAGGGGCTCTCACTGCCCACGGCCATGATTGGAGACAAATGCCTATTTCCTATCCAGTGATCCTAGAACAACTTACAGTAGCAGGTATGCTTTAACCACATTGTCTTCCAGGGGCTTTGGTGCTTTTTAAGTGTTGCCTTGACACCATTTCTGTTTTGTCCCCTTCACAAATGTGGTTTTTAATTGTGAAATTTTTGCCTTTAGCAAGTGAGATATGGAAAAGGAGGCAGAAACAGTCAAAATTAGGATGGACTTCAAAATAGGGTAAAGATGATTGTTTTGAAAGCATTATCTGGAAGAAAAGGAACTGTGAGAAATAAAAAAATATTACTCAATCTGTATAACAGTGCCCCATGTCAGGCTGGGCAGCTTCCAGAAATCCCTTCCAAATGAACTTTTTAGTTGATGCTGTGTTTCATCATGTCATACAGTTGTTGCATGGGCTTTATGGCAGCATGGATAGTACCCAGACAAGAGGACAAAGATTTACTTTGCACAGTATCTTTACATTCGACCCAATTTAACAATTTCTACTTTTTTGTTTTTCAACTTAACCTTATGCATGAATTATGTGAGTCTTCCTAGAATTGTATATCACTAATGTGAAGGAGCTCCAGTTTTGTGTTCAAATGTCTGTTATCTCATTTTGAAGCATTTCTGAAAATAAACTACATTAAAAAAATTTGAAGAGCTAAGGCTTAGTATCAGACACAGTAAGTTATAATCACTCAGTGTATTTTGATCATAATGAGAAAATTCAGTGCTCCTCCTGTCAGTACTGCAAGCAATCAATTGTTCTGACAGATGTACACACTTAGAAAGTAGGAGGAATGAAAATGTTACTAACATTAATTAGTGATGACTGCATTTCACCATAGATGGATCTAAAACAAGCAGATTCCTGAGTTGCTTATGTTGGACTGTCTTTTGCCTTAAAAAAAAAAAAGTTCTTTTTTAGCCCCACAAAACACAGAATGATGCATTTGATTTTTTATAGCAGGGCCTTAAGTTTGTGACTGCTATTTGTAATCAGAAATATTGTTTTGCTTTGTTTTTTTTTTTTTAAACAATATTGTGTTAGGATCAGGTGATTGATGTGATTCCAGTTTAGTTTAGCTTGTCAAATTGTGCAATATAACCATAGGATAAGTGTAGGAGATGCATGACTGGCTCTGGCTGACTCAGAAGCAGATTGTGCCAAGGAAATTTTATAATTGTCTACTAGAAAAAAAGTGAATTTTCAAAAACGTTACCTAAATTTTAGCTTGGCTCTTAAGCAAACACATTTTACCTCTAAGTCAATTACATGAACACACTCATGTCATTCCATATCTAGTATAATTATTCAGGAGACATCACAAAGATACCAAATTTGTTTTGCTGTTATTTCACACTAAAAATACCAAGTCGTCTGACAGCGAATTCCAAGGGTTAGGAAAGAATTTTATAGCATTTCTTCCAGCATTTTCTACCCCCAGTCTGTGAGCAATGTGGCCTCTTGATTTTATCATTTATAGATTTGGCTCAGTCTTTTATGTAACTTCCGAGTTCATCTCTAAATTAAACAGTTGCAGTCTTTTCCCTCACAATGATCTATTGAGCATCTCTCACTTTGTCGATGGTTTTCTTTTTTTTTCCTGCACTGTGGCAGGATGTGTCCCGTTCCTTCCCTGCTGCAGTGTGCTGTATCTGCAGTCAATGGAGTGAAGTGTAGGGTTTTTCTGCCACCATTAGGGTGGGAGGCGTACCTGCAGCCGCTCAGAAGCAAGGCTGGAGGGGGACTTAAAAAAGCAGGAAGATAGGGACTGAAGAAGCATTGTCTCTTGTCTGAATAGATTCCAAAATTTTGGAGCAAAAATAAAAGAGGCTACAGTCCTTTGCTCTTGCCCTGCAGTGCAGGATCAGGGCAAAAAGGCATTGCAGGTAAAATAGTGGTGGGTATGCTGGGTGAAAACTAAGATACTCACTTAAAATGAGTGAAAAATTACTAAGAGCACTGTGTTTGCTCCTATCTGAAACCAGTAAGTAGCACAAGGGCAGATTATCAGCTGAAATTCCTGATAAAGAAAGCACTTTGCTGGTACTATTCATGAAGCACTATACAGCTCATGTAAGTGTAATACCATATCTAATCCCTGAACACAGGGTGAGTTTCCCATCCTTGAAAATTACCTGCCAGAAATTACCTGCATTGCTCTCAGACATCTGAGTTCATAGTTTGTTCTGACATATCAGTAAGGCTTGCGGAAACCTAGTGTCTCCTTTTAGTAACACAAAAATTGTGACAAAATGAAACTATGATATGTATTTCTGTGGTCCTGTCTTCACCACAGACCAAATCAGCACTCTTCAGAGCAAACCAGTGCCTTCACAACTAGCCTTTATTTTATGGTTTTGAGATTATTTAAAAAAACCCTTTTCTTTTATACAGATTATAATCAAACACAGGGAGAAATGTTACTTTGTTGGAATTGTTTTTTGTTAAGTCTGCTTCATATTTGTTTTCATTGCAATGAGGAATTTGTTTTGATTTTTTCCCCTCATGCTTTAAATAGCATTTTCCCAGAAATCAGTACAGATGGGTCTCAAAATTCTGAGATTTGTGATTGTTAAAATATGAAGTAGTCAAACACTGTAGAATTTAAACTTTAAAGAAGATATGTCTAAAACTACAGCCCAAGAGAAGCTGGATGAGATCGTGTCCTCTCAGCCCTGTGTCCAGTTTTTTCCAGGAGCAAGAAGAAATATTCCGTGAAAGAACATTGTGGTACAGAATTAGGGTTGAGTCATATGTCAGGCATATTTGTCCCACTGCTGCTCTCAAAGAGGACTTGTAGCTCTCCTATAATCTCCCTCCCTGGCAGGAGAAGGATCAAGCAGACAAATCTATGTCTTACTCAGCTGCTTATTGATTCTTGACAAGTCACTAGCATAGCTCTGCCTTGGTTTGCCCACCTGGAAAATGGCAATGATGATGTTTTGCCTTTGAAAAAACATTCTGGGGTCTCCAGTCAAAGAAAAAATCCATGGATGCTTATGGCTGGATCATTCTCCTTTGCTTTACTGGCCACCTCTAAGATTCTCTCGTCTGTATAATGCTACAAATGTGTCCTAGTCCAGAAGTGCTAAGGTTTTATGACAGGAAAAATTTTGGAAAATGTTACTGTCCCTTTGTAAGAGTTGTTTCCTTGCCCAAGTTTAGCAACAATTGGCCATTTCTTGCAACCACTGTGATAACTGCCCTTCTTAGACAATATATAGTGAAACTAGGCCTACCTGAAAACATAAAGATTATGGGAAATGCCTTTAAGAGCTTATCTTTCTTAGATAATGGCAGGAGGCTGATTCCAGTGAGGAATTTCTATAGTACTGCTTTATTCACTGAAATGAATAAAAATTCTCTGAATTATGCCTCTTTCAGCAAAAAGCAAAATAGCACACAAAATCAATTCCCTGTTGTGTTTTGGTTTGGTTTTGTTTGATTTTGTGCATTTGTTTGGTGTTTTTTTTTGTTTAGTTTGTTGGGTTTCTTTTTTTCTCTTTCATTATTAGTACTGAATTGTAAGGACAGAATGGGAAATCAGGCAAATCCTTATCATATCCAGTAGTGTTGCACCTGCCAGCTAAACTGTGCAGTCCCTTCCCACCCAAATCATTCTTTGGTTGCCAAATTTGGCAACCAAATGAAGCAATGCATATAAAGAGGACATGGATCCTCAGGAGGCCTGGCTATTTGGGATGTTTCCCAGAATGCATAAAGGAAGCCATGTAAGCTGAGATGTAAAGATTTATCACTCTTCCTTTTTTTCAATGGGATGATGAGGCAAGACCATCTTGAGGTATGTAGAATTATTGGACTAGAAGTGGCTTAAAGCTGCACAGTGAAAACATTTTCTTGAAACAGTAAGGAATTTGGGTTTTTCTTGTTGTGATGCTGAAGTTCTGTGAGGTTTTTGTAAGATGTTAGTGAAATTACAAGTAGCATTATTACAGTAGCAAGATGAACATTTCACCAGTGCAAAAAATACTCCTATATATGTGTATAGTGGTACATGCATGACAATGCAGTGTTTTAATTTAGTATGAAGCTGAAAAGGTACCAGAGAGTGTCTCTGAGGGGATATAACCATTTTCAAAAGTGATCCCTTTAAAATATGTGTATAGTCTCTGCCAAGGACAGGATGCTGTGAATAAAGAAGGGATGACAAGCTGTTAGACTAGCTTTGTGAAGCTGGGTCTCTGATCCCAGTAATAAAGGACACCAATTTTACCTCTTCATCCTCTTCATGTTGCCCTTTGATTTTATTAATAGTTTTAATAGGGCTAGTCTGAATCATTTAAGAAAATAATCCTTGTGAATGGAACCTTTCCAAAGATGGTTAACAGCTTGTCTCCCGCACTGGCCAGGAGAAGTCCTTTGTTTTTGTATCTCCCTCTTATGCCCATTTCTACTGTCCACAACAGGTACAGCTGTGCCAACATGGGGAGCCTTCTATGGTGATCAGAGCCCTGAAGGAGAAGATTTAATGAATTTAATGAAACAGTTTTTTTCTAGACCAACAATTTTCATTATTCTAGCTCTATCTACAAGGTGAGGAACATAACAGAGAAGCTGTTCTTGGCAAAGAAAAAAAAAGAAAGATGAATGCACCTAGCTGTCTCGTCATAATTACTCCCCCAGAAAATAGTAATAGATTACAATATATAGAGTTTGCTTTCAGTTTTCATTCTTAGAGATACATATGTTCTGCTGCACTAGCTATCCAGGTTTTAGGAATTGTTTCCCTAAGAGGGAAGCATTGGGTTTGGGAAAGAATTAACTTGTATGAAATTTATTTTAGGACTTTCTGTGTTGCAGTGTATTAAAAAATTGCTTAGATTATGCATGAGTATCAGGATCAGAAAAATGCCAACAAAATATATCTCCTCCTGATTAAATTAAAAAATTCAAGGTTGGTTTATAACCGAAGGAGAAACTCCACCATGAATGAGGGATGGAGCCTCAATTCAAGAAAAGAAATTTGAGGTATTTCAAAATAAAATCTGATTTCTCTGATTCAGAGGAAATAATCTAATCAAAAATTCATTTACTTTAGCTCATGTGAACTAGATCACTCCAGAGAGATTCCTGTCCTTTTGAGCCAGCAATGTCAGTAGCATGTCTCAGTCAGCTTTAGGGTCACAGTGTCACAACTTCAGATTTTGCACAAAACAGTATGGAGTGAAAAAGCAAATGAAAAAGCAAGAAAATGGGAATGCCTTTTTTTCTTTTTTGACATCCTCATGGATTTGTACCATTTTTAGAAACTGTTCTAAAATCATCAGGCCATATCATTAGCATTGCTTTGCCTCTCAAGTAACTACAAAGTCTGTCATCAAGCTCATATGCAGAGTTTAGGCTGAATATAGTGAATAACACAACCTTATGCAATTTCTGATTCTGTAAACACTCACTGCATGGAGGGACTTGTCTGGTTTTTGGGTTTAAAGGGAGATAGCCTACCAAACTACATAGATCACACTCTCTAGACCACATTAATAGTGTCATTCATAAACTGCAGCCATCTATCCAAAAAATAATGAATTCCTAGGGGCCAAGTTCAATACTGCAGAAACTCTGGGGTAGTAATGGCATTATATCAAGGTGAATTTCCCCCCATTTAGCTAAATATAGCTAATTGAAAAAGTTGTGTATGGAGGCAGGTAAAGCTTTGCTTGACTAATAGGGAGAAGGACATTAGGTTTGCTTTCCCCTTTGCATATCTGAGGTGTTCAGAAAGTAAAAATTACTTCCAGGGAAAAATTGCATCACGAAATGCATCCCAGATTTGCATGAAAAACACATATATATTTAAATTGAAGAAAGAAAACTATTTCTGTTTATATCTTACTGCCTTTTCACTCTTCAACAGGAAATAAAAATCCATGGGCAAATTCCAGGAGACTGAATGCTGACTCTCATGGCTTTGTGTGTCTTTGCCCACCTTCTCCTGGAAACTACAATGAAGAAAGAGCATGATGCACAAACTTTCCAGTAGCCTGTCTATAGATAAGAAAATAGAAATAATCAAGCTTGTAGATAGCAACCTACCAGTTTCCAATATCCTTGGAAAAAAAAACTTTTTCCAGCACAACTGCAGTTTTCCAGTGAGAACATTTTAGGCTTGTTAGATGTGAACTTTTAATTTTGAACTGCACATAAACAGAAACAACAGAGGGCTGTAATATCTATCCTCAACAACCAGGAAATTTAAGAAAAAAACCCACAACCCCAGACAAAAGAGAAAACACCAAAAAAAACCCCATCCAAAACAAAACAAAACAGAAACAAAACAAAACAAAGGAAACCAACCAAAGAACAACAACAACATAACACACACAAAAAACCAAACCAAACCAAACCAACCAAACAAACAAACAAAAAAAAAAAACCAAAAAAAACAAAAACTGAAAAGCCCCCCAGACAAAAGCCCCAAATACTGAAGAGAATTTTGCTTCATTAAATATTCTTCCCACATTCTTAGAGCCACATTCCACTAATATAAGGTACCATATCTCATCAGTCTCAAGCAAGTTTTAGATTGTTCAAGGACAAGAATCCAAGGAGGTAAGGGCAGAGGGAAAGAGAAGCAACTGCCTGTATCCTCCTTACCTTGTAAACATACAAACTCTCACAGTACTGCTGAACAATAGTTGTCTCTATATGTGGCCTAATTCCACCCTCTTAAAGGCCGTGTGGATGGAGGATGCAAATTTTGCAGTGTTTCTTTAGCTTTGAAACTGGTGGCAAGGCTGTTTTTCCTAAGTAGTTGCATGTCAAGAAGTCTCACACAATAAAAAATATATAAGAGATTTTGATGGAGGACTTTTTTTTTAAAAAAAGGAATGCCTATGTTGCAGAACCAGTTTCAGAGATGATGAATCTATTCTGTGCAAAACACTAAATAATGGAGCAGAAGACTTGCCTTTTGTAAAGAAATTAGAGAGGGAGCCTAAAGGTGAGTTAGCATGAAGCTCAATATATTGTGTTTCATTTTCTCACTGTGCTGTTTCAAATTTCCATTGCAGTAGGTGCAGCTGAAGTGGAAAACTAAGTTAGAAGAAAAGAAGAGAAAATAAATGTCATCCATTTGGAGGAGATGCATCCTAAACTCTGGGAGAAAAATGGAAATAACTAAAAGCAAGTACTTGAGTATGTTCACAATAGAGAGATGATTTTTTTTATATAGTGTATGATAAAAATCAGCAGTGCTTTAAACCATGAGAAAACAATCATGCTCTTCTCAGTATAACTAGTTTACCTACCATAAATCTGGATAAAATAACACTTGATTGAATAAATATGGAAAATATTGAGATAGGAACTATTCAGAGCAGAAGAATAGACAAAAATTGGAAAAGAACTTTCCAATGGTTGCTGCTTAGGTAAAGAAGTTTGTTTTTTCAGAGTCACACATTTCCTTCTAATTGCAGTGAGCAATGCAGGTGACTTGTTGGGATCATGACTGCCAACCTTCTACAGGAGATATTCCTACTGAATTCCTACTTGAACTCTTAATTTGAAAGAGGCGGAAAAGGGAAAGACAAGTGACCATGGCTACTAATGAAGTACCTTTCAAGATTCCCAAATTCTCTGTGGGGATGAAACACTATTGAATTTATGTACTTCTGCAGTCAGTGATCCCAGGCAAGAAATTTTAACTACTTGTGCCACCTGAGATAAAGTCACCATGATGACTTCAAAGGCTTTTTGTAATCTGACTTCTGTTGGTCAGTGTAAAATTTGTAGAACAATAGGTGAGCAGAGACAATGTTTGATTACCTATTTTTACAGGCTCATTATTTGCTGCTTAAGGTGAGCATTTATTGTGTTCTGTGCAGCACTAAGTAGATAGAATTAAGAGTATTTTTCCATATTGAAAAAATGTTGGATGAACTGTATGGCATCTGGAGCACAGAACAGGTAGATTAACCTGTGTTCAAAAGAGTTGAAAGTATAAGCTAATAATCTCTGCCCTTCTTGAAATCAACAGAGAAAACACTAAAATCAAACATTGATTCATTACCTCTCAGCAGAGATGGGATGAATTGCCATCTGGAGGGTTAATGTCTTATTCTGTCTGTAAAGAAATTCTAAGGCTAAGGTTCAGGGAGGTAAATCCCAGCCTGTCCAGATTATTTTAAATTCCATAATAAATCTTTTGTTCCTCAAAACATAGATTGAAATGACCTTGCACACTGTGGTGAAAAGTTAACCTCAACTTTTTGGTGAGTTCTATTGTAACTTTCACAGTCAGTGCAGGAGACCTTCCACAATACATGTACATTCATTGCCTACACAGGAGTTTCATCTCTTAAGATTTGGAATGACTGTAGGTGCCAATGGTCCCAGTCTGCTGATGATTCAGAGTCTTTTTGGCAGCAACCACCCAGGCACAGCTTGTTAGACAGAGCATCCTTGCTCAATACTTGCATGCCACATGTGTGGTGTGTGCTGGAATCTGCAGCAGCGTTTGCAAGGTGGAAGCTGCTCAGAGCCAAGCTCCCCATCCTTGCTTGCAGAATAGATAATGTCATTCAGTGACACCAGCTGGTGTTCTGGAGTGGGATTGCAGATTGCAAGTGAATTCCTGCAAGGTGGGAAAGAGTTCCTGTAAGAACTCTCATTCTTTTCCCAGTTTGGTCTAGATCTGGTAAGTGTGATTTCTTTTCATGAGTTCTAGAGGTGTCACCTTTCTCTTGTCTTCAAAGCTGGCATTTTGTATCCTAAAAAGTTTTGGCAGTCATAGAGCATGCATGTTCTATGCATTTATTCCAAAGAAAGGAGCTACTAATGAATTTTAGTGGACCTTATTCAGGTACTATGATCATGTTGGTCAAATACAATCCAGCTAAAGCCGTAATAGAAACAAGGGTAGTTGTACCTTCTGCAGTGATTATGACTTTTCTGTGACCATTACAGAAGCATGGACAGTAAAATGTCCTTTTCATTAGGAAGATAACTTTCTTCACAGTGGTCTTGATAAAACATCAGTCAGGGAATGCCTTCTTAACCCCATTTATTCTTTGGACTAGACTCATTAATCAGTAATACAGAACATGTGTCTTTGATATGGTAAGATTTCATTTCCCATTTTATCTAAAGTTTCAATGTTTGAGTTTGCTTATAACACTTTATATGATGTCACCTTACACCATGAATGTGGCTGTGAGGTTTGGTGGTTCTTCTCTGCTCTCCAACTTTCTGCTTCAAGCAATAGTTACTAGATTTCCAAGTAACTTGTCATTTTCTATAAAGACTAATTTTGTGCTATTATATTAACAACATCTTCCTTTCTGAATGTATCTGAGGAAAAAAACCCCTATAAAATGGTATTTTTGTTTAGTCATCTGAACAAGAAATTTCCAGTGAAGAGTCTAACCATCAGAACCATATCACGCAAAAACTGTACATATACTGGTCCCCCTATTCTCTGTGCTCTGAAGTATAAATGGCAATAACTGATCAATTCAACTGCCCACCTATTCTACATCAGTTCCTGCATAAGTCTGCAGCATCTCCTCAGCCTTTAACATTAAGAATCTCCACGAGTTTAAGTTGTAGGGCTGCCTTGTATTGCTCTTGTCTCAGAGGAGTGCAATTCCTTGTTTGAAATGCTTCCAAAGGAGCTTGAAAACGCAAGGTGGAAATTATTTCCAAGCTGCTGTAAGAAAACTCTTCATATATGACATAATGATTGGGTTATAATGATAGCGTGCTTCAGAACTGCAGTTTGATTGCAAATCTGAGATGCACTCAGAGGCATATTCTATACATTAGTATCCCAAGTTTACAGTAGATTGGCCTTAGATAATTTCAAAGTTGCATAAATTATATTTTTTGGGATTGCCTATTTGGCAGAATGCTTCTTGGCTTTTCTCCTGCTGCTTAATGCCAGGGTGGTATGCTTGTGCTTCAAACTCAACAGAATGGCAGATATCATGAAAATCACAGAACTTTCATAGAATTGTGCATGTATGAAAGAAATTCACCTAGTACTCCATTATTGAATTTTTACCTTGGTAAGCCTTTTGAAGCAATTCCTGCAGCAGAAAGGTTGTTGAATATAAAAGAAGACCAACAGCCTACAGACTAAGTGGACCTGATTCAAATCTTGCCTCAGATGACAGCTTACTGTCTTTTCTCACAGACAAGTGAATGTTCATTGAGTTAAATGGAGATACAATTGCAGACATTAAAATAATGAAATAATCTGGGACCCACGGTTTCATTTCTTTATAAATATTTTTTTTTATTCTCTAGTTATGTGAGTCTGCCTGTTTAGTCACTTTTTGGATTACTGTTTTTTCTTTAGAACCATGGTTATGATCATTCATCCCAAGATCTTCATGATCCTGTGTGTTTTAATTGATTCTGACTTGTTTCTGTCAGGATCCAATAATGAGACACAAATGCCATCTTATGCTTGTAGACAGGAGAAAAAACCCATTTAGATGAAATATAGTGGTTTGGTTTTGGAAATTCCTTGTAGTGAATGCAGAACATGGCATTGCAAGTCAACACCTACCTTCAGCAAAGTAAGAATTTGCTTGGACAAATTTACTAAGGTGTTCAGTAACTCTACGGTTTATCTTCCTATGACTTCATGAACACTTACAACTGTATTTCCTTTCAGTAATTTTGTAAATGAATATTTCTATTTCTTTTATATTAGTGTGACTTGAGGTAGGCATTATGTCAATGTGATTGTTTACCCTTTAAGACACCCCGTGGTTATAAATGTGAGTTTAACAGTGCAGTACCAGGACACAGAATTTACTGCATCAAAATAGTTTTAACTGGAGTGCTCCAAAAAAACAAAATTAGCTTCTTCTCCATGGAAATTTTTACTATCTTTGTCTTCTTGGCACTGCTAATATCCTTTTAGTTGATCAAGTGTTCACCTCTGTTCTGTTTGAGTGAGTAATTAGCAAACTGTGCATTCCTTGAGGCAAACAGGCTTTCTCATCTTCAACACAGGTTGGCTTGAAGATAAATGTAGAGAATAGTTTTACTGCTGACAGGGGTAAGCCAGGCAAGTTCCCAGTATGTAGGATGTTAGTGGGCTAAGTGCCTCAAGACCCAGGATCCCCCAGCATTTTATGTGCTTTACTGCTCTAATATTTTGGCAGCAGACTCCGTGGAGCAGCACACCTTTAGTGGATCTGGATTCTGCATTTAAGGCTGCCTGTTCTGTTATTTTCACAAGAGTTTCTGTTGCTCAGGGAAAAATGATTCAATGTTCCATTCACTTCTGCTGATATCCTGAGGATTTTAGCAAAGCAGGAGTGAAAAAACCTTTGGGTTGCAAAAAGATGTAAAAAATAGCAGAGAAACCAATGTTTCTAAGCAATCCATTCCAGGAAAATATAAAGCAGCTTGTCTAGTGTCCTATATAAATGCATCTTTAAATAATGAATAAAGCAGTATTTAAGTCCCAGTTTCCAGAGTGAATAGAGAGCTTTCCTTGATAATTCCTTCATAAAGATGCTTTTGAGGAAATGGCATCTGAAAAGACAGATTAGAAAACCAATGACCACTTTCCCTACAGAGAAGAACACGTGGAGGGTCTTAGTAATTTTATTTCTTATTTATTTCTTTTCCTTCACCATTTCAAAGAATGACAAAGAGTAGATCTTAAAAGGCCCAGAACATGGGATTAATGCTTTACAACCTGCCACATGCACTTATCAAGGGCTGAGTGTTTTAGAAATCCACTTGTTTAGGACACAGGGTTAAAGAGGTTTCTGCACTATTCTCACTTTTGTGCTGGGAAGAATCAGCAATTGAGTGATTATAGACATCTTGTCACTTTTCAATGCACTCACAATATGCTGGCATGTGTAAGAGATGGAGGGTCCTCTCTATATGTTAAAACAAGCAATTCCTTGTTGAACTGAATTCATTATTCTGTTCCACTGCAACAGGAAGTTTCTATTCTTACAGGAAGTTTCTATGCTTACCTCAGTGATAGTTCTGAAAGGATTAATTTGATAACTGGAAGGGGTAAGGTGGAGGGAAAAACAAAAAAGAAGGGAGAAAGAAATATAGCAAAGGAGGGAGGGGGCAAATAAAACCAGGATGCAGTGTGGTTTTTTAGCAAACTATTTCCTATGACCCACTATTCTTATCATTTTTTACCAAGCTCAGAAAGCTGACAATAACTTCCTCACAAAAATTTACTCAAAAAGAGAAAGCATGCTTCCAGCTGTAATGTCTGATGGACAGCAGCATTCCTCAAACAGTTCAGCTTCACTCTTTGTGGGGGAAGAGTAAAAGGAAGACAGGGAGTAAAATGGGAATTTCATTTCACAGCAGTATTTGCTTGCTCAAATCCATACAGCTATAGCTTATGCACTCAGTAAAACACCTCTTAAAATAGAAATGCATCTGCAATAATGGTATGAAATTTACTCCTGCTGGAAATGTTCAATTTATGGTCAATATTTTTCCCTAAACCTGGAAAGTGGTAGCATAATTTAGATGAATCTGGGGAAAACCTCAGCAGCAGAAGGATCCACTTACTCACTCAGCAGACTTCTGGGATTTTGCCTCTACATGCTTAAGGCCCACATTTTCTCTTCACCAAGACCTGGTGTGCTTTAGAGCCCAATGGATAGGCTGGGTAGAGACAGTGTTTTCAAGGGCAGACTCTCCATCTCTTTAAGGTCTGAGGTGACCAGTCTGTCTTTGCATCTCATGCCATGGCACTGAAGACACCCTCTCTGGGACAGATAATTGCATAGAACTGCCACTCAGTGTTGTCTCTGGTCACCAGTCTGGCCACATAAGGCTGGGACTGTGAGGTTGTTTCTGGTTCTCTGTGATTAGTATTTATTTATGTTTAAATTTGTGCCAGTGTTCTTTTACCAGTGCTTTGCATAAGGACGTGCCACAAAAGCAAGTTGTGAGACTAAGGAATCTGTATGTCCTGCCTGCTTAACAAATCCCATATTTTCACACGGGAAGATTTGAGGGAGTTTTAAAGTGTGATCTTTGAGTAACATTTCTGAACTGCTGAAAGTCATAGAACCACAGCAAATGATTTTTGGATGGTACTACCTGTTGGATATCATGGTAGAAATGCCAGGAACCAAGTAATGGTGTTGGACCTGCCCCTCCTGTCCCCACTGTGTATTGTTCAGGAAAAGGGCTTTCTGCTTCACCATGTTGTCAGATAAACCTTCTCCTTGTCACGACAGTGGAGAGGTGAGAGCAACCATCTTCATGCTCCACAGTGCTGACAAATAGCAGTGGAGACAAGGCTCAGTGCCTAGAAATTAATAATGCCTTCTAAGAAAAAGTGGGTGGCAGCTTGGGCACGTGGAATAGGATGTTTATGTATCTCAGACTTCTGTCTCTCCAAGTGCTGAGTATTTGAATAATGGGGAGAGCGACCTGAGAGATCTCATTAGACAACACCAAACTGAAAATTCCCATGGGGAATTTTTCATAGTGTGTTCCTCAGGAAGATGTGATGGGCTGTGGATTAAGGCCAGGGAGGAAATGGTGCCTCTGAAAACTCAGAGGGCACAAACCTCCCTGGAGGTGTTAAACTGCTGGACTGCTGACTGCTCTAGGATGGTTTTTTTCTGTCTCCCTGTTGCAGCTGTGCCTTATTTCAAAAGTAATTAATAATAATTTAAACAAGAAGAGGCAAAATGATTAGAATACCTGGTGTATTCACCTGAGGTGAAACATAGTGTCAACTTTTACCTCTGCCTGATTAATTACAGGGATCTCAGTGTGGATTTCCTACATTCATAGGTAGTTGTTTCTCTACCCATTTTGCTTGATAGATTTGAGCAAATGCAACTGGTTTGTTCCTTGGTATAAAATCCGGAAGTCTTGCCTCCTAGACAGATATTCATGCTCATGAAAAAATGGAGAATATGACATTAAGTAGTATTACTCGAAATCCAATGTATAATATGAATAAAAATATAAGCTTTCTCATACACTGTCTGAGCATACAAGTTTAAAGGGGATTTTTAAACTTCAGTTTTATCTGCTTGCACATAACTTGAAAGACAAACATTACAAATGAAAAGTTGTATCAAATTAAATTGAATGGTCAAATTAAACAGAAGAAGGTTTGCTCAAAAAATGAGTTCTGGTCTAGAACAAAGTAGTAGAGAAAGTAGATAAACACTAAAATCAGTGATCCAAACTCTCCAAAATAAAAACAAAAGCTGGTGTGTATAAACTTTTTATAGAAGGGTTCAAGTATCTGGTCCCAAAGATGATCTCTTCCTTGGAATAGTTGAAGTGGTTGGTAAAATGTTTATGGAGTTGGAATCTGAGCAGTTCCCCAATAATCCTGCTGCAGAGGACATCTTTATCTATACTGTTGTGTGACTCAAGGGACACTGGTAATGCTCTACTCTTTTGTGATGTTTATGAGCATTTTATTAATATTTTAGTTGCAGTTAATGGATGTTCCACCAATTTTCCTCACATGCTAATAAGCATTTGCTAAATTTTTAATTTCCATGGCTGCAAACTGATAAATTGTTTCTAATAAAACCCTTCAAAACCATCCCTTTTTATCTTTCACAAGCTCCAAATATATTTTTAGATATAGTAGGGGAAAAGAACTTCGCAAAATTTCTGTATTTTTCCAGTGGAACATTTTCAAGTTGCTGATCTTTTACAGCTCTGTTTTTAGGGGTGAAGTAATAACTTTTGCTTATAGAACTCCCATAGAATTTTTTTCACTGGCTTAGATTGGTGGTCCATGTAGCCAGAGATGCTCTTTGAAGGGGAGGCTTGAGCCTGGCTGTTACTGATGTGGGCACTAGTAAGTTCACTCTCACAGATGAGGTTTTCTGGAGACATTTCATCTTTCAGACTCACCACTTTGTATTCTCCTGGTCTGCTTCTCTCTGCCATCTGTACCAGCTGCTTCACTGGTGGCTGCACACCCCCTCATATTTGCTGATTTTACATTGTAAACTCTGTAAGCTGAAAGAAAAGTAGGAAGGCTCACACGGTCATCCAATTTAGACAGCTCAAAAATGTTTTCTGGAAGTCTCCTCAGAGCACTTAAGGAATACTTACCAGGAAATTCAGACTTGGGAAGTGGCCTGTGATAGATGCCTTCATAGTCTAAAACACATGGTAAACTTTCTCCTGATCCAAGAGAATTCACTTTGGGAGTGGAAACTTTTATTTCCTTTCCAAGTACAAATCTCAGAGAAAATGTCCACAATGTTCTGTGAAGGGCTGACAAAGAAGGAAAAAGAGTGGATCATTTGTTATTTAAACTAAATAATTTTTTATCATAGTCCACTGAGATGAGGTGAATAAAGGTCAGTGTACAGTTGGCTTTAATTTTGGTCTTGTCTTGACTTAGTCTAAAAAAGACTCTGTAGGTGTTAGAAAAAAAAGCTTTAAGGTTATTACACTGCTGAAATATACTGCTGTTCTTACTGGTCAAATGTGTTTCAAATTAATTTTGTTTCAGTGTATTGATGCTTGTATATTTAATACTGCGTAAAAATATCTATGTTTTATCCCTGCCAGACCAACTAGACTTTTTCTCTTCATACAGAGTTTGAACGTCACAATCTAAAATTGGTAGTGATTACTCACATATGGGAGCACAGCACAAAATCTATGGTAGAAATTATTCTAACCTTAACTTAGCTGCATTGATAAAATCTATAACTGATGCAAAAATCTGTCTGAGAATAAAATTAAATCAAATTATTTCACTGTGGTTATTCATACCTGTTCAGCTTTCTACTCCTTCTCTCCCTATTTTCAATGCTAATGTTCTGTTCACAAGCAGAAGAATCCTGTAACTGAACCACCCCTGCAGTTTACTGTGGGCTTATCCTCTCCATGGCA
This sequence comes from Erithacus rubecula, assembly GCF_903797595.1. NCBI lineage: Eukaryota > Metazoa > Chordata > Aves > Passeriformes > Muscicapidae > Erithacus > Erithacus rubecula. The sequence continues at coordinate 53,675,105 of NC_136687.1, forward strand.
AAGACCCTTTCCACACAATTGTATAGAATCCAGCAATTCTGAAGAGGTTTGTAAAACACTTGCTGTAATTTTAAAAAAGTTTTAATGCCTTTGTTCTGCTTTGGCTATATACTACTACTTAAGGAAGGAAAAGAGTCCAAAACCACACAGGATAATATTTTCTTCCATTAATTTTAACTCTGTGCTAGCAGTAGCTGTAGCTTCTCAGGAGTAACTCAACCTTGAGTATTAACTAGTCTGATCTTGGAGAAAAATCCACTGATAGTGTTGCCCCACTGTTCTAAAAGTTTTGTCTGAGCCCAAAAAATGCAGTGTAGCAAGTCTGCTGAAAAATCAAAACTTGACTACATGCTACGAATTGGAATCAAGACATGCTTTTGTAACACTTTCTGCAGATAGCTCCTATAACCACCACAATTGTAAATCTCCCCTATAAATAAAAGCATTTAAATATAGGCAGTGAGTGCTAACTGTCCAGATAACCTGTGTTTGAAGTGTGTGGGACAAACATGCCTCAAATGTGTGTGCATGCACTCAAACCTACGTGCACACACAGTTAATGGGTTTTCTTTTCTTTCCTGGAACAAAGCCCTTTCAGCACATTGAGCTCCTTGTGTCAAAGTGAATTTTCAAGTACCAGCACTGACAGATAGCACTGACCATATCAAACAGTGTTGTTTGATCCTGTCCATTCTGAAATCTTCAACACCTAACACCAAAGTCAGCTTTCTTTCTTCCCTGTGTGTACCCTCCGTGTATCCATCCTTGTAATGAACTTCTTTGGCTGAGCTTCAGCACTTCAAATCAAGTCTAAGAAAAAGAAAGGGAAAAAACCCAAAATATCCTAACATGGGCAAAAAATCTGGTGAAGAATCTACAGAACCATCTTTTGAGGAGCAGAAAAGGGAAGTGGGATTGTTTAGCCTGGAAGAAAGGAGGCTCAGAGGAGATTAGATCACTCTCTATAATTACCTGAAAGGAGGTTGTAGCAAGGCCAGGATTGGTCTCTTCTCCCATGTAACAAGCAACAGGACAAGAGGAAAAGGCCTCAAATTGTACCAGGGGAGTCATAAATTGCATATGAAGGAAAAATTCTCCACCAAAAAAGTCAGGAAGCATTAGAATGGACTGTCCAGAAAAGTGGTTGAGTCACCACCCCTGAAGACGTGTAGGTGTGGCACTTAGGGACAAGGTTTAGTGGTGAGCTTGGCAGTGTTAGGTTGGACTCTGTGATCCTAAGGTCTTTTGCTACCTAAATATTCTATGATGCTGTGATTGTTTTCAAATCAGTCACATTTTCTGAGTTGCTTAAGAGGCAATTTCAGATTTTACAGCAGATTCAATTCCTCACCTTTACAGGTTGCATCAAGCTGCCTTTGCCTGCATCCCATGTTCCCTTGTCTTGCAGGCATGGCAGAAGACATATTAATTTTGCTCCCTTAGCAACCAGTAATTACAAATCCTTACCTCTGCTGAGACTCTTGGGTTTGGCCCAGTAGAATTGAGGGGACTCAAACCGGTAAGTTTGCAACAGAGATTGTTTGGAATTATGTTAATGAAACCATTAATATAACTCAGAGAGTTCAACTTTTACAGGAAAAATAGAGCATTTTGGTGGAATACTTCCATGATCTCCGTGGCATTTTTCCTCAGGAACTGCAGTGGGTGATTTCTAATATTGCTGTTGATGAAGGCATACACTGCAATAACTGAAGGTAACAAGGCATGTTTTGCATGGCGTGTCTCCCCTACATCCCCCACAGACCTTCAAGCTGTTCTTGGGAAGAACTAAGCTAGGTATCATAGCCCTTCCTGCTGTTGCTCATGATCCCTGCTATGGCATGAGTACCACTATAGAGGCCAAAATGTTCAGGTACTCCAAGTGCATATGCTCAGCTTCCCACAAGGATAGCTGCTGATCACTGCTAGGGAACAAAATCAGGTGACTAAAAATCACATGCCAAATGAAAATCCTTTGGATCCTTTGGAACACAAGGACACTCAGAGCATGCACTTCTAGTGGCTCTTTGGTCATGACAAGGGTACATTAATAATTTACTCAAATTTTAAGAGGACTAACACTTACTTATAGCACCGTCTGGTAGATTCCTACTTTCTCTATTTTTCTATCTATTTAACCTGCTGACATTTCAATTAGATGGTCAAACATGGGAGAAAAAAGGATTCCCTTCCCCATGAAGACATACTTCTTTAAATATCCTAGTTGTTTAAAGTACCTTCTTTTCCATGCACTAGAAATGTTTATTAATTTGTTTCATCTGGGCTCCTTCCTCTGTTCCTGCTTCCATCTTACCCATGGAAAAAGTGACTACCTTCTTGTCACTTCTGTAATATTAATGTTTGCATTACTGGAAAAATCAGTGTTTTCCTGGTTTTTCTTCTCTGCTGGAAATAAAAAATCGTACTTCTTTTTATTTTGCTCCTTATATTTCTTTCTCAAGAACATATTTTTTCATTCTGGTAATGATTGTGTTTGAAATCCAGATGGAAACTCTGTCATAGTCTAACAAGCTGATTCTAGTATCACTTTAAAATCCATGAACACAAATGTGTAAAAGTCAAGCTTCTTTCACAGGAATCCTAATTTGTATCTTAACACATTCTGTGACACATTAATAGCTTAGATTGCACTTGCCAGGTAAGAAAATTTCTTTTAGTGAATTCTTAATTTCATTACAAATATGAAAAAATATATCCTTCTGGATTTATATTAAATTTCTTATGCAGTTAAAATTCTTTCCCAAAAGATTTATTGGATCTGTAGGCTATATTCAGCCTTTCAGTCATAGACTCTGCAGAATGATAAATAGTATTTAAGATTCAGACAGAATCTTATGAGTAGAAGAATAAATGTTCGTATTGAAACATATGGGCAAACAGGATCTCCTTGAGTGTGTAATAGCAACAGTTTGGATTTCTGGTACCTCAATACCCATGCTGGGAGATAAATTCTGTTGTCTGAGCTATCTCTGTTATGGATCTGTTTTCCTTGGTTTTGACCTGAGGAAGGGCATTTGGGAATCTGATAAAAAAAATAAAAGTAAAAGGAAGTTCTAACTTGCAGAGAAATATGTGTCATTTTGTGTGATGGGATTTGGTTTTATTCTGTATTTGCTCTACCAAAAGGACTGAAAACATCAGGGTTTTTCTCCCTACAAGGAAACACAACTCAAATTCTCACAAAAGGTTTCAGTTGGTGTCCACATAAGGATCTATTCTAATCAAAAACCTGAATTTTCAGCTAGTGAAAACTGAGAGCAGCCAACTTCTGTACCACTCTGCAGTGGCCTATATCTTAAGAAGAGCATGGGGTAAATATGAGCAAATTGTGATGATGATGGTGCTTTGCTTTCTTCTGAGCACTGCATGGTCTGCACAGTGTGCTGCTCACCCAACTTGTGAAGATCAGTCTGTGACTTTCTGCTGAGCTCTGAAAGTACACAACAGGCCTTAAAACTAGGGCAAGCTACACAGGTCTTCTCTCTCCCCTCTGACACACACAGGCTATGAGAGAACATTTGACAATCTAGTTCCACCAGGGCTAATCACTTCTCTCTGCAGGGAAAGTCAGGCAAGTTTCTGTAGCTGTAAGTCAGCGTCGACACCAGCCATCTGGCTCCTCAATCTTTTCTTGTTTAATGGCACTTGCCTTCCATTAATTGTTCCAAGGCCATTCCTATTTTCCATTAGCCCCTGCTCTTAAGCAGATGGTTTGAAACAAATATGTTCAACAATATAAGTAAATTTACAGGCAAGCAAGGGCTGTAAGGATGGATGAAACTAGAAAGAAAATGGTTGCCTTCACTCTGATGTGGACATTCATATTCCTGCTCCTTTGGACAGGACAGTTTTTCTTGATTTCTTTAGGCTCCTTGTGGCTGTGCTATACCTCCCTGTCATGAGGTGTCTAGTTGTGTGCTAGTCTGAAATCTGCCCTTGTTTTGAATATTATCAGAAGCAAATTAATTACTTCCTCAGTGCCTGAACTTGCTTAATTTTTACAGAAACCTCTAGCACCCCTTTCCAAGTAATGATGTCTATATAAGTAGAGATAATAGGAAGTGTTCACCTTTAAATGTATTGTCATTTTCAGAGAGCAGACAACAGGGAAATGTTTTCATTTGCATTTCTTGTTTCCTGCTACAATTATCACTGTTTTTACCAGCTTTATAAACCACTAGTGCTTTTGCTACAATGATCCTTTACAAACCAAAATGCAGATCGGCTGAAACATGACATGGTTAAACTGAAGGTAACAAAACTCTTGAAGCAGTAGCAGATGGCTAATCAGGCAATATCACTGCAGGAGCAAATTATGTGCCACTGGCATCAGCACCTGTAGCTTTGTACCCAGGCTTTGAATAAGAAATGCCAAGCAGTGTGGCTTTAAGTTTATGTTCTGACAGTAATCACAAGATAGACATCTGCAAGTACAGGTTCTGCTCTGAAAATGCAATTCAATACTCAGGTAAAAAGATTCGGGTGGAAATTTTGCCAGTATAACCGTGATTTCTTTTTTCTTTTATTTTTGGAAGTAGAAATTGGAGTGTAGGACTGGTATGGGGAAGGGAGTAGGAAGATTTTTGTGAATATTTCTATGATGGTAGTTCATGATTCAAAGAGAACTGAACTTGTTTGCAATGGCTCTGAGAGCGTTCGTATGGCCATGACTCTGCACCTGAGGATGAGCATGGCCTTACTAAATCTGAGAGTGGCTCACAGTAGAAGGCTTATCTAGGCCAGTATTCTCATCCTCATCCTGGGTGCTGCTGATAAGCATCAGATATTTACATAGGAATATGAAAAGTGAGAGGAAAGGAGATATTCTTGCAGGGGTCAGATGCAAAGCTACACTACTTCTGTTGTTTACTTGCACTGCACTGTCCTGTGTTGCATTAACATAACAATAATTTTTGCTCATTAGAATATCTGTTTCTATGTCTTCCAAGTTTTGCTTGTGTTGTGTTTAACACAACAGGGAAATACACATTAGGATCTGATGAAAATATAATTGTCTTTTGGAAGAGCTTTGTATCCTATTTCTTCATCTAGGTGTGCTGTTGCTTCTTTCTCCTCTGCTGTTGGTCCAGCTGGGATACAGGAATATGCATTGAGTTATTTTCAACAGAGAAGAGACAAATTAATTTTCTGCTACAGAAATCCAAATTATTGATGCAGAAAAGTCATTTAAATACTGTCCCTATCTCAACTGTGGAGGAGGATTGGTTACTGCAACACAAATATGTCAATTTTATTCTCCTCATTAAAAATCCTGTTCCTTAGGATACATGAGGGTAAACAGAAGGTAGGAGTTTTCCCAAAGGAAATAAATCAAAACATGGGCCAGATCAAACTTATGCATATAGAATCATAAAATGGGTTGGAATGGAAGGGACACTAAAATACCATCTATTTCCAAACTCCCTGCATTGGCCAGGAACACATTCCCACTACACCAGCTTGCTCATAGCCCCATCCAAGCTGGCCTTGCACCTGGTCTTGTTTAACTTCATGAGGTTCACATGGGCCCAACTCAAGCTTTTTAAAGTCCCTCTGAATGCCCCTACTCTGTATTGAATCAACTCTAGCACACAGCTTGTCACCTGCAAACTTGCCAAGGGTATTCTCAGTCTTGTTATCTGTGTTGGAGATGAGCATATCAAATAGCACTGCTCCCAGTATGGACCCTTGAGGAACTCTGCCTATATCTGCTTTCCCCCAGTACACTCAGCAGTTGCTGTAACTCTTTGGATGCAAGTCCTTATCCATCTTACAGTCCATCCATCAAACCCTACCTCTCCAGTTTGGAGGTAAGATTGCTGTGGATTGCCATGTCAGAGGCCTTACAGAAGTCCAGGTAGATGGCATTCATGGCTCCTCCCCTGCCCACTGATGCTCTCATTACACTGTCAGGCTCCATTTGATCTTTGTGAGGCCCTGTGGGCTTTTTATGATCACCTTCCTGTCTTCCATGTTTCAACTCATGTTCCAGGATGATCTGTTCCATGGTCTTACTAAGCACAGAGGCAAGGCTGAAAGGCTGGTAGTTCTTTTTCACTTTTTTGAAAAAATGAGTGGGAGGTTTTTGCTTCTCCATTCACCAGGGACTTTGCCTGACTGCTGTGACTTTTCAAATATGAGGGAGAGTGTTTTGGCAACTATATAATCCTATTCCCTCAGAGCCCTGGCACCCAAGATCCCATGAACTTCAGGTTCCTCAAGGATCTTAAACTGAAATTCTCCTATGATGGGAGACAATCGGATCAACCTTTCCTCTTCACAGCCAGGGTGAAAGAGAAGAACTATTTTACTTGGACAAGCAGTATTTCATTTTGACACTCTCTGCAAGTGTCAAACTTTCTGCTCATTACATGCAAATCAGAGCATCCCTTCTTTATCCTATTCCTGGGAGACTTACTTTCTGTGTGTCTTGCAAGGTTGTACTGTAAAAACTGCAGTGCATGATGATACAAAGACACAATCATGATGGCATTAAAAAGGACTTGAAGAGGAAAATTTGTGGGTCAAGATGAGAAAAGTGAAGTTATTTTCAGTGGGACACAGAAAACTCTTCCTGGAGTCACTTTCGAGACTACTGAGAGGATCATTTGTGATATAGCTATTGTTCCTCCATTCATCCAAAACTGGTCTAGAAAACACCCTCAAATTAGATGGATTTGAGAATTTTAAAAAAATGGAAAAAGGAATTTATATATTCTCCATGTATGTATGTACCCACCCACAGACAAGGTTGTCTGTGGGTGGGTACATGCACACAAACAAGGTTGTTCTTATGAATGTTCTCATCTTCATGTGTCATTGCAGAAGGGCTTGAAGTTTCATCACAGTTTCATCTTAGAAAACCACCAATCAGACAAGGCAGTGCCCACTCCAGCTCTGATCTGTTTTAACCACTGATACCCATAATGATTTTTTGCACATGCTTGGAGTCTTGCAGTATGTGTGACATATTTTGTGCTGCTGGGCACTCTGCTGCTGATCTGCCTAGTCTACCTAGGGATTTGTGAACTGAGCTTATAATGAACATATTTCTTCCTTCAGGAAGGATGAAGATGTCTGTGATGGCTAACCTGTATTTCTGCATTGAGATGCATCTCGTTATAACATTCTGGGGGATGAGAGATTGCTCATCTCAAAAAGAAGTGATTCATGGTGCTTCAGAAGCAACTTCTACTCAAATTCCAAGCATTTTCAGAAAACTGACACCCTCCTCATCGTGTAGAGGTGTGAAAATATGGGTGCATGCTGATATCATAGCTCCCTCACGAGCCAGAGCAACAGATGATTGCTCATTCTCTTTGGAGGCTTGGAATCTTTATTCTATTAGCAGGACACATCTGGTGCTCCCACGAAAGGTTTTCATATGGAAAGTATTCTCAATAAGTCTTCCATTCTTCTTGGCAGCAGCAAGGCCCCAGTTTAAATGCTGTTTTAGTTTTGGGCTTTGCTGTTCAAAGAAGGGACAGGATGTGATGGAGTATGACAGATGTATAAATACCTGATGGAGAGGGCTAAGGAAGATGGAACAAGAGACTTAGAGTTATCCAGTGACAGGACAAGAGGCAATGGGCATGAAATATAGAAAATTCTGTGTAAAGAAAAAACTATCCTAAAGTTGATTGAACACGGGTACCAGCTGTGTAGAAAGACAATGCCATCTCCATCCTCGGAGATCTTAAAAAAGGTAATGGTTGGAGTCTTAAGAAACCTTTAGCTGACCCTTTTTTGTGTAAGAGAGGTTGACTACATGACCTCAGAGGTCTCTTCCCACCTCAGTTATCCTTTGATTCTGTAAATGGTTTTGGGTACTCTTTTTTCAAGGCATTAGGGGCATCTTAAATTCTCTCTGCCTATCTTATATATATTTCTGGTTTTACTAGATTTGTGTGGCCATGCAGGTATGGTAGATGAATATGTCTATTCTGGTGAATTTTCTAACTCTTTGTACCCACAAGTTACTTTTGATGGCCCTTTGTTGTGACTATAGTAGAACTGTTTGAGATTCTGAAACACGTAACATGAAATGAATGCTTTTAGTTGTCTGTTTCACCACAAGGCCATTGTAAAGTAGGAACAAATATCTTGTGTTTGGTAAATTAGAAATTGTTAAAAGAGTGAACATGGTGGGCATGCCCCAAGCTTGCTCTTTCTTGGTGAGTAATACTGATTGGAAGTGATAAATGGCATATGCAGCTGGAGCTCTTTGTGAATAATGGCATTTTTCTCTTCCATGAATCAGTGTGCACTGTCCTGGTGCTCAGCAGGAACAAATATCAGTCTTCACAGTCTCAAATGCAGTTCCAGGTTGGCTGCTTGTAAAAATTCCCCTCCAGATGACAGCCTTTAGGACAGAGAATAACATCTATACATGAAAGAACTGAAACTTTTGTCATTTTCAAATCTGAAGGTATTGAATCAGCTGGTGTCAGTCCAGCCAGATGACTGGAATGTTGTCTGTTCATCAGAGATGGTTTCCAGCTTCAGCTGGTGCTACAGGAACAGTTTGGAAACAGTTTTTACTTGCCATTTGCCTTTCAAGTTAAGGAGGCACCATGCTGGCTGTGAGATTCACTTGTGAGATTCTATGGCCATGAGAAAGGAGGGCTCCAGTTAATTCCAGGATGGAACTGCAGCATGTGGGGCTGTTGAGTCCTTGTATTTCCACTCCTCTGCTTTGCTCTGGTTAAGGAGTTTGCTGTGCTCAGCATTATTTTGCAAGAACTGTGAAGGGTGCCTTTTATCTGGCATTGCCTTTAGCATGGGAGTGGAGGTGAGCTGAGGTCCTTGTGCCATTTGATCTGCATGACATTGCCCACTGCCATAGTCATCTACCTTCCAAAGAGGGTCTGTGAAGAACTTACATCTCTTTCTTGACTTGCATTTTCTGTTACAAATGCCTTGTACTCACAGTTTCATTATAAATGATACAAAAATCTTTTAACAAATGCAAACTGAAATAGTTAGATCACAGTTTCCCCAATAGAGAAATTAATCTATAATATCAGATTGATGGTAAGTGAAATTAATTTGTTTTATGTGTAAATTCAGACCAAAAGTTGCTTTGATCAATTGAAAAATATCTATAGATTTCAATACACTTTGGTTCACACCCTTTAAACTGCAGCACACTGATCTAAACATCAGGGATTTAAGGTGTTTAACTAGTGGAAGTAAAAGAAAACAAACCACATAGTGTCATTATACATCACATAGTTATTTGTTGCTGATCTTAAAATAAATGATTTGCTTTTTCTCAAAATTTTGTATGTAAGAGAGAAAATACATCCCCCAGAAGTTGCTGGCCTGAAAAATGCTAATGAAAAATTATATCCTCTAATGAATGAAAAGTAATGAAAATGTAATGAAGGCTACATGTGTACTGCATGGTAAACAACCCCCTCCAAATTATTTTGGAGGGTCTAACTGCATAAAAAGAGGAAGTAAGATGCTCTTGCTAACACCCACATACTACTGCACAGAAGACAAAAGGGAGATAATATGGAAACTGTGAATCCAGTACTTTAATTTAGAAGAAGGGAAGGAAGAGGCAGAGAGCTATACATCCCAAAGATCTCAAACAAAGATGGCTCACTGTGAAATATAAAATTTATAAAATGCAGGAATTTGTGCATATCCAAAGACATCTATTTCAAAATCTTTATCACAGGCAATAAGATTAATAGAAGCAATTATTTCTAAAAGTTGCAAAAGTTTGTTTTCCTCTGAAATGATCAGCAGTTGGATTTTTATGGCTAATAATTACATTTGGCACCCACTGAAAACTAATTAGTAGAAATATGGTTTGAGAAAAATAATTTCACTTGGCTATTCACAAATCCAAATGAAACCTGCAGGAAAAAGAAATACTAAAATGCTGAGTAAATATTTTACTAAATATTTAAAATATTTCACTCTTCACAAAATGAATTTTTTATTTCCAAAATATTTGAATTTTACACTCTTGAAGTGCAAGCTTTCAATCTTTTGCTTTTAAAATGTTATTCTTCATTAAAAATTATCCTTGTGTAAAACAAACAAACAAACAAAAGTCAAGATAATAAGTAGCCCATAAGCATAGAAAGTAACATCAGTGTGAGGGTGAAAGGGAGAGAGGAGGCACAAATTTTACCATACCAGATATTATCAGATATTATCAAGTACAAAAGCCCTGCAAAGAAAATTCTTTGGGCCTAATAGAAAGTCCTTTGAAGTCAGTGGGAGTCTTTTCATTTACTTCAAAGAGCTTTAGATCAGGCCTTATTACAACAGTATAAATAATGCAGTATGAGCACAGAGAATTGGGACTTGGCACATGGGTGTTATGAAATCTGGAATAGTGATTCGTTCTACACAAAATGGGCATAATAGCAATGGTTTGGAAAAAGAAATCTCAGATACAATTAATCTAAGTAACAAAATTATTAAAGCTGTTAACTTCAGAGTTAATAATCTTGATTGGGCTGTTAACTTTGGTGGTAGTAATTTAGTAGATAAAAGAAAAGATTTCATTTTTGACTACTCATAGTTTTCATTCTTCTGCACTTATTCATGGAGAAAAAAAGAAGTTTATTTTGAAAAAAATGCAATTTAGGCCAGGTTTTTAAATGCTTATATTTTTTATGCATTCTACTTGTAGATTTGTTTAGCCCTGACTCTCAGATTATTTAATGGGATATTGAGGAAAAAGTTGATCCTTTAAATAGGAATGAATTGCAGTGTCATACCATAGAACTAAGTACTTTGTCTCTTCTTTTACACTGGTCTTTTTGATGAAATCTTCCAAATATCTGTGTTTTCAATCATTACTTTTCATTTCTCTTCTGTGCTTCTCCTACTTTTAACAGTAACTTAGTTTACATTTAGCTTTGTTTTCACTATTACATTTCAGTGCTGCGCTATTTTGCCTTCGTATCAACACAAATTCCACCAGCTCATAAAGGAGCTGTGATTAAATAATAACTGAGTCTCATGAAGTATTCATTAGTTCTCTGTATGTCAGAATCACACTGTGGTACTCCCACAGATGATAATTTGAGAGGCATGGAAAGGGTATAACCTGCACATCACTATCAAATTTAGCAAGTGCAGAGAGAGCAGAATTACAGCTCCTTGATACCTAAACTGTGGCCTGATTCAGCAAAGCATTTGAACCCATGTTTAATCTTGTATGTACACCTTGATTCTATTGAATCACTGCCTAATGCAGATTTAAATTCTCTGATGAATATGGAGAAAATTTATGCATTAAAACAAAGCATGTGTGTTAAGTTCATTTATTAAATCAGTTTTCCATGGTGACCTATCTCCTGGAAAAATCTTTCTCCAATTTTCTATTTGGAAACCCTTTATTTTGTGTTGCATTTTTTGGTTTTTGGGAGTTGCTTGTTTGTTTGTTTGTATACTTAGCCTTCTTACTTTTAATATCAGAACATAAATTATAATAGAGATAAATGCTGTCAAGTTGATTTGTACATGTCTCAAGAGTTAGGTAAAGAAAGCCTGACCTTTATTCTAATTTATGCAGGGAGAGTGCCTCAGCTTAGACTGCAATAGTTTTCAGCCCCTTATGACTCTTTTTATTACCTTTCAAGGTCCTTTAGGAATCAAGCCCATGTGCTTCACAAACCCTTCCTCATCCAGATGACTCACTGGAAATCAGCTTGGCTCTCTGCTGAGAATGTTATGGACCACTGCCCCTCAGTGTATCCCACTTTGGATGGACTTTGATTTCCCCTGAATGTACACATTTCCCAGGGGAAGCACATCATCCCTTGCAGTGCACTTCAGCACATTTCCATGGCCTGAGGCAGGTGCTGAGAACCAGCTGCCACACTTGCCAGTGGTACCTCATAAGCCAGGGCTGACTTGCTAGACAGGACACAGAGTAACACATTTCATATCCCAGCTGACAATTCTGATGCTGCTCCATCAAATGAGTAGCTGGATCCACATTTATGAATGGGTAATTTAATTTCACTGGGCACATTACTGTTTGAAATGTCAGAACTGGGCTGTGTTGTTTAAAACATGGAAGCACCTGGATGGATACAGCCTTAATTTAGAGCCCCACTGAACACATACATGTGAATTTGTCTTAGATTTGTTTTGCATGTTTTCAATTAAGGACAATTAATGTGTCTGTATCTTTTTGTTCTGAGAAATATCAAGCTTATTTTTACTATGAAATAGATGGGATTAAACAATTTGTATACTCCTACTTTAAAAGATACTCGTGTGGCTTCTACTCCCTTACAGAAAAAAAAAAATCCCCTACCATCCTCCAAACAAAACCAGAAAACTCCTGATTTCCCACTGTAAATAACTGATCATCTCAGTCAATTCTGGTCAATTGTAAATTTAAAAAATAGTGCTCATGTAAACTCCTCTTCTGTTTTTTGTTTACCTTCTCCTCATTCTCATGGTTTTGTTCATCAGTTTATTTTTATTATTTTCCCTCTAATATTTTCCTGTATCTTTTTGAGCAAACACTTTCTGTCCTGTCCTTCCTTCTCTTTTCCCACTCATCCCATCCTTTTTCTAACTTCCCTGATTTTACTGCTCTTCCCTTCCACCTAATCTCCTCTAGCTCCACAATCTCATTTCAGTAATGGCTGGTGTTTCTGCTTTCACTCTCTGCCCACGTATCACAATGGAATCAATTCATCAGATTTCCTGATTGAAGACTCTTCCATCTCTACAAAATCTTTGGCTTGAAAGTGATACTATGCTGTATCAGCTGTAGCTGTCAAATCCTGGCACCATGACAACTGGTGGCACACTGGTTTTATTCTAAATTTCTGTTCACAGAAAGGAATCTTCATGGTAAATACTGTGTGTAGGTTTCAGGAAAAAAAAGATACCTGTAATTGTTCCTGCAAAAACCTTGAGTGCAGCTTCATTCATGTGATATGTTTAGGAAATGATAGATTAGGTACTTCAATATGTGAGAATATGTAAATATGGAGGACATTTTATACAAGGAACTACCATGCTTCCTGGTTTTGGATAGTAGCACCCAGGAATTGTCTCTCTATGCCAATTTTCAGAGTGTAGTGGGATTATTTTGGTGGCAGTGGGTTTGTCAGGTTTCCTGTCACAAGATTGCAAAACAAACTATATTGGAAACAAACAAAAAAAATCTTCAGTTAATTGCATGACTCCAGGAGCTCAGGGTAAATTGTCAAGGATGAACACCTTGATGAAACGAGGAGTTATCATGGCTGTTAATTTTTTCCCAAAATAATACTGAAGCTGTGAGTGACAAATTATGAAATAACAAAGAAAACTATAAAGCAACACATTAAAAGCTTCCACATATTTCAGTAGAGTTTAACAGTATCAACACTTATGCCTGCAAAGGTCTGTGTCCTGCAGCAGTTTAATCCCATTTGTCACAACGAAAACCTCATCTTGTGTTCCACATGTGACTTCTTTGCTCCACAAGATGATTTCATAGATCACTCAAACTTCCCATAAAAGCCAAGATTCTGCAACTCCTTTCAGCTGCTCCACTGCTCCTTTTCTGTTCATCAGAGGGTGGACAGGAGATCACATTTATTAGATCCCATTACCATTAACCTCCGTAACCCCTTTACACCTGGTTACCATTGCACTTTGGAAGAGGGGGATTTTCTCTCCAATACATGGTTTATAGCTCTTTCTGTCCGTGTTTTGTTGTTTTTTGTTTTTTTTCCTGCTATCTCCTTCTTCAACAGGAGTACCTCAGTTTTAAGCAGGGAACTTGTGTCGACAGGACTGGCACAGGTGCTATTTTAAACTCCTTTTATTCTTCAAAACATGTAGAGGTTAATTAGCCTTTACAGCTGATTAAAGCTGGATATGTAAGGAGAGGGGTCATGATCAAAAAGCATGTGAAGAAATTTGTGACTGACAGGACAATCTTCCATGACAATATTTATTCTTACACATCTAGTTGCCCTCCTGACACTGTGTTTAGAACTCAGGTCAGGCATTGCATATCTCATTAGGAACTAGATGCTGGGCATGTTCTACAAGAACATTGAAATTTAGGAGCTAATGGCATCCATTTGCTCCAACAAAAGATTTCCCCATTGTGTTCTTGCACTAACTCAAGCTTCTAGATCTGGGAAAAACTGTACTACTGTAGAGTTCGACTAATTGTGCCTTGTTAGCCTGGCAAAATGTGACAGAAATGAGTTTCTGAAAAGTGCCTGAGGTAAAATCTGAGCACAGTTGATAATAATAATAATAGTAATAACCAGTTAGTATTATATAACTTTTATCCATACCATCCTCTAGTGAGGAAAAAAAATTGATTGTCTTTTATCTCCTCAGACAGGGTTATTCCCCCACTCTACTTCAGTTGAAAGGAACAATCTCCAAAGAACAAAGTGCTTAGGGGATCAACAACCTAAATAAAAATAATGTATTTATTCTATAAATGGTATTAAAGAGTTAATATGTGTCTAGAAGGTCTTAGGACACAGGAATGTCCTTGCTGTGACACTCTTTCTGAGAGGGGTAAGTAAAACAGTTTAAATTGAAACATGGGAAAGGTTATTGCTCATAGTTTTTTTGAGGGAGGTGCTTTTTGAGCTCTCCAAAATGATTGAGTGTAACTATATGGACAGAAATATATACAGAGAAATGGAACATAGTAAAAAATTGATAAGCACAGCTATACTAGTTCTGCTCACAGGTCCAATCTAGTGCTATTTTCTATTGCCAGCAAGGACATATGACACTTCCCTGCTCTTGGACCACATGCAGAACAAGGCTTTTCCTGACACAGTTTGTCTGTCTGTTTAGAAAGCTCTTCATGGGTCTTTCTTCCAAGCCTTTCCTTCTGTCTATCCTTCTACTCCTGACAACCTCCTTCAGAAACATCCTTTGGAAGGATGTTGAGTAGGTAATTCTACCACCCATTGCCTGAAGAACCATCTCCTCTAGTTTGTGGCTATGCTGTCCTCATTTGATTTTCTTGATGCTTATATTGGAAGAGAGTGAATAATCAATCCCTCTCTATCCTCTGTATGTTATTCACAGTTTTGTATCCAACATATCTTCAGCTGTCTCTTGTCCAGGGTGGAGAAATTTAGTCTGCTCAGTTGATCATTCCTTGCTTGAGAGCTGCTCCATAGTTTCAATATCCCTTGTTACCTTTCTTAGGCTTTGTCCAATTTCCAAATTTTATTAAAAGGACAACTGTGAATACACACGGTGATGTAATTATCTTTCCCGGTTCAGTAAACAATTGTCAAGAGGATTATCATAATTTAAGTATTTCTGCAAATTAGCAGAATTTTCATTTCAGAACAAACTCCTAATTCCTGCACTAAGAACAACAGATGTCTATTGTGACCCATTTAGATAAGAGTTACAGTCAGAGCTCCATCCTTGGAAGAAATCTGGGAGATGTGTACTGATGGCAATAAAAAATGGAACCATAAATATCCTCAGAGAAGAAAGTCCATTTTAGATGCTGCTGCATAATAAAGCACATCTTCAGGTGAGGATATTTTGGTTCTCAAAGCTGTATTACACTTCATTAGACAAATACAAATATCAAATTCTCATCAGAAAATGGCAGTGATGGATGTCAAATGGGTCTAGTGGTAGCCTTGAAATACTTATAACTCACTCTCAAAGTATTTCTTTAATATCTGTATGATTTGAACCTGTTTAGAGTAGCCAGGTAGTCCCTAACTGACTTCCAGTTCCATTTTTCATCCTTTTTCTTCAGATTTCCAAAGCAGATGTATTAATTAATGATTTCTAGGCAATAAACTGGAGACTACAATTCTATGAACATTACTAACCTAACAATATCTTTTAGTGGCAGCTGATCATGGACCAAATTTGTATCCATATCCTAACAAAAGAGGATTTTGTAGGTGATTAATATTTCTCTCTCTCTCCAATTATCTTTCCAATCCACCTTTCCCTGGAGCATAAATTTTTGCCAGGTCATTGATACTGTTCTGCAGAAGGTACTACAAAAAAAAATTATACTTTGTATGCCAGTAATTGGCTAGCATAGGAATTTACAGTGATTTGTGTCATAATCTTTCTAATTTACACCTCCTACCAGCCTCTGATTGCTTGTAAAATCTCCAGTCATATTTTTCAGCCACTTTAAATAACTTTAATTTCAGCCTGCAGACACAAACGTGGCATATCTATAATAGAAGTTCCAGATTTTTAATGAAAATGCTTTTTGGCATAAAGACAATGTGTGATTTTGGGTAAGTAGCAGGCATATGAAGATCAAAAATTTTGGGTAAGGTCAGAAATGCACAAAGCATGGATGTGTAATGTAATTTTTCCTAATTTAGAGTTCAATCAGATTATTTTCATGTTAAGTGTCTTGAAGATGAAACACCTTTGGACTTTGATTTGCCCTTGGGTTGAAAGATGCAATCACACATTGTTACCATGTAGAAATTCATTATATGGTGGAAGATACTTCAAAAACTACAGCCCCAGAATGAAAAAGTGGATATGGAAGTCAAGCTTACTTTTTTTCTTATTTTTTATAAATAGAAATGCTACTTTTAGATTAAAGAGTTTAATTTCTCCATAGTAGCTTGCATGGGATAGTAGCTTGTTTGGGATTTGTGCTGAAAATTGACCCCTGGTCTCCTAGGGATGGCTAAGCACTTGGGAAATACTGAAGGAATCTGTTGTATATTGCTTACATGCACAGCTTTTTTTTTTACCTATTAAAGTATCTCTATCTCAAGCCACAAGTTTTCTGTTTTGCCCTTCTGATCCTTTCCTACAACTCACGTGATGGGGAATGAAGTAGCAGCTGTGTGGTGATTAGTTGCCAGGTGACACCTTCTTATTCCTTACCTTTTTGAAGAGGGAAAGGAATTAGAACTTTCTTTACATTTTAATTCTTATTAGGAGCATTTTATTAATCCATCTATTTTTAGCCACAGTTCAACAAAGTATGATGCAGTCATTAGCCAGTGATAGCAATTTTCTGTGTTTTTTCTGCACTTCAGCAGGGAAGTGAGCTTGACACAAATGTTCCTTCCCTTAATGCCTGATTTTCCTCATAAGAGAACTGGAAGATGATCCTTGTGACCTTTTTGAACAGAAGAAACATTAAATAACATCAACTGGCTATTTGCAGTCTGACAATTTTATTAACTTTATCCTCTCTGTCTCCTGCAATCTTCAAGTTAAATTGGCCTCTATGGGGCACTGCTAGAATTTCTATTTGAAATCAAGTTTTGCAAGAGGTCAGGCAGACATCAACCAAGAGGCAAAGCAGAGAGAAAGACAGAAACAAGTAACCTAAAGGAATTCACATTATTGAGATGGTTTGACTTTTGGTCACATCTGAATAGTTCTGTTGGCAAGGGAAAATAATTGTTCCCATGGAGCATTTTTGAACTGAAGGGAAATAACTACTTATTTTATTTTGATGAAGCAATGTTTTTTAAGAAAATCATGGAACTGAGACTTGTGACTGAAGACTTGGGCTTGGTCCTATCCTCAGCCTCTGAAGCTCAGTTTTTTCCCCTGTAGAAATAATTTCTTACCTTCATTTGCATCTTAAGGATTGATCCTCATATGTGAAATATTGTTGGGTCCTCTCTAACAGGGACTATATATAAGTGTCCCTCCTGCCTTGACACTTTCAAACACAAAAGGTTCCAATATCCTCTGTTGTTCTGGTGTGCTGAAAATCAGTGACTTGGAGAAAAATTTCCCTATTCCACAAGAGTACTAGGATGTCTTTACAGTGCCTTCCTCAGAAACTCACCCTGAGATAAATCCAATTGTTTACTCGTGACAAAAAATACTGTGCTCTCCTCCTTATAGTCGGGGTCTTACAAAACCATTTCACCTGAGAAGCCAGGTAGTAACATTTAAATGACTGGGAAGCAATAAAATGTGGTTTTGCAGAGAAGGTGAGTTTGCTAAGCCTCCTTTCCATGCATCACATCTCAGCACATGTGGCACATCTGTGGAAACAGGCTGGGCTGACTCCAGAGCTGATAATGGAGTGACTCAATGGAATGACAGCTGTCCTGACAAAGTTTGCTCTGCAGTGGTGCAGTCCAACATGGACCAGCCATTGGACCTGGTGTGAGTGCTAGTAGAGGTGTTTTTCCTGCCCCAGGCTGTCATGGGGATGAGGAGACATGAACCTCCAGAAACAGATGCTCTAAGCTACTGAAACAGATGAGATGGGGATGAAGGAAGGAAGTTGTCTCCCTTCTGTCTCACTTGCTTGGGCTTATCTTTAAGAGCCTGAGTTACTTTTACATTGAATGGAATGGCAATACATGAGCACAAACCAAGAAACAGTTATCAGCTTTTTCTAGTCTCATAGCTCATTACAATATTGCAAAAAACCCCAGGAATGTGCTTATATGTGCTATTAGTTTTCTGTCATGCTGGCATGTTACAATTACCTGAAATGTGATAGTTTCCCAAATACAGAGCAATGACACTCAATAAAACAATTAAGTTGCAACTTATGAATACAGTTGTGTTGGTAATTGCTGACTTAACTACTCAAATTTGCCTAATTATACAATGATTTGCAAGAAAATCCTTAATAATGTAATTAGATTGTGCCAAATTGATGAAGGTGAGCTTTATGACCTGGGGATATTTGTGTGTAGAAAACTATTTTGTGGTTGTTTCTCTTATCTCTGACTATTTCTTCCCAACTTGAATGATATCAAGGTGAAATCTGCCATACATTGCGTATCTGATTTTGCTTTTTTTTTTTTTTGCAATCAATTTGTCTGCAGTTCACTTAGAAACTACAGGTCCTTTCCTGGGTATTAAACAGACTCTGATTCAGGAATAAGTTTAACTTAGCAGTTATCCAGGCTCTGTGTTGTGCCAAGGAGATAAATGAGAAGGGAGAACTGGTGACAACTGATGTGTAGAAGACTGAGATTCTTTGCCCCAGTTTTCACTGGCAGTCAGGCTTCCCACATCTCTGAGCCCCTGAGCTCCTAGGTGGGGGTTAGGGGACAGAAGTCCCTCCCACTGTAAGCAAAGAGCAGGTTTGAGACCCCCTGGTGAACCTGAATAGCCACAAGTCTGTGGGGTCTGATGGACACTCTTGACAACTGGGCCAGCGAGAACCTAATGAAATTCAACAAGTCCAAATGCAAGCTGCAACACCTGGGGTATCTTCTAACTGGTGTCTTGGTGGAGGTTTTTTTATTTATTTTCTTTTTTTTTTAATTTTTTTTTTTCCTAGATGGTTCTATTGCCCTGGAGAATTCAGTCAAGCAGTATGTATTTAACCTATTTTCCTTACTGTGGGGTTCTATTGAAGATACATGCCTTGAAACCTGCAATAAAGAAGTACATGGTCAGAAAGGGCTACCACACCTTGCTGAATACAGATGATTTCCTGAATATGTGTCACAGTAGTTTGAAAGCATGAGACTCTAAAGCAGTGGCTTTGATAGCTCAATCAGCAAGAGTCACATTTTGTGCCTAGGGAAGCTGAGAACCAGCAACCATGAGTCCAAATTTTATGAGCAATCCTGAGACACATTACTCAGGGGATCCTGGAAGTGAAATGGAGCTAGTATTGACATCAGTATTTACTTATCTAGAAACAGCTTATACACATCCTTCAGTGGTATTGACACTGTAGCTGAATTTTAGGAGAGGTAATAACCTTTTCTAGGCACAGCTTCAGGTACAGTTGCCTTCCTGCAGATTCATGAGTCTGGAGATAGTTTGGAAGGTAAAAGTAACTGACTCAAAGTGTGCTGACACAAAATCATCTTGGAGGCTCTGGAGCTTCTTTCTTTAGGCAAATGTCCTCCAAAAGCTAGTATGACCTCCATAAACTGCTAGCTACATTTAGCACTTTTTTGGTAGGTGAATACAATTTTGGAATTTTAAACAATTTTTAGTCTCTAACAGAGGTGTCTTTGTCCTAATGCTTCTTCTGACAGTCACATGGCACTTTTGTGTTGAACAAAAAAAGCTGCTACAGAATATTTTATTTGCTTTTCTATTCCTACTTCTTTTCCATTTGCAGTGAAGTCTCCTTGTGTGTAAATTACTTTTAAAACAGCTTACAGCACACCTGCTCTGTGGAGTTATTCCCATCCCTTGCTGAGAAGGGCACTGAGTTGCCTGAAGCCAGAGCACAGTCCATGCACTCAGCAAAGGCAGAGAAAAAATAGAATAAAGGACAAACTGTAACCAGTTTGACTAATGCTTCTCTCCCTCTCCCCCTGCATTTTACCCATTACCTACTAGCTCTGGTTTCTCCTAATTTGTTTTCTACATGTAATTCTCTCAGTTGTGTATCTGCCTGGCTCACTCCTGCTGAGGTAGGATTCACCAAATCTCACGCTGCAGTTTGCTCCTTCCATGCATCCCTGTTTTTCTGAATGTCTTTGGCAGACTTCTGCTACCATTACAAAATATCTTTTTGTTTTTGCTTTAATGTTTATGGCCTAGCTGCTGTGTTAGGCCCATGGTTTGCTCCTGTTTTGCATGGGCCATCCCTTGCCTTTTGCTTTCAGCTGTTAACACAGAGCTAAGCCCAGCAAGACAAGGTGCTCTGGACAGCCAGGGGTCAAAGCTGCATGTCAGCTCTGACAGACAGCCATAGCTTATGCAGGCTTGGTGTGCAAGGCTGAAAATGATGTTTCTGAATGGGCAGCACCAAGGCTGTTTGTTGTGTTTTCAGCATTCTCACCTCCTCTTAACAGGGCCTAAGCTGCCACTGCATGGCACTCACTGAGAAGGGTTTACAGGGGAAATCCCTATCACCCACATCAGCTGCCAGGCTGTAATCAAGAACTCAACAGACTTGAATTAATGCGTTTGATGCCTACACTGTTTAACTTAAATAGATAAAAGACCAAGGGCTTTGGACCTTCAGAGGAAAAAGGACAACCATTTCCTTTCGTTTACGTTACAAAGAGACAGGGACATTATTTCTCCCTCTCTTTTTTTTTTTTTTTTTTCCCTTTCAAAAGGGACATAGCATTTCAGGAAATTCAGTCATAAAAGACTAAAATGAACTCATAGAAGAGCTATGTCTGGAATTTGTAAAGTACAAAGGAAAAGGCAATTAGCTACCCAAATCCTATTGAAAGTCAATAGCCTCAAGCCACTTCGAAAATCCCAGCATATAAAACTCACTAAAAGCAAACTCTGCAGTAAATGTGAGTGAAGTAGGAGAGCCAAGAAAAGAACAGAGAACAGAAGATATCTATTAGGCAAAAATAGGTATGGAAGTACATGCTGTTGATACAGCCATGATGGAAGCTGCACATGCACTCTGGCTTTTCTTCACTATCTCATAACACACATTGCTCCCATTGCTAACTAATTTATCACACTTCCTCCTTTCTTCTGTAAGTTGTCTATAAGTCTACTCCAATCACTAGGGTGTGTCTATGGGAGCTTGCAAACTACTCCAATGATCATTAGTGGAAACACTAGCAAAAAGCTTTTTATGAAAGGGAGTGGCTGTGCAGCTGAACTACAACAAATCACAGAAATTTGTCTACCTGGTGGTTCTTCCCAGAAATATTCGTGTTCCAGCACACAGATGGTGGTTTTGGGTTTTGTTGTCTTTTTTGGTGAGGTCCATCCCCTCCTGTGCTTTAAACATAGCAGTGTCTGCCACTGCTTTTATCCATCCATGAGACCAGAAGAGTACCTTGCTCCCTCTGTTGAAAATGGTGGATTTTGCTGTGGTAGATGGCAGCTGATATGGTTTTGGGGAATGCGGGTTTTGACAGTGGAGCCTAAATCCTCCATAATCCCTACTCGAAGCACATATGACTTTGGGTGGAGCTGAGCACAAAGGCTTTACTGCTGAATGATGTGCAACCCTCTATTAATTAAATAAGCAAACGTCCACAATCACTTGCCAACACATTGTATTATCACGAGGGGTGTAGGATGTCACTTTTGTGCAGGCCATCTGGAAATGTGAGCCGCTGCTTCAGCAGTTATCAAAATCTTTCCTCATGAATTTTAATTTCACTAGCAAGTGTTAGCGAGTAATCGCTAAGAAAGGTTTTGGCGTGATTTGTCGGCTGATTCCTTCAGAGTGGGACACAATCATTTCCTAATAGGATGCCTTTCCACTAAATAAATAGCAGTTCAGTCATAAATCAGCAGAATAGCAGTGCAGAAAATGCCTGAATTGAGATACAGTCAGAAAACCAAATCCCAGTATAAAAATGAGTGGCTGTTTCAGACTTTTAAAAGTACATTCACCTGATATTTGAGGGGAGGGGTGTTTTATTATGGTTCACAGCAACAAGGGTGCACCTTAATCTTTTTGCACTGACCTAGGTGATTTGCCTCCTGCCTTTCCTTTTCAGTTCATTCCTTCCATGGCTATTCAGTGAAGACACATTGCATTTCAACTAATATTCTTTCTATAAGACTAGGTAGATACGATTTTGTAATTAACCAGAACGTAATAAAACCTGGCTTATCATTCATCATGATTAGTTTAATATTCTATTAAATGAACTTTAAAATGCTGCCAGAAAGTAGAATGCACATCCAATGAATGGTAGAGATGCCTGTGAAACCCAGTTAGTAATACCTGAAATAATAACTTTGCCTTGTGTTGATGGACCATTTTGGATGCTATTATACTCCACATGTGGCATCCAGGAACCACTTCACTGACCTTAGCACTTGTTCTTTATTCATGCACCCTGTCTCAGCACTACAGAAATGGCTGTTTCCTTCCTTAATCTTAATGGAAGGCCTGATCCAAGACTTGCTGAGGCCAATGAAAAGCCTCCCATTTATATTCCTGTGTTTTGGACCAGGTCCACAACTTACAGCCGGCAAGATAACAAGCATTCCTAGATTACTGAACCATCATTTTGACAATTATGATAATGTTTTTGTTATTTTCAAAGCAAGTGACTTTCATGAATTACGACAGTGATTACAGTATTCAGCTCCTAGCTGGGAAATTTTTCTTGCAAAGGAAAAATGTTACAGCATATTTGATAAGCAACAAAAGAGCATCCTGATACACAGCCAGTTTGGTTTTTACAGATCTGTTGAGGAGTTTTGTCACCTGTAGGAGTGTTTAAAGATGTGGTGCTAATTCTTAGCAGTGGTGAACACCTGCAGGACAGTGCTTCCCCCACCACTAAAGAATCTGAGCTGTGCAATCTTATTGATTCATAGGATGGTTAGGGTTGGAAGGGACTTTAAAGATCATGTGGCTCCAATCCATTATCAAGGGCAGAGACATCAACAACATGAACAATAAAAATGGATCATGAAAAGAGGACCCTTCATTTGGAACCAAAGCATAACTGCCAATTGCTTGATATCAGTGTTAGCATGTTTGGGGATTTTGCAAACAATAATACCATGTTTATTCATCATTTGTTGCAGGAAGAACAAAGAAATACGAGGCTGTGTCCTGACAAGACACAAACCTTACAGTTCACCACACATTATGTTTCTCAATTCATATTACCATCCCATGGGACTCTGAAGCACTAGCAGTCCTTTCCTCAGCATTGGGGTCCCAGACACCTAAAGACCAAGGTATTATCACAGTGTAGAAGAAAGTTTCATATTAAAAGGGATTTGGGCATTTATCTTGTGGATAGTGATGAAGTTATGTTTTTTGAATATGATCTGAAACATTCTACATCATTAGAAAGTAACATTTTGTAGTTCTTACTGATTTTCACAGTGGAATTATGAAGCAGTTCTATTTTATTATTTTTGACACTTGACAGAGCTTTATATTATACACGCAATAATAATAATCATAATAAGGATTATGGTAATAATAATAACAGTAGTATTTTGATTCATGCATTTGTACTGTAGTAATGCATGGGATCCTGTTGTACTAAATCCTGGACTGTTACCATTAAGCAGGTTAGTTTTCTACTGAGGCCTCCACTCTTCAGATAAGCTTGTTGATGTCAGAACCTCAGCAATTCTGTGTAGTCCTCATCAGAAAGGATGCTAAGGTTTGCTTGTTTCTCGAAATCTTATATTTTTTGAATTTATAAAAATTAAATTACCAATAAGTTATATTGGTATTTCATTCAAAATGTTGACCTGGCAAGAACTATTTTTCCTGGAATATTTGGCCATATATTCTAGTCTTCCTCTGGCCTAACAGATCCTGAGATATGAAAAACATAATTTGTTGGAAATATGAAAATTGATATTTAAAAAATGGTATTTGGGTTTGATTTTATGGCTGTGGGCCAGAGATTTGTTTCCTTATTTTCCCATAGTGAGGTTTCATGACATCAAAGGTCATGTTAGAGAAATAGTGTCTAGAAATAATGGCAGTAATGGTTCAAATGTTAAAGGAGAGAAATGAATGCTGACAATGAATGCTGCATGTAAGATATGAAGGACCTTGTGTTCACACAAGTCAAAAAAAGAAGGAGTATAAGAATTAATTTTCAAAATTATATTATCCTTAACTTGCTCAAATTCCAGCTTATGAAGGCAACTTTTTCCCGCAGCAGCTTTGAGTTTTCAAAATGGCTCATTTTTAGCTGAAGCAATCCACACTTGTGGCTCTGCTGGCACATTTTGTGATGAGGAACAGAGGTTTGTTGACAGAAAAATCTTGCAGCGTGGTTGTCTCCACAAACTCTGAGAGTGTGGAGATTTTTGGGATGAGAGAGTCACACAGGGCCATCTTGGAGCTGCAGGCTGTGCAGCATGTGGAGCTCTCTAGGAGAAAGCCATCCATTCTCCTGCTTAGCTGTTTGCTCACAAGGAATGTCACCCAACACTCCCAGCTGCGAGCTATGTCTCACAGATGGTGCCACCCCCATATCCAGAGAGGCCCAGGAGTGTGGCAATAGCTCTGCTACATTGGCTGCTGTGGATTAGCTGGTGCTGCCACTTCACTCAGTACCATGGCTACCTTCCATGTGGTGCCATGGAACAGTCTCTTACCTGACTAATCTCACAAAGTCCAGCCTGAGCTGACCAGAATAAGATCTACTAGGCACACTGTCACCCAAGCTACTGTTACCCAATTTTCCATGCATCACTTACTGTCTGGATTTCCCCATGGAGCAGGAAGAATAGCATGATGGAGGTCAGGTAAAGCTGAAGCAGTAGTTGTTGAAAATCTCTTAGAACTTCCAGCATGGATGGGCCCATTTCACCACCCATTTGTTTTGCCTAGCTCTACAATAGCCAGGGTTATCCAGCATTCCCACTGCCTGGTCACTTGAAGATCTGCACTTAACAGAGAAGTAAACAGGGCAGTGTTTTCTCAGAGTTACAACTACAACTGTATTTACAACAGACCAAATTATAATGGCAGTTGTGCTGGGAGACTGTGCTATTAGCATCCTGTCAGTCAAAGTAAAATACCTTTTTACCAGGCTTCACAGACTGAAAGAGAATTGTGGCCTCACCTCTCCCAACTGGCAAACATAAAACTGAAGCAGCCTTGGCATGTTACATATGTGGGAGATTGAACCATGATAAAGGAGGAGGACAGTTTCCAGCTTGGCAAGCCCTGGAGGCATGCATCTGTTCTCAGCCTGAGCCATCCAGTACCTTCTCAAGCTCTGAATACTCCTTCTCCCCTGGCACCACAGGAGAAGCTCATTATGCAGTACTATCCCTTTCCTCAACATGTCCCCCAAGGTATGGAATGAAATGGCCAAGTTACTTTCATTGCAGAGGTAATTATCTGCATTTCATCCAGCAATGAGGCTTTAGCAGAAATACAAATGGAGCAGATTTGGTCTATTGAGCAGAAAAGGGAAAATGATGAAATGTAACAGCTCAATTCTGTTTGATACCCTGCTGCTGTTCCTCCATCTCAGCTCAATTCCAGCCTCAATATTCCAATACAAACAGCTCTGTGGCTTTTGCTACAAACTGACCCCTTACTGGGGTACTCAACAGCCTGGAGCTAAGGGGTCCAAAGTTTTTCTAAGACCCTACAGCTGATGAAGGACACAGCACAAGGGTTGTTATGTAACTTCACAAGTGCTGGCCCTCATTAACACAATTGTCATTGCACTCAAGACTGCAGCAAACACATAATCAGGGTCTAGATTTTGGGCACGGGTTTATAACTCTTATTGCTGATTGCTCTGTGTGCATATTCTGCCTCTTGTGCTCTTCCTTCTCCATGCATCACTCCCACTTCAGTGGGAAATGTTTCCAGTTGTATGAACAACTGACACTCAGGCACAGCTACATCACATCCTGGGGATAATTTTAATTCTGTTGTAAAGACCAGACTTAATCTCTGGACAAACTGTAGTCCTCCAGGTGTAGATGGCAGGTGGAACTGGAAATATATTTTGCACCTTGGTTTAGCACTGGTCAGGCCCAGAGAGGCCTCCAGGTACAGGCTGGGAGAACATCAAGTGGATAGAGCTTTTGGAACCTGTCAATCACAGCAGACACACTACAGACAGAGTTTCCTTCACAACTGCTGCGTGCCAAGAAGATGCCAACAACCCTCTTCCATTTCCTATCCACAAAGTCATGCTTTTTTAGTAGAAAAGCTAGAAGAGTGTATAATTTTTATGCCCTGTATTTATTTTAAACTACCTTCTTTTGCAGAGCAGGTGAAAAAAAGCCAGTTTAGAAAGCTGTCTTTGTAGTCATAAATTGTTCCTTTGAGCATTTAAGGAAAGCTGTGCTTATCAAAGTTGAAATAAAAGTTTAGTAGCAAGTAACATTTAACTTTAAAATTATATTTTATAATTAAATTTTATTTTGGCTCTGCTGCATGCCAGAAAACATGGAGTGTTTGTTATGCTCTCAGCAGAGCTTCCCTGAGGATGACTGCTCTGTGCTGGTGGGAATGAGGGTGAGAGAGAAACAGGCTGGGCAATGGGTGATTGACAGCAGCCCTGTGGAGATAGACTTTGGAATATTAGTGGCTAAAAAAAAAAAATTAAGATGAGGTGGCAATGTGGACTCACAGCCCCAAAAGCCAAGTGTTAGAGCAGGCCCCAAGGAGGACCATCATCATCATCATCATCATCATCAGTGGCCTGCAGCACCTCCCCATGGGGACACTCTGAGGGTTGAGATTGTCTAGCCTGGAGAAGAGAAGACACTGTGAAGCCTTACATCAGCCTTTCTGTACCTAGTAGGGGGCTACAAGAAAGTGGGGAGGATTTCCTAGAGTGGATTTCCCAGGGATGAGGGGTAAGGCTTTAAGCCAAAAAAAAGTCTTAACTGTGAAACTCCACAGCAGAGAAGTTGTGGAAGTTCATGGTCTTGTTGGATGGGACTTTGAGAAACCCTCTCTAATGTCTCTGCCCATGAACACAGGTGTATGAGCTAGGTGGTCTTTGAAGGTGTCTTCTAACCCAAACCACCTGCTGTGATGGCTGGGTGATGATGATAATGATTCTTCCTGGGTCTCAGTAGGAAAGGTCTAGCAACAGTTAGCTCAATAAAGCAGCTGGTTTAATAGATAGATAGATAGATAGATAGATAGATAGATAGATAGATAGATAGATAGATAGATAGATAGATAGATAGATAGATAGACAGACAGATAGACAGATAGACAGGTAGAGAGATGGATAGAGTGTATACAGCAAGAAAACTTTACATTCTTTCAGATGCTGGGAACTCTGTTTTTGTGCAACATTGGGCAGACCCTGAATGGATTTTCCCACAGTGCAATTGCAGTACAGATCTTTTCCTTTCATGGAGAGAGAGTTTTTCTTTTTTATCCATCAAGCAATTGTATGAAATTTCTTACAAGGGAACAACTTTATTTCTAAAGCATGTTAAATCTAATGAAAGCTTCTTGCTACACTGTAAAATAAAGTCCCAGTTTCAACCACTCATAGTAGCAAGTGTATAACTCCCTCAAAGAACCAGGTAATCAGAAACATAGCACTGAAGAAGTTTTCCTGTAGTATTGAGCTACAGCACTGAAGTTTTGCTCAGCTGCAGTATTTCTTGATACCCTGTTATCCTGACTGCTTTCCAGTGTAGATTGATGTTTCATTGAACAAACAATGTCATTGAAATATGCTCCTCAAATTGTTATCCAGTCAGGCTACCCAGTGTCAGATGTGCACATAACTACATGCTAAAAGTTATCACCTTAAAGCTGATCTGTTCTGATATTTGTGAATATATATTGCCCTGAATAAGGACACAAAGAACAAATCCAGCTCTAAGTGGTGATGCTGGACAATTGTCAGTGACCACAGTGGGCAACAAGAACCATTGGTCAAGCCAAAGGAATAAGTAATAAGTAAGTCCAAGAGAATAAACCAAAAGATTATAGGAAAGTTTAAAACCACTTGTTTGGGAGAAAAAGGATAAACACCAAGTCCCCCATGAGTATTAATTATTTACTAAAATTTTAACATTTTAATAGTCACTGTAGGTAAAATATTTAATGAATTTGAAATTTTTTTTTACACTGAGCAAGGTTTTAATTTGTTCTGCTGTTCTTATTTCTGCTTCCTTTTCCTACATATTATTTCACAAGCAAAATTCACTCAAACTGTCATTCAAACTGAGTATATTTCTCCTTTTGGGGAAAAAGAAAGAAAGAAAAAGTCAGGTCAGATGGCTTGGTGCCTCAGTTACTAAGTGCAACTTTTTTTCAGAGATGTCAGAAACCACAGACATGACCAACAGGAGTAGAGAAAGAGTAAAGACTGCTCTTCACATGCAAGCTTATTTGCAAAATCATACTGAGCTCTCTGACAGACACAACTGCAAAATCTAAGGGTGAGCACTGTTACTAAGACACTAAATAAACAAATTATTTAATCTGCACACCTTTTTTAGTATATTTTTCTGAAAATCTGCTTTCAGAATTTATAATCAGAGCTGTGAAGAGAGAAAGTGGTAAAAAAAATGTAACTCTCACTGATGCATGCCACAGGGCAGGCTGTGATAGTTTTATATCACAACAGTGTAGGATGTAGTCATGGAATAAAAATACAAATCTGA
This sequence comes from Erithacus rubecula, assembly GCF_903797595.1. Taxonomy (NCBI): domain Eukaryota; kingdom Metazoa; phylum Chordata; class Aves; order Passeriformes; family Muscicapidae; genus Erithacus; species Erithacus rubecula. The sequence continues at coordinate 53,704,079 of NC_136687.1, forward strand.
TTAGATGCATGCAACAGCTTTGTCTACTTAATATCCAGTCTGAGAAATTAGTGTTCATTCAGCAAACTGGTTTTATTCTAGCAGTGGCAGTTTTCAATTATTAGAGCTAGATCAGATCCAGGGATAATTTAGTATCAGCACATTTCTGATTGAAGGCTTTGTGCCACAAACCATCTGACGAGGCTAAGATATTCTTTTCTTATGCTGTTTCCTCACAATTGATTTCTTTCCCTTCTTTGCATTTTCACATAATTAATATTTTATCTTGGCTAATTTAATGCCATTCTTTCTTCTGTTTATGTATAATTTCTTTCCTCTTGGGAAAAAAAATCCTCACTGGTACAATTCACATACAAGAAGACTGATATTGAAAAGAAGGATGGCAGAAAGAGAGAATCTTTTCTTACAATTTGTGATTCTTCTCAAACAGCTCACATTTCAATAACATCTATTTTGAGTGTCACCAATCTTCCTAATCCTCTGACTGTAGTTAAAATCTTCATGAGCTCAAAGTATCTAAACCAGCAAAAGAAAGGCATCCACAGCTAAGGCCAGCTAATATTCCTTATGTTTCCACTGCTCTGTCAAGTGTGGGGTTGTGGTTACAGAGCCTTATTGGCAGCACAGACTGAGTGAAAGTGATGCTCTCCTTAACAGAAGCTGCACCAGACCTGAGCCTCCATACCCATAGTTTGGTCCCTGACAGTTGCTCAAAGAATTGTGGACCTTTTAAAAGTCTTGTGCTGTTGCTCCCAGTCCCACTGACTGACAAGACATTCTGCCCAAACTTGCCAAATGCATTACTGAAGAAGTAAAAATAGTGACAAGAGAAGCAAGGAACATGCCAATCAATCATCAACCCAATTCTGGTAGTTGCTTGTTTTCATGCTGTTAGATTAGGGCAGCACTTAGCAAGGGGCCTGTGGATATGGGATGTGCAAATGCTGACTTGCCCTGCACTCTGAGCTGCTCCCCATTGTCCTACATAGCCAGTGCAAGGACAAGTTGGACAGTGGTGGGGTTCTGTGCATGCCCAGCTTTGGCCATGCTTGATTTTCCAACTGCTCTCCTGGCAGCACAGCTCAATCTACTGTGGAGCTCTGCAGCAAGAATAACTATAAAACAGTCTTTGAAAACAGAAGCATTTTACTATGCTGCCAACTTCTATCAGGATTGTAGGTCTGCCACAGAGAGATAGTGGAGGTTAATGGCTAATTGCAGGTAATTTTTAATATAAATGTGTGTATAGGCACATATTTTTTTGCTGCTGTTTTCTTTATTTTTCCCCCCTTAACCCCTTTCATACAGAAGCTGCCATGAAGAAGAGGGCTTGAGGGCTAGGTGTTTAACCTTGGGAACACCTGAGAGGAAGGAGGAGATGCTGAAGGAAAGAATGTAATGGAGAAGGCACAGGGGGAAGTAAAGTACTTAGGCAAGCAAATGATTGAATCAGTGACTGGAACAACCAGGTCTCTGCTGGAGATTAATATGAATGAGATGCTATGCTTCATTGACTGTTTACCTAATTTCTTTAAACATCAGTATTGCTTTTATGTTGCACTTGCCTGACTTAGCTGCAACTTGGTATTTAATCTATAAAGTCATTATTAGCTGAATGGTGATTGAAAAGCAGCAGGAAGATAGTCTGATTATGCCTTAATTATTGCCCTGCACCTGATTTTCACAGAGAACATGTATATTCCCATCCCACCCTCCCCTGTTGCTGTCAGCATCTCTTATCTGAGTCATAACTAATGTTATTGAATGTGTCTAAGAAAAGAACTAAATGTGTTTCCACTGATTTCCAGAATAAGCTGTAAGCCTACAAAGCTTGTTTGCCTTCCCCTCCTTTCTGGTCTTAGGCATCAAAAGGAGATATTTGGTTAATGGCTAATTAAACACTTCCATTGGGTAGGCCAGAGCTTTGTAAATCCACATCTTCCTCTCTGCATACTGTTTGGAATCAGCCTAAAGTTTTGAATTTCTATTTTGCCAAGTTGCCAAGTTTGCATTGACACAACTGAAAACTTTGAAGTAAACAGAGATAAAGCAAACCAGCAGGTTCTTAAACCAAGGGATATGAAGCAGAAAAAATCCTCAACTGTCCCTTCAGGTAGAGACTTGAAGATACATCCTTGTTAACAAGGTGCCATGCTGCTTTATTAGATCATGTATAATTTAAAATTTAAATCCTAATGAAGGCACAAAGAGCTACAGAAAATAGAAAGAGTCAGTGATGTTTTATTAAATGATATGCCATCTGCCTTTCTTATCTCCCAATGAACTTACCATTACCATCTTTGTAATTAGCACTGACAAATAGCACAATCCCAGGAAACCAGACAAGAAGACATAGTGGATTAGTTTTGCATCACTTGCTGAGCTAGCATGGGGCCACAACTTTGGCCATGTGGCTTTCTGGCAGGGTTATTTTTAACCTTTTTCAGTTCCTACCCATGAAAAAACACAAATGTGGAGACCACAGTCACAGAATCATAGAATCATTAAGGCTAAAAAAGACCTCTAAGGTCTCTGAGTCCAACTGTTAAGCCAACACTGCCACACTGTGCTGGTTTCAGCCAGGGTAGAGTTAATTTCTTCTCAGAAGCTGTTGAAGTGCTGTGTTTCAGATTTGGAATGAGAATGGTGTTCATAACACACTGAAGTTTGGTGGTTTTGCTAAGTCTTGTTTGTCCTAAGTCAAGAACTTTTATTCCCCCTTGTCTTGTGCTCTGCCAGTCAGAAGATTTGCAAATGAAACTGGGAGGGAACCCAGCTGGGACAGGTGACCTTAGCTGGCCCAAGGGATATTCCACACCATGGAATGTCATATCCAGTACACAAACTGGGGGCAGCTACCCAGAAGAATGGCTCATCTAAGCTGGGGAAGGGCTGTCTGGCATCAGTCAGTGGGTGGTGAGCAATTGCATTGTGCATCTCGTTTTTCCCTTTTATTATCATTATTAGTTATCATTATTACTGTCTTTTACTTTATTTTCAACTATTAAATTGTTCTTATCTCAACCTGTAAGTTTTACTTTGATTCTCTTTCCAATTCCACTAGAGTAGGGGTAGAAGCAATGAATTGCTCTGTGGTGCTTAATTTCCAGCTGAGCTTAAACACAGCACGTGTCCACTGCTCAAAGTGCCCCATTTATGAGTCTTTTAAATACTTCCAGGTATGGCAACGCAGTCATTTCCCTAAGCAGTCTATTTCAGTCCTTGATAACCATTTTTTGTGAAAAAAGATTTTCACAGTGTCCAGTCGAAACCTCCCTCTCTGCAACTTGGGGCCATTTCTTCCTATCCCATCACTTGTTTCCAGGGAAAAGAGAATGACATCCACCTTTTCACAATCTCCTTTTGGATAGCTGTAGAGAGCAATAAGGTCTCCTCTGAGCCCCCTTCCCTTTAGACTAATCCACCCCAGTTCTTTCCTCTGCTTTCCATAATGCTTGTGCTCCAGAGCCTTCACCTGCTTTGTTGATCTTTGAACATGCTTCACCCCTCAAGGTCTTTCCTGTAATAACTGTCACCCAGGTTTATGCACATTACCACAAAAACCTGTGAACATCCCTGAATTAGTAGTTACACTCATCAACATTTAAATCCCTGGCAGGAGAAATCCATGTCTGTATAGGAAGGAAGACCCTTTCCAGCTCCTTTATTTCTTTCCTGCACTCTCAGCAAGGAGCACAACGGATGAAGAGTAAATGCTCCTTTCATGAGACCCTCATAAATGTAATGATATCTCATAAATAGTCATGATACCCTTGTAAAAGTTCATCAGTGGAAAATATTTGGCCTGAAAATTGGAAAGGGGAGATAGCTGTCTTTTAAAAGACAAGCTAGTCTACTTTGTTGAGAGTCCTTATCAACTCTTTCTTTGCAAAGGAAATTGCTGGAAGATGAATTGTTAGCTTCAGCTCCTTCTACAGTGAGCCATTAGAGAGGCACTGATATGTTAAAAGTGGACAATTTTTGGTGTTTGCAGACTGGAACAAATGGAATTAGCATTGTAACTCTGCTTCTTAAAGAAGAGAGGAAATGCCAAGTTATTTCTCTACATTACAGAGAAATTCACCTCGCTGCAGTTTTGCTGATCTGCTCAGGAGGGAGACACAATTTACCTCTTGAGGCAGTCACCAAAGCTTCCCTTGTGCTTTACATCCCTTGGAGATACCACTTGGAATAATTTCAAATATTTAGAGATTCTGTGGTGGAAAAAGAAAACAACATGTAAGGCTTCCCAGAAAATTGCAGAATACAGTTGTTTATATATACATATTATATATATATATATAAAACTGTAGGGCACTCAGACTTTCTGAAAAATCTATTTTAAAGCCAGGTAAATGCTGCAAACATGATTTTTCCTTATTTAACTTATAAGAAAGGAGAAAGATATTGATATGTGCTCACTGACTCCAAAAGGATAAAAAAAAATAAAGCATGGTTAAAAAATGCAATTAAATTTCATATAGAAAATGAACAGTTCAAAGATGATTTGCAATTTTGGAAGTTTTTAATTTATAAAGGGTTCTTTAAATATGGCTCACTTTGTTTTAATGGGCAAGACCTTTTTTTAAAAAATACCTTTCTCTTGTTAGGCTGTCTTTCTCCATGAAGAGGAATGAAAAGCTGAGATAAAATGAGCTATTCCAATTTATTTTTTAAGCAAAACATTCAAAAAGGGCAAAAGATGATTGTTGAAGTTATTTCATTTTGAATGCCTTGGCAAATCAATGGCATTCAATGGAACATTAGTTCTTTTGCAAAAAAGGTAATTGGAAGAAATATCATTGCCACAGGCCTCTTTTTGATCAAAATTCCCAAAAAAACAAACCACAGAAATTTCCACCTGTTCTACTAAGGTATTTTTCAATTTCATTCAAATGTCAGTGGCCTTTCACAGTGGCAGAATAAGATGGACACAGTTTTATCTATCAACTCAGTTTCTTGTGTGACCCAAATGATTGGTTTACATGATTACCTGGCAGCCACAACACCTCACTGGAACAGACTGGGTTTCAGTACCAAGAACCTCAGCCAAAAGCAGTCTTCTCACTGGCTGTGCCAAGCTTTGACACAATTCTCTGTGCAGAAAAGGAACATCCATCCCAACAGCTAATTTAGTGAAAGTTCCAGTCAAGCACTTGCAAAGAGCATGGATTAGAAGAGAAAAGCAAAGCAAACAAACATGTCCAGACTGGCTATGAAAGGAACTTTTACAAAGTCAGTGTAAGCTTGGAAAGGGTCATGAAGCAAGAGTGTTGTAAAGCAGAGATAGACATGACTAGGTGATCTCTAAGATTAAAGGATGCTACAGAGCTGGTCCAGCTTTTCCAAAGGATTTCCTCAATCTTTTCCTGAGGGTCAACCACTTTTCTTTGTTCTTTGTTTTTTTTTTTTTTTTCCTACACAGATAAACAGATAATTAGGTGAGTAGAGGAATCTTATCTGCAGAGTTCTGTGCTGGCATGAAAGGGACAGGCAAGGCTTTACTTGGAAGCATTTTCTGTTCCCTGCTATGGAAAGGAGCCAAAATGCTTTTGCCTTCTAAAACCTGGACCCTCAGAGTCCAAGGAGAAAACACAATTTTCTGCTCTGCCTGACTAGGTGTTACTATACAAGCTTGGGTGTCATTTCTCAAAAATACAGCTGTATTTAAGTCCAGCTGTTTCCCTCAAAGTTAACTGCTTTCTTTGTCTCTCACTAATGAAATTAAAGAGCTCACACCTTTAATAACTCACCAGATCATTTCATTCTGGGGCAAATCAATGAAGTAATATGTCTTAGAGGTATTAAGGTTTCTTAGAAGTCTAAGGAAGTTCTGATTTATCAAAAGATGGAGGAGGAATCAGTGGATCCTCTCGACCCTTTCCTCACTATCTGTCACAATAGGAGATGTGGCTTGCTCCATAATCATCAGCTGGAACTTAGGAACCATCTCAGAAATGACACTCACAACACTTGGGACTTCCAGTGGTTCCATTGGGCACTATTTTAACTTGAAAATGAGTTTATCAGCAACAAAAATTGCTGTTTCAGAATTGTAAATGTGCTAGAATATTAATCAAAGTTGGAGACAGGATATTTCATACTTTGCTTCAAAAATCCTCAGTATTACACAAATTTTATCCATGAACATGCCATATGATAGGGATATCCAGTAAAAATTGCTCTATTTTCTTAAATCTGTGATTTGCAAGAAAGTATTTATGAATATGTTAAAGACTAAGGATTATTTGCAGACATTATTCAGTGAATAATTTTGAGTACCTTTGAGAAAATAGTCTTCATGTTGTGAACACTTCACTAATGGAAAACAGCCAACATTTATAAATTAATTGTAAATTATTTACTCAGCTTTAGTCACAATCTTCTTGTGGAGGAAGAGGAAAATAGTCTTTGAAGTACTGTTTGATTTCTCATCTTTGATAGTATTAGTGTTTTATTGCAGAGGTGGTTGTGTAATGATCATGGGACTGCTTAGACCTATTTATTGGAGGATTCTTTTAGAAAGCCTTTGGGCAAATCAGTTAAGGTCAGCCCCATGCTGATCTCCTACTAAATTATTGGCTGGCTGTACCATACCCCCTCCTTCTCCCAGCACTGAATTAGGGCTTCTGAATGGAGGGCCAGAGATCCCTTCCCCATTCAACATATCATGTTTTTTGTCTGGTGAGACAGGATACTTTTTTGGGATTTTTGGCCACCACAAAAACAAATTACGAAGTACTTCCTGAAATGAATGTTTCCTCTCCTCCAAGTGTCCCTCTGCCCACCTGAATACAACATTGAAGTTGTGCTATTTACTGTTTATTATTTACTGTTGTCCAACTGAAGTCAAGTGCTGTCTTTGGGACTGTGCTCTAACACCTGTACCCCATGAAAATGGACAGGAGTGGTTCCTGTGGGCCTTGAAGGGTTCTTTGCAGCACTGCTTCCACCTGCTTGGAACACAAACTTCATATTTTTCAAATGGTCCCTTGTTCAGGCAGCACATGCTACACAGTCATGATCCATGGCACTGCCATGGCAGGCACTATCAGAATACATATTTAAAAAAAAAATGGATCAACAGATCAACAACAGGAGAAAGGTTTGAGTTTTACAGCCAAGCATTCAATAAATGAAATTATGAAAAAAATGAGGCATTTCCAGAAGGGTGCTTCATTACTAAAACAGAGATATATGCTGAGAAAAAAAACCAACAGCCAAACTAATTGGCCTGTTTTGGTGCAGGATAAGAATGCTCATATTTATTCAGTGAACATAACTGTGTACATGTCTACCTACTCATTAGAGGATATGAAACTTTCATTGACAGAAAGATTGTAATTACAGCATAACCACCTTTGGTCTAGAAACAATTATCTGCTATGGGCAGGGAAGCAGCTTTCTGGTTTTTTGCATTCTTCTGGGAATGCAACTTGAAACATTGAAAAAAAAAAAGTCAGAAAACAGTTTTGCAAAAATGTACCTAAGTGTTTGTGTATACTAAGAAGGAAGAAGATATACCCCATTTTTTCCTCTACCTACATGTCATGCTACAGCTATGCAAAAGTGATGATAAAGTTCCTTATCCCCCAACCAGAGTAAAAACCATCAGCCACAGGAGTGAAGCTACAGTCTCAGGGTCTCTGGATTAGTGTCACAATTTACCTGGTAGAAAGTGAGTGTCCTGAGGAGTACAGAAGAGAATGAGTTTCTAGGATTTGTCCCTTCAGCTGAAGGCAGAATTTTTCTGCCTTGACTCCCTGCTCTGTAGAGCATCCTGCCTAATACCTTTCAAGCTGTGTGCCAGCTCTCTGGCCTTTTGATTCAATGCCAGTCCCAAGGGGTGCAAGTGCTTTTGTAAAGTGCCTTTCAACTCACAGGAAGCTCAGAGGATGATGTGAGATTTTGAAAAAGTCTGGAGGCCTGGCCATGCATGCTTATGTGTGTCTAATTTAGGGGGGCTCGGTGCACCAGATTTTATAGGTAAGCTGATTTGTTTCTTGTCTAGAAACAAGTACTTGGTTAGAACAAAATCACTGACATAAAATGACATTTTTTAGTACTGTGAGCAATGTGACAACACCACTTGCCTGCGTGTTACTAATAGAGATTGAAAATCAATAGGAATAAAAGCCTAAAATCAACTAAATCTAGATTGCCTTGAAAGATTAAGGGAGAACGTGAGCTTCTCAGCTCATATTCTTAAACCTTAAATACAAATGAGAAGTTCTTTTTTCCTGATACATATTTACATATTTGTAAGTGTTTCCACACTCTTTTGTAGTACAACATTCTGTGGCAGTAATTTCTTCTGTGACATCACTAAACACAGAAGGGCTGAATAACCACATGTATGGATACAGAGACATGCACACACACACAATATGTAAAAACATGTAAGTACAACAGAACTCAAAAATTCAGAGTGCCATCCACAGGTATTTACTTAGGGAACTGAAATTACCACAGAAAACCAGGTAGCAGAAGTTTGGTCTGCCCCAGAGAAGCTCAAGACTGCTTCTCTGTCCTTGAGAGATGGAATTTCCCATTTTCAGTGGTGCTGTTGGGTGTATTTTGTGGCATGTCACACAAGGTCCATCTGCCAGCCAGGACAAGGGCGGACAATTCCCTGTGACCCTACCCATTTCCTAATTTCTCTAGTCCCAGGCACCACTTGCTAATTCCTGGGCAGCTGTGTGGAAAGCTGACAGCCCTGCTGCACCCTGTACCTAACTGGAAATTCAGAAATGTCAGGTTTAGGTGGAGTGGCTCTAGGTCATGTCCCCACTCACTCACATGATGTTAGAATGTGTTGTTATGAACACAGAGAAGAAAGGAGAACAAGGAAAATGGGAGCTACCTTTTAGGGCAATGTAAATCACTGATGCTTGTGCCATACTCTAGTGAAACACCATAGAGCAATGTTCCAATAGCAAATACATGGGATTTAAATATCTCTTACGTTTAATTTTGCATCTTCTGGGGTGAAGGGCACACTAATCTGCGTGAAGCTTTCTTCACCTGATTAATTTCATAGATTGCATCAGGTAAATGTAGATTTATTTTCCGATTTATATGTAAATTTTGAAGAATGTTGTCTTGTTTATGAGCTTGGAGACATGGGGTATCATTTTTTCAGTATCTGTAAGTCACTGCCTTGTATTTCATGCTTCAGTAAAGCATTCTGGCATAGCTTCTACCTTGTGTTCCCTTGCAACTGAACAGACATGTTTAAAGAAATACAGAATGTTAGTAAACTCAGTGCAAAAAAAAAAGCAAAGCTTTCAGATTTTCTTATTTCTGAGAGAAAATGCATCTCATTTTTACATTTTGTTTTTGACATGTAGGACAATATAAAAGCCTTTGGAAACTCAGAGTTCAAAGGGAAAGCAAAAATCAAAACAAAAGCAGAATGTTTTTACAGTTATTTAAACACTTTTCTAGCACTATTAAATCCCACAGGTTGAGGAAAGATAAATAACTGAAAAACTGCTTTATAGTAGTTACCTGCAATGTTACTTAGGGGCTACTGAGTGGAAGGAACTTGCCTTTTTCTCTCATATTACACCTATTAGATGCTACAAAGCACTGAAAATGATACCAAGCTCTACAGATACCAAAAGAAGGATGCAAAAGCCCTGCACTACATTTCACTCAGAACTATAAATGAATTTTTCTTTTTACTAGACCTACCAAGTCCAAAAGCACAGCTATGAATACTTTGCTATGTCTATTTACTGCTGTTTACATACAAAATGTAGAGTAAGAAGTCCCATAATTCCTAAAAGCAGTGCTCCCACACTATCCTCTGGCAATTTTGCACATCAGAAATGCTAAGTGGGAGGTCCACAATGCTTTATAACATAAGTTTATATGTTTAACTCTTTTTGTCTAAGCTGCCCATCCCTAAAATCACCTTGTTGTTGTCCCTATTCTCCCCTTGTTTTCATAACATTTTATTTTTTTTACCCTCTTGCTCAGTTAGGCTTGAATGGCATGCTATATTTAGTTATTATAAATTTAAGCTCGAAAAGTTAATAAATGTAAGCAGGAACAAAACTAAGAAAAATGTGGTTACTATGGGAACATACATTGCAATTTAATCTGCTGTAACATCTAAAGAACCTCTAGGAAACACAAGGAGACAGCCTTTCATGTCAGAATAGCATGAGCTGCTCTTTACTTCTCTTTTTGGGGTCAGATTCTGAATCAGTAAATCCTTCTCCCAGTTTCACCAAGAATACTCAATGAGGACATTGGGAAAATCTGTCTCAAAGGGTTTGCTTTGGGTGGGAGTGTGTTGATTTTTCCTGATCCACACCATCTCAGGTTCTTTGCAAATCAGAAGTTAAGTGAAGGACATTTTAGGTTTGGATTTGGAGTGAATTAATTCCTGCATTCTTTCTCTAGTTAGAAAATCAGAAGTAACTGAAAAATTTCAGAAGCTCATTGAAAAATTATAGTCATGAGAATCAGTGCAATTCAAGAAAAATACCTCACTAGAACACTAATGCATGATAAATACTCTCCACACAGGAAGACAGAGACCTGAAAAATATATTAAAGCAGTCAGTAAGAAGGAATCCCCAATTCACCAGAAATGGAAGGGGAATCCAATATCTGGGTGTGGATTTTTCTGTTTCTTTGGTTGGGTTTTTTCCTGGTCTGCTTAACTACTTCTGATCAATCTCTTTCTTAGATATAACTTGAAACTTCACTATCACCTAAATTTATGAGGTTAAGCTTCTCTTTTCATTTTTCAGTTTGTCAAAGAGAAAAAATGATACTCGATAGTTTTTGGAATTCCTTAACCAACATTTCTTCAGATTGCTTTCTTCACAAAAAAAGAAAAAAAGAAAAAAAGAAAAAAGAAAAAAAGAAAAAATCTTTCCAATTTGAGATAAAAATTAGAGATAAATTATGAGAAGACTTAATTGCAAAGGATTTGCAAATTGACTTGTCAAAATATTTGAAATACCTAAATTTCTATCCCATTTTAGGCATAAGGATGATTATGTTTAATAGAAGATTTTTTCATTGTGACTTTTAATTTTTTTGTTTTGTACTCCAAAAAACAATGACCATATAAGAATAAAAAAATAGTAGCATAAAATCCTTACTGTGTAATTACAATCATTGAAAGTAGTATTTGACCTTCCAAGATTATTAGGAGCGCTACATTCTCAAGATTTTGAAAATTTATTTAATTATTGAATGATACATGTCTACTTTTTCTTGTCTTGGTTTCCTCAAGTAAATATAGTCACAATTTTGGTGCTGGTACCAGTGTTAACTACAGTTCCAAAAGAAATTATTGACCATGAGGATTTTCTTTTATTTCAGAGTCCTTTTCTAGTAAGGTGTTCTGTATGTGCATGTATTTGTCTATATAGAGATAAATCTTGAAATGCAGACTGTCAGCAGAAGATGAATGTGTGCAGGTCCTCTGGCAGTCTGGAGGGAAGTATTCAAAATCCCACCACTAGAGTGTATCCCAGATGGTCTTTTCCTCTGTCCAGAGCTCAGTCCTAGCTAAACACAGCCCAGTTTTGTCCCTTGCCAGTGCTCCTGGTCCTGGCTGGGTCTGTCTGCTGCAGCACTCGGAGCTGCCTTCAGTCTGCTGCAGCCTCACTTCTGCGATTTCATCTCATCAGCTCAAAATTTCCTGCTGAACTGAGGTTTTCTTCTGCTTCCATTTCCTAGAGGATTCTCATGGTGCTTGTTCTTAGAGAGTGAGGAAACAGTTTTGAGAGAAAATCAACAAGGAAAAGGCAGTTTCCATCCCTGGCTGCTCATCAGAGGAGGTCTGCCTTCAGGAGAAAAGTCTCTAACTTACGTAACAGCAAAAACAGCTCCAAGTTCTTTCCCCCTCCATCCTCCCAGCTACTGCTGTATAACTCATCCACTGTCTCCACCACCTCCCTAAGCACTGGTCAGGCTCCCAGTGGCATTTCCAGGTGCAGACTGCATCTAGTCTCTGTCACTGTCAGGTTTAGGAACACACATTTACCTACAGACTCCAGACAGGATGAATATCAGTGTGTATGTGAGTGGCAATTTTCATCTACAGGATACTTAGAGCATTCCCAGTCTGCCCAAACAGGAAGATGTACTGGCTTTCCTCTCTGATTACCAGATAAATGAATATAATAATAAAAAGAAAAAAAGCCCTGAAAACATGTTCTTTACTATTTTCCTATAGATGCCACTAGCAATTGCTGAAAGTTTTTGTGTAGCTGTACAGTTATACAATGCCTGATCACAGTAACACAAAAGATAGTGTTTCAGGGAAAATGCTAAGAAATTGCAGCACAAGAAAGAAAATTTTTGTTATTACCTCTCTCCATTTCAGTTGTAATGTATGCAGGCTAAAAAAGCTGTAATCTATTGACCTAAGGGAAATATATGCATGTCTTACATCATAATTTGGACCAAATCACACTTTTTTTCTACTCCTCCAGGCCTGCATTTTTAGAAAGACTGAAGGACAAAGAGGTTAAGATAACATCTCTACTCCTGTGATGTTACTTGTCCCTAACCTTGACTGAGCAGCAGTGAAGACAAGATAAAAACTTCACAGCATGAAAGGAGTAAGTAGAAATCTGCTACCCCTTTGCACAAACTGAAACACAAAAATTCAGCTGTGCCACAGATATGCTGAGTGTGCTATATCCAGGACAAATTACACCACTATATATTTCCTGAATCTTCTCTGTAAGGTTATGGGAAGGTTTCTTGATGCCTCCAGCAGGAGTTGATGGAGCATACATGTAACCTGACTTGTGTCTGCCATAGTCTGCCTGGTCTCAAACCCTACCTGCAGGGTCTGCACAGCATTCTTGCCTTTCACACACACCAGAGATATAGCCATGGATTTTAATATGGATAACCTTAGTTGCTTCTGTGTTATCCCCAAGGTTCCCCTGGATATATCAGGCTGATTGTCTAGCCTTCTCATAAAAAAAATAATTCCTACCATATTCTCCTTGCACTGATTTAATCAAATCAGGCAAGGAATATCCTCGAAAGATAAAGCAAAATGAGACAATGTGCAAAAGACCAAAGAAGTTATGATATGAAAACTGTTATTTTGCAAACTGTTGGGGACATGTAAGATTAGACAGATGATTAAATCAATTACAAAAGAGGTCAACTTTCTCTTTAACATATTTCAAGTTTACTAGTAAGCTCAGTAGTAAGCAGTCACAAACAAAAGGTTAGGAAATGCTTTCATCTTTAGACAGATAGTAATTCAGTCATCATAGACCTCAACTTAATTAATTCTAAATCTCTCACACATCTGCTCTCTTCTGCTTGTGCTCTTTGTGGTGTAATGAAACTCTTCTATACCTTGATTGAGCAATTAATTGAGAGGCCCAAGCCCCAACCTCTGCTCATCTCTTCCAACAACCACTTAGGACATGGACTTTTCTGAGCTAGTGCCCTCAATATGTGCATGCTGTCCTTTAATATTTGAGCTTAATAAAAATTGTGACAAAATTTCAAAGCAATAACCTGGGTTTTTTGAAGAAAGCTTACTGCCCCAACAGTGGCCTGTGACCTGAAATTTCCAAATGAACAACCATGGACAAGTAAACTCATCTTCACTTTGCCTCAGTTGCCTCATTTTGAAAAGGCTTTGAAACAAGACACTGGAGTCACAAGATATTTAAATGTATGAAGTGACATGTTATCATACATTATTATAAAAACAGGCTGTGTATTTTGATCTCAATTTAATTTAATATATTATGTTATTTTTCTGCACACAATATTAATTCACTGTCTTGTGGAAATTCTGTGTAGCTCACATTAAGTTAGATTCTGTCCCTTGCTAAGGTGTGTTGATGACTTGATAATCCTTTGACATTATTTCAGCCTAACTAGATACCATATGGGTTATTTCAGTCTTTTCATTATCAGCATAAAGAGAATTTTCATTCACTATCTGGGCTTCTTCCCCTCACATACCTCTTGAATAAAGCAATCCTTATTCAATACATCATTAAGATGTGTTGCATATGTAAAAAAAGACAACCAACCATCCTCCCCCCCCCCCCCCAAACCTACAGCCATTTCTAATGTTTGTCTCAATAATCTTTCATTGCTACGTTTTTATGGAAGGATGTAGAGTGTTTATTCTTATCAAGAATGTAAGAGCTGGTATCTTTGTGTCTAGAGAAGAATTTTTTCTGGGCCCCTGCCAAGCTATCTTCAACAGCACTGAAAAATATTACCATCACAATTGTGTGATTGTGGTCCATAATAATGGAATTAATATAAGCCATGTAGAGAAGCATTTCAAAGCACTACATTTTTGTACAATAATCTGATTTGGAACTATCACTAGCTGAGGAAAGACTACATGGGGATTAACATGACACCCTCTGTTAATACACAGTCTCATGGTTTGACCAGGAACAGTCAGATAAATGCATTTGTCTCAACCAATTCCTACAGGTCTGAGGGAAGCCAAGAAAGCAAGAGTGAGCTCAGGGGAGCACAGTGCTTTGTGACTGAAATCAGCAGAAGTTAATCTGTTATCATATATCTGATAGCAATTTTTTCTGAAATGGTATAGAATATTTTTTTGAAGATGAAGTCATGAGATGTTTCCAGAAACCATGTTTTTGCAAGCTTTCAGTCTTCGTGGCTTCTCTTATGCTAGATTTGGATTTCACAGCCTGTTAGAATGTAAAATATCCTTTTCCCTGTCTTCTTTAGCTCATTCATGTACCACATCTAGAGTGTATAAAAGCAATCTGATACAGAGTCTACAGACCTCAGGCTCAGCATGACAACTAACAACTTCAGAGCATGCAGGAAGCCAGGGCACAACATGAAACAGCTGAAGCAGCACAGATACACTTTCTACAGCACAGCAAATATGCCCAAGAATCACAGCTTGGGAAAATCAAAATAGTTAGAAGATAGAAAGAAGGTCAAGAATTTGAAAAACAGGAATAACTTTTCTATAAGTACTGATTTGTTTGCCTGTACTGCTCACCTACTCTCTACATATATCACCTAGTGACCAGCAACAAATTCCAGACTTCTCTGTAGCTGTCAGTCCCCTCATCCACCTTGTGCTCCATCCTCTTGAGTTCTGTCTGCATGCAGAATTTGGGCCTCCCACAGGGTGATGCTGCACTAGAGAATATTATCTGAACCAGACCTGGAGCCATACCAAAAATGACCCTGAAATTAAAGAGAGAAGGATCCTTCCTGTTCTGCATTTGATTCAAAGTCTTTTATTCAAATTGAAAAAAAAAAAAAATCCAGGAACAAAGACTGAGTCTTGGCTTCATCCCCCCTAGATTAACATCCTCACCTCATGTTTCTGCTTGCTTGATCTTTCCTGACCTGTTTATCAAAATTATAGCCATGCAGGACAAATGTTTCTCGAAAGCAAAAATGGTATATAAACCATTGTGGTTAACAGCTACTTGGAAGGCAAGGAACTTCCCTCCAAAACCTTTTTGTGGCCCCAGAAAACTGTCATATGGTAAAACCAGCAGAACTGGAATCCCTCATTGATGTATCATGGTGCAACACCTGCAAGACCAATCATTTCTCAGACACTCTATGAAGAAGAGAGCACCCAGAGTCAGAGTCACTTGCAGTGACAGACTTCAAAACACTCCTGACTTAATGCAAACAGGTTCCCTGTTCCTGGCTGTCATCAGTGCTTGTGGGAACAGGCTATTATAGACACAGCACACAAAACCACATGACTTGCCACAGTGCCTAGAAAGATAACACACCATCAGCATATCAGAGAAATTCATCAGCACACAGGGTGGAAGAGACTTTGTTTACACTCAGGGTAACTCAGTACTGAGTCACCCTGAGTGTGGGGAATGAGGGTGAAGATGAGCAGCACCAGGAGTTGATGGATTTGCCTCAACAGGCAAAATATCTGCTGTACAGTGACAATGAGGAGAAATGAGATAATGAGCAGGGAGATGCAATTTAAATTGAAAATAAATTTTTTATCAAGCCTAAGAAGTCTTGGTGAGGCTGTTACTCATGATTTTGAAATACCAAATGGTTAATAAAGTGTTATTTTGCTGTGTACAAGTAGATCTGATACTGACTGAGTGGTTAGTTCTTTCTTTTAGGGCTTAAGGAGAGATTTTCAAAAGAATATTTTAACATCTGCCTTAGAAAACAGCCAGATGTAAAAAAGTTTTCGTCAGATACACTTGGAAGGAACTGCTTTGAAAAAAATTGACCTGTGATATTTTCCAGGACTTTTCAATACCCTACCAGATGATAGGGTGACATGCTCTTGTATGTTTATATCATCATGGAAAAAAAAGCTGCAAAAATGTCATTTTGGGGCAGTCTCAGAGTTAGACAGGCTTTCCTTCTTGCTTGTTTGGAGACAGCTACTTCCTGATGCTCCATGCAGGACATTCCACTAGACTTTTTCCTCTTGCTCTATCAGACAAAGTTCTTCTAAACACAAATAAGCACATTACACTTAAAAAATTACAAAATAGACTTTATTTTTGCAGAAACAACCCAGCAAACCTGAGAAAATTTTTGGCAATTTTTCTGTATTGCCAAATAGATCTTTGGGGGTTTTTAAAAAAGAATGAAATAAAAGTAGCTTCAGCTGCAAAACTGAATGCAGACCTAGTATTTAAGTGCTCTGCTGAAGGTGTAATGCTGAAAGTCACACACAAAGGGGCAATACTGTGGCTGAGTAAGGAACCAGACACCTCCTCTGAAAGCATGGACTTGCCTAAAGCACACTCTTCTGTCGAGGGCCCCAGCAGTGAGGGGGACAGGCAGGCCACATGTGGTGGAACAGAAAGCCTGGACACTGCAGCCATCAAGAAGCAAGAAGCCATCAAGGATACCCACAGCAAGGGAACAGAGGCAAGAACCAGCACCCATATTCCTTCAGTTTTTACCACAAACTCTTCTCAGAAATTCCTGCTTCAGGGCCTAATTGCTTTCAGGACAGTTGGATTAGGGATGTGAGTAACTGGGGCAGGATGGAGCACAAGGCAGTGGTGCCCCAGGGTGCAGCTGGCCCCCTCTGCTCCAGGGGCTGTGTGGTGCTCAGTAAGGAAAGGTTTCAGTCTGGCTGCACACCAGGAGCAAATGTAGCCACACATATCCACAGACAGAAACCTGAACATCTATTTTCACCAGCCAATTAGGCAACAGGGTGAACTCCCTGGGTATCTTGCTGGGTACCTTATCAAGGATAAGCCAGGTGATGTCCCACAGTTTGATATATTCAGAATTCTTTAAGCTCTGGAAGTTGAACCAGATATGGCTCTTCTCATTGTAGTGCTCTGTTCTAGTTTTTATTTTTTTCAGCTGTGCATCAACTACCTCTTCCTTTGCAATTTTATTAGATGCTAGCAACTGTATTCAGATACTTCTTAAGTGTTTATGTTTTTTTAACTGGGGAGAGCTTCCCAGTTTGGTGTCTAATGTAGACAAGATGAGAGATAGGGTGAGAGGAAATGTGGTTTATTGGAATCTCTCACAGTTTCCATGGCAGTGCAGAGGGTACCTAACCTTCTTGGTGCTGGCTCGACAGCCACTCCCATTTCCCCGGGAGCTGTCACCACTAGAGCTGGAGCTGAAGTTTAGGAGTTAGCACACAAAATATGGAGCCAGTCTGCTTGTGACAGAGATAAGGGGAGAAATCAGAGTAAGATAACCTTGCAGAGCTCATATGCAACTAATGAGAATTACTGATTTATTCATGGTGGCTTCAGCTGTGCTGAAAAGAAGTTGATGGATTGCTATGCAAATAGACCTAGTGTCCATGTTATCTTTGCATGCAGTCTTGAATCAGTTCAAGCCCAGGGTGATCTTCTGGCAAGTGATACTTGGGTCCTTCCAGGGCTTCCCAGCTGTTCAAATGTTGGGATAGGTTATCTTTGCTGGACTAAACAGAGCCAGGATTAAGCAAGATGGGGATAAATGTGGTTTTGAACACGCACATGTCTTCCCCTTCAGTAGCACCAACTCCATTTTTGGACAGGGTGTTTGAATCCTGACCTGTGTCCCAGGACTGTCCAGTACAGGGATTACATCTCCAGAGAAGTGAATTCTGATCCAAGCTCTCTTCCTGACTTCACATCAGCTCTGCTGCTCTCTGAAACCCAACTTGATCACTTGAATGAGCAGATTTTCAGATTCAATAACCTGTCTGCATAGTTCATGCATGGTTCATGACTATTTTACCCAGGCACATAGTTTTGGTAGGCATCTGACCATTCAGTGGCCAAGTGAGCAAGAGGATGGACTGCTGTAAGAGAGAGAAAATAAAAAGGAGGAGAGTTTG
This sequence comes from Erithacus rubecula, assembly GCF_903797595.1. NCBI lineage: Eukaryota > Metazoa > Chordata > Aves > Passeriformes > Muscicapidae > Erithacus > Erithacus rubecula. Next base: position 53,722,398 of record NC_136687.1, read on the forward strand.
TTCACAGTCAAACACAGGTGGGGATATGTCTGGAAATTGGATATTTTGTCTCCTCTCTGCATAAGGCTATCATTCTCTCCTGGAGCACACACTGATTTTTGTTGTCAAACAGCCTTCAGCAAGTGATATCCTGGAGTTGGTAAATTCTATTAAGAATTCTCACATTTTTATTTCCAAAAACTACTGACAGTTACTTTCAGGTGCCAGAGTACATCAAATCCCATCCCTAGGATCATTAGCTTACACTGGCAGGACTGAGGGATTGGCATAAGGCATGATTAGAAATTATGTTAAAGATTTTTGGCATGCCATTCCTTCACATTCCACTTGCAATTAATTATGTCCAAACCTTCCCAATGTGATGTTGAGGACACTTTAGAAGTGTAGCATCAGCTTTTCTCTTGACATATTTACATTAAATATAAGGACTTTCCTTTTTAAAACAGGAAAAGAGAGGATTGTTTGAGCCAAAAATGATGCAAATAGTCTTTATCAAAGTGTGATACTCCCAAGTGTGTAGTCAAACAGAGAACAGTTACCATGGTAACACAGTTCAGCTTCTGTTTCCCCAACTGGATGATGCAATACTGATTAGTTATGCTCATGTTGGGATGGTTTGTTTGGTGGATTTATTTAAAACCCAGCTTTTAATGGACACCTGTTTAGATTTGGTCTATGACTAAGTAGATCAAAAGGCATGTGAATAAGGTCAGAGCAAAATTTAGTTCTCAGTTTTTGAAAACACTCCCAATATTTTTCTACATTAAATCATTAGTAGCAATTAATCCCAAAATAGAAGCTTCAAGTGAAATTCTTAAAATTATTTCTTACCATTACTCAACATTTTACAGTTTACTGTAATTTTTTTTTTTTTTTTTAACTTCAATCAGATTTTGGGCATTCCTTAAAGCATTTCAGAATGATCCTGGGAAACATCTCTGTAGGTGGTGAAAGTTTGTTTTGGTCTCATCCTTAGGACTACTTTTGGACTCCTCCTTATGTCTACTTCTAGTTGTGTGTGACCTCATGTTGGAGAACCAAACTCAGCAGTCTTGGGTTTACTTCTACACTCCAAGTTATGCTTTACCAGTATTTGAGTCTAAGAGCAAGGCAGATTCCAGCACTCCCCACATGAGTAATGAGTCCCAAATACATTTAAAGACATTTTAAATACTCAGAGGCAGAGGGGCCTCTTGGCATGAATCCTAGCAAAAGACATCTAAGTACTTCAGAAAATCCCACCTGGCAAATGCTGCAGTTTCAGGAGCCCAAAGTCCTCACAAAGGGAATAATTTCAGCTATCTCATGCTCTTCTCAATAATGAAGTCTATGGCCCATCAATCCACCCCCCTCACAGAAACTCATTCTCGATTTTACTCACTCCTACTGCATTGTCTTACACTCCCTCACTTAGTTCTCTCTTACTTGCTTGAAGTTATCATCTCAATCACTGAATAACTCAGGTTGGAAAGGCTCTCTGGAGGCCATGGGTTCAAATTTTTCAAAGCACAGCTCCATCAAAAGAGATTTTGCAGAGTCTTGTCTTTTCTGGCAGAGATTAGTTTCAAAATTACCCAAGGATAGCGACTCCACAGCTTGCTCCAGTTCTCAGCTGCTCCCACTGCAAGGACCTTTTTTTTGTTACATCTAATAATTATTAGTCTGTGCTAAATAAAGGATTGCTTCTTATCCTTGTGCTGCATACCTTCAAAAAGTGTTTGGCTTCAAATTCTGTGTAAAGTGAAAACTGAGTGTTCATCTGACCAGATCTTTCCTCCCATGTGTCTTCACTATGATGCTTTCCCAGACATTTGAAAATTAAGATGATAACATGGTATTTTTAACATTCAGTGTAGTGGTGACACTGCAGAATGATAGTTTTCTGCCTTAGCAGCAAATCTAAACACATGGGGGTTTTACCACTTTTATCACACGGAGAACTTTTATTTCTTCCTGGGATCACAATTTACTTAAGAGAATTTCTTGAAATTTTCTGTTCCACAGTAAATATATTTTTGAATGTAAATATATGCATAACATAAGCATTTATGCTGACACAAGTGGGTTTTTCAAGGTATCCCATTAAATCTAAGCAAGTGCTTAACTTTTATCTGACTAGAAGCAGCCGCCTAAATTTCGATTTTTTTTTCCTGGCTAATTGCTACTTGCAATTCAGTTCGTAACTACCAAATTGAAATCTTTCAGAAGTGTCCTGATTTTGCTTAGGTGGAATATCCAGCACTACACTCTGCCTCTCTGCCTTTCTGAAGAACTTGTGTCATGAATGTATATGAACAAGAAAGCACAGCTAGGGCATATGGCCTCATGCTTCATGTTTTCAGGCTTTTCTTTTTTCTAATGTTTAAAGCAATTAAAAACAGTCTGCAGTATGTTTTCAATATTAGGAAGAGTGTAATAGTTGCATGAGTTTAAGAGTGAAGTTTTCATCAAATTCCCTAGCAAAACTTCTCATTGGAAAAGTGCTTGTGATGAGAAAATTTGGTTTATTTCATTCCTTGTGTTTTCTAGGAAGCTGTTTCCATACTGAATGCACAGTGAGGTCAGGCATGGCAGTGGGGATGATAAGCTTTAGAGATGCAGCACAAACCTGTGGAGGCAAAGGCGGGTGATCTTGGGATCAGCCTGTGCTTTGAAAATCCAGCTGAACTTCACATCCTGAGGGAGCTCCTGCTTTACTCCCCTTTGCTGACAGAGTGGCCATGTGGAGACATTACATGTAAAGCCTACTGGGAAAAGAGTCTTTCACACTGCAGTCATCAAAACAAGCTAGTTTTTCATCTGCTATAGGAGAGTGAATGAAAAGGTACTGCAGAACTGTCTCTTTCAATTTATTTGTAGGTAAAATAATCTAGCTCACATTAAAGTGATTATCAATATGAATTTTATGGGCCATACTTACTTTGAATCAGTCCGTGTTTCCACTCACAGAATTTCACATGTGAGTCTCTTTATAGGGATTGCACAGGGTTGTACTAGACCTGAATTTCATCTGGAATGAACTGGGATAACCAGACTGAAGGACATGTGATGTGCAGACAACTGGAATTCTGGCATAGCTGTAAGGAAAGATAAATCCTCATTCCAAATGGGAAACACAGCAAAGTAAGATGTAATCACCAAGCTGAATAAATATTAGATCTTAGAAAAATACAAGCAATTTGGGGTCCCAAATCCAGTAAAAAAGTTTCTCTGTATTTTAAAACAAAATTTCCCTTTAAAAAGTTTCCCTTAGTGCACAAAAAAGCTTCCCTTTGTTTCCTAATGGGGTGGTATTCAAGGTTTTAAGTTAAAACATTTTCAATCATGACCTCTAATGCCATCCAGGCTCCTTTGGGAAGTGCTTCTCTCTTCTTTTAGAGTCTATATAAATGTTCTTGAACTAAAAACTTGTGGATAGTCACAGTGCTGTCTGGTCCAATTTGGTTCTCAGTTTTTCTGAGAAAAGGCAAGGTCCCTGTCCTGCACAGGCACTCTCATCTTCCCCCAGTGTGTTTTGGGTTTAATTCCAAACCTTTGGCATCACATTTGTGCAGGATCTGTTCACTGAGAATGGTTCCAGAAATTGCACCAATTGCTCCTCTTTCTCCTAAGTGCCAGTGGCAGCACTGATTTGTCAGTGCCTTATCTGAAGTGCTGTGATCAAGGCATCAATTCATGTAATCACTTAGAGCTACAACACCATTACCTTATCTTTGGAGGATGCATATTCCCATGAGAATCCCTTGTTTTGTACTGCTAATTATTGTTAACAGTGATTTGCAGATGACTCTCCCCTTATACAATTTCCTTCTTTGTATTCCTTTTTTTTTGGAAGCTGCCAGAAGCATTTGGTTTAGGATTGATACATACTCCACTACTGATTAAACACAGCTTTGATTTTCCTTTGTTTCCTTCTTCTCTCTATCACTGGTTCAGTTACATTTCAGGAATGATGAAAAAGGCTGGGTGGGAACTAATTATAAAAAAGCAAGTTGGGAGAAATACAATTTGTACCATTGGCCTTTATCTTTCAAGCAGCTAAAATGATCACTAATATTTCTAAAATGAATGGGAAAAATTAAGATTCCACTGTTAGAATTGAGCTGTATTATAAATAATGGTTACTAGGGAGATTTCAAGAGAACTTAATTTGAGAGCATAAGAGTCTTTGAGAGGTACTGAGCTGTACACTCCTAAATCCCCCCATGATAACTCTTGAAAAGTAATTAGATCACTTTAAAAAGTACAGTAGAAACATACATGTCGGTATCTTGCTGAACCACAGGTCTGACCTGGTTCCTAAGTGACCAAGGCTTGCAAACTGTGACTTTTCCATTTTAGCACAATGCAACTGGCTACAGACTCTGTCTCTTCTCTTATACAGCTGCTTTTCTAGGGTATATTCTTTTTCTGAATGAGTATAGTTTCATGGAGAACTTCCTGTTTCTTGGTGAAGTTCTAGGCAGTTGCTCCTCTTACTTCCTTATCTTCCATCCCAGTCCTGCCACTGCTTCCTAATTTTCCCTGATCCATCCATGGCTGCCCTAGTGCCCACCTCACATTCTGCTTTGGTCCTGCCCCTTGTTCCAGCTGTACCAGCAGGTAGTCCTGCATAAGAGGTACAGCAAAGTTAATTCATTAGAGACCTACTTTGAGGTCTTTTCCCCCAGTGCTGGAGTGAGGTTGAAATGGTGGGCCACTATTTCAGCTAAAAACCAGCAGCATTACAAAACAGAGTTCCTACAGATTTTGGCTCTTATGATGCATCGTTATTGATTTCTCTGTTGCTTCATGTTGATTCATCTCAACTGAAATGTGTATTTTTGATATAAATAATTCACTGATGCCTCCATTTTAGATACATAATTTGAGAAAATGGCCTGAAGTAATGAAAGGCACTTTTGAAAACCAAGGCTGCTTTCAGTCTAAGCAGGCTTGGAGAGTGTTTCTTTGTCACATGGCAGTCACTATCAGTTCATCAGGAGGCAAACTTTCTTCTCCCTGATGGTAGCAAAGGTACACCATGTCTCCAACATCCCACCCCATGCCCCCAGTCTGTGCTAGTGCTGACCAAAGACCCCTGGGTCCTGAGAGTGGCCAGAAGAGATGTTCTAGGGAGGAATATCAAAGTCAAGCATACAGCAACATTTCTGTCATGTGCTTCCCAGCTTCCAGCTTCCTGAGGTGGATGTTGTTTTTACATCTAAAAAAGCCTCACAGTGCAGTTCTCTTCATTAGCTTTTCCTGTCTCCACCAGAATCTCCCAAACTATTTGCAGCCAAGCTTTGGCCAGGAGTGCCACACACAAGAACTGTCTCTTGTTTTTAATCCATCTCCTGCTATTTTCACCTGACAGTCCTCATTTCTCTCATAAGAGACATAATGAGCAGTCATTTCCCTCTCTACTCACACCAGGGGCACTTAAGGAGCATCCAGGAGCACAAAGCACAAACATTTTTAAGACTCATAAATTAGGAAAAGCTAGAATCCTTTTAAACAAGAAAACAAAGTTTTCTCACAGTTTCACACATATTTTAAATGAACAGTGGTGATGATGAAATAAGGGTCTCTTGAGCTGAAGAGGAGTCATAATCCTGCACATCTAGGAGATGGCTGCACTTAGACTTGAATGAAGCTCTCTGGAAAGATCTGTGGATGGTGAACATTACTAAGGCCCCTGCATACTGTTTGTGAGTTTTCATGTACATTAAAAAGTGATAAGCTGGCCACCTACTGTTCATATTTTTGTATCAGATGGTTTTGTCTCACATCAAGAGAAACTAAATGGTTTTAGTTTAAAACAGATGGCAAACTGTTGGCAGGAGCTTTCAGAGGCATCAACAATTGTAAAGTAAAGTAGGACTCATAGGACAGATGAGAAATTAAATACCCAGTGCTAGAAAGTGACCTGAAATTAAATCCAAGGTATAGGCCATCACACAGCAGGATGTTAAAAACTTTCCTACAGATCTGCATTCTGCAACTAGCTCCTGTCTCTTTCAAGGACAGAGCAAAAGCCCCAGTTTGAAAGAAGATTGCCTTTTTGAGAAATGACAATTCACATCCAAGTCTGGATGAGGTTATTTGCATGTTTGTCACAGACTGTTTCAAACAGAGTTCCCATCCCTCCTGAGCCAGGTGAAAAAAACTTCCTGGTATGACAGAACAGCTGAAACAAAACACCATGAAAGCAATTTGTGGTAATAAAAAAACCCCACAATCTGCCAGCCTCACAAACAGGAGTGTACAAAAGATATTTCTGAAAAACACACACATCTAGGTTATAACCTGCAGGTCACCCACCTGAATTCCTGAGTTAACATCTGGCTTAGGAAACTCTGCTGCTGGAATGCACTGGCAGATCAATAGGCACAAACATGCTGAGAGGGTACCAGGACTGGCAAGACTGAAGGTCTTGCATTTCACTTTGCCTCAGCAGAGTGACCTGAGCATGGCTGCTCTCCCTGCTGGGATGAAGAGCACTGCCCATGACAGTGAGCCTGCCTACAGGCCACCCCTGCTGCAGGAATGAGTCTGAAATCTTCCACATAAATATCTATGCTGCTTAGGAATGGCTGTTTAATCCAGTCTTAAGAAAGCCAGGAGCCAGACATGCAGAGTGACAGCTGCTGTGTGGCTCTCAGTCAAGGCTGGCCCCACCAGCTTTTGTCACAGCACAGAACACTCTCTCTATGTGCCAGCTAAGACATCCCACACCATTATTTTCACTGACAATGAAACACTATTCCTAAAAACACTTGTAGCATTCCTATTCATCCCTTCAGGATGCTCTAAACTTTTGATCATACCAACCTTTGTTTCTCATCCTTTGAGGGTTCTGAATAACTGCAAGAATATACTAGTTTTGAGAAAATCCAAAACAAGGGCTCAAGCTTTATTCCTTCCATAGGCACTGACAAGTTAAAAATTGCTTTGTGTCACATTAAAGTTGTTTAACACTTTCAAGAATTTCCAGGACTTCAAGGCTTCTGATAGAGATAGAAGCTTTCTTCTGCATAGATATATTTTAATTATCACCTAGCTAGTAAGAGAGAGAAGGAGAAAGACAGTCCTTCCTGAAAAGGGTAGTGCATTCAGTTTCTCCCAGGATCAGTCAGTCCCTTTTCCTCACACTTTCTCATAACTCTCTAGTAAGCCAAAAATCTTCTGCAGATGAGCTTAAGCTGAACTAAATGTTTTTTAACCAGACATATTTTTCTTAAGCTGTGTATCTCTCCACATATAGCTCTATTCACAGCCCTTGTGGACTCCTTTTATAGTATCCAGATCTCCCAATTTCTCCAAAGAAGAGTCATGATTAAGTGGAATCAGCAGCTGGGTTCCCATTTTCACATGAATGGTTGGTTATGTGCCTCTGGTTTAACTGATTTGGCTGCTTTTTTCTGGATCATTGGGATGAAATTCTATTGCAGCTCAAAAAAGTTGTACTTAAAACAATGTTGAAAGGTTGATATTTGCTCTCACAACGCACACACAGTAAAGCATCTTAATCTGGCCTAGGCTATGAATGTACTTCAAACAGTTCCCAAACTCTCTCAGAACAACAAAACTCAAATCGAACCCTCTAACCCAACATCAGGCTGGTGCTCCACAAGGATGTGGACATTTTACTGTTTCCAAACCAACACAGCTCAAACCCAGGATTCCTTAAAGCACTTTGGAACTTCAGTGGTTTTGACCTGAGCCCCCAGGATACAAAAGAAACTGAGGACAAATCCAGCTTGCAGGATGACTTTTAATGTGATGATGACTTTTGCCAAATTCTGCTCATCACATTCAGGGTGCAACCTGGGCTGTAAACCCTCGAATGCCTGACATGGGGGCAAAGCCAACTTGGGATAAATCACAGTAGAATAGAAGAGAGGATTTTGGAGCAGAGGAATACCAGCAGGATTAGTACATTGTCCCTGCAATGGAAAACAGCCATCCTCCTCCAGACTACATCACCAGCTTGTCTGGGCACTAGCTCATCCTTCAGAAGAGGTATACCCCCCTATTTCCAGAAGGAACATGTACCAGGTCCATACAGCAGGCACCTGATTCAGAGGGGTGTAAACAGTGCCAAAGCCTCACAAAAAGTCAGAAAAAGTTGAATTTTCTTTCTGAAGTTATATGGCACTCCCATCACCATGCCCTCAAACACACTGCAGGTACACAGCAAAAATGCCCTCTTTAACTATCATCAAGTCTTTCCTTTTACTTTTGATTCATTATCTGTGGCATTCTAGTGTATGGATTGCCTCTACACAAGTGAGTTTGGATTTAACTGAATTTTATGTTTTTTCCCTGAATACCTGGAGGCAACCTGGCACACACACCCTGTAGTATGAATTAATATCTATTACCTCTATCACTCTATTTAATTCAGCTAGCAGAACATCTAAGTAAAAAGGCTTCTTTGGAGCTTTGAGCCTGTCTAAATGCCTCAGGTGTTTTCAATTTTTTTTTTATTCTCCATGAAAAATGCATCCCCAAATGATAAATCATTGTGAAAAGTGAACAAATAGCAGATCCAACTTTGTTCATTAACAAACAATGTATTCTGTGAACACAGGATATGTCAGGCTGCATTTATCTATCTCATCACCTCTTTTTAAGAGCAGCCAACATCAGATCCTTCAGACACAGGTGGGAAGAACCAGCGCAGGGAAAATTTGCTCACCCATTGATTCTGCCCTGATCCCACAGATCTGCTCTGGTGTCTCATGCTGCGGGGGCTGGACACCATACCCTGGCCTATGAAGTGGGAACAATAGGTTGGGAAGCATTGGCACAAAGGCAAGTATTATAGATTCAGAGAATCACTGAGGCTGGAAAAGATCTCCAAGAGCATTGAGTCCACCCTTCAACCAAAGACCACCACACCAACTGAACCACAGCACTAAGTGCCTCATCAAATCATTCATTGAATAATTCCAGGGATTATGACTCCACCTCTTCCCTGAGCAGCCCTTCCAGTGCTTAATACTGTTTTCAGTGAAGAAATTCTTCTTTGCTGGCAGATAGAGCAGGAATGATTTGTAATGAAATATTTCAGGACTTGGTGATTAGTACTGAAGCTTATGTTATTAGTACTGAAGCTTATGTTATTAAAGTAGTAGTTCCACACAGGAATAATTACAGCATGAAGAAAATTACTGGCTTTAGGAGAGTGAGATCAAAAGCAAGGCTATCACAAATCCTGAGGTTGCTGAGAAATGAGGCCATCTTGAATTAGAAAAAAAAAAGTTAAAAGGACAAAAGAATATCCCCAGGATCTTGCTTTATTTCATGGTTTTTAGAGGTTCAGTTTGTCAAGTTGTTTGGAATCATACCTAAATATTACAGCTTTCCAAATTTCCTCTTTATCCAGAAATTCAAAATAATACAGAAAGGCTGTGAGCCTCTGAGCATGACATTTCTGGAGAAAAAAAAAAAAAACCCCCCCCCCCCCCAAAAAAAAAAAAGGCAAAAAAAAAATTTGTTCTTTGATAAGAGAAAATATTCTGAAAATTTATTCATTGCAACACTGATTTTTCAGTCTGAAGAAGTCTCTTGTTTGAATTCCTTGCCATCTTTGAGATCCTTGCTTCACTGAATGTTTTCCTACAATAAAACAGCAAAGAAAGATCATCAGGAGACACTCTTTCCTCTGTGTGGTTCACACTTTGCTGGAGAAGAGAACACATCTCATGTTAGGAAAGGGTGTGCAGTCAGCTCCAACAACACTTAAGAAGCCAGGGCACAGAAATAGCTGGGGGTCTAACAGCCTGTCAGCATTTATTATCCATAAAGGAGATGTGATACTATAAGAGACTGCACTGTGCAAACCACCTGTATTTTCTTGATGATAGTATTTGTTAAAATACTTGGTTAGAAAGAAGAGCAATGGAAGCTGAGCTAGGACTCTAAAAAGATTACTCAGCCCTGTTATTTTTCGTGAAAGCAAAATTTAAAGAAAAGCAATAAGACACAGAAAGCTGTAATTTATCTTGAGCTCATCAACTGAAAGCAATTGCTTAAGAGGCACATTACAAATATTTTTATAAGTGAGAGTATAATGCTGGAACAAAAATTTACTTATCTATATGATGTGCCAAAGAGACAATATTAACCAAATACTCATGACTGCAGGTTTTATTTGATTGCATTCTTAGAGAAAATTCACATAAATCCCCTGTTGTGAAAAAGTGTAGTAATGGGAAATTGTCAACAACTATTATTTACCTGGGAATTGGTCTTGAGCTTTCTATGGTGTGTATGAGCTCACCTTCCCCATTTAGCTGTTCTCACAGGGCAATGCCTTCAAGACCTGATGATTTAGTAAAGCCAAGGATGTGGAAAAAGCCACTGATCTAAAGAAAAACCTCTTCATGGCTGGGAAAAATCACTTATGAATGGTTTCAGGAAAATCAGAATGGAATAAAAATGATAGAAACATTCTACAGCTGACCTGAATATTTTTCCCCTTTTTTTTTTTTTTTTTTTTTTTTTGGGTGATTTTGTACTCATTTTACATTTATAATAATGTCTGAACCATGCAGCCAGCAACAGATTTGGAATCACAGCCTTATTTCTGACACAAAGTCTTTGGAATCAGGGGCAGGATCTTGCTGGGTCATGCAGCAGCACCAGACTGCTCCCCCTCAGCTGATGGGACCTGATCTGACATCACAGCTGTGCTTTCAGGGCCAAATTATTTGAACTGGATTAGTGCAATTTTGTCATGTGGCTGCTGTATTTCTGTATTTCTGTGTATTTTCTGTCCTGTACTTCAGTCCTTAGCTAAACCTTCCACAAGCTTTCCTTCAGACATGAGTAGCTCAAGGAAGTACCCTGCTCAGAAGGCACAGCTGATGCTGAAACATCATGTTTGCCCACAGCAATAAGCCTTGGCAAAACATGAGCATAAGGGATAAGATCATCAGCTACTGTGGACAAGCTGTTGAGGATCTCCTCCTGTCTTCACAGAGAGCTGGGAGCCAGTGTCCCTTGAGGACACTTCAGCTGCTTAACACAGCACTGCTGCACCACTTAAATTCCCTGTCACAGATGCTGAAACCACGAGAGTTGCTTAAAAACTCTAATCAGCAGCAGAGTAGTGATATCAAAATGGTGATGGTGTGGTGTGTGTTTGACAGAAGGAGTCCCTGGAGAGCCAGAGTCACTGCTGCTCTCTGAGACCTGAAAAGTCCTGCATCTAACAGGGGGTGGCTTCTTTCCCTTTGCTGAGTGGCTTGAAAGGCACGAACTGAATCTGCAAAAGCCTGGTCAGAGTAAATGTTGTAGGATATCATATTGTCAGAGCACTTCAGCAGCTGCTCAGTAGTTACACCAGTGGCTAATGGTGCATTAGCTGAGTGCATTTGAGGAGATGTGTATACACCTCTAAGTGGTCTGAAAGCAGGAAAATGTGTTGCAGGACTAGGTGTGCCAAGCACAGAGTAAACCAAAAATGGTGGGACAACCTCCCCCCCAACCCCCAAAAATGCAGGCCTTCTTTAAGTGGGACCAAGTGAAAAAAAACAGTCATTCAACACTGAAAAATCTTGGATTTTGAGGGATTGGTTTGATTGTCTAGAGTTCGCCAAAAATATTCTCAAGGGAGCACATCTGGTCTCTGCCATAATTTGGGACTGAAAATAAGTCCCAAAAATAATTTTACCATAAAATGGTTAAAAAATTTTTGAATCCAGTAACAATTTTTGAAAAAATTGAACAACCTTTTAATATGACTATGAGCTGTTTCAAAGCAGAAAAAAATCTGTCTAAAAGCAAGTTGAGTGGAGCATTTCAAGTCTGGAAGTTTGCTATTAAGTAATTTAGATAACTGGCATTGCCAGCTATGCTTTTTTCCTTTGTTCATACAATAAGCATTACTTTTTAAGACCCTGTTTCCAGAGCAGAGGTGCCAATTTTGCTCTCCCTTTTTGGGTATTTCTGGGTCCCTCATAAGATTATTTTCAGGTGAAAACTCCTGGGTCAGATCTTGATGCTCTGGGCTTGCACTCCACGAGCCTAAACCTGTTTTCATGGGAAGAAATGGAGGTCTGTAGCATCCAATTCAGACCCACCAGATTAAGGACAGCAAAAAAATGATTTGTAACCACCTGACTAAAATAAATCTGCAAGGGTTAAGAGACCTGACTTGTGCCAAAAGCATTAGCCAATCTTGAGAATCCCTGGAAATCACAGCTGGGAACCTAAATTTTGGATGAATGTGAGGTTCTTCACTTCTTGTCCTGGCTTTATGTGCCACTAAATTAGTCCCATTTCATGTTATAGAATTGTTGTGAAGCTGAACATAACTTCCCATATATTTGTTCATGACCCATTTCAAAATCAAAACATGTTTTAAATACTTTATACACCCATTACTTTTTATTATGAGGTGCTGCTCATACGGATAGCACCAAGTTTTATGGCAACACATCATTTGATGCAAACTCTCTTTTGCTGTAATATCATCCCCTTGAATAAGAACTGCTCTGCTGCACTACACAACACCACTCTACTTCAAACACAGTTTTGTACCCACAGTTAAACTTTTGGCAAGAAGATCAGGCTTTCTATTATGGTCTTCTCAAACGTTGAAAAAAAAACTTCATTATGTTCACTTAAAAATCATTCTCCCATTTTTCTTTTATTTTCTTCAATTAACAGATTTTTTTTTTTATTTTTACATGGGAGACAATGAATGCAAATTGACAAAAAGTATCGAGAAGGAGTAACAGTCAAATATGAAATCAGAAAATACTGAGCAAAATTGACATTTTGGCACAAATTCTGTTTACATGGTCTTCATGAGACAAGGTTGGACATGGGAGTGTTCCTATGAAAGAGAACAGTCAGAAAACCTGGTTCAAAGAGGAGAGGGTGGCAGTAGTAGCAATGCAGCTCATTTGAAATGCTTAAGCAGATCTGTCCTTTCTAGGTTAGCAGCAACCAGCAGGAAAACTAACTCTGTCATTGCCAAAACACCACTTTTGGTGTTTTCAGTATTCTAACATCTGCTATCCCTGTCTCTTAACAAGCACTGAGGCACTTGTTCACAGAACAGAAATCCTGTTTTTCCAGTCAGCCTCTGCTTTCTCTGATGGTTTCACTGTAAGAACACATATTTTCTGATTCAACATTTATATGCAAGAGCCCTTTACAAGCTCCTTGTGTTTCCCTGCCTATGCAAACACACAGGCAGCAATGCTGTGACATTTCTCAACAGTTTAATTATCTTTTTTCCATCATCTTGGGCTAAGACAGGAAAGCATAATCTTACTGAATGTTTCTATTAGTATAGAGACTTTGAAGAATATTTCTACTAACAATTTTGATTAATTTCTTCTGTTTTTCAAGGATGAGGCAATTTTTTTTTGCCTTAAGTTCACTTTCTCTGTTTTTTTCCACACAAAAAATGTACCAAATAAAAAAGGGGATTTCATCTGGTACATTTTTTTCCAAAAAACCACCACACACTCTTCACAGACGTGTACAAAACTAACAAATAATTAACATCTTTTTGAGCCAGCATTACTGCACATTCCACTGCACAGTTATAGAAAGACAAAAACAAAACAAAGAGAAAACAAAAACAGAACAAAACTTCCTTCGTCCCTTTGAAATCTTTCCATATTTATTTATCTCAGTAGAGTATTTGGATTTCTCAGACAAACACAGCACACAGCAGTCAAGGTCCAAAACCCAAAGAGCACTTAAGGAAACAGAATAGGTGTCAGTCACTGACATTTCATTTAATGTGTGCTCTTCTCCACTGGAGTGTTGTATTTCTTCTGTGGGGGTTTGTTACTGCTAACAAATTTTTCTTTGTTCAGCTCTTTATTCAGTAGAAGAAATAAGGTTCCATGATCTGACTCTTTCTATGATGTATTCACAACTTCAAGCAGAGAAAATAGTAATTGCAAATGCATTACCTGTAGAAAATTAATTCTCATTTATTCAGGCTAATGAAAGGACCACACAAATGTGAGCTTCTCCCCTGCCAGTAACAACTGAACAAAGAACAATAAATTTACTGGATTAAGTGATTATAGGAAGATGAGTAACTTTTAAAAGTGCAAAAAATTCCAAACTAGTAGCAAGAAAATTGGCTAGGAAAGGTTCAACAAGATGCCTTCAAGAAAAAGTAGATAAAGAAGAAGCACTACAGTGTAAGACCTGTGGGAAAGCAATTAAGATATTTGTGTTGATAGCCACAATGCCCAGATGCCTGCAAATTATCTAAATCAACAGTCTACTTTAAAGAAATTGTACTTGCACCTCATTGTCTTTATCTTGCATTCTTGCTCTGTCATTGCTTTATTGTCAATCTTTCTTTCTTATTTCTTTCCTTGTCTTCTTTTTGTAGAGCTGGGCAGTGTAACTTTAGCCTCCAATCACAAACACTAATATAGATGCAGTTATTAACTATTTCTCCTCAACATTTTCTTCCCCTACCCTCATCTTAATCCCTGTGCAAGTATATTTCCTCTTAATTTAAATTCCCTTGATATTATATTCCTGGCTGACAGCAGTCTGAAAAGAACTTCTCCCCCCAAAAAATTTAATAATACTCTTTTTGAAGTAAAAACTCTGATGACATCAAGTTTCCCTTAAGTTGGCCTGAAATCATAGTTTGATAACAGCAGCAGAAATATTAAATCTGTAGACATTTAGAGTTTAATTTCTCATAAAGTTGTTCAGTGTATTTACCAGCTGCCAAGAAGGTAAACACTCATAAAAAGCCTTTCTGGCCAAAGACAGCTACAAGTTTAGAAAAATTGTTTTTGCTTTGTTCATAAAACATGTTTTCATTCAACATTGCTTTCCCTCTCCCCCAAGAAGTATACAAAAGAACCATAAGCTTTTTGTAAAAGCTGTTTTTCCTTGGGGAGAATAACTAAATACCTCAGGGGAGAGTTTTCATGCTTATTTCAAATTAATTTAAACCTGGCTGCTGATGCTGGTAAGCCTCAGCTCCAAGATGTCCCAGAGAGATGAAGAGCACACAGCACCAATGTGCTGTGGTTCTTAACCCTCTGAAGTTAGAACAAGAAGTTCAGAACTTCTTGTGCCCTGGGACTAGGATTGGGTGAGCTGTCTGGGCTGCAGATCTTGACCACATGCTCCAAGCTTTTAAACTTGGTAGATATTTCCTCACTGAAGGGTTTGCATCAATCTCTCACAATACTGGCAATCCATACCTTGACATCCATACTCTATTTTTCTCTTGCTGCAGGTTGTTGATGCACACACTCCCAGCATGTTTTCATTCAAAATATCAATGATAAAGAAAATGGCATCAAAACTGGAAACTTCCACTGCTCTTCTTCAGAAAACCCTGTCCCCCAAGCTCCTAAAAGCACTGTCAGATAGCCAGCCTCCATCTTGATGTTCTCTTTTCATTCTTCTTTTTCTTACCCTTATTCTTCCCTGTGTTTCTTTTCTTTCACCCATCACTTGCTTCCTTTCCTTACTGCTTGTTATGTTTGACAGATGACCTGGATGATCAGACTCCTTTTAAAAGCTCATGTTTGCTAAATTATAAGATATCAAAGCTATTCTTTCCATACATTTTTTTCTGAAATAGCAACACAGTCATTCAGGTCAAGAGAACAGGAAAAACAGCGTCATTTTCTGAAAAAAATTCATTGGGTAGAGTGGCAAAATCTGAAAACCCTGCCCAGGTAAGAGAGGTCTCTCATCTCTCCACCCACTCAACTATAGAGGAATTAATATTTTGCAGATGGCTTATCTCATTCATCAGCCTCCACAAAACATTTCTTGCTTTGCCCTCTCCTTCAGGGGAATTAATATTTTGCAGAGAGTTTCCTTCTTGCTCCCTTTCTCATTTATTGAAAGTGTAGCCATATGTAACTTGCCATTTGCTATCTTAATTCTCCTCTTGGTTTTGACATCACAGTTGGAGGTCTGAGCATTCCCTTTACTCCCTGTCCTGATAGCTGCAAAGAATCCCTTCCCTTTCTTCCTGCTCAAGACTAAAACTAGAGAGCAACGTTATTTCTTACAATTATGTTGATATTTACTCTGTTTTTTTATCCTAAAGGATGCTTCTGTTTTAAAATTAGTATTATTGCTTCAAATCAGCATCAGAGATGCAAATGAATGAAAGAAAGTGTCAGGAATTCTGAGATATTAGTGTACTACAGCCTCTTATTGCTATTAGATACTGAAAAATTCTCCCATGTCAATTAGGTACCTTCTTTTTTGCCAGGTGCTCAATTTTTGCAAACTTAGTTTAGGATCCCTCTGCATATTTTATTGGATTATTGAACTAACTGGGAGCAGAAGTTCTTGGGGAGTCTGTGCCTATGCTCAGTGCTGCTGCTCTCTTTTTGATAACTGCATTTCAAAGTCTCCACTTGCAAAACAAGGGTGACAGCAAGTCCCTGAACTGCTATGTAGAATGCGACCAACAAAGGAAAAAAAATGGTGAAAGTGAGGTCAAGTGATAGGAAAAAACATGTAAGGCATTAAAGCCATGATGAATCAGAGGACAAACCCTTTCCCAGCTTTTAGAGACTACAATGAAACATTAATGACAGGCCATGCCAAAATACCAGACTTGTTGGACTCGGGAGATGACCCGTGAAAACCACACTGACACTCTTGAGTCAAGCAAAGTGTTTGGCTGGTCTTGATGGATTTTTGTTTATCAAATCCCTTATAAGCTTTATGTCCTTTACTGGACCTGAAAAAAAAGCTATTTTAAAATTATTAAAAGTTTTAAATACCATTTTTCTTCTGGCTTAATTGCAGTTCAGCAGAGGCAGGTAAACCAAGTGTTGGGAAATGTCAAAAGGATTGATAATAACAAGCAGCGTCAGAGTTGGGAGGGGACCTGGACTGGTCTTGAAGTTAGATATTTCTCTCTAATAAATTTCAAGTGAAAAATAAAATTTGCATCTCTGTTCTATGTATAAAGGAATTTCCCTTTGGCAATAGATAGATGGCCATGTGCTGTGCTAGACTGTGCTAGATTAGGTACCTCTGGATTAAACTGAGCTGGGCACCCACTCTGTTTACAGAGACACTGAGAATTAATGACCCCAGCAAGGTCAGTGTCCAACTTCCTATGGTGTCAGTGAAAAAGTTCCCAGCAATTCATTTTTAGAAAACTCTAGTCCACACTTCAGTATTTTTTCATCTTCCTTTTCCGTGGTAATGTAAACTAGGATTACTTGGAAGTCCACTAAAGCCTACAGACAGTAGCAATGACTTTCAAGACAGAAGGAGTTTAGTATGTGGAAGTTGTGTTTCTTCATGCGATATGTGGAAAAGTTAGATAGCTATGGTTTTGATCTAGATATATTGTTTTTCAATGAGGAAGAACACTCACTTTAAGCCTTTCATTCATCTGGCCTATTTCAAATGTTTCTGTTTCTGTTGAGTTTATACAATGGACTGGCTGGCTTAGCCAGCAACAAAGTCCCACAGCCACTGTCTCACTGCCCTTACCCTAGCAGGATGGGGGAAAGAATTGGAAAAGTGAGACAGATAAAGGCAGCTTTATGGAAAAGGAAGAAAATTATAATAGTGCTATGAAAGAAGTAGAATATGCAAAACAAGATGAATGATGCAATTGCTCTCCATTCACTGACCAATGCCCAGGCACTTCTCAAGCAGCGGTCCCCAGCCAGCTTCCCCCATGTTTGTGTATTCAGAGGGATGTCATATGGCATGGAATATCCCTTTGACCAGTCTGGGTCAGCTGTCCTGGCTGTGTCCCCTCCCAGCTTCTTGTGCCCCTCCATCCTCCTCACTGGCAGGGCATGAGAAGCTGAGAAGTTCTTGACTCTGGTAGAAACACATCTCAGCAACAATGAAAAACATCAGTGTGTTATCAGCATTATTCTCATACTAAATCCAAACCACACTATTTTATCTTCGACTAGGAAGAAAATTAACAATATTCCAGTCAGAATGAGAAGTGCCTTTCTCCAGTACAAAGTCTGGGTAATCAGCTCATACACACAAATCTCCATCTGGTCAAATGAGACAAATTCTCTGTCCTATCAGAGAGTGCTACTCCTTCAAATTAATATCCATAGTGCCTTCTGACAATGTGCCTTTCTCTAATGTCCTAACAACCTGGCAGGAGAGATGGGATGGATGCAGAGAAGTTTGGGAAGAAAGTTGTATTTATATCCATTTCCTTCTCTTGAAGCTAGTAAAATTCTTAAGCAGCACAGAGGCTGCAACTAGACTTAATTATTGATTGTCAAGGATCCTTGAGACCTTCCTAGGGAGGCCTCATGATGAGTACAAACTACTGTGCATCATTATTGTCACTGAAAGATTTACAAGATGAATGTTTTCTACATGCATCAATTACTAACCCAGCTCTTGCACTTAGAGCTTTGAACCAAATTTAACATCTCCAAAACATCTACTGCTGTTTGTCAGTTAAATCTAAAACTTGCATCTCGTAGCTCAGGAAAGAAAAGTATTTACTTCAGGTATCTAATTTTACTCTTTTCACTGCCGGCCCCAATGGCTTAGAATTATATTTTTGCATGAACTTATTGCAGTTTGCATTACTGTGAAGCCACTTTGTTTACTAGAACCACCCTCCCAGAAACAACTTTATTAATAAATCTGATGCTGAGTTAAATAAAGGCTCAGGTCTGCAATAATGGCAAAAGGAAGTTGCCATCCACTTCTTTTCTGCAGGAGTTATTATTTTCTGTTGGGTTTTCTGAGGCATTTTTAAGCAATCTTCTGCCCCTACTATCCAAAGCAGTGATCAGAGGTGGTTTTCAGCCAGAAGCACACCTAAGGCCAGATAAATCCATCTCTAGATTATTTGAAGACACCAAATTGAACATCAGCTGTTGCTGACACTGGCTGTGATTCTTTATTGGCACAGTATATTTAGTTTTGCAGCATATACTCCCTCATTTCCTTATAACCAAATGTTTACACTCCAGCATAAACAAAAAGTTTTATGTCTTGTGGTGAAGGATCACAGGACCCCTTTCTGCCTCTGCATGTAATAATGAAGTTTGGGCTACAAGACTGATTTATTGCAGGTAAGAAAAGAGCCTGATAAATGTGAAAACCTACACACAACCAAGAAATATATCTTCCAAGTTTTTGTTAGGAATATCCTACACAGGTTAGAAAGGATAGAAAAGATGAACTGTTTGTTTCTAATACCAGAAGTTATTTTGCCTTCCTGTTGTTTCTGCAATATTGATATGCTTAAAGCCTGCTGGCTTTTGTAAGCTGTCATCAGATTTAGCCATGTAAAACCAGAACTGAGTCTATTTAGCTTTGTACCAAACTGTTTCAGAGCAAGTGAAATGTGAGTTCAGCTGTACTGACAGTCTTGTGGGCAACCCCCTTTGTCTTTTGCTTTGTTCTTCTAAACCAGTGTTGTTTTTACCATCTTCCTGAGGTAGATTTAGATCATGATATCTAGCTCTAAACTCTGAACTGATTCACATTCAAGGGTTAGATGTTGGGCTTTCATAGCATGGTCTTTTTGTGGCAAAAAAAGGTCATGTGTCAGATGGAATGTGTGTTAAGGGCATTGGATATCATACCATCAAAAGTGAAAAAGCT
Organism: Erithacus rubecula; assembly: GCF_903797595.1. Lineage (NCBI taxonomy): Eukaryota > Metazoa > Chordata > Aves > Passeriformes > Muscicapidae > Erithacus > Erithacus rubecula. The sequence goes on from NC_136687.1 coordinate 53,741,979, forward strand.
CAATCAGTGTTATTAACTAGCATAGCTCAGTAGCAGCCCTGGCAATATTTATGGTTTTTCTGAACAATTTGAAAGACTTTCACTCATCTTTTCAGATTTCTTTCTTTATCAGGCTTCTTTATTTTTTTCAAATGTATACTTTTAGCCTTCTTGCAAATAGGAATCCTTAGTATTAACACAGAAGACGTGAAAATACAACACAGTGCCTAAAGATCTTTCACTGGCTAAGAGGGATGCTTTTTATCCAATGTCATAAGTTCAGATGTGTTGCTGTTTTTGGATCAAGGGTATAACATGAAATTATATAGCTCTAGGCAAACAGCCTGTCAGAAGTTTTTCATCAGATTAATTAGAAATTGGTTTTGCTCACTGAAAATTAATTCAGATTTTGGGAAGCCAGGACTGCATAAAGCAATATCAGTTTCAGAGCATTTTGACAGCTTTTGACTAAAGCTGAAGTCCTAATTTTGGAATTCATTTTATATATTACTTTCAGCTGGCTTTTTTCACCATTTTGGTATGGGCGCTTATTTCTTAAACCAGATTATTTTACTGGTTTGAAATAAATTGAAGCTCTATATAATTCCTTCCTTAGCACTGGATATGCAAAGGAAGCTGCAAGCTGACATCGTATTTGTAGATTTTAAGCTATCAGTTACAGTCTTCTTCAATTTCTGTGCTCACAGGTGTGACAGGAATCTAGATAAGACACTGTATGATATACTTGATGCAACCATCCATCCTACATTTAGTCTCAAGTGAATTTCTCCACTAATCTGTTATTTCTCTGTATATCTCATGTCAGCACACCACAGATTAACTCCCTAAATTCAGAATCTGTCACCTTTTGTCTGGAGTGAGATCACTTTGCTTTATGTTGTCTCATTGAAAGCCACAAGTCACAGCACATCTCATTTAAGGATGGAGTCCTTCCTCTGTGCACTGCCCCTGCAGTGTCAGCCACAAACAGGGGTTCAGAACTGTGTATAAAAAAATAAGGGAATGCATGATTCCCCTACCTGTGTTTACACTGTGGTGCAGCCAGTTCCAAAGGGTGGTGAGGAAATAGCAAAAATAGAGTCAGAATTGGGTTGTATTTCACTGGTGTTGTCACAATCTGCCTCAGGGTCCTCCATGGGGGACCTTCAACTCTTGAGAGCTGCAGGTATGAGCAGTGGAAGAGAAAGAAGTGTGTGATGTGAGATGGTGAACACCTGAGCATCCCATCCAATCATTGAAATTTTAGAGCTTCCTATACATTCTGAATACAAGAATTTAAATTTCCCTGGTCTTTGTTTTCTCCTTTTCTTCTCATAATAAGTTTTCATCAATCTCTTTAGAGAGAACTGAGGCAAAATTGCTTGGTCTGCATGTCTTAACTAAACCACCCTTAATCTTTGTCCCACCCTCACATAATAGCCATTCCACTTGTTACCATTGTTATACTTTATTGGAAAGAAGAGCACTTTCTGACTTGGGACAAATCTTCCCTTAGCCCAAAACCTTCTGATGCAAAGTTGTGTTCTCACAGAGAAAGGTTCAGCTCTACTGTAAATCTCCCAGATATATTATTTTCACCTGGACAGCATTTTGGGATAAAGATACCAATTATTTCCATTTTCAGAACTCTGTCATTCAGTGCTCCATCCTCATGGGCACAATGGTTCATGAAAGCTTGGGAGCTGCTTTGCACAGTGGCTTCTTAAGTACTCCACTACAATAAGGATAATGCATCTAACAGTCAGAGGGGCTGTATTTGACATTTTATGACACACAGCATAGCTGCAAGGTGATGTGGGTCTTGTAAAACATGTCTGTGCTGAGAAGAATATGGGCCTTGGCTTTTATTCACCTTTAACAGGGAGGTGAGCCATGCCACTAGATCATTTCAAATATGTGAAATGTGAAAAAAAACCACCCAAATTTCAAATTTCTGTTAGAGGCTACCTTCTCTTGACACAGTTGTGGGTAAGAAGGGAACAGGAATGATACAATATTGGCAATAGTTGTCAGTATTCAGAACTGCCCGCAGAAGCTTCTGGGCATCAGTCATGCCAACCAACTCAACCTCCTCATCTCAAAGAAAATTTATGCACTTAATAGCCCCCATGTCCTGAGAAAATGTTTCTGTGGTGTTGGGGGAAGCAGGAGAGCAGAAGCTCCTGCTTTCCCTCAGCCTGTACCTCCTGGATGGCAAAATGCTCTGTTCCAGCTTTTCCACAGGAGCTGCCAGACTCATCCTAATCCTCCTACAAAGGAGCAGAATATTTTGCTAAGGTACTCAAATAAATCTAACTCATTCTTCCTTCCAGCAGAACCTGGGGCTTTGCATCCCAGAACTGCTTAGGGGAAGAAAGGACAGGAGGGAGTAACATGGAGACGGGTTCACCTTTACTCCAAACCCCAGAATAAGTACTGCGATCATTTCTGGGAGGCAGAGAAGGACCTGGAGCAAATCCAACTGGATGATGCACTTCAAATTCCCCCAGAGTGCCAATTATGGCACAAATAAAGCTAAGATAGTTTTAAGGCTGAGACTAACTTAAGGGTAAAAAATAAGACATTACTGAGACATTATGTATTTCCTAAAACCCATCATTACACAGTCAAGAAATTATCATCAATAATTTCATTTAATTGCGAGCTAATTTCTTCCTTAAATATAACTTACACACACTTTCAATTATCTTTAATGGTGTGAATAGCTTGAAGAAATGTGGTTACTCGCTAAGAGAACTAAGAACCTTCAGCAAAAAAAAAAAAAAAAAAAAAAAAACCAAAACAGTAGCACAGATGCTAAATTTCTTAAAAGACATAACTTAAAATTAATTTTTGGTCCTAAACTAATTAATGGCTTACTTGTAAATTCTAATAGAATTTCATTCCACCCTGAGAAGATAAGTGCTGTAAATTGAGGAGAATGTATGTTTTTCCAGTGTGATGTGAAAGGTCAAGCTTAATTTTAAATGTAACCTAAAATTCAGACTGTCCTAAATGGAGGGGGGAAAGTGATATATCTTAATAGGGAAAAAGAAAAATCTGTATAATTTAAGCTGTGGCTTAATGTTTGAGATATGTTTTTGAATCTTTGCCCTTTCTCTCTGCCATCACCCTACTTTGATCTTAGGTAAATTGCTCTGCCTGTTTCTTCCAAACTGTACAGCAATTAATTATCACACTCCAGCCTCATAAATATTAAGAAAATAACTCAATTTAGAGATGCTGGGACTCAAAGTCCAAGCAGACACAGAAATATTCAGAACAAAGTGCTCTATTAGGTGCAGCAACTACTGACATTTAACAGTACTTATAGCTACTTCTAGCAGAGCTTTCTTTTGTTTCTTGTTTGTTTATGAACTACACTGTGTGGCAGAGTTCAGCAGCTTTAGGCAGGACAGGCACCTCTAATCAGACTTAGAGCTTCTTACAGTGAACCAGATTCTTCTGGGCCCAAGAAGTTGTTTTCCTGGTTCATGCCATGATGTCTGGTCTTCCAGAGCCTAGAGCTCTCCGTGTGCTCCTAAAATCCACCTTTAACCTATTTATTGGAATACTTTCACATATACCACAGAAGAGCACCTGGAAAGATGCTGGCCAAAAAAATCAGGAAAGAACCTGCTCAAAAAATTTGGGTCTTCATGATAACATAGCAAAAGGATTTTATTTAATCACACAATGCAAAATCATGAATCATGAGCAAAGACATGGCAAAGTCAAGGTGTGTATGATGATCATGCTCATAAAGCATGAAAAACAAAATATTTGGTGAATATCAAATATCATTGAATTCTAAATATGGCACCATGAACAGAAGCAGAGGTCACACCTCATCTATTCAGGCTCCATGGTTAAGTTTTTAAAACAGTTTAGACATCTGCTGATGGGAAATATACTCAAATACCAGAACAGCTCCTTTATTACCAGCAGCAATAAAAGGGTGTCTACAAAAGAAAATGGAATATAATATTTTAACTTTCTGTTGAATACACTTACTGAGTAGAGGGCACCCCTAGTGTTCCTTCTCATATTTTGCACCTGAAAATCCCTGACTCCTGTCTACCCCATAGCTGTGGTATATTATAATTTTACAGCTTTATAGCTTTAGCAAAAAATAGATTGCATTGATTTAGGCACACAGACTGTAATAGTTACTTGTATGATAGTCATTGTTATCCCATTCTATCCCTATGGTTACAATAAACTATTAGTTTACATTAAATAATGTAACTTGATTCACTGTCACTCTAAGAATTAAATTATAGGTCTACCTAGATTAATTTCCAGCAGTTACAATGATTTCCCCAATGAAATTATTCATTTCAGCATCCATCTAAATTGATTTCTTTGGGGAAAGAAGATAGGAAGAAATATGCATATGCTTAAACTTTCCTTTGCATAAAGTGATACAGTCAGTTGGATATTGTCTATAGGCTAGCAGAATATATGAAAGCACTTCTTATATGAAAACTCTACTCAGCCTGTCTCCTTCAGTGAATGTTCATATCTGAATGTACAATCCTTATAGCAGTGCAAAAAAAGTTCTGTATCATGTAAAGATTTCTTCTGTTATCTTTATGTTAATGCAAAGCCACTCTGTAGTCAGAGCCATGTTTCCAGATCTGAGGACAGGTGGCACATCCTAAGCAATCTGCAAAGCTACAAATTTGGTGGCATCTTTATGACTCATATGACTCAGAGGATTCTCTACAACATTATGTGTAAAGCAGGAAATAAGTTGTCAACTTAGACATCTAATTCGCGTAGCTTTTTTTTGTTTGTTTTATACAGCAGTGGATGGCTGTCTACATTTTGTGCTTTGTGCTCCCATCTTGACTGCAAGATTTTAAGGGAATCTTCATGACATCATTCCTTCATTTAAAAGACACTGCTCAAAGTACAGAAAAATAAGAGTAATGTCCATGTTCAATATGAGAAAATACAATAGTAGCTGCAACTGTTTAAATCAAAGATTAGTCCAAGCCAGTGTTTTGCCTTTAAGATAAGCATAGCTGATCCTTCCTCATGCGTGCAATCTCATGTCCTAAAAACAGCTTATATTGTCATCCTGAGACAAAGACTCAAGTCACGCTCATGGACCCTGGATATGACCTATATCTTTCTCAACTAATTTATTCTTAAGCTGTTCTTTTAGGAGTTCTACAGGTTATCTCTATATTGTGCAGGGAAAGCTGTTCCATTTCCATCATCCTAAACTTACTGTATATAGCAGTTTCTTAGAAGACTTTCAGCCTTTCCCCCCCCCCTTTTTTTTTTTTTTTTTTTTTTTTTTTTTTTTTTTTTTTTAAAGAATGAGCAACTTTTCCCAATTTTCTGTCTCTCCATCATAGAATCATGGAATGGCTTCAGCTGGAAGGGACTTTTAATGACATCTAAGTCCAATCTCTTTTTCATAAATTTCCCTTGCACTACTGGAAAACCACAAGGAGTTCCATCAGAGCCTTCTCTGCCTTGAACAACCCCAACTCTCTCAGCCTGTCTTTGCAGGAGGCATGCTCCAGCCTTCTGATCATCTCCATGGCCTCTTCTGGACCTGCTCTAACAGATTCACATCTTTCTCATGCTGGAAGCTCCAGAGCTGAACACAGTACTCCGGGTGGGTTCTCACATGGGCAGAGTGAGAGGAGGAGAATCACCTCTCTCAATCTGCTGGCCACAGCCCTTGTGGCCACACATCAGCTGTCATGTCATACAGCAGCACTAGATCACCTCTTCTGAAAGGAAAATCGACACCAAAAGACTGTATGGAAATGTTATTGCTTATCATAGTCATGTCATATCACAGAAACAGATGGGAGCAGTATATTCAGATTAGTCACCAGAAAAGGTTGTGATGAATTCTAGAGCAGCTGGCAAAATTAGGTGGAGGTGGGATGAACTGGCAGAGCAGTTCAATAAAAGAATGTTGAAGGGAGAAGAGACCAGAAGGAATAAACACAGTGAGGGCATATTTTTCAAAATATATTCTCACTCTGTATCCCAAAACTGTGAAACAGAAATGGTACAGAAAATTATAGAGAAATTATTTAATGCATTGAGATAATGTGAAGATTGTTTTCTCAGAGGGAATCCCATTCAATTCTGGTTATCTACAGGGAGGGGGAAAAAAAAAGAAAGAAGAGACAAAAATGGAAGAGGTTGTGAAAAGAGGGATTAAATCAGCTGGAGAATCATTGAAGAAGGAAGGTCATATAGGGACTCTTTCACATGAAAGAGCTAAAGTTACAAGAGAAGAGAGGTAGAAGCATAAAAAGTGGTTGTTGCCCATGAATGTTTTAGAGAAAGTGAAGTGTACTTCTCTTAGGTCTTTATTTAGAGAATGTATTCAGTGAACTAGAAATGCAACAAACAGTGTAAAGAAGGAGCAGATAATTTTTTTAGAACAAAAACAAGGAATTTCTTGTATTTCTTGAAAACCTATATACTACGGACACACAAAATTCCCATGGATGCATCATTTTATGATTGATGCTATAAGTCTTTCTATGTGCCAAGAAAAGGCCATCCTCACCAAACATTAACTGCTCTTGGAAGAACTAATCCTGGAGAAAACTTTGCACTTGTGTAAGGTTGGTTGTGGCAAGTTGTTCAAACATTTGTGTGACACTGATTCCAAATTACTTCATTCCATAAATGACAAGTCTCAATGAACTCAGTCAACTACAGTTGAAGATCAGTTTTCAGTCCTGCCCTGGATGACTCTATGACTCTATCTAGAACCTCAATAGTAACTTATTTCTTCTTTAGTTAAGCAGATATTAAAAAAAAAAAAAAAAAAGAAAAAGAAAAAGAAAAGAGCTCACTTTTGCAAATTTGCTTACACAAGAGCAGACTAAAAATTCTAATCTGTCTGTAGAAATAACAATTTGTTTAGTATTTCATCCAACTTGAGTTCAGACTATGACTTTATTAAACCTTTCAGTAGGGAGGCTTTCTCAAGTCATAATGTACTTCTCTGCAGAAACACAAACCACTTGTGACCACTTGAATTGAATTCAAAACATTTCTCTGGATCAAATTATGCAGTAACAGAGTGTTTTGACTACACTTTATCTGTATGGCAATTTGCTTGTTATTGATGATTGTTTATACATATATATCCACAGGCAAGAAATACACATGGTGTATCTATACACTAACCAGAAAAATTGTTTTTTTTTAAATATTTCTAACCCCAAGTCCTAATAACAACAACTATTAGGATTTCTTTTCTGCTGCAGTGTGAAGATTTCATTCAAATTGCTGCGTGCTGTGCCCCATTGTATTACAGTCATGCACACTTCAGAACAAGCAGACTTTAAGTTCTTCCCTGTTCATATTGGTGGACAATGAGACAAACTTCCAGAATACAAAACTGAAGCATTTTATTTTTGCAAATGGACAAAACTTTCCTATTCAGGTAGTACTTCAAGAGAATTTAAGTTCTTAGACTGAAATTTTTGATTGTAAGGAAACAAAAGCTGGTAAATAAACTCTGTGTCAGAGGGGATACTGTCCCATATATTCAAGAGGCACATGCAAAGTAGTGGAAAAAGCAGCTATACCTTTCCCATGAGCTGAAAGTGTGACATAGAACACAGAAAATGAAATGGATCAGCTGGGAAAATTGTAGAAACATGGGCAATAAGGTGCAGCTGTACACAATTCTAATGTTTTGGACTACTGCTGGAAAGTCTAGAAATGATCTCAGCATCACGATTTTGCAACTGAACTAGTTGGTATCTAGGAGTAGGTGGACACAAAATTATACTGAGATTGCCTCATGGCCCACCACTAATTAGGGTTTCTGAGCATGGTATTGCCTTATGACAGTGGGTGGAAAACACTTTCTCCTAAAGAACACCTAGTGTCTATAAAGAACTCATGCATCAGTTCTAGTTATTCGGTGACTTTTTTTCCCCAAGCTTCATACACAATAGAAAATTAAAATTAAATGCCCCTGTTTCTTTGTAGTAGTCTAAATTCTGTTTGTGGTTTTGTATCCATGTACTGGATGCTTGCATTGAAGTGTGAGACTTACACTGGGTTTTGTGAGTGTTGCTTTAATTAGTTCTGCTTCCATGAGACCCTAAGTATCATGAGATGCAGCAGATGAGGGCAAGGAAAATATTCATAAAACAAGTGAGGTCACTTCTGTAAATGTTTCACAGCTTTTCCAATATAGGAATTGACACTGTCAGATGGCCTATGCTGAAGATGTGTTGGCTCAAACTCTTTAAAGAAAAAATATATAACCCTCTTCCATTCACTTCTTCCTGATGGTAATTCACTGAGGCTGGAAGGAGAAAATTACATGGAGAACTATACAGGTATTTTTATCTGTTATTCTATATGCCAGAAGGAAAATCAGGTCTGTTGTCTTGCACCAAAATAAACACCAAAACAGACAAACATAGTCATGATAAGGGTAAGGAATCCTGGAGGCCTGGTGACATATGAGGGCTGGAGGAATGCTCAGACAGCTACTTCTTCATCAGGTTAAAAGAACTTATAAATTTAAACATCAGGTTAAAAGAACTGATAAAATGCAAAGTGGCAGAGGGAAATAAAAGGCTTATTAAATATATCCCCCCACCATAACACTCCCTGCCATCAGGCAGAACTGCAGAGATTGCAGGTGGCCAAAAGGCAGGGGGAGTGATGAGTTTTTACACACCCATTTTAACACAGCAGTCCTTGAGGGGAGTAGGAGGATGTGTAGGCAAGCAATATAAGGGCCACACATGCCCAAACCAACCAAATGTCACATGAAGGTACAAAAATACAAGCTGAACTCATTACCACCTGATCTCAGATAAACTAAACTGTCTTAATAGAGGTGGCTTAAAAATGATAATGTTTCAGTGGAGTTTTGTTTATTGACACCATCTGATATCCTATGATATTGCTATGGCAACTGGAAAAAATACCCTGCTACTGGCATTTTGTGTTAAATGACTGCAGTTAATGAGGAGCCTGTGTTAAAGGTCACATTCTCAGGAAAAAAAAGTCTTTGAAAAATGCCTGCTAACACTCTCACTTAGGATAAGTCTGGTTCAGCCAGACTGCCACAAACTGTTATGGGCATCTTCTGAAAGGAGAAAAAAAAAAAAAAGAGGGAGGGGTGTCTCACAATAAGAGCTAATGGGTTCTCTAAGAATTATAGCTGTCACAATCCAAATGACTTGTACAGCTTTCATGCCACTAAAACCATTTGGAAAAAAGATAATAATTGCTTCTCCATGTACAGAACAGAATTTTCTTCTTTCCAGTGACAATTTGAACCCCCAATTAGTTTGAAAATTGAAGCAAGTCATTTCAGAAAGCTGCCACATGGCATCTGATGAACCAAGATGGCTTGAGTGTCATTTGCTGTTGACTTTTGCAGGCAGGATTCCAGTGATAGCAACAGGACATTTGCATCAAAGACAGGCACAGAAAAAATGATCTCATGAAGAAATCTAAATTGGGAAAAAAAAGATGGAGAACATAGATCTGTAGTTCCCAGGAAACATATTACAATTCAGTGAAAATATTTTTTTGGACAGCCAATGTAAATATACTGTAAAACATATACAAAACCTCCCCAAATTACAATTCATCTCAAAAATAATTTTAAAAAATGAAAACAATTTTGCATTAGCTTACCTCCCCCCTCCCACCCCATTCAGTATTTCAAGTGCAAACTTGAAAAATTTTTCAGACTAACATGATCCAGTCCCTTGACCTACTAAAAGACATGTATTTGGTGTCAGCTGTTTGTCCCCTTCTTTGATATGTCTTCTGTCCATATAAAATATTTCTCACCAAGCTGTATGACCCTTCCTATATATTGGATTGTCCAAGGATGCTGAGATGAAAGGACATCCTAGGGATGTCCTAGGAATGTTCACCAGACAAAAGCCTAAATGAATACTGGGAAAAAAAAAAAAATTAAGAGTGTCTGACTGCAGCCTGAGCTACTGAGAATGATGCTAATAATCCATGAGAAAAGTGTTATATCTTGAGCCATTTGCAAAGCTTTCAGTGTATTTTTGATGACATTTCCTGCTGTCATCCAAGGAACTTTTGACCACAGATGGGCAGTGAGTGAGTTGACAATGAAGTAAATTTTGTGGAGGGGGTGTGGAGCAGCACAGCGTGGGAATGTTAATCCAGGAATGCTCTGAACAGGAAGACACTGTGAGGTGGCAAGGACCACAGAGCAGAGACTCATCCTAAGCTGACTTGTGCCTAGTGCAGCCATGGCACAGTAATGTCCATCTATGTTCACCACTTCTATCTTCATTATTGTATGATTTGAAGCACTGACAGACACATTCATCTTCTAACAGAGCTCTTTTCTGACAGACAAGCTGTACATGCTACCTTGTCTCACTATTTTTGGCCTTTTTTTTCAGAAATTCTCATCTCAGATGAGTTTAAATGCCATAGTTGCTTTGTTGTCCATCTCTAGTGCAGCCAGTAGAGTCAGTAAAACCTGGGTTGAGTGTTCAGCACATGAGCAGTCATCATTCAGCACACCCCAAATGTGTGTGAATCTGCCCCTGCAGGACACCACCTCTCTGGAGAAAGCACACAGAACCCACTACAGACAAGAGGCAGTCTTTCATCCTAGGTCAGTCTGTGCATACTACAGCAGATCAGGACCACTGTCCCCTCCCCAGCACCACCAGGAGGATGAAAGGCCATTTCCCCCTCCCTGCCCTGGCTCTGCAGGTGGGAAGCACATTAACAAGCAATGCAGGTACTTATCCAAACCCTAACACAGAAAGAAAGAAAAACCTGATCTTCCCAGCCTCCCAGGGCACTCTGTATATCTTCATGGGCCAGATGGTAAATGCCTTTTACTATCCCCAGAGGAGCCACATTTCCAGCAGCACTCAATACCTGTTAAGATCCGTGAAAAAGAAACCTATTTTTTATCTGCTTTGTACCCAGGCACCCAGTTATTTTATCACTATGCACTTAAACATCTGGCTTTAAAATATTAATATTCAGCTTTAATCAAATGTTAGATTAATTGTCAAAGTTTTCAAACACATAAGCTGCAATTTATCACATTCTCTGAATCAGGGACCTGTATAATTATATTATTGGATTAGCAGTAGTAAGACAACATGATTTTGTGTAAGGTTTTCCTTCAAATTGTGTGACAGATATCTACCATGGTATGCTATGGAAAAAAAATAAATTAGTTTTAGGCTTTGATTTAGTTGTGCCAGGTTACAGCCATTTGGGAGAGGCATGGGCCTTTGCAGATGAGATCTTTAATTCCTGATTCCAAAGCATAAGAATTTTCTTTCTTAAACAAAAGGAAAATGGAGGAAAATCAGATAAAATTCCAGTTTTCTTTAGTAATGTCAAATAAAACCTTTCTACAGCATCAAGACAATAAATAAAGTTGCTGCTATGCTGGGAAGAATCATCATCAAATGCATTTTCAGGCCCTTTATGAGGGTGTTTGGATATTTCCATAGAAAGCCCTGGATCTGGGCCCTTGAGTAAGCAATGATTGTATTAGCAGTCAGCTGTAAAATACATTCTGAAAAGACCCAGAGCTCAGCCTGAAAGGTTTGGCAGTAGCAATATCCAGTAGACTAGTAGTCATTAGTTCCAGATGATCTACTCCTCTGGACACAGCAGAGGTTCATTTCAAACTATTTTAATTCAAGAGGTCTCCTCATAATGAAAATGAAAAGCCTGAGGTGAGAGCCATAGATTTTATGACTTAATTCCTCAGTTTTTATGGTGTCACAGCCATGTCAACATCACAGCTCTGTTCATGTTTTATGTTTCATTGAAGAATTATTGTGGAGGACCCTCCTAGGCTGCAAGTGGCTGCCACCTATAGACTCTGCCACATCTTGCATTCACAGAAGTGGAAATGTCACTTCAAACCCCTCAGAGGATACCCAGAACTCCAGTGCACCAGACTTTGTATTTGTCTAAACAAATAGAAAACAAAGAGCATGCTTCAAAGCACTGATGAAGGCATAACACTGTCTGCATGGAAATTAACTTGCTAAAATTACCAAATTATTTATATTTTAGAATACAACTGTTAGAACAATGCAGCTCTTGTCCTGAATGCCAGGAGGACAATTGTTAATTTGCCACCGGCTTTAAATAATACAAGCAGAATGCCTTTGAGTCCCTCTAAATTCTTGTAATTTCACATTATGTTTTCCTTAATTTAGAATTCTTTATCAGACTCCAAGAAACTACTCAGGCCCAGGAAATAGACTCAATTGTGCCAGTTAATGTAACAACCTGGTGTCGTTACCTCAGTTTTCATCCCTATTTGCTTCACATAAAGTGAAAATGTACATTGCTAACTCTGCAAATTCTGCCATGCTGGAACTCAAGTTCTGTAAACAAGCAACACAACTGATAACTAGTAGCACAGGAGAGTTAATATTTAAATAAGCAGGTCTTTTTGAAAACATCTTAATTGCTCTTTTTTAACCAACATGGCCTATTTGTGCACAATCTCTTATTTGAAGGTGTTTATTAGAGAGACTACATATTTTAATGAAGCCTTTTAAAGAATTAGAAGATAAATACAAATTCCCAAGCAGCTCTTTGTTTAATTTAAAAGAATACTTTATACAGTAAAATACAAACATCACCTGAAATAACCAACTGCACTGAAGGATAGGGCAAATTTAGATGTGAGCTAATCCTGTAATTATCTAAAAAGTTTATATACAGAGAAACTATTTATTGTAAAATCACTGCACAATGCCAAGCTATATTTGCATTATCTGACAGGCAGGAGAGAACATGAACTGTGTTATTAATTATTCTCCAGAAGTCACAATGCTATTAACCTTCTTGGAGCAATGAATATAGGTCTGTTTCAAATAAAACCATGTGTGACAAGTTTTCTCAGTGAAAACATTGGCTCAACTTAACAAATTGGTTCAAAGACACAACATTTTTAGTGTAGACTCTGTTTTTCTGCTGCAAATTGAGTTGAAATGGAAGAACCTGCTACACATCTGTAAGTCCAGGTATCTATAAAATCCTAGTTTCCCTTAGAACACAAGAACACTTACCTGTGCTAACCTATATGTTATTCTGACTGCCAGTAAAGACTTTATTTAAGAGCTAACTCTGAAAATCAAGGAGGCCAAAAGTGGTTTCAGATTGTCTGATTGGAAAAGAACATTGTTCTTTTCCAAAATCTTGTTTTCTTTCACATGCTGCAAGAAAGGAGGAGGATTTTGGTGATATTAAACCCTTTTGTTTCATTCAAAATGTGCTGGAATCCTCCTCTAACAATTCCATTATAAATATTTTAGTATGTGGACCACAGAAAAATAAGCATCCTCTCAAGTAATACATGATAATGGAATGTGACTCTTTTTCCCCACTTAGCCAATACAGAAAGATCTCCCATCTGATTTGGAGTCTGGATGATGACAGGAACAGAACAACAAGGTTTTCCATTTTCCTTTCCCTCAGAAGACCCTTCCAGCCACAAAGTGAGGACTAAATGAAGGATAAAAACTCCTACTTAAATGAATTCAAGAGAACCCCCTAAAATCTTGAAATGCCTTTAAGAATTAAGCTCAAAATATTCCAGAAAGCAATGTAGCATTGTAGCATCTTCATATATTAGTGGGAGTAAGTTAGTGCCAAATTATTTTAAAATGTATTTAGCTTCCCTTGTTTCATCAACAAATGTTATTAAATTTTAATAAGTAGAAATGGTGCAATAAAACTAATGAAGTCAATTTTACCAGGAAAATGCAATGAAGAGGGTACTTTATATTTTAAAATAAATATTTGTTCAGTACAGTTTGTTTTATAATTTAATAAAAGGAAGGGTTTTTTTCATTTCTTAGTTTTGGCAAAAGCTTCCAGTTTAAAGTGAGGTTTACTGCTAGAAGAACAACATTTAAAGGAAAAGATGTTGTTGAGGACCCTGTCAAAGGCTTTACAGTAGTACAAATAAATGACATCTGTAAGCCTCCCTTGTGCCCTGATGGAATCCCTTCATCCCACTGGGTTGGCCAGGCAGGACTTGTGTCACCTCCCTCTCCTCCATGTGCCTTAGGATCCATGACTGCTCCATAATTTCCCAGGCACAGACGTGAGGCTGACAGCTCAATTGTTCCCAGGGTCCTCCTTTCAAATTTTTTACTAAATGGGTACAAAGTTTCCTTTTTTCCACGCACCTGGGACCTCACCTGCCTGCCATGGATTTTAGAATGTCATGGAGAGTGTCTTGGCAACTGCATCAGCCAGTTCCCTCAGCACTCTGGCTTGACTCATGTACATTCAGGTTCCTCAGGTGGTCACAGACTTGATCTTTGCTTATTGTAGGAAACACCTTGTTACCCCAGTCCCTATCCTGCCATCTATCATCTCTCAGAAAGAAAAAAAACCATGAATCAGTGACAAACGAGCTGACAGGACATTAAGCCATCTGTGGTGTAGAAATGGAATATCCCTCTCTAAATTATGGCAGCCTTGGAACCAGAGTGAGTGGTAATCTGCAGCAAAACTCATAATTTTGGGACTCAACATCAAATGGCACCATAGCCTTATAGACCACCCTGGTATCCCCTTGGTCACTGCTGTATGAAGGAAGCAGAAATGTTATGCTCATTTTCTGGCAGCCCTCCTAGACTGGCTTGTTTTATCTTAGAAGGACCCTGTAGAATAATGTCATTAAACTTTCCAGAAACATTCCTGTGCAGGGATGCTTATGCCTCCTTTGGATCATACCAAGTTCTTCCAAAGCTGTTCTCATTAGCTACTTCAGGCTATCAGCACAGAGCTGCCAGCACCCTGCTCTGCCCTGGGCTGGCCTTCTCAGCCACTCCTTGGCTTGCTTTGGCCAGATTCAGAGCAGACTTCACTTAAACACTTAGAGGTTAAATGGCTCATGCTGAAAGCCAGCAGTGCTTCTGTTTAATTTATCTTCCTTCCCCCTGCACCTAAAGGTCAAGCTGCTCAAAGCAAGCATTGCTACAAAAAAAAAGCTGAACCAGCCCTTGGGTGTTGTGGCAATTATCCTGGTCATAAAATTCTAAAACTGCATTTATAAACCAAGCATAATGTGTGGATCTAGGTATGTGTGGATCTAGGTTTGTGTGGATTTGTAGACATGTATGTGAAGGCATACTACATATGAATGAAAAAGTAGGCTACAAACCTCTGGTTTTTAAGTTAGTTACTCTTTAAAGAATAAACCAAATTCTGCTGTGCAGTTGCAGCTGACATTCCAGTAAAACCAGCAGGATAAGAGAAGTACAATAAAGACTATAATTTGATTCTGGACACCAACATGTAATGAAAATCTCCTGTTTTCTGTCATTTTCCTTTCTCTGAATCTTGAAAATAAGCACAATTGTATAGCAAACTTGAAGATGGACAGTGGATTTTCCTTCTCTTAGAAATTCCTTCTCAAGCATTTCAGGTTTTAGAGGCAATTGTCAAAAGCTGAAGGCATCAATACTCTTATAAAGGAGAATACACATCAATACAGAAGTACTACTATTGTTATGCTATTGTTATGCTTGTCAGGTTAGGGGAAGGTTGTTTGATTTATTCTGGGCAGTGTGCAGAAGAAACAAAAAAATTCTTAGGAGAGCTTTGACAAAGTTTTGCTTGCACAGTTTAGAACATTAAGGTTGAATAAGACATTTGGCAAATTTGAAAATGTAGCCATTTTTGTTTGGAATGTGACAGCATAAAAGCATAAAGATAACAACTGAGAAAAAGTATAAGGGAAAAGAAAGAAAAAGAAACAAAGAGTAAGAGTAGAAAGGTATGCATTGACCACCTGTGTATCCACTGACAAGGCTTGTTTGTTGCAATTTTGATGTCTATAGGTCGAAGTGATGGTCACAGTCTTGATCCCTCAGGGAAGCCCACAAAACACTGAGTTCAGTGGGTTAATACACTCTCAGGTTCAGGTACTTCCCCTGGGGCAGGGAGTTTTACACTGAATGGAAACTCTCTTCAGCTCTCTACAAACTACAGATTTTCCTCTAGTCCCTGACTAGAGTTTAGAAATTTTATTCATGTAAATGCAAAGAGATTATCAACAGACACAGATAATACACATACACATATACATAAACACCATGACTCATCTAGACAGCAATATTTCACAGAAACATATTTATTAAACTCGTATCTATCACATCCACAGAAAGATAAAACACCAGTTCCATATGTGTAACACATATTTAATTACAGGATTATGATTATCTTCCTTTTAACACACAATAGACAGTAATTCTATAGTAATTCTATAGATTGGTTATAAACCAGCTTCTTATCCATTTGTGCATTTCCCCAATAAACTCTTCACGTTTTCCTTCCCTACCCCCACTGCTTCCCCTGCACCCTGTTAGTCTTAGACCACAATTATCCTCCTGAGACTATGACAACAAATGGCCTTGTCAAGACTCCCACAGCTTACCAGTTTTGTCCTGCTTTGCCAGAATTACTGACTCTCTCTCTCTACTGGAGATTTGCACGAACACAGTAATAAAGTGTGCACACAACTGTGAAAAAGCTGAAAATGTACCCAAAGGATTTGGAGCAACTCAGGCTGCAACAGTATTGGAACAGCTCTACAGCCACAGAGCTGTGCACACCACTGCTTTTCTCCTCCCTCTGCAAAAGCCTTCAGTGTTAAATTGCATGTGTAAGTGATGTGCTCCCTTGCACTATATCAGCAATTTTGCTATGATTCAGTTTTGTTGTTAGCTAAAGAGCACAATTGGATAGAAGTACAAGAAGCACCCAAGAGCATCCCTGGCTGTAAAGGTCAGTTTGCTGTGTTTCCCTTTTCCCCGAGATGCAGGCTGGCTGCTTTTGTGAAAGAAAGAATTCAAAGACATAAAACAAATGGAGACAGCAGGAGGAGCAAAAACAGGACTGCAACAGTGACCTGAATATTGCAGCTACACTGCTTCCAGCATACAGACAGAAACTTGTCCATCCATTTGGCCATCAAGCATGCTTCCTTCTGTATCCTACCATCCACTTCTGTGCTTTCAACCTCCAGCAACACCATCTTCACATCTTAATAGTCCTCATTTCTCTGCTGATACATAATCTGGTCATCCCCTGCCTTGTCTTATGAGTGTATATCCAAATGTTATCTCTGCATATGCCATGTAATAACAACTTCCTCAAGAGAAGGAAAAACATCTTTGATGGGGCCAACAGTGAATAACTGGAAAAACTTGAGAACAAGAAAAGTCTGTAGGAATACTCTCTCAAGGTACACCACTCACTTTGAGAAATTTGCAGACAAGGGATTTCCTTGCTTTTCCCTCTTCCCCTCACCCCATATCTGTTCAGCCTTCATTTCTCTTACACCATGACCTCTCTACACCCTTGCTGAAAGAGTCATTTGCTATGCAGACCTTTCACAGCCTCTTCATGCATAATTCCCTCCTTGCAATTGGGTCTTCAGGCCCCATCACCTTTCCATGGCAGGGTCCTGATCTGATTTTCTCTTCCTTTTACTTTACTAGGCTCTCTCTGTGCACGCTCAGCTCTTTTTTCCTTATCATTCCTTGCCTATTCTGGATGAGTTGATACAATTTTGGGATTAATTCTTTCACTTCTCCCTTCAAGACCCATAACAAGAGATGCTGTCCAAATTTAGCATGGAGACTGCCAGCAGGGATATGGATGTGTGCACTCAAGTGATATCTTCATCTACCTGAGGATATCCTTATGTGGCACTTCACAGAATGTCTCAAACTCTGTCCTGTGGCAGAGCAAGCAAAGTGGGATGGTTTTCCTTGAGAGAGCTCCAAAAAACATGTTGAGTTAGGAAGTCTGGGACCAAATAAAATGTAACCTGAAGTAAATCCCACAGGATATGTGTAATGGGGATGTAAAAGTCTTTAGGGTTTGTAGCTTCATTTCCTGAGGTTCTGGCCCTGAGATCACACCTGTGACAGGTTAGTATAGGAATATACCCTGGTCCTACTCTCTGTTCCCTAACCCAGAGCATTCACTATGGCACAAATGGAACAGAGACAAGGAAAACAGAGAACCAAGCTCAACTGCATCAGCAAAAGCAAAAAGCTTGCACACAGAGAGCCAAGAATAGGGCTGCTGAAAGTCAAAAGGTCTGAGTTAAAATATGTGGGACTCCCTTCTGTTGATCTTCATGGTATTGTCTGAAAAGTCACCCATGTAACAAAGAAAAAAGTCAGGGATACATGTCAGATGTGTCTCCCCATTCCCACATCATGGCACAGGCCTGATATGCCTGTGACAGGAGCAGCATTTTTTTTCCTCCTGGCCTATTTGCAGAAAGAGAAATTTGACTTTTTTCCAGCAAAATAAGCTTTGTTACTGGGGGTAGTTTTACAGGAATGAGAGCCAGAAGTTATCAGAGTGATATAGGGCAGGGCCAATGCAGGGGGCTGAGCTGCACAAAGCAGGGCAATGAGCTAAGGCACTGACAGTCACTGCAGAAACCTTATGGGTAGACACATATGGGACTATGAGAACACAAAACCACAGAGCACTCTGCACTTACTTTTGCCAAATATCTTTCTAACTCCTTCTGTGACTGACACACAAAACCCCCCAAGACAATGTCTTGGGTTCAAAGCAGTTTTGTATATTTTATCCCCACTTGAGGCCAAGAATATAGGCTCAAGAGCATTTTTTCCTGCTCCACTTTTCCATTGGTTTGTATCTAGCAAGCTGTCTTGAAAAGACAGTCATTTATTTCGGAACTTGACTTCAAGCCAGTGTGTGTGAAATGCACCCTAGTCTTTTCTCCACCTCTGAGAACAGAATAATCTATGAATAGATAATCTCACAGCCCACACTGCTGGTGGCACTCTCATCACACCCCACTTCCAGCAGGCTGTATCTCAGCTGGAGATATCTGGAAAAGAGATAGGTGGAAGTGGATAGCAGAGCACACAAGAAATACTCATGCTGTGTTTATATCCTCCCAGCTCTGCCTCTCTATAAATGGCAGTATGAGATACTTAAATCTTTGTGCAGCAAACAAATCACCTTAATTGAACACGGTTTTCATTTCAAAACAAGCTGTAGAGCTTAAGGCTGAAGTTCCCTAGAGAAAATGGCCCTCTGATTTTTATCAGTGCTGTAAGAACTAGAAGCTGTTTACAAGGTTGCACATGGATAATGCATGGTGAGAGCAACACAGTTGGAAGTCATTGAAGGAAAGTAAATGAAGTCCCCTTAACAATGGCACATATAGAGGAAAGAGTTTTAATTTGTTACCAGTACTGGTAATACTGCAGAACCACCTCAAATCAGCAAGTACTTCAAATCCTGGGACAGCTTTGATGCAACCAATTCCATAAAAGAAAAACCTGCCTCTCTCAAAAGGTGTTAAAAGCTATGAATATGCAAGGCAACATGATAGCACATGGAATGGTGTTTAAACTCTGTACCATGCAGTGTGAAGCTTTCAGAGCTGTATCTCAGACACAAAGTCTAATCCAGTTCAAAGGACACCAGTAGATATTACCTTATGGGAACCAACTTAAAACCCAGTCAAACAGCAGCAAGCCAGGGAGAATTTCCTGTAGCACCACAAAAGGACTCCTGATTCAAGTATAATTTCAGCATTACCATGTTGGACTACATTTTTCAATACATGATAAATTTACTCTGAAAAAGGCTCAAGTGTCAGATATTTTGGCTGTAAGTATGAACACTAAAGCAAAATTGATTGTGTGGACTAGATAGACCTGTGAACTATAATAAACTATGAAGGTTTTCAGCTTTGGATGCTGAAATTCAGATAGAGAAGTTTTAAAAAGCAAACCAAGCCCTGCAGGTCTAGGTGGGTTGTATAGACAGGTAACCCAACACAGCTGAAGGATCCTGTCCCCAATCTCTTCACTGTGATTCAGGTTGGAAACACTAATTTCTTCAAAACAACAACAACAGCAAAAAAAACAGCATTCAAAACTGATTTCAGACCACTTGCACAGCAGAGATGTTTCATTTCAATGACATCTTTTTCTAACCTAACAAAACTAATACAAATCTGTGACCACTTACTCTTTCCTGAGCAGTTATACAGGAAAGCCTGATGCAAAGTTTTTTGTTTGTTCCTTGACTAATTGGAAGAGCTAATTTTTTGTGTTCCTTTGGGAAAAAAAAACAAACTCCAAAACACCAAAGACCCCAAAAGTTTACTATAAAACCCAGCTGTTATTAGGTAGAATAAGAGCTCTGAATCATCATTGTTTTGTCCACAATTTACAGCTATATAGCTTACATTAAATTAGTGGTGCTCTGTCACTCTTCAATTAAGGTGACTGAAATGTCAACTCAGATCTAGGAAATCTAATAAAAACATATTGCCAGGCCTCCCAGTATTCCACAGGGAGGATTTTGCCTGTCCTGTCACTAGCAGAGCAATGTAAACACCAGTCTCTTCATATGGTGCTAACAATCCAGCTGATTATCTACAACTTCCTCTTCAAGTCAATTAGAAGGAGTTATTATGAAAAAATTCTTGGGTTTTTGGTTTCATTTATTGTGTGTGTCTCTGTGTTGTGGTTTTTTGGTCCACAAAGCTGAGGGCTAGTTTTAAAAAGTACAGTCACAATTAAGTTACTTTAAATCAAAACACTTCTGTATAGTTATGCTGGTGCCCATAGTACAAGATCCAAAGCTATCTTTCCTTTAGGGAAAGGATTAGATTTGAATAAAATCCCATTTGTACTCTTTATATATTTTTATACATTTTGTCCAACCACCCTACATGAGCACTGAGCCAGTCATAACACTTATACACATCTACCTTATGTGGGGTTTCCAAATTGCAAATCTTCTTGCTTATCAAGAGGTGCCAGGAGTGAGCACAAACCACCAAGCTTGTCAATTGCTCCAGCCATGCTGGAAACCATTTAGCAGGGCTCTTGGCATGGTAAGATAAACATTCCCTGTCTCTGAGTAGCAGGGAAGGTATTTCTTGCTGAGCTACAGGTTTATCATGGATGGGAGAAGGTTTGAGAAATCAAACAGGTCTCATGATGACAGAGTTGGAGAGCAGTGAAAGCAACATTAGTGCACAGATACTGCTTTAGTACAAAAATGTGTGCTTGGGGGAAGCACAGAACATCTTTGCTTTCCTTTGCTCCCAATAGGAACGTGGCTGACAAGTAAATTGTGGAGAACAAGATTATTCTCACCATCATCAAAAGCAGTTACAGACATTTAAAGAGCTGATCACTGCTTTTGCCAGAACTGGGAATTCCATGCAGTCATTCCAGTGAAAGAAGAGGCCATTCTACTTTTCAGCATGGAATGAATATATGAGCAGGGTGGCTGGGATGAAATAGTGCTTATATTCCATCCCAGATTACCAGACATAGCAAACTGGGGCATTTTTCTTCCAATTTCCATCAGCTGAAGATGTATTGAAAAGAGTCTGGTTTTTTTTTTTTTTTAATTCTTAGAGCCAACACACAGAGAGGAATGTCATGCACCTCCCACACTGCCTTTTTATGCAGTTGTCTACTGAAATCTGCTTAGAGAAATAGAAGGTCATAGTTTGTGCAGTCAGCTCAGGACAGATGAGTGGGGTGTGGGAAAGAGATCACAGCAAGAACAACAGCAGAGAATCCCAAAACAATTTTAATATTTTTTTTCTCTTTCTGCAGGTATTGTTTTACTGTCTAATTGTGGCCCAGTGAGACAGCCCAGTCAATTCTATACCCCACTGATCATTTGCAGATTATATATTTTAACAGGAGGCAGTCCCTGCATCTGGAACTACTCAAGCAGTCTGAACATTTGCTTGAACCTGTCATTTAGCAGTCAGAGTTAAATCCAAATTTGTATGTTGTCCTCCTTGGGGAGACTTGCTGGAGTGCAGGCAGGGTAGATATCAAAGGGAACAGGAAAATTCACAGTCTCCAGAAGCATTAGTTACAGTCTGTTGGCAAGCAGAAGAGAATGGCAAATGTTGAGAGTCCTCCTCAGTGAAAAGCTTCCAGTTTGCACTGGAAGTAGCAAGCATTACAATACCTATGCCAAGAAAGGTAAAGGGAAACAATAGCTAATTTTGATCCTGTGCCATTTGGATGAAGAATGAATGAAGACTGAGCTCAGTTTGTCCCAAGCCCCTTAAGTCCTCAAACACTCTGGAATATCTGGGTCTCAAAGACAGCACAGAGGCCACAGAGGAAGTTTGGGTCAAACCTAGAGAGTTCGACTGCTTTCCCAGACCCTGCCCTCAGTGCTGGAGACACTGGATGTGTCTGGTGCTGGATGCAGTTTGCAGGGGTTGCTTGAAACAATCAGCACAGAAATGCTGCTGGTCATCAGCAGTGCAGAGCTGCTCTGCATCTGAGGCACAGCCACAATATCAGCATGTTTGGGATCCTCCCCCTTGGGCCCATCAGCTGTTCCTGCAGTAAGAGGTGCAGCAAACTCCCACACCAGGGTGGTGACATGGTGGCCTTGATGCCCTGCCTCTTCTACACCGAGTGCAGGAGGATACAGCCCATATCCCATATCTCAGACTGGGAGATGGACCCTTGGAGCAGATGCTGGGAAGTGAAACCCATGGGCTCAGCTGATGTGATGGGGACACTTGAACATGAAAATGTCGTATGGTGACAAACAGAAAGGAGGGATCTGGAATCATATTTTGTGCCATATTTTGGGCACAAAAAGAAAACTTTTTCCCTGTGACATTGTTCAGCATCTGTTTTCATTCAACTCTTTATTGCTCTCTTCTGTAGGCTGACAGCTCACAAAGTAGCACACATCTTACTGAAGTTAAGCACCATCTCCACTCCCATTTAATGGTCCATGTGCTAGGTGCAGCTGGCTTACAGGTCACTTAGCATCAGAGAATCCTCCAAATACTATTGCTTCATCAAGAGAAAACTGCTTTGAATAACACTAGAGATGATGGACAGCTGCTCCATTAAAAAATTGTGCATCAAAGCTAATTATCACTTACACATTGTGTAGTTTTCTGGAAAAACAAATGCAAAAAGTTCCCATTTGAATGACACATTTATGGTCATTTCCTGTGTGCCAGTTGAGCAATAAAGACTTCAAATCACTCACATCAATTGCTGTTCTTTGCTGCCTTAAAAAAACAGACTTTGAAGTAGGCAAGCAATGTAAAGAGAGAATCAAATCAGTGTATTATGTTATTACAGCCAGGTAACAGTAACTGGTTATTGAATATGTAATAGCTGCACTTTCAAAGACCACATATCCAGAAATGTGATCTCCCCAAACAGAATTTCTTATACACTGAGTGGGATTTCTTTTGGCAAGATATAGCTGACTACAGGCTGACTTCTAAAACCATTATCCATGAGCACAGTTCAGTTAATAGGTTAGGAAGTGGAAGGGAGGGAAATTAAACCCTGATTAGCTGGAATGACACAGCCTCTCTAATGGTTATGCCTTCTGAGATTTTCTCTAGGTTTCCTTAAAGACCTACCTGAGTTTGCCTGCGGCTATGCTAATTAGCAAAGACGACAAATTTGGAAATGCGAATTCATTTTACTTCATACTCAGATCTCTTACATGCTAGGTTAGGTACAGCCTGCATGTGCCTGAGAATACCCAAATGCATGGGTTCCTAGGGGCTGGACTCAGCTGTAGATTAAAGCAAAACCTTCTTTAATTGATCCCTTAGAGCAGCAATGACTGGAGCAAGCATGGGATTTAACCCCAAGCACAGGAGTATTCCCAGACTGTCTATATGGCTCAGTTAGCAGTGCAGGTAGGCAGAGCTGAGAATCCAGCCCTTAAAAATCTGGAGAATTCAGTGACAATATTGCAAGTATCAAGATGTGTTTTCTAAAGAGATAACAGTAACGAGAAAAGCAATTTTTAATATCTATTAGAAAACTAATATAGGAAGGTATCTAAATTCCTTCCCTAATTCCACAGTGTGAGATGACATTATCCAGCCTGCTGAGAAGAGCTTTCCCCAGTGGCCAGGGCTCATTTTGTCTCTGAGAAGCCTGGGTGGATTTTATTAAAGTTGTTGTTTCAGAAGCAATCTGCCAAACACTACAACCTGAGCTTCAGGACTCATTCAAATACAATATTGGGACAAAGCCCAACCAGACCAAATCTACAACTTATTGGATGTTTTTACTCTCAAAGTTAACTTTAACCCCAAGTTATTCAGCAAGACAGTATTTGATTGTAGAAAGCCATGGTATCAACCTAATATTATAAAATTCAGTCAGCAATATTCTGAGAAACAACTCAATGACAGAAGAAATCCTTCAGGACTGTACTTGGATGTAGTAATGAAAAATATGTATCATGTTGTCCCCAGGCTGTTCAGAAACAACATAAGTCAAGACTGTAAAACACAGCAGTGAAGTTAAGCTTTTAAATCTGTACTCAGTAGTGTAAATTCAAAAGTTTACTGCCAAAAATAAGGCACATCCAACCTGGCCTTGAATATTTCCAGGAATGGGCATCTGGGCAAGCTGTTGCAGTCTCAGCACCCACAGTAAAGAATTTCTTCCCAATATCTAAATTAAATCTCTATTCTCACCCTTTGTCCTATCACTGCACACCCTTGTCCTGCCTTCTTGTAGACCCCCTTTAGGTACCAGAACATTGCTAAAGGGTGTCCCTGGAGCCTCCTCATCTCCAGCCTCAACAGCCCCAAATCTCTCAGCCTGTCTTCATAGAAGTGCTCCAGCACTCTGATCATCTTCATGCTCCTACTCTGGACTCATTCTAACAGGTTCACACCCTGCTCATGTTAGGTAATAGAATTTTGTACATAAATCAATCCAGGCTCCTTTAGGACTTGCAGACAGTTAAATGACTTATCCATATTTGCTCAATGAATTAATAATCACTAGAGGTGAGCTCTTATCATGACCCAACAACCAACAAGTACAGGCATTTCCTGGGGGAAATAAAACCTTAAAGTCCAGAATTAAGGCTTTTTGCAAGCACCACTTTCCAAGTAAATCTACATATGCTGAGAAAGTCATGGTTAAACACAGTGAGCTTTTTCTTTCCGGAATCATAGCCAAAAATAACCAAACAAAAAAAACCCCTGAAATACTCCATCCTCTAAACACTTGCAAAGCAGGTAAATCCTAGTGTTGATTTGGCATCTAGCTCTTCCACACACCCAATCAGCAGTTCTATTTATCTTGCAGCAGTGCTCTGGGGACTGGCTCTGCTCCTGCTGTACTGCAGCAATTAGCAGCTGCTGATGCATTTAAAGCTAACAGCCCTCAGGCTCACAAGAGCAAGGCCTGACTGAGAGATGCTTCACTGAGACAGATCTCACTTTGGGATCTTGCTGCTCTCCTAAAGAAAATAGCCTTCAGACCTGACCTCAGAATAGATCTAAAAGTTAGTATCTTATTTATTCTGGAGTTTGTCTGAAAAGTGTGAGGGGGTAAGACCCAGTGCTGGAATGCATCACTGTAGAATTTCTAGTATGAGCATCCCTGCTTGTGAGGCTCTTTCAAGATGGTTTTTCTCTCTCTACCATATAATGGAATTATATTTGTTGCTACAGTTGCCAGCTGGCTTATTTTAATCTTTAAATTGCCAACCATTGTACATGACAGACTGTGGTTAAATCACTGACTGCAAAATGCTCATCTCATTGATAGAAGTATGACTCTTTAATGACTGGGACAACCTATGGCATTTACATAAGTGATATGTTGCCATATATGTTCCAAAAGTGGCATTTTGTACTGTGTCAGCTTTTTAAATGATTTATGCAAGTGCCTACCTTCACCACAATAAATTCTAAACAGTTGTTAAAACCCCTATAGAAATGACATTATCAGTGGAAAAAATATCACCCAAAGCAGAATGTAAAGCTTAATGAAATCTTCACCTGCACATTAACACAAGTGTAGCAGAGATGATCACTTCATCCACAGGATAAGCAGAGATGATCACTTCATTCACAAGAGAAGCAGAGATGATCACTCCATTCACAAATGGCCCTTGCCTACAGGGCTGGAGCACAGGGCATCCTTCCTTCTTTACTCCATGCAGCCATTGCACGTCAGCATCCCAAGTTGCTCTCCTCAATATTTCCATCCAGGTTGTCATTTCCCAGCCTTCCACCCTTCCATACCACTCCTCCTTCCTCCCTCAAACACCATGCAGAAGCAACAACTGTTACATGAGGTAAAAGAATATTTCTTTATGATCTTCCCCACACAGTCCTTCCACTGATCTTTCTGCCTTCCCAAGAACTTCTGACAATCATTTTGCAACTACTCCCAATAACACTTGTTCACCCCATTTGCCTAGGCAAAAGCTCCGTAAGCACGGGTTAAGTTTCCTAGTGATTTTTTTCTCTTTTTCTTCTCCCTTTTCTTCATTTTTTTCTTTTAACAGTGAAAACTATAGCAATATTTGCTTTCAGCAGGCCCAAGGGAGCAGTCTTGTGCCTTAGATGAAGTTAAAATTACACTGCTGGGAAAAATTATACCTTAGTAATATAGATCCTACTAAATTGCCTTCAACATAGTTATCGAAGTTATTTGGGAGAAACTTAAGTGTTGGCTTGTGATAAAAAGAGCTACAAGAAAAAGAAGATCCAAACCCCCTGTATGCAAGATTCACATGTCTCTTGATAAGGACATTTAAAGAAATCAATTCTAATTTCTATCTAAAGCCCATACTTTAGCAAAGGAGCACTGATTCAGTTTTATTCTTTATATTACACTGTCATATATATATTGTCTCTGGTGCACTTGTTTATTTTGGTTTGGAGAGAGGATAAAGGATAGAATACATTCTGACATCCCAAAAGACAAATGTTTCCCAGGGATGTAAACATGCACAGTTCCTACTGAAATCTTCTCAACTGCTGTTCATTTATTTGGATTACCAATAGGCATCATATACCAGCATAGTTTGGCATCCATAAGCCTTGGTATACAGACAACTAACTGGCAACACACATGGACATGCATTCTCAATTCTTCATCTTTCATTACACAGCACAGTGCAAAAATAATGTTTTGCATGTTTGTAAATGACTGCTGAACTTGGAAAAACAATCCTTAGTGACACATTTGTAAATAACAGAAAAGATCTTACTCCTCTATATTTACATACACTCAAATTTTCACCTGTATTTTATTAGAATCTGGTCTTCAAGTTCCCCAGAGGGGTAAAGGAAAAAAGACAAGATTTGTACAGATTCTTCTTTAGATTTGGTGTAGCTCCCTAAGTAAGGGGACAGGGTAGAATTTTCATCCTCCAAACCAAGGAGGTCCCTTGAATTCTGCTCTGTTGCAAGACTTTCATGTTAGGATGGAATAAAGTCCAGAGTAACAATTGACACAAGTGGAGGGTTGCACTGCAGTCAAAGGAGGAGTGTCAAGAGAATTACAAGTGGGAATACTGCAAAAATCATTGGGAATTATTGTTGTAGTCCTCTAGAACTCCTTCTACTCAGCAGAGATAAACTGGTACTTCCAGAGCTGCAGTCAGATTTTGTTTTAGATAAATTTGGATAGATATTTAGCTCCCCACCATGAGATGCTTGTGCTTGCCCATTTAATGGCTTGTGCAGTGGCTCCATTTGAGCATCTTATTTTTCATTTGTAGGGAACCTCATGCCACAGGAGCAACCCAAGAAGTTCTGTCTTGGATTCATAAAAAGGAGCATCTTCAATTCACCTGCATGCAACACACAGTGCTGGTGAGAGGCTTTAATTCTAGAGATTTTCAAAGGCTTTGTAGGAAGAGGCTGCCTCTGGCAGTTTTCTTGGTGGGATAACTGAAGCACAGAACAAAGATGAGGTATACAGGGACTCAGTAGGACAGTAGCATGGCCACAAATTTGTTCAGGCATGAAACTATGCAGTTACTTTAGTCTTGAGCTCAAAACAAGTCACTGACCTCTCATACCAATACCAATGCCCAGGGGAGTTTAAGGACACAGAACCAGATGGTATTGCCATTATTACCAGAAATATCTGGTTACCAAGTAAACCCTCCAAAACACTCAGGATATTTCCATCCTCTTGGCAAGATCTGTGCTTACCTTCAGTGTCTTCCACCTGATTCCCCAAGAAACTCCCTCCACCACACAAATTGCACTGTACCACAAGGTCTTTCATTCTAATTAAGTTGTGCAATTAACTACAACTGATTTAGCAGTCAAGAAAATATGTGCCTTCAGCTACCTACAGCCAGAGAATAGTCCTTGGAGTTTCAGCAGCAAATGTCACCAGTCATTTTGTATACTGCCCCCCACAAGTCAGCTAAACCCAAGTATGTCACCCATTATTTCCTCTTGTTTTCCCTCACACCATGAATCAAGTTGCAGATAAAATTGACCTTTAGGGCAAAAAAATTAGATGAAAAAAACTCCACAAAGTAAAACCAACCTTTCTTTGTCATTGTGTTCTTCAGAAATTCCCAGCCTTTTAAAAACCTGTGATCATTATCTCCAAAAGGAGATAATTAGGTATAAGCTAGAAAAATCTTAGACATGGTATTTTATTTCAATGCCTAACCTCTTTGAGATAATCTGCCCTTTGACAACATCATTCATTCATTCATTCATTCACTCATTCAATGCAGTGTTTTCTACTCTTTGTATCCATCCTTAATTTGGCTTTCTAGGTTGGCTTAGAGAGACCATGATGTGTTATCAGACCTTTCACAGGAAATTAATGATCTGCCATATCCATATTTTCTTGGATGCAACAATCATCTAAATATTCTTGTAGAGCACTCTGAAATCTTCATTTAGTCTTTTTGTACAGTCATTATATCATATATTTTATATATATTATATAAATTCTATCATCCTTAATTATATTATATTATATATCTTAATATAATATAATATATAATATATTTAAAATGTTTACACACTTCAGGACTGATAAATCCCTATAGCATAGTTTCTTCTGTTAATTTTCCCTGTGTACTTATCTATGGAGATGTTTCTACAAATACACATCCATATGCACACAGATAAGCAAAATTTCTTATCTTCCAGGGTATTTGCTGCAAAATAAAACTTACCTCGTGAATCTGAGTTTCATAGTGCAATCTACACAAAAATTGTCCCTGGCAATGCCCATGTCATGTCATCTTTGTTCATGAGAGCTGCTGATTCCTGGTGGGTCTCTCTAATCCAGTCCACAATCCATGCACTTGTTCTGTCTTTGCATAGAAATCAGAGTGAATTAAAATAGCTAATCAGATTACTTATATTGGACAGACATGCAGGGATGTATGAAGTTTTAAAAAAATCTGACACATGGAAACGGAGCTCCTATCATAAAGGAGAATATCCCAGGTTTTCTCCACACTAAGGCATCAGGCAAGGCCACAGACTTGACATCTTGCTAATTGTACCCCATAGAAACCTCAGGTTTTAGAGGAAAAAAACACCAAGCAAATCTTAAAATTGCAATAAACTTTCCTAAAAGCCAGCCAGGAAAAGTTCCTCCAAAATTTTCAGTGTACACTCCTCTGCCTTCTGAAAAAAACCCAAGGCCTTTCCTGTGGCACATCCACCCCCTTTTACTGTGCTTTTACAGGATAGATAAGAAACAAATTTGCTGTGAATTAATTAAAACCATAAATTCTACATTATTGCATGGGAGAGAGCACCAGGTGGGAAGGAGACAGCTGTCTGTCTTGCACACTGGCATCTCTAACCCATTCTGCAGTGGCTGCATAAACCTGGAGAG
This sequence comes from Erithacus rubecula, assembly GCF_903797595.1. Taxonomy (NCBI): domain Eukaryota; kingdom Metazoa; phylum Chordata; class Aves; order Passeriformes; family Muscicapidae; genus Erithacus; species Erithacus rubecula. The sequence goes on from NC_136687.1 coordinate 53,771,669, forward strand.
CAGCACATGCACAGCAAAACAGCCTTCAAGCAAAGCCCAGACTGAGCTGTGCCCAAGGTGCACTCCAGGACCTAAAGCTGCCCCTTCCATGGAGAAAGATGTGCCAGTGTCCAAAACCTGCCACTATGAAGGGAGGAATGATTCATTTAACAAAGTAAGGAAGGTGAGCTGAATTCTGGCCCATGCAGTGACAGAAACGTTCTGGGGAACATACAGTACTCCTAAAGTTTGCATTGGAATTAAGACCAATGTTAAATGTGCTCCAGATTACTGAGGGATAAAATAGTTTATTGTTTTTTGTGTTTGGGAGGAGTTTTCTACCAATTTATCCACTATTTATTAAAAAACCCCAACACTTTGAGGGAAAAATAATTTATCAACTTCCTATTCTTTCTCAATAGATATTATTGAAGAATTTACATGTGAAGTTCATTACATAAATATTCCAAGTCCTGTGTTAATGAAAAAATCCAGGAAAACATGAGTATTTTAGGTTGGCTGAGGATGTGTAAGGCAGAGAATGGGGATGAAAAACAAAAATGTTTGCATCTCTTTATATCAAGCAGCTCCCACTGACTGGTGGTATAAAATCAGTTCTGATTAATAACAAATATGTGTACAGTGCCTTGATTGATGTTTGACCATCGTGGAACATTTCCAGGGTATGCAAAACATCCTCCTCAATTCTTCTCTGTTGTTACCCCACCAGGAGCACCAGTTCAGGAGTTTTCCTAAGGAGTTCTCCCATTTTTCTGAGACAGCCAGCCCACCTTCACTGAGGGCAAATCCTGCCTGACCAATCTGGTGGCTGTTGACACAACAGAGGCATGGGATGCCATCCAGAGGGACCTGGACAAACTTGAGGACTGAACCCATGAGAACTGAATAAAGTTCAAAAGTACCAGATGCTGTACCCATGCACAAAAAGAAGAGATTAAATAGTTCCCAAGTATCTTAATCCTTTTTCATGCTGTAGAAACTTACAACTACAGACATGGATGCTGTATATTTCTTATACAGAGAAGATTCCAGGGTAGGCAAGAAAACAAATAGGAGAAAATAGAGGATGCATGAAGGAGGCAGAGAATTGACTACTTGAACTAAATAGAGATGTAAAATATCACTGTTCAGAAGAAATAAATTGATAAAATAGATGTGCATGACCAATAGGCATAACACCCCTCAGTACTTACTGTCTGTGATTTGTCAGAGATCTCTATCATGAGCTCTCATGTATAAATAATTCAGAGCAGATTAAAGTGAGATTCAGCAGTGGAATTAAATACTCACTGACAAGATGACCTCATAACAGCATAAGCTTCTTTGCCTGCCTGTTAGTAATGCAGATTTCTACATTAGTAGGGTAAAAGGCAGTCCTGAGGAAGTTCATATCTGATTGAGAGACCTCTCATAGATGGATCCTGTGGGGTCAAAGAACAAGGCTAGAACCATATTAAAACCAACAAGCAAAAAAATCTCATGCTGAACCCCACCAACATATTGCAAGGCAAGAAAGAATCTATGAAGAGGGAATCATTGGTATCCCTGAAATCCCCCCATGGAGTTTGGTGGGGAGGAGCTTCTCCTTCACTTGGTGGATGATGTGAAGTTTCACATTCCAACCTGTGGTGCTGCAGCTCTGCTCATCCCCTACACAGGGAGAGGCAGATCTCCATATTTAAAGCCCATTAAAAAGGAATGGAGCCCAACTTGCAACAGGAAGCACCTTGGCTTTCACTATTCCTTAATTCACACCTTGAGGAAAAGTTGTCAGTGGTGCAAAATTATGTATTGTGGTATTTATTCTAAAAATAAGTTTTGGAATAATCGATTACCTTGCACTGAAAGGCACCAGCTTTGTTTTATATTTTTTTCAAAAATCCAGACAAGGGGATTGAATGCACTCTAATAATTTTGCAGGTAACACCAAACTGGGTTGGTATGTTGGTCTGCTGGAGGGTAGGAAGGTTCTGCAGAGGGAACTGGACAGGCCAAAATCAGCTGTAGGAGGTATGACCAACTCAGCAAGGTTGTAAAGCAGTAATTGGGTTAGTAGCTGTTTTCACATCCAACAGATTAGTTTCCATATTTACTAATCTCTGTAAAAGTTCACAGAGAGTCTCTGCCTCACCATTTACTGTGGCCACACAACAGCCAGTTTGAAATTCAGTGCAACTGTGGGAACATAAACCTCAGTGGAAGATTAGAGAAATTAATACCTTGGCTTTTGGCAAGGCAGTTACAATGTGCACTCATGAAGCACAATTAGCAGGCCCAGATGGTAATACAGCACGTTAAAGGGAAGCAGACTGCAGATGGAGCACGTGGAAATGGATAATTCAGCTCTCGTGCCTCCCTGTCTTTGAAGCTGTGACTACTGTAGCCTTAAGTATCTTTAATGGGAAGTTTTGCATCTGGTAAAGATTTATGCACACGGCAGTTTTCCTAGAGCTACTTCAATGGGTCTGTATTTCTTCCAAAGAATGCTTACTGGAGATTTCAGTCATGCCTTTCAGTCTGAGCTGGATGCTTGGAAGCTGGGATATTTGATGGAAAAAACCCCAGAATTACTGTTTTTCATGAGGATGAATGAAACCACAGTGAAATAAAACAGATGAAAATTGGCAGAAAAGTAATGTCTGCAGATGATCCTGCTGTCCCTAAAAGTAGGATTTGACAACTGTGTGCAGTTAACCAAGCACACACAGAACTGATGCAGCTCTTTAGATGTTCTTCTATTAAAAGTCGAGGGGAAAGAAAAATTAACAGGCACCAACTTTGAGAAAAAAAAAAAAAGTAGCAACAAAATCTGTTTTTACAGGACAGCCTCTCGTACAGCAAAAAGTGCAGAGGGGCTACTAACAATTGAGTTTGTTGTCTAAATGTTTATCTGAAAGCTGCAAAATGTTCTTGGATGTAAATCTGACACTTTGATTCTGCAAATCACCTGTTGGCCAGGTTTTGGCTGCTTGGGAATTCCTGGATACCTGCACAGAGGAGGAAATGCTTCATAGAAATGCAGCAAAACTCACCTCTTCATCCCTACTGCTTTGCCACATCCCACTGCTTGCTCAGCCCATAGTCCAGCTGTAATATGAATCTGGATAGCAGGATGAAGGTGAATGTCCCTACATTTAAAGGTCATTAGAATCTTGATTTCAAGCAGAGTAAGAGCTAGTCCTACCCTGACTGTTACTGAGAAACAACAATAATCCATCAAAAAAATAAGATTTCTCCCCAATGTCTTTGCTTGTCCACTTGTGCCTCAAATTAAAAATTAAGGGAGATTTAATAAAGGAAAGATATGATCACACTCAATGGTAACTGTTTTTTATTTGTCTTGGCATGCTAACCTCTAGAGATCTTAGAGTTTGCTTTATGCCAGTTTAGATGAAAATATATTCTACATCATCCACTGTCCCTTTCAAACTTCGCTTATTCAATGTAAAGCCAAAATATTTTTCTGAAAAATGCACAAATAAATATATAATTGTATCCCTTTATGAATGAAAGCCTCATTTAAACCACAAATATGCAGTTCTGGCAAAGTGTCTGCACCTTAGTACCATTTTCCTCTGTTCCAAGAGCTCAGCTTTTTGTTATGCTGAATTCTCTCCAGTCGTGAAAACAGTATCTGAGCTTCCCCTGTCATTTCATTTCCTTCCAGTCCAAACTGGGAACTGCAGATCATTTGAGATTTCTAACCTCATTTGTGTACCAGCTCACCAGACACTTAATCTTCATTCATTGCTCCTTATAGTAAAGTGGAAGAAGAGACTTCAGCCTAAACTGTAATTTAAGCCTACAAACTTCATTTCAGTAATGAAATAAAACAAATAAGCATACACACACTAACATAACTCCCAAAACCCCACTTTGAAATCATGGGGTAAATTGATACAAAGATATCCCTGCTTTACAAATTGTCCAAACAGTTCTTAGACATTTTTTCCTCACCATCCTTTTTTCCCCCTCCTCATCATAGATTTACTATATTAATGATGTTGTTGAGCTACAATGGCAGAAATTCAGTGTTTTCCTTCTTCCTTTCAAGAAGCACAAAGAGACCATTTGACCCCTCTGGGAGTGGGGAGGGTTGCTGTGCCAAAATTCAGTGCACCTCCTTGGGAGGCAGGAGAAAGAGGTTGAAGCACATTCCCAGAGCTTTGCATGTACACTGGAGTCCACAGCAACCTGAAGGACCAGCCAGAATCCAAAAGGAAGAAAGCTTCACTGCAGCAGCTGGGGCACAGGGCTTGCTGCCTGCAAATACTCCTGACTGCTACTGAAGCTGTGGCAATTCCTTGGCAAAGGCTAAAGCAAGGCAAGAGGCACCAAGCAAATGCTGGAGCTCCAATAATGGGAAAGGAAGAAAAGAAGAGTTCAGTCTTCCTCCTGCAGAGAGGAAATATGTGAGCCTTAGGAGAGAAGTAGTTTCTATGCTTATGATTGCCAAACAAAACTTGACCTTACTAGATTTGCCCACCAAGAGGACCCTGCCTGTATCTTTGCTAGGATTGGGCATTGTTTTGCTCAGTTTTTCAGCAGATCATTAAAAGGAAGATTGTTTCCAAAGATCAAATTTTTTTTTATTATTATTTTTCAGCTTTTTCCAAAGTTCCTTCTGCTTCCCATCGTATTGGCAACCACACATATACTGCCCAAGGTGCTCAGCATACATCAAAATGGAGAAACATTAAAGCTGGATTTTAACTCTGGCATTCAGGAGAAAGGACAAGGAGCAGCATGGTGGAGAAAACTCTCTTCAAAATCTCCATAAGGGCTCACCTTTCCAGAAGGAAAAATGTCCTCAATTGTGGGTATGAGCAGTGCTCTACCATTTGCTCTTTCCCCCTGTTGTGCACTCAACCTTCAGAATTTCAGCTGCCAGTTGGTGCTTTTAATTTAAAGCATGTTCATAACTAAAGAAATCTCCCTCCAGGTTCATTAGAGTCACAGGGTATTTGGCAAGCCTTGTAGCAAGAATTAAATGACAAATATGTCTTTGCATCTGAACTCTCAAGCCACAAATAAATCAAACTAAACAGGCTTCTAGAATTCGAAAATCACCTCAAGTAAATACTGAGCTTTTAACAGTGATGAGAAAGTAAAAAGTGCTTTCTTTTCATGTACATGGCAGCTGCAGGCTACTTAGCTTACTTTTAAATGGTCCTTTCATTTCTTAACAGCTGTATCAGCTGCCATTACCTCCTGATAGTGAGGGACTGAAGGAAGCTAAAATAACCTTCTATACACTTTGTGTAAATGGCTGCATTTTTGTACATCACCTTTACTGACATTAAAATATATCTGGTCACTTGTCTGGTTCTAAGCTAATAATAATAATAATCCTCAATGCTTTAGAGGGAAAATGCATTTAACCAACTGTTTAGAGCTGAAAGAATATGACATCTTCAACTTCCAGTTGATCAGTCACCATTTAAGACTTCTACATTTTTGTTCTCTCAGCTGGCAAAACTGCTCTCAGTCACTTGTGCATTTTCTAGAGACTGCTGTATTTACTCAAAGCAGGGTCATTAGAAATAAGCAAACAGACCAACCTCAAAAACAGCACACCCCACACCCACTCAGATGCTTTCCTCACACCACTTCACTGAGATCAATTTCCTGAGTCTAGTTTTTCGTACAGGTGCACAAACAGCTGTGCTGGTATAATCAAGAAAACACAGGATAAAGTGTTAAACAGTGAAGGGGCTGGGAAGGAGCAGAAGGAGATCTCCTGGCTTCAGTGCAGCACACAGTAATTCAGGAGTATGCAGGCAATTGTGTGTGTTTATTCTAATTTCCTTCACCAACTTGCAGATCAGCAAGTTCTGGAGCTTAGTACTCCGGAAATGTTATGAAACAAAACTACTTCACCCAGCCTGAGGCAGTCCCTTGACAGAATGGGACTAATTCAAGGACTTCTAAGTTGTGCATTTAGTAACTCCCCTAGGGCCTGGCATAAACCCATCGTCAGACATCTCTGAGTCACTTCATCACCTGCTTATTTGATTTCAAAAAGGATTGATATTGCCAAAGAGCAACTTTATCTTTCCATTCCCTTTGTGCCTTTGTAATTGTGACCCTCCAACAGGTGCATTTCCAATAAGCATTTGATTTAGATCTGATATATACAACACAAGGGTGACATTAGCTAGCCAAACTAGTAATTCAAAGTTTATGTAAAGTTTACTCTAGCTGAAAGATAAGACAGAATCCAATTCAGGATAAGTAAGATTGTGGGGAAAGGCAATATTGTATTTGACTTAATACAGCAACAACAAATTAACCTTTTACCATTTTCAGAGCAGTAAGTTTATCAAAGGTCAGTGATGGGCATTTCTGTCAAAGTTCTGGGAGTCTTAACTCAAATTCAGCATGACCCCAGTTTTACCCAGAATGGTGATTTTGTTAAGGGTTATTCCCCTGCCTCTGCCTCAATCTTTAGTATTGATAAGGAAATAAATAGAGAGAAAAACAATCACTCTATCAGCATAGCTCTTATGCCAAGCACAGTGTGCCTAATACAGGAGAAGAACTTTTCCAAAAGTTTCCAATTTTACTAATCTCATTTAGGATGTAATTGAAAGAAAACACATCCATGCATTTTAAGATTTTATTCTTTATTGCCAAAAAAACCAGATGTCTCAAAGTGTGTGTTACATTCCAGGAGAGAACCAAAAATCTATTTTTTTCTCATTATTATAGATTTTCACATATATAATACTTGAATATTTTCATGGAGGATATATTTGATGAAGGTTTGCTCTATAACGGTCTGTCTCATTGGGCAGTTTAGTGGCTTCAGCAGCTGGAGCTGGAAACAATAATCCTGATTGCAGGGGTACCTAATCATATTCTGAACCATGTATACATTCATATGGGCACTACCATTTTTTTATGCATAGCCCCCTTGAAATCAAATTACTTAGGCAAGTAAGTAGAAGTCTGCTGAAAACCTGGGGCTGCAAATTTTGAGGAAGTGATCTCTTTCCTATGATATTTTCTGGTAGCAAGACGAAACCATGACAGACGTTAAACACACCATACTGAGGGAGTAGCAGTAAAGTGCCAAAAGGAGTTCATTTAAAAAATAAATTGCTTATTTGTAAGCAAACAAGGCAAAGTCACAGTTTAAGCAACTGTTTTGGAATGCAAACTAAGGCAAACTCGTAAAGTTGTTGGCACCCTGTAAAATAGAGCTCCATAACAGTGTTGGGCTGTGAGTATAAACCATGCAGGAGCTTCAGCCCTGGAATGCATTACACATGCATATTAGTATCTGCCTCAAGGTAAAGCAGGAGTTTAGTACAAGGCTGGGTAGACAGCTGTATATATTTTTTGTGGAGAAAAAAACACATAAGGTCAAAATGTAACATAACTGGAGTTAGGATGGGAGGAGAATGGGGAAGTCACAGAAGCAGAGAGAGTCTGGGAATGTGAGGAACATGGCAGCTGAATGTAGATGGCTTGACAGTTTATGAAACCCAAATTATATATTTTTAAACTCTAAACAAGTGTAAATCTGCATCTGTTGGAAAGATACCCACTGGGCATCAAGGCCAGTAGTAGTCCAGGTGCACAAAGCATTTGAAACATGACAGCTGGTTTCTCTTATGATCTTCTGTCTTCCTAGTCCTGGGACAGAAATAAGAAAATTGGTTTATTTTGCATTATTACCATCCTGCCGTTTATTTGCTTAAGGGGGAGAATGGAAAAGACAAATTCAGGGTTTCATATCAAACACTGGTTTCTAACTTGATCTAGAAATCTGCAATATTGGCATTTAGTGCTCTTGAACAGTTTAATCTTCTAAAAAAAAATTAGAAAGGTTTAAAGGAGGACTCTGTTCTTTTAGGGTAGTATGAAGTATCTTGCCTGCCATGACAAAGGATACAATTAAGCTTAAACACAAGGATTTAGGACCATAAATCTTTTATGTATGCAACAAACACGTGTGTTCATAGTAGGAATAGCATCCCCTGCCTGGTTTTGTGTGTCATTTTGTGAAGGGTACTTCAGCTCAGAAACAAATTCTGCTTAGAGAACAATACCAAACTGTTCAACCTTGGACTCCAAAAAAGACATTGTCTGAAGCCATGTCACACTTGAGAGCAGTGTTAGAGACAAGTCTGAACAGTGCAATAATCCCCATCAAAACTGGCTCCTGAGAGGGGAATTTCAGCTTTTCTACCTGCAGAATTATAAGGCAGGAGCAGAGACTGACAGGTTCCCTGGAACTTTAAGTCTTGGCTCCTGGCAGCCAAGATCTGTGGAGACCACATCTCACTTGTGCTGATATTCCCATTTATCTCATCCCTTGGTGCTATCCCCAGGCTTTCCCTCTCATCCCAAAATACAAATAAATGGAGACACCCGACATGATCATGCAGTCACATTGTTTGAAACAGACTTCAGGAAGTCATCCAGTCAGTCTCCTGATAAAAACAGTTCCAATCAAAGCAGATTGATCAAAAATTGCCCAGATTTGACATCTTTAAGGATTCCCTCAGAGATTCTTTTTCAGATGAAATGGAAAGCCTGACTTTGAAACAAAACCTTCCAAAATGCCACCATTCTGAAACTCCACATGGTGGCAACAGAAGGACTGTGATACATTTTCCAATGCCCAGAGCTTAACTACACATTTTCTTAAGCAGGTCATCAGTGTTTGTAATTAGACCCTTAATCTGTACTGCTGAAATCAGAGCAGTTAAATTTAAGTCATTTCAAAAGGAGAATTGAAGCCAATGCAGAAAAACTTGAACCTTTCCTGTCTTCAAGGCAAGCCACTGGATCTTCAGTGGGTGCTGAGAGCAACCCCCCTCCTCTTCTGTAACTGCTCATCCAGATGCCTCTGAAGTAATGGAAAAATCTCCTGACTCTGTTCTTGTTCCTAACACATTTAAGAAAGTTTAATACAATTTGGTGACTTGTTCTTCATATTTTTCTTTGCCCTTTCTGCTTCCATTCTGAAGTATTATTACATTAGACACCCTGAGAGGTCTTCATCACAGGACAAGGTAAGAACAGGAAGATAAAACACTGGGCATTAAAGCAAATATCAGCTGTTTCTGAAAACAGCCTGGATTTTTTATTTTTTTTTACTTTCCAACCAACTTTTAAAATTGCAAAAGCTCTACTACTCAGACTTTAGGGGTATTTTCCTCAGGTCTACTCTCTTAAAGTATCTACTTTCTACACCAGACAGCACCAAAGCCAAGGAAACACTAACCTAACTTCTGGAGAGTGAGAGGACTAGCAAGATGAGATTTATTGTGCTGTCTTCTAATGAAGAAGTAGAAAAAGAAATATCTACAACTTTTTCTCATAATCCATCTCTTTTGACTATCACAGATCAGGGGCATGGTGTGTTTCACTGACAGATTATGGATTGCAATGACCTCAAAAATAACACTCTGCACAATACCTGAACAAGCTCCTTCCTTGCAGATGGAAGACATTCTCATTTGAAGTCTTGCAGTCTTCACTAATGGATTCCCAAAAAACCCTGAATTCTATTGCCTAAAAGTATCTTCATCCAGGACAGACAATCAGGCCCCACAGATGCCTTTGGAAACAATAATTACCCTGAAATGCCCTCTCCCATTACTCACCAGCTTTTTAATAGGGAAAGCTATTTCCATCTATTGCTGGCATTCAGATTCTTACCCAGGAAGTTACAAGTAGCAGACACCATTAAATGTCTTGCATTCCCCTAATTAAACAGAAATATTTCAATGTAAATTACTCCAAATAGTGCACTGGAGTTAGAGCTGTGCAGCATCCCATCAGCATCTACTAGGTGCTGTCATATTTCTTGGCAACAGCTGCAAGTTTTCTATGAAAACTCTTCCTCCAGAAGCTGCCAACCCTGCAAGCAAATAACAAATTGCATGTTTTGTTGCAAGAACATAAATTAAGATATTTTCCCTTTTCTTATGTTTGCTTTGGAGGGCTATATGCTGGTGGTATTCTTTAGTTATTCAGGTATTCTGCTAGTCCTTGACAGCACACAACTTTGAGAGTTATTCCAAGACCTCTTATTTTCCATGAAGCATGGGACAAACTTGTAGTGGTTCAGAGGAGACAATACAAAAAGAAAAGAATCACCTCACACTGACCAAACTCTCCTACCATTCCTGACAGGACTCCTAGCACACCAGGAGAAGGTTCATATCCAGAGATCACCAGTAACTGAATGGTAGTTTGTGGCATTTGATTAGGAAGAGCATTCAGAGGAAGGAAACACATTCAGGGTGGCACATATCTCACTGCTTGAGCATGTGGGAAAAGCAGGTGTCAAGGAAAGACAGGTGGGGTGAAGAATGCTTCAAGTTTTGTGTAATCAAAAATGTTCATGCAGGGTGTGATTTTTCATCCCATAAGCATCCTCAGTGGTGTTCTTACAGTTCTCTGCAGTTCAGCAGACCTTTCTTTCCATCCTGGGCTGCACAATTACTGTCACATAAAATACATCCTCAGGATACATGTAGGTATCCATACTCACAAAAAAGAGGACATAATGGTCTACATTCAGCCTGCATTTATCTCAAAAAACAGTGATGTCATTAAGGTTAACACTATTTTTCTCTAGAACTGAAGCTAAATCAGAATAATCACACAGCTGGTTACCAAGGTTTAGTCACAGACAGGACTTTTAAAGTCACCATAACTCAATTATGTTCAGTTGAGAACTCATAGCCATACTTTCAGGAAAGAAGTTGTAAAGGAGATGAAAAAGAATATTTGTAAGGAATAATCCAACCTTACCAGCCAGAGATCAAAGCTAAGAGTGAATCAGCATTCATTTCATCAGGCCCCTGAAGCAGATTTCTCTCTGCTCTCCTTACAGCATGTCAGAATTCCTACAGCTTTCCATGAAAGCTGGAGCCATTTTGTCTTTCACCAACTTGATTAATAATAAAGAGAGGATTCAAAATGAACTGGATTTTATTTAGTGTGGAGGGAATCTCAAAGATTATTAGGATATAGGAAAAAATTAATTCAACCTCCTAATAATGGTTATTTGGTGTATTATAAAAACCATTGAAACAAGGAAGTTTCAATGGTGTACAAGAAACAATGACAACTAAAAGATGTAATGCATCTTCAGGAACAATTTTTCACAGCTGAAATAGAAGACCAGCAGCATTCTCATATGAATGCTGCAGCTATGGACACTCCCTTTTTTCCATGATGTGAACAATAAATTCATCTATTAAGATGACAAGGCTACTGGCTCCCATCAAAACCTGTCACTAAAACACACAGCTGGTGTTTGACAGGTTGCCTTCCAAAAGTTAATACAGTATATTAAGTTCAGAATTAAAACTGAGCATAATTCACTCCTATGCTCCTAAACAGACACTTCAGTTTAGAAATTAGGATCATTAATTGAGCCTGCTCTTCAGCAGTTTATTGCTTCTTAGACTGTGATCACTGAAATGATAATTCCTTTGAGGAGAAAGGTACTCCTGGCACAAAAGCCAGCTTCAGAGATTTATATATAATTCACACACAGACCCCTTAGCTTTAATTGCCTTTCAAATGGCTTCTCATCACAGATGTGCAGTGGTTTAACAGGTAATATGAAGCCTATTGCAAAGCATGGGAAGATATTTTCTTGCCATCTTCAAATGGGATTAAGAACTCCCTTTTTCTTTTTTTAAAAGATGCAGACTAGATGGTCACATGTAATTAGGTGAAAAGGCAGTCAATAAGCACTCTTCAGCTAAGTGTAAGTGTTGTAATATTGATCACCACTCCCTCAACTTCTGCAGAAATTAAGCACTACTGAGTATAATATAAGCCAAAAAAAAAAAAAAAAAAAAAAAAAAAAAAAAAAAAAAAAAATAAAACAAAGAGCTTCTTTTCCACACACATAAAATTGACACAAGTATCACAAACACACAATCACAAGTTCTGTACAGGAGCTGCACTTTTAAGGTATCAGTTCCTATCCATATGGAAATTATAGTTCAGAGGTGTCATGTCTCCAGTCTTTGCTCTCTTCTCCCTTGGGAATAATTCCAAAAAGGAAGCCCAGCTTTGGGGGAGATATAAGCATCCTGAGACATGAGGCTGATCTCAGACTTTGGACTGCAGAGGAAGAAAGGTCACCTTAAACTTTGTTTTGTGGAATTACAGAAGCAGAAGAGCACAAGTAAAGCCAAAGCTGTCACAAATATGTCATTTTGGCAGAAGCATCAAACAATGGTAGGAATACTGATTGTCTAAAGTGAAGGAAAAGGGAGGACAAAGGGAGGAGGCAGAAAAAAAGGAGGACAAAAGAACAACATGGAATAGGAGAGAGATGACAAACTATGAAGCAGATGCATGTGCATTAACCTTGGCAGATGCAGGGCTGAACTCAGGGAGTCCAATTCTTCTTGCATTTACTTTCCTCCATCCCAACACAACAGCACAAGAATCAAACACAGGACATCCCCTAGCCAAAATGAATAAACCAAATAAAATGCTGTCAAATATCAGAGATCTGTAATCCTGCTGGCTGATGCTTTAGTGTTGTTTTCTTTTCCTCAATATTTTAATTATTTTCTAATTCCTCCTGGGAAACTTGTGTCCTAGTTTTCTCGGGAAACATAGGGCATCATAATTATATAAACCCCTGACTACTTCACAGCTTTAAAGGAGCAAAACTCACAAAAAATCCTGTGAAGTTTAAAAATGTTAAGTAGGTATAAGCTAATGTGATCAAGATTTAAAGGAGGCATTTATTATGCAGGGCATTAATAAAAAGGAACACAGAATATCAATTACATCAATTTTGATCCACTATAAGTTATGTTGATTTAGAAGGATGATTTACCATTCAGAATGAGAGTTGGAGCACTTCACACATACTATTGTTCATTTTTATTTAAGTTACATCAAGCTTTATATACTCTTCTCTATGAGCAGGATTTTAATAAAAAAACCCAAAGTGATGCAAAAGTGTGCAAAGAACTTTAAAATACAGACACATGATATTCCTTGCACAGTGTTTATTTCCAATGGGCCAGAGCAAAGCCAAAGTAACACCATAACACATGGCAGCCTGTTCCCTTCCTGAACAAACCCTCTAATCTGGCTTTATTTTACCTTTTAGATTCAGCAAGGGCAAGTAGAGGGAGGACCACATGAGTTATGTCCCTGTTTCCTACATTTATTCTATTTTGTGGGCATTCTTCAGTCACAATTCACTTTAGGTTTATTCCCCATTTCTTTCTGCTATCCAACACCTGTAGTTTTAGTATGGAAAAGAAGAACCTTCAATTTAGTTGGCACTTTTAAGTGGTAGAGTATTGGTAAAAGTTTAATTTTTTTAATAGACATTTATAAAAATAAGAAACCCAGATATTCACAAAAGTGGTTAAAAAATTAGTCTATTTCCTGAGCAAGATTGAAATGCTTCTTCAGAGATCAGGCACAGCTCTTATGAAATATAAAAGATCTTTTCCTGAGGTGTAATTCACTTTGTAAGCAGGAACTACTCATTACTTTATGTTTTGAAAAGTTTGTTTGTTTGGGTGTTTTGCTTGTGGTTTTGGTTTGGTTTGGGCTTTTTTGACACTGCAAAATAGACATTCACTTCCTGTCACTGTAAAGTGGAAACCTCAGAAGAGACAGGACAGAGACTGCACTTGCAGGGAAAAATCAGAGCAAGCCCTGTTAGATGTTGATCCAACTTAGTTAAATGAAACCATAAATCAGAACCATTATCTAATAAAAACCTTTCTGCAGAGAGGCTGCAGCTGAGCTCTCAGTGAAACCATTCTCAATATTAGATAAGAGACTTCCACTTTGATAGCTCTAATGGGAGTTTCCAACCGAGCCAGTTGATAACTCTGCCTCCTCTTACAGCCCCTTGGACACCTCAGGCTGCATCCATGGTCCAGTTCTGGTGTGGCCAGAAGCTCAGGGAGGGACACAGATCCCTTGCTCACCTTCTTAAGTTGCCACTTCACTCATTCTAACTCAGGCTTCATTAGGAGATCCTAAACTCTTCCTGCCCCTAAATGAGAAACACCAGCCTGTGGTGGGAGGAAACATATAAGGATGGACAAGACTAAAGTGCAGCAACATTGAAGGTAGATCTCCCTGACTGTTGGACAGATTAAACCTGTCACATCACTGAAAATGGCTTGTTCCTATGCCAGTTCATGACAACAAAATCTGTCTTTTCTCCATTAATGGATGAAAGCTTCTCCCCTGTCAAGTCTTGACCTTTGGGTTTCCATGGCAGACTGATGTGTAATGTGTCTATATTCTGCCTAGGAGTGTGTGGAGGGGGGTGTGTGGAGAGATGAGAATGCAGGTTTGAGGGAGATTTTATGTTTTTGTTAGAGGACTAATTGGAATTTACTGTTCAATACAGTGATCATTAGGAAAAAATTGATCCTTTTTGTCTGAGATGAAATTATTTCATCCAATCTCTCCCCTTGATCCAGGAGAGTCTACAAGAGGCTGGTACAAGAACAAGAAATTGTGACTAATGAAGAATATTTTCAATCTTGTGTAATGAAACACTACACTTCAAAGTCCATTCTAGAGAAAATAATCTTTAAACCCACAAAGCTGTTATAAATCTAGGGACTTTTAGAGCAAAGAATGCTAATTTGGGGTTTGTAACTTGTGTGTTTATACTTTGGTACAGTTATGTGTTAACAAAGAGGCTTGAATTTTCAATCCTACAGGACAAGAATACAAAATTCAGAGTATTTTACTGACCATTGAACCCAAGGCCAGGATTGCCAGTCCATATGAATAAAATCCCTTTCCTCTTCTCCCTCAGCCCCTGAATTCCTTAGCCCTTCCATGGCATCTCTGAAGAACAGGCAGTTTTTAAGCCTGCATGTACACAACAACCTCTAGTGATCAAAGAGGTAACTACAGATAATACAGGCAGCAGGAACTTTTTTTCCCAGCCTGCAAGACCTCTTTCTCAGAGTGAAAAATACCAAGATCACAACATTTGTGACAAAAATCCTGATCATTTTTAGTATCTAGGAAGGATGAAAAGTGCTGATAGCACCCATGATAAAAATCTTGCAATCCCAGCAATTAAAAAAAAAAAAGTAAATAGAAAAAAGTATTTATTTCATAAATGAGCCCTGTGGACCTAGCTATTTATGAAGAAATGAGAGCCTGAAAACTCTCTGTCCCCATCGAGGAGTTATTTTTTTCCCAGCAGGGCAAGACAGAAGAGAAAGAAAGGCTGTAGGTCAGCAAGCACTTCATTACTTCTTAGGAAGCAGAATAAGATGAGAATATTTCTAAAGAAATCCTTGCTGGGTGCAAGGAGAATGAGCAGCAATCACTTCATTCAAGTGCTTTGGTGGGAAGGATACTTTCCTGGGAGCTTGGCCCCAAACACCCCATCAAAGATGATGCCAAAAATTTGTGACAGGACTGGTAATAAGAGCTTGATTGTCAATTTAATAGAAAGATTTTATTCACTATAACACAGCTATTGTACAAATTGCTTCTAGTCTCTCTGCATATGTAGACTGGTTAAAAAAATACAGAGCACAGATTTTTAAAAATGCTTTTAGCTTTATAGATAAGAAAAGACATTTAAGTGAAAAGCATGTTCCTAAGCAGATTTTTATCCACTCTCCTGCTTCACAAAAGTGCTCTCCAAGTTAGTGGCATAAGCTTCCTGTCCCTGAACTTCTGCTTTTAGACTTCTTTCATTTATAAAAAGCAAGTTTCTAGGCATCGTTAGAAGGAATTGCTCCCTGGACCGAACTTGTTCTAATTTTTCAGCTGCTGAGAGAGTCTAAGAGAGCCAAACTTCAGGCAGGGTTAATCTCAGCTAAGGGGGTAAGAGAGGCCCATCTCTGTCTCTGATTTAGCTTACACTCTGGCCAGCCACTTTATGCCTTTTTAACAGGACTCCATGGGCTTTCAAAGACCTGACCCCACTGTTATCAGTTTAACCAAAGCCTTTTACAGCCCTCTCAACCACAGTGCTATTCACATCATTTCACTAAAACTACATTTTCATTATACATAGGAAGCCAAGAGAGAGAAAAGTACTGATAAAAAAAACCCCAAACAAAGAAGCAGAAATCTTGGCAAATTTATAAATAGCTAGAAGT
The DNA here is from genome assembly GCF_903797595.1 of Erithacus rubecula. Taxonomy (NCBI): domain Eukaryota; kingdom Metazoa; phylum Chordata; class Aves; order Passeriformes; family Muscicapidae; genus Erithacus; species Erithacus rubecula. The sequence continues at coordinate 53,787,778 of NC_136687.1, forward strand.
CACCAAATAAAAGCAGTGTCTCAATCCTACTTCTTAATTTGCAACCCTTATGTACTTGAAAAAGAGAAACTTGTAAATTTCCCCAGAGCATACACATGATTCTAGAGCAAAGCATTCACTTCACAGAAGCATTAACACAGACTCAAAATAAATCTTTCACATCCACAAGTAATTTTAAAATTAAAAACACAAAGGTGTGGGGAAATAGTTTGGGTACATGTTCAAAAAATCTTTTGGCAATCCCTACAGATGCCTCTGGGCCCAGCAGACATCTTTACCTTATGCCCTAATGAAAATGGCAGCATTTTTGCCAAACTTTCTCTCCTTGGGAGGAAGGAACAGACCACAGCACCCCACTGACCAGGCCATAAGCACCTGGTGAAAGGAATGCTTAATCCTTCCTACCAAGGAGCAAACAAAACCACAACAACCTCCTACAGCCCCTGACAAGACAGGGACAGATGATCCTCCAGAAGACAATGGGAGAACATTCCCAGCCTCATTCCTTGAGGCTGGCTTTCCTAAGAGCCCCAGTGCATCTGTGCCATCTGCAGATGTGTAGTTTTGTCTTCAGAAGCTAAATGCAAGCTCCAGGGAAATGAATCTTCTGCCTGTTATTTTAGACACAGCTCATATGTAATGCAAGCACTGGGGAATAAGATCTTTCCCTGCTCCCTCCCCATGGGTGCACAACAAACACTGGGCTCTTTAAGCAGCTTCCCTTCCCCCTTACAGATGTCTTGAGGAAATTTTTCCAAGTTTTGATAACTGCTTTTGGCTGGACATTGAAGAACTGATCATTTGACTTCTTCCATTTCAGAAAATGGGCCTCTATTGGCCAAGCTTTGCTCCACTTGTGACAGCTTATGTGAAAGTATATTATTACAACTATAATAATTTCCCATTTTGGGGTATAAATCACATGCATTCCCATTGTAGAGATTGTTTTTCTCAATCTCTTTTTATTCAAGCCTGAATATCATTAGAAAGCAAGGAAAGCCTGTGTGTGGCTTTTAGGCAGCAAGTAAATATTAATGTATTGTGCTTCAACATGTAAGCTTGTCAAGGTGCTGCAATAGTAAAGTGATTTATAAAATGAAAAATCAATATGAATAAACTCCAGTGAATACACACCATGGATTTATCTGTAGCAAGGGGCAATGAGGGACCACCCTTTTGCTGTCTTCTACAGCTACAGAATATAGTTCTTCTAATAGGAAAACATGTTTTCCATTACAGCCCATCGAATGCCACTGAAATCTGGCATCCCATCAACTCAGAAAATTAAACAAAGCCCTTATTTGCAAATTCACTTCAGCTGTGATTTCACTACAATGGGTACTACTGCAGAATAAACATCATGCTGACAAATTCTATCGGGTCATTTAACACTCAAATGAAGGTGTTAATTCTCTGAAGGACAGACTTCAGTTAGATGGCACATTTATATGTTTTTTCATTCAAAATCACCTTCAAGGTTAATATATACACTGAAAAATTGAAGGCTTATCTACTAGAAGAATATTCAGATACTAAATATCCACAGTACAGAGGAAGTGGCTGGATCTGTGATTTAGCTTTGGGTCTGCTTCTGGTTAGAAAGCCATTGCCCTGAAATAGTAGAATAACTGGCTTTCAGTAAAAGCAAGCAGTCTTGGATAATACATTTCAAAGAGTACAATAACAGAAATTAATGATGCAAAAATGCTAATCACCCCTAAATCAACAGAACTGACAAGCCAACCAAAGTCAAAGAAGAAAAGAAAAACAAAACAAAAAAACCCCACTTTTTAAATTGATACAGAACAGTCTTAGAAATATTCCATTTAAAAAAAATAATTTCATCTCTCTTTTCTGTCTCTGCACATTACCTTAGTGTACTGGAAAGAAAACCCAGAAAATTCCTGGAATGGAAGATACACTACCATGACTTGTCCTAATTTCAGCTTTTGTCAACATAAAGTAAAATCTGCATTATGACTGAATTTATAACAAGGTAGAAATGTAGCCTCAGGATTGTTACTATAAAAGCTGAAGCGCTTTTCTCTTTAACCAGAATACACCTAATGAAAACTCTGCCAGAGTCTGAACTGTGTATCCCTAGATTCACCTTGCTTCATCATGGCTTAATCCTGTTTAGTGACAAAATCCATTTATTTCATCACACTAAGTGTTGCATGCTCCTATTCATTGTTTCAAGCCATGCAGCATCCTGTTCTTCAAATATGTCTAGAACAAGAGTAGTACTGTGAGCAGAGGGAAACAATGTGGGAGAAGAAGAGGAAAATAATCTTTGCCATAATTTTTGTTTAATTCATAGAAAAATCTTAGCACATTATTTCCTTGCCTAATTTGCAGAGTGCTTTCACAGTTCTCTAGGCAAATTAAACAAACTGGGAATACAAACATGTTACAATAATAAGAACAATCAACCTTTCTAACCCTTAAGCAGAGTAAGATAACCTCTCCCTCATCTACCAGGAAGATGACTTCTGAAAGTTAGAAGGGCTGGCAGACACTCAGGAGCCTGTTTTCAGAGTTCTCCAAGGAAAACATTGCATTTTCTTTGGTGTTCCTGGTAGAATAGAAGTCATTGGTATGTTTCACAGTTGGTCCAAGTAGCTGCAGAAGAATGTGGCTGTGGAGATAGTGGTGAGGATTTGGTACAGCAGAGCCAGCTGTCACCAACAAGCTCTAATCCCAACTGGGACGTGTAGATGCTCTTCTAAGATAAATAAACAGCCTATATAAGCAACATCAAAGGCAGCTGAAAATCCAGAACTGAATCTATAACCTAGGAAATTATTAATTTCTGTCCATTCTTCAGTCTGACAGCTGGGACTGTCCTTTCACTCGCCTGCATTCAGGTCTGATTCCCTTGACAGTGGAGCTCCATACCAGGCAGTTCAGCCACACAAGATGAAGAGAAGGGGATCCCTAAACCTGGATGTTTAGTAAGCAGGAGGATCCAAGGGATGTAAATATTCTCAGCACTGCCCTGTCATGAGCTCTGGTTTCCCCAGTGACTGCACTGCACAGGGACAGCTACTGGAGCTGCAGTGCTCGTGTAGTAGAGATTTTTAGCAGAGTGTAACCAGCCACCCCAGTGAGAGATTGAGGGATACACCCTCTGCTCCACCAAAGGCAGAAAGTGACAATATTCACCAAAAATTTGTTTCCTCATTCTCTAAATTTATAAACATTTAGAAGTGATTTAAATGTTCCAACCTTACCCATTCTGTGATTCTGTGAATACTCTGGCAGGGCTGTTTTAAACTAATCTACCCTAATGAATTGGGGGAATTCTAATACTTGTCACTGATATTTTTTGGTTGGTTTCCAAGAAAACCTGTTACTTAGCCTAATACAATTTTTAAGCATAAGCCTTTTTTGAGCCCAGGTATGCTTCCACCCATCCTGAGAAGGAAGTATCCTTGTCTTTCCAGGCAGTAGATAGTCTGAGATGATTAGTTTTATAGTAGCTGCACTTCCCTGACAAAGTACTCTTCTGAATGAATTAATGGTGTAATGAACAAATGAGTCATTTTCTGACACACTAAATTAAAACAAGGACTGGATTTATGAGCTGTGCAGTGGCACTCAGGGTGACATGCTCCTTTAAAAACAATTTCTGTTTCTTTTTAATGGGAAATTACAAAACTGACATAAGCTACCAAGACCTGAGAATTGAATATCTAGGTATTTGATATGCTATGACTTGAAAAGACCTAATGGAATTGGAACTAACTTCCTTATGTTGCTTTGAAAGTATTAAGAGGGAAACATTTTATTGAAATGAACACAGGAATTGAATGAAAGCAAGTAAACATGTATTTATTACCTTTCTATTCTGAATTCAGAGCAGGTAATAAAATTCCATTTACATACTGTGAGCTGAAGAAACCAAAAGTTACCAATAAATATGGTTTTGGACAAATTTTGCTTTCCAATATTTCATCCATTAATTATCACCATAATATTCAAAGATGTTTGAATATTTTTGGTGTTTGTATTGTAAACCAGTTTTTGAAATTATTCAGGTGTTTAATCACTTCCAAATAGTCACTACTGCTATGGGGCTTCATATTAAATTCCTTAATTATGTGGTTTATGTGAGTAATGAGAATGATATAAATGAAAAATTCACAAACCTGACTTCAAAAAATACCTTTGTGGGTGAACATTTAAACACAGCAACATCAGTTTTTGGATATAAATTTTTTTTTTGCGTTTCAGTCAGTAAAATTTCACACTTGCATATTTACAGAATATGATCAACAAGAAACTTTTTATTCTTGATATACTTAAGAATTTGTGGACAAACACACTCCCTATTAAATTACATCATTGTATGTTTTTCATTTATAGGGACTGCAGAAATGAAAATTGAATGTTGTCATAAATACATTTTCTCTTGAAAAGAAAACAACGGAAAGGCAAGCAGTGTACATCTGGAAGAAATGAGAATCAGGTGAGTCACTTTTTATTTCTGTCTCATACACAAAGGTGCCTTGTTTCATAGCAGTTTCTATATAGAAATCTATGCAATTATGACCCAGGTCAGCTTCCCAAGATTATGGTCTTCAAAGCACTCAATTCATTTCAGAATAGGACCCATATATAAATACACTTGCACAAGAGCACTTATGTGATGATCAGAGACATTCTATGGAAAAGAGATTAAAATATGAAATCTTTTTATCTTAAGGTTTAGAAGGAGTGTTCTGGCTATTTTTGCCTAAAATTGAAAGAGAAGAGGAGAATGGAAAAGTCTATTTATCTATCATCAAAATGGTTGCAAAGTTGAAAAGCTAATAAATGTTGGAATTTAAGGCACTCTAAAGTTCTGGAATTCTTCTAGCCTGTAGCTTCATTTTTCTGAATATGCTTGCTTTTAGACACACTTTTGTTTAATCCTTTTCACACAGGTTTTGGCCATTCTATAAAAACCATCATTTCCTTTTACAAAGATGAATGTCTGCAGAAAAAGACCTTTCAACCATTCCCTCTGAAGAAAATAAAGTGCTTGTTAGAGGTCAAACATCCATGTTTCTCAGGATAGCACGAGCAAGTACAAAAATATCTGTGGGGCCTAGTGTGACCATTTCCATTCCCTTTTCTTTGGGTCTGTCAGCAACTTGAGCCCCTCAATAATGTCAACTCTGAAGAATGTGCTACTATTAGTGAGTTATGTTACAATATTAATGTTTTTCTTCTTACTCAATCTGGTATCTTCAGGTGATGTATAACCTAGAAGGTCAAAAAAGCCCCACAGTTTAAGGAGATGGAGCACATCCCTTTTCCTGCTGTCCCCTGGAAAATGAAACCTAAGCAAATATAAAACTGCTAGAACTTCCCAAACCAGGACATGCAGGTGTGTCCTCAATGAACCTTTACAGGAGATAAGTGATGCAATTTGTTTTTCTACATTTATAGCCATCAATGAGAATGAAGGCACATGTCCAACTGTCCTAGAAAATGTATTTTCCTCACTCATCCCCACTCTTAATATTGGGTGCTGTGATCTTCTGAGGTATTACAATAATTGGAAGAATGGCTTGATGCTTGGTCCTCATACTGAGTTATAAAAACAAAACTTCCTTTGCAGTCTCAATAGCTGGACAATAAAGGTACTTGGAAAAATACAGTTTTGCTTCTGTTTGAAAACAAAAAAGATGAAAATAAAAAATCCCCATGGAAACATTAAAATCCCATGAAAATATAATTTTGTTGAAAATAAGAAAATGTAACCCTCATCAAGAAATGGGTTTGTGTTTCACAAATAGACTAAAATGCCTTTTAAAAATACTGGTAAAATTTCAATTGCAACTGAATGTACCTTTCATAAAATTGAATGGTCTCCTCTAGAACTAAGGACAGGTCACCACCTGAATGAGAAACAAAGAATAAGTTCTCTGAGACCAGACTTGTATGCTAGACTGTGCAACCCTCCTTGATTCATGTGACTGAAATCTACCCAGATGATGTCAATGCTACAATTCATTAATAAAATGTCACTTCATCCTCTTGCAGATCCCTAATAAAAATGCTGTGAACACTGGGATTCCATCTTATTTGTTGCCTGGATCAATCCATGCATTCAATATGCAACTTCCATGTTGTAGGTGAAAAAATAATGCATAGAGTTAAAATTGTCTAATTGTTTCATGTTGGTTTTGTGGCACTGGAGAGGTAAATTACAAATATTATCTTCCATTACCATAAGAGTAGCTGAGCATGGCAAAAAAGTGACTCCTAACCACATGTACCATGGGTCTGTGATCTAATAGTGTTTTTCCCCTGCTGGACACTGGCACATAAAACACTAAATATATCTGATGTAGCTCTGACATTTCATTTCATCACACTGCTATGTTGTGCCATGTAATGCACTGCAACAGAAGAATGTACTGGCATGACAAGCTGCCAGCTCTAATAAAAGTGTGTAGAAATAGATGTGCTTTCAGCTGATGAGGCAAACTCCTGGCTCATCCAGAGGTGTGCAAGCAGATGACAGTGCTGCAAATAAATGGCAGACAAGCCTGCTTTGTCCTTGCTCTTCTGGGCTGGTTTTCTTCCACTTCACCCCAAATTAGTCTGCTTGTGGTTGTCCCCCTCTCTCCTGCTGGTTCTAACCAGCCAAAAACTTGCCCTCATTGAAAATTAGCTCAGCAAAGACCTCAGGAAAGACTAGCAGAAAAGGGATGCAGCAGGGAGATAGGTACCCACATGAGATAAAAAGAGAAGAATACAAGGCATAGGTAAGAGTAAAGCAATACAGATATTGAAGATTCAGAGAATAAAAAATTTAGATGGCAGAGCAAATGGTAACTGGATTGGGATGGTCATAAATTGAATGTGTAAAGAAAATTTGCTGGTTCTTTACCATTTCATGTAGCCCCAAAAGGTATGTATGTTAAGGAGACAAGGAGAGTTAAAGGCTCTTTTCAAACCAGCAGCAAGCCTCTAGCATCTGTAGCTTGTCTGAGAGCTGGCAATGTATTTGGAGGATTTAATAAGAAATAACCTCATATCCCCCACTTCCAAAGACATTGGTAGTAAACTGAGTCATATCAAGTTAAAAGATTTGAGCTATGACTGCCCTTTTCAGAATCACTTTTCAATGGATATCTTGTTTTAATGAAACTCTGCTGGGACAATGATGCATAATATGGCATTTTTAATATTCTCCCCTTTGGTAAATGGCCTGTGGTTGTGCTGAATGTTGTTCTTGCTCAAAATTTAAAAATGTCAGTGGATTTTTTCAAGTGATGGCTGAGGAACTTGAGTACTCCGATCTAAATCTTCTTTGCCTGCACAGTCATCACCTGGATTCTTTCCAAATGCAGCAGGCAGATTTAGAACTGAACACTTGGCATTCTGCAAATAGTCCCAGACATCTTCTTTGGTTTCAGAATGATGACAGCTCATGAAAAGTTCACAAAAGATTACTGAACATACCACCTAAGGAGCTGTCCAACAATTATCCTTTTCCTTTGTTGAATGTCTGATCACAGAAATTTCTCCACATGGGTCTAGAAAATGTTGCCAACCAGTAAACCAGGCAGATAAATTTTTGAGGGTGTCTTTCTAGAAATTAATTTGGTCTGCATAATATAATTTCTTAGGCACAGCAATTTTGGAAAATTCAGGCTTTTACATTTATCTCTCAGGCATCATCTGAAATAGTTAAAATATTTCGCTTTGAAATATTTCATTATTGAAATAACACTACCAATATTTTGTTTTCCAAGTAAAACATTTGTACTCTGTTGCCATTATATATATGGAGGCTGGACTGCTTGGGATTTTCTAGCTTGAAGGGGCTGCTGAAAAATCCAGAAATTCTGGAACATAAAATATAGAAATTCCACTGGATTCACAGAATTTTGGTAACTGCAGTTCACTGCAATCTGTAGATTTGTCCCCTTTAGGCCCTTCCAGAAAATATAAATTATCTTCTTTTTTTTTTTTTTTCCTTTGTATGATTTAGTTATGATGTCCTGTACACAGTATTTTGCAGGACCTAGCAGGAGGAAAACCAAATAGAAATATTTATTTTTGAGCTTGAGAGATTTTTTTTTAATTTTTTTTTTAATGGGATTTCACTATCTAATTCCCCTAAGTGTTCCCTTCCCAGGTATTCCCCCAAGTGTTTTCCGTTATCCCACCCAAATATGACTGGTATTTATGATAAATGAAATTGCAAAATCCACTAATCTTGCAGTTACAAAAGGTGGTGTTCTTGGCACCAGAGATTATATTTAGAGATTTGCCAGTGTTGCTATTCTTGTCTCTTTTTTCTACTTTGAGCTTTCTGACCCTTATTATACTTTACCTGGAGCTCCCCTTTCCTCCAGAGCATAAAAGCAAAATAAAGTGATTATCAAAGTACCTAACAGCCACAACAAACAACAAGCTAAAGCCAAGTTGTTAAACTCATAGGAAAGTGAGCAAGATTATTTGAGCTAGGAAAAATATATTAGGCCATGACAGAATTTTCTCTGATGTGCTGAAGTGCAATATTAATTTCATTTTCAAACCTCTTTGTTTTAATGATTATATGGTCCTTTGAGGATAGCTCACTTGAAAATCCTATACAGAATTAGCATGCTGTCCCTTGTTTAGCTTGTTAAAATGCTGATGTTTGCATTTTAAAGTATTCCTGATTTGTATATAGAGTAGAGACTGCTTGTTGCTATAGAATTATTGATACTAAAAATAAGCAAGAAATTACAGAGGAGAAAAGACATGTTCAGAGACAGGAATTATTAAATAACCAGAGTTGCCTTTCCAACCCAGCTTAGAATATTTGAAATAAAACTTGTGTCCACTGACCTTCCTTTCTCCTACAGCTTAGAAGACAGTGGGGTTTGATTAACCAGACCCTCCAACAGAAAGCTGGGGTTCATTGTACAAACTCAGTGCCAAATCAAAGACAGTAAACAGAACTTCTGATTTTTTTTTTGTCAGAGAAATGTACTCTGCAGCTGTATTCCACTGCTTCAGACATGGAGAGTATTCCATATCTGGCTAAGGTAGCTGGGCAGTTGTCTTAGGCTGCCTCTGGTAAATGAAGAGAGAAGAGTGACCTGAAATGCAATTCCAATTGACCCAACACAAAAATTTCTGAGGTGATTCTGTCTCTGCATGAGCTGGAGAGGCTTTCTGAGGGAAAGCAGTCAGATGAACCTGGGCATTGTCATTATCCTCCAGCACATAATGGGGGTAAAATTAGTTCTGATGCTTTTGCCTTGTAACAGACTGATAATGCAAGCCTAATGTTGTTTAAGAACTCTTTTTTGTGTTATTTATTCAATCATTTGATGAAATGCTAAATAAAAAGGGCAGCAACTATGTAAGACTTTTTATATTCTAAATAGACATTACAGCTAGAGAGAGCACATATTAAATTAAGATTATATTAATCTTTAGCTTTCAGGAGGAAGTGAACTCCTGCCCAGGGAATCCTTAATGGATGCCATTACAAAAGGCATGATGTGAGCATCAGTTTAACTTAAATTTCCTGCTGAATGCTTGCTAGAACTCTGTCAACATATCTTTCATGTTTCCTTGCCTATTTGTTCTGCTCATTCTTTTAATAATATCTCAGGAACTTGAAAATTAAGTGTGCTTTATTATTGAAATCGATTTTGCCTCAGCTTTTTTTATGCACATATTTTATTGCTGTTGCAGTATTTCTTCAAGCGTGCTGAGCATCTGGCTACAATTTGGCTAGGGATTTTCAGGGGGGTTAGAGAAGTTATGAAAAACATGTTGGAAAACATATAAGGAAGCACAACATAAGTATTTCAATGTCTAGGTCAGCCTTAAGACATTAAATGAGAGGATGCTACTTTGAGAAGGTCACAGAGTGGAACCCTAATCCTATGACAGGTTTTATCAAAGTTGAATTTAGTTCTGCAACTAAGATGCTTTTGAGAAAAACTAACAAAGTAAATATCTGAACACAAAATCCATCTTTCTTGTCAGGTCCCTTCAGGTACTGGAAAGCTGCAATCAGATCGGGTCTCTTTTCCAGGCTGAGCAACCCCAACTGTGCCTTTCCTCATAGGAGAGGTGCTCCATCCCTCTGATCACCCTGGTGTCTCTCCTCTGGACTGTGGCCAATGGATCCCTGTCCTTCCTGTGCTGGGACCCCAGGGCTAATGCAGGGTTACAGGTGGGTCTGAGCAGAGCAGAGCAGAGGGGCAGAGTCCCCTCCCTGCCCTGCTGCCCACCCTGCTCTGGATGCAGCTCAGGACACATTTGGCTCTCTGGGCTGTGAGCACACCCTGATGACTCATGTCCAGCCTCTGATTTCTGATGCTGAGTCTGGAATACTGAGCCTGTGCCTTCTTGTTAAGAGAAAATGAGGGGATGCATCACCTGACAGAGTTCACACAACATTATCATTTATGAAGACTTCACAGTTCACTGGAGGTGAAAGGAAATTAAGGTATGATAGATGCCCTGGAACTTGATATTTAGCAATCACCAATCATTTGAATGTGCCTGTTCCTGAGTATTATAGCCAGATTTTTGGCTTTATGCTCCAGACAGATAGAATATATCTCTAACTGAGACCTCCCAAGATATTTCCTTTTTCTGTTTGGAAAAAGACACCACCTCACCTGAGCAGCTGCTGTGAGACAAGACATTCCATTTAACTTGTACCAGTGAGCAGTGAGATGGGGTACTCTTGAGAGTTTAGTCCAGTTGAAGATGCCTGTATATTTTTTTGGAAGAAACCCTTCTAAAATACTAGTCCCATACAAAAATCCTTCCCCGTGAGAGAGAATATTTTGCAAGGCCTTCCTCTGTGGTAGTGGGCAGAGTAGGGGTGAGTTGAAGGAGTTGTTCTGTCAGGTGGCTTTTTGTGTTACACCTGGAATGAGCTGTCTGGAGTCCACTCTGACTCCTGAGCAATATCCAAATGATGAGTAGAAACACTATTATTAGCATCAATGAGCTAGGGAGGGAAAGAGAATTGCTCCAATAATCACCAAGGGACTGCAGAGTTGCAAGATATATAGGAGATTCATCCAACAGCTCATACAACATAATAGAGCACAAATTTAAACCTCCTCACTCCCAGCCAATAGGTCTGGGCCTGTTGCATGGTGCTGTGCATCTTCCCACCATTAAAATGTTCCTCCTTGGTTTCTTCTCTCCATCACAGCACATCGTGTGATTTCTTTACAGCAAAGGATTGTCAGAGTAATGATCATTTACCAGTCCTGCTCAGGCAAAACGATTGTTTTGAGATACAAGCTCCTAAGCACTTCATAAATCCACATTCCTCAAAGCCATTTCCTTCCACATACCTCTTTCCCAGGACAGCAAAGCAGGGGGTTGTGTGCTAACAGGGTTGGGAATATAGAAAATGTGTCCTGTGAGTTGTAACCATTGTGTGTGCTGCTGTGATGTAATTAAATATCCCACATCCCCAGGGCTTTGGTACTCAAGTGTGTGAATAAAACATAACTCTCAGCAAAGTAATGCCTTTGTGAAATGGAGAGAGTATAAAGATAAATTGTGGTCCCAGGCCAATTACTTCATTCATATTATTTCACTCAGTTGTGAAGCCCATTGCGTTTTCCAAATTAATTGAATATTTGCATCCTTAATTAGAGTCACTATTAGGGAGACTAAATGGTTCTGTTTTTCACAAAGGACAATAGCATTATAAACCTGCCTTTGAAACTACCTCTTATTCTTGACCTTGGGGAAAAAGACAAACCCATATACCATTCACAAACTGCAGCTCACCTCCAGCCCAGGCAGGAGACAGGGTGCTGTGGTAAATATACTGGGGCCATGAAGAGAAGCTGGAAGCTCAGAAATCCAGACAGAAGCCCAGTGTACAGTGGATTTTTTTATTTTTATGTTATTTCTTATTTGGTGGCCAAATTAAAAAAAAATACAAAAAACAAAAAACCAAAACAAAACAAAACAAAAAGAAAACCACAAAAAACAAAAACCAAAAAACAAACAAAAAAATACCCCAACAACCAAAAAAGCAAATTGTGCTTGGGGTCTAAATTTCTGTGTTTGTGGATAGTCTCTTGCAAATGAGAGAATCTCTTCCTTTTCTGACTTAGCGATGCATCTTAAGAGGTTTGGGCAATTTGGATGCATTTCAAGCAAAAAGGTTGTTTCTCCCTGTCACACCACCTTAAAGTCCAGAACCTGGGTATCAGGTGATTTCTTGCAAATGGTATTTATTTTTATTTGGTTTTTAAATAAAGTATAATCTTAATTTTGTTGTGAAAACAAAAAACTTTTAAAGCTCGGTCTAAATGAACCCTGAACTCAAGAAACTGAAAGAAATTATAAAGATTATTTATTTATTTATTTATTTTTATGTGAGGACAAATAGGTCATTTGCTGACATCATATTTTGTAGAGTGAGTGGATGATGGAAAGTCAAGAGATGGAGAATATAAGAGGGTTTTTTTTGTTCTGGATGTTCATTAAAGGAGGCATAAATTGATGGGAATGATATGGAATTACCCTTTGGAATGTTCATCCATACCACCATCCAGATGTCCTTTTTAGTTCCCATCTCAGGTACAATCACTGCATCTTTCTGCATCCATCTCACTGCAATCCACTGTGAAGTGATGATTAGCAAAGTCAGGCTGGTTCTGCCATAACTTCACTGTGAACACTGGAACCTAATAAAAACTAGAAAAATTTACCCTAAAATAAGGTTTGTCTGCTGGAAAATATTTTGATCTTGTTTTTCATGGAGCATGCTGTATCTTATACCCATCTTCAACAAATGACAGTAGCTCAGCAAGAGTGGACAAGGCAAAATAGACCCACACACTGACACTCACATGCACATGGTATATTATGGGAATGCTTTACTCTCTCTGTGGCTTAGCTGCAAACCAAACAAAAGTCACCCCCTCAGAAGTGCTTGCTTCTGCAGTTTGCTGCCATGGGTCAGGTTAAGCTGGAAAAAAGGAATTTCAATTTACTCCCTACCTGGCTGAGTTCTTTGAGGAATAAAGCATACTTTCAGGTGTTATGTAATCCACTGACAAGTACAGAGCTGGGGTTAGAACCAAATGTCTGGAAATTTGAAGGAGAGAAAGAGGGAAGATGATGACTGGGAATATTCATATGCAAAGAGTGTATTTTGAAGTACTGCTACTGATAAAGAGATGAGGTGCCACAAATCTTGTCACCGTGGCTAAACAGCTTGGCTTTGAAAAATTATCAACACCAAAAGTATTGTTTCCATCAGCTGTGCCTGTCAAGCCAGAAAAGGTAGGTCTGCAATACCAATGACTTTGAGACAATCATTGGAAGCACCTTCCCCCATGTCAGCACAGTTTACACTCCTCTGATGCCTGAGGCTGTCAGCATGCACATGAAGCAAACAGAGCTGAATATCCTCACTCTCTGCTGAGCTCTTTGTCTCTTTTTTTTTTTTTTTTTTTTTTTTTTAATCAAGTGAATTTGGACATCAGTCACATGGATACCAGCAATAAAAATTTGTCATGAGCCACTTTTGTTCTCCTGACATCAAAAACACAGGGCAGATTTACATGAACTGTAGAGGTTGGCTTGCAGAAGTTGTTGGCATCTCAAGTTAATGTCTTCGGAAAAGGATGTGCTCCAGCTTCCCAAAAAAGTTATTTTTAAAGAATAAATCTTTCAGCATGGATCTTGGGAAGCAGTATGATAAAAAAGTTCCTTTCACTGGGAAAAAAAGTTTTCCTGAGTGCCAGGAAACACCTTTTCACTGTGAGAGTGACCAAGAACAGGCACAGGTTGACCAGAGAGGCTGTGAAATCATCCTGCATGATAATGAAGGGATATCTGGACACAATCCTGGGCAACTGGCCCCACTTGAGCAGAGGTGTTGGACCAGATGTTCCCTCCATCCTGGATCATTCTGTGGGAATATGGTTACCATTTCTGCCACCCTGAATATCTCACCATTTGTCAATTCTTTCTCTTAAAGTAATAAAAATCCAGCACTATCAGAAGACAACCGAGACAGCAAAATAAGTGAGTTTCTGCTTATTAATTATCACAGATGTCACAAGGCCAGTGACACATGTTATATCTTAAGGATGTCAGCCAATTTAGATTTAACCCATTTGTACTGTGATTCACACATGTGAGAAGATTTTCTGTAATTATAGTTAGTTCTGGATTTTGGAAGGCTAGGCTCAGCTAGGGCTGGGACACAGGTTATATCTACCTGCCACAAAATATATTCTTCAAATATAGCTGGAGCAGAAAAATGCTTAAAACTCCTTTCTTTCCCTTTAAATTTGTAACAGAGCATGGAAAAAAATGTCCTACCTGTGTGAAATTTGAAGAGGGAATCAGATCATCAGAGTGACACATTTCAACAAATATATTTAAATTTAGCTTAAAAATAACTTTAAGCACTCCTTTCAAAGGCAATTAGGCTTCCTTGTTTTTCAGAGTACTAAGTGTAGGAAAAGAAGCATAGCCATTTATTGCAATGGAAACACCTCCTGCCTCCCCACACACACCCCTTCTCCACCTGCTTTAGCTGCAATTAAATGTCAGGGATGGGGACATGTAGTGATCTGCTAGGATAAAGAGAAAAAGGAGATGTACTCTTCTGGATAAAGAGCTTTTCTCTAAAAGTGCCCCTCTTAGACACTAGGTGATGATTTGTTTCAAAAGCTTCAAAGGTCAGAGTCTAAAATTATCTATAACTAAAGCTTTTGGAGGGAGTTTTGATGTACAGATTCATAAGCAGCTGGTTTCTAGGGCAAAACTTGGACAGCAGTCATAAATTGAAAATTAGGGAAGAGCTAACTTCTTTTCCTCCTCTCTAGGTCCTAAAGAAAAGAAACCATCTTTCTCCAGATCATACATTTAAAAGACATGGAGTAGATGTTGTTTAGCTAGAAAAGATGCTGATAAAGTTTTGGTTTTCAGTTTTAAGTTTCAGGATGTTTTTCTGTTATCATAAAGGGTGTATCTTTCTTCCATTTATAAATGCTGAAGAACAGAAGAGGAAAACAAAAGAGAGTTTTATTTTTACAGGTTTGCTCTTCCAAAGTTTAGTGTAAAGAAAGATAATATTTGAGCCATAACAAAGCTTATAATGATTGTCTTCTATAAATGGTATTTTTAAATGGATCCTGAAAGAGCTGAATGAGTTTTTTTTAAAAAAAACAAACTTTGGTTCTGTATGAGTTGTAAGCTGAAGTAAGGCATTATATTGCATTTAAAGTTTTAGTGCTAAATATTGAATAACTGCATGTATACAAGGATTATTAATAGAAAGGATGATTAAGAAATATATTGGCAGGTTAAAGGAAAGCTGCTACAATGTTTGTAATTTGCTGAGGCCCATTGATTTTCTATAAAAGAAATGTAAACAAGGAAAATTAATATATGCTGCAGATAAGAAACAAAAATATTTTTACAATCTCTAAGAGATCCAGAGATTTCTTTTGAAAATACTTGATGTCCAGCTATTCCCACTGTAGTGGGTAAGTATGGAAATCACTTTAGTTTTTTGGTTTTTTTTTTTTAATATCTGTGGATAAACTTATACCCAGGAAAGCAGGTGAAGACAACAGCCTTTTCACTTATGCACAATACCATTCCTTGTTGTTCCTGATTGTTTTTCCTCTGGTCCAGGATTTGCCATATCCCAGTGCACTCCATCTCTGTGTACATCAGCCACAGTGCCTCTGTCACAAGAATCACCCCAGGGGAAGGCTGTGCCCCTGAGCTTGGAACCTCTCTGGGGTTTGGTGTGGCTTCCACACTCTTTGCACATTTCCCATGGCCATCTGACTCAGCTCCACCTCTGAGACAAGAAATTCAGCCTTTTGCAATCTCATATCATGTTTCATGAGTTGGTGGAAAGGAATTGGCTGTGTTTTTCCATAACTCCTCTACAGACAGATCATGCACCAGCTAAATCCAACACACATTTACTTCCATTTCTCCTTTTCTTTAATCCAGAAAGGCTCAGTGCTCTTATCTGTGAGGAAGAAAGTGCTTGAGTTTTCTTATATCCATGAGATGCACCCAGAAATGTGCACAAAAATGCTTGATGTGCCTCTGTTTGGCAGAATCCTATCTTACACCTTTGTCTGTCCTACACAAATTGCTATTTGGAAATTAGAATTCAGCAACCAGGAGGAAATTAAATGTTCTCACTGCAGGAAGAGGCCCCTAAAGGTGGGGAAGCTGATCTGATAACATGACAGTAAACAGCTAGTTATCCCTGATTTGGTCAGAACTGCCTTCCTATGTTATGGACAGAAATTGAGGTTCCAGCACTAATCCCAGTCCAATTTAGCAAAACATTCACTGGATTTTTTTGGACCAGAATTTTATTCTGACTCTTTTCATAGTGGAAAATTAGACCAAAGGGGCTCTTTATGCAAGCTGTCTGACTTTTTCATGGCTAAACACATTTGTTGTTATCTTTGTTTTAGAGAGGGACATTTAATCCTAAATAATAGACTGTGGTTATGAATTATGTACTCTATTGTCTAAGCTTCTCCTACACACTTCCATGATAACACAGACTCTCATTATTTTCCCTTTCCCTGAATTCCAGAAGGTAAAGCACATCAAAAAAATCTCAGATAAATTCCTACTTCTCTGCCCCAGAAAGCAAACTGTCCAGACCAATGAGAATTAATAAAAGTAAAGACCTTGGTGAATATTAATGAGAATTGCATTATTCATTATATTTGAATGGCATTATTTAATAATTATACAAGAAATTAGAAATTTGTTCAATGTAAATTTGCCCAGAGCAATGTTTCACAAATTTCTGGCAAATATGGTTACTGTGAAATTTCTGTTACTATGACAACATAAAACAGCTTTCTGCTCCTCTGGTTTTTGCTAGTTTTCTGGTGTTTTCAGTTTGATTAAAAAATAAAAGGTGTATTCCATTGTGGTGAAACACTGTGAAGGATCAGTGACAGAGAGCATGACACAGACCAACATGTTGAATACAGGCAGTTGCTGCTTGCATTCTGTAGTCCATCAGACCATGAGCCTTTCTTCTTCCTTTCATTGTTTTTTTTTAAGAATTCTTCTTTCTCATTTTTTAAGCTTCATATGGCTATTTGAAATGTGATCAAATTTTCATGCCAGTTCTGAACAGAATAACAATTTTTCAGACAGTCAATTCTCAGAATTCTCAGCTTCAGATGCTGTAAAGGAGGTTACTTTTTTTCTCAATACTTGTTTACTACAGCAATAACAGTAATAATATACCTGAGTATGTAAAATATTTTGGAATATTTCCTATTTCATTAACAGCTGAAGGAACTGTGATTTCATTGCTTTGTGACAGCCACTCTGAAACCACCTGTTGGGCATAGACTGGCAGTTCACAGAAGGAACCAAAGTGCTTAAAACCTTCTAGCTCCTAAAACTGACATGCTTAGAGGAGATGGACAACCAATTGTGAGACACAAAATGAACTGTTTTGCACTGGTAAATTCGTTATTAAATAGCCATCAGATTTTAGCTTTTGAATGATGAAGCACCTGGTGAAATCTCCTGATGCTGCAACATGTTTTTTGTCTATCTATTAAAACCATGTAATGTCCATGTCTTCAGCCAAGTTCCTCAGTTTTGAAATGCCTTTTCTTCAGTAGCAGAACAAAAGATTTTTGTGTAAATATTTCGTTAATTAAAAACTGTATCAAGAAATGTACTTAGTGTTGAAAAGTCAATATGTTTAATTGCATTTTTTAGGCTTTTCTTTATATTGTTTTATAAATATGAACTCAAGAAACTATTGAAATTAGTTATTTCAAAATAGAAGATGAGAAAGTTTTGTTCCACGAAGATCAAAATGTTATTACCTATCTAAACAGTTTTTTCAATTTTCATTTCAGGAAACAATTTAAGACATCACTTTACTTTTGATCATTTGGGTTTTTTAATAAAGTATATTGCAGGAAGAAAAGTATGACTAAATATATATACCAGTCAGAAGAAATACAATTTTCACTGTTATCAACATAAGGACTGACACAAATGTTTAAAGTTTAGAAGAATTAATACCAAGATCAAAGAAGGGAAATGTGTGGAAGAGCCATTATATATTTCAGAAATCACATGTATGGAGAGAGGTGCAGGTATGAATGAGGAGGGAGAGCCCTTTCTACAATGACCATCTGTAGGAGCACTATAAATTTAAACTTTTGTTTGAGGAAAACAAAACCCAACAAAGACTCACAAAAAAGTAATAACAAACCCTCCCACGTGCTTCTCTCTTTATAGTAATAATTTTGATGACACAGTCCAAATACAAGCTGACTAATGGTTGCAGAATCTTAAATTTAACAGCTCAGAAATGAGACAGACTTTGCAGCCTGGTGCATTTTCAACCTGCCCAGAGCTAAGCAGTTCTCACAGTTTGAGCTGAAGGCTCAAAACATCCCATGCAACAACATAGGAGCTCCTCAATCCATTCTAGTTGAAAATTGGGCTAGTCAAAATTATTATTTTAGAATGCAAACACTTCTTCATGCCAAAACACTTTCAGGAGCAACAGATCTTAGTAATTTTCATAGACTATGTTCCTGCAAATAGAGCACTGATCTTTTCCAGTTCACTGTCACTGGGTAAGGATGTGTGAATAAGGATGTGGGGAGAACCTTGGTTCCCTCACTACTGCTCTCACACACAAGGCTTCAAAAGTGTTGATTCAGTAGCAGAGCAGTAACCAAAGCCTGGGGATCTGTGGAGATATCAGCACAGAGAGCCACAGCCAGCCTCCCTCCTGGGTTTCTGGTGTCTGGGGAAGTAAGAAGGTTATGAGGTAATTTTGCATCATTCTCAAATTTCATTGACTTCACTAGATTCTGCCAGATTTTTCTTCTGGATCATTAATAAAACTTTAGTAAATTTGGTATATAACACTTTTCCTCTGTTTGCTAATCCAACAATTAATTTTTATAGACACTGTTAGGGAATCTATATTTCTAATGTGCTCATGATATAGGAAGCCTTTGCTTATTAGTCTATCAATTTTTATCATGCACATTTGTTTACTGATATATAATTTGGTTTTCCAGGGAATGTTTTTGGATTAGAAAATCCCATTCAGCCCTTTCCTAGATCATTACAGAAGAACTTCTACTGATGCTCTGTATATCAGATTTCCAGACTACACACCAGACCTGGACTTAGGTAGGACACCTCTGAGCTATTCAGGATCTCTGATCCTGACATCTGCAGTGCTGCAGGAGTCAGCACATCACAGCACCAACCTGGCAGCCTGCCTTTGTCATCCCCACAGAGAAATGGGAAATGGGATGAGCTGCTGGCTGCTCTTCTTCTCAGGGGCTTGGCTGGAGACAGGCAGTAAGAACATGCTAAAACCAGCCTTGCTCACATTTCCAATGGGGCCAGTGCTGAGGTCCAGTTGCCAAAAGATGTCTGGCTGCTCCTGCTCCTCTCTCCTGCCTCTCTGTAGTGTGGCTGGATTGGAATAAGCAATTTCAAGCTGTTTGCAGTGGCTGGTATAAAACTGGTGTATACTGAGTGCTGCCTGCATGATAGTCACCAGCTTTTTGCTTAAGGATCTGTGGAAATATTTGGGCTGGTACAAAAACCTGAAACAATGTGCTGCTTGGAAAAAAAAAAAAAACCAAACCAAACCAAAAAAAGACCCCTACAATACCAAAACCCCAAACCTGAAGACTCATTAGATCTACTGGCCAACAACAATAAAGTAAAATTGGGCCTTCTTGTATTGGCATGATTAATGGGATGAAATTTAGCAAGTCCAGGTGCTATATTCTGCATCCAGGACAAAGCAAGGCCAGGCAGAAGTGTAAATGGGGAGAGGAGTGGCTGCAGAGCAGCCCTGCAGAAAGGGAATATTGGGAATGTTGGCTGGCAGCAGCTCAGAGTGAGCCAGCAGTGTGTGCACCAGCAGCCACAGAGGAAAACCCCACCCTGGGGTGCAGCAAACACAGCACAAGCAGCCCATCCAAAAAGTGATCATCCCACTGCACTCAGTGTTGGACAGCCTCACCCTGGGTGCATTTCTGGGCCCCACAGTTTAAGAAGGGTGTGAAGGTCCCTGAATGCATCCAGAGGACAGCAAAGCTGGTGAGAGGGCTAAAAAGCAGAGCAATAAAGAGAAATATCAACTGTTTCACCAGATCTTCTCTTTGCCTTCTGCCTTTATACATATTTATGTATGTACAGACACATATATTTAGTGAATTCTAGCTGAATAATGTTTAAAAATGGCATGTGGACAGTTTATAATAATGAAATCAAGACACAAAAAGCTGGTTAGAAGCAATTCTCTAACCAGAATGTCTTCCTGGGTTTCATTTCCTCTCTGCAAGCCAACAGACTTTGGACTAAATGTCTTGCTCAAGTAGAGCATCTGAATTCTGCCTTTGACCCAGTATAAAACAACAAAAATCTTTCTGACAATGTAAGTTTTCAAAGATGCTGCTTTACCCTCACCACACACAGGTCAGAACACACAAGGTTCCTATCAGAGTGATCCTTACATAGACAGCTTCATTAGTACTTTTAGATTCATTGCTTAAATTAGTATTCATTAGGTCTCTTCCCTTAAAGTATAAATCTTTAATTTAGTTGTGGATGTCTTCATGTTGCTACAGGTCTTGGTTATGAATGGAAAGCGTGTTCATTTAAACTAATTTTCTTTGTAAAGAAGCAGGACTGAGGAAGGAATACACTGACAGAAATGGGGAAGACAAACACAGATGGATGTCAACCATTTTTTTTTCTGCTGACAGGAATTATTTTATTGACAGGTTTAAATAAATGTGTTAAATCCACATCTTCTGAGGATGCCTGTAACCCCAGAAGAAATTACCATAATTGTATCCAGACACTGTTGCTTGAATCGGCACAGGGAATATAATTCCTGGTGGAAATCTAGCAAATAATGAAAATTCATGCAAAATTTTCCATCATTTTTCAGACAACCAGAGGCAGCCAGCTTGTTGTCCACCAGCACCCCAAGTCCTTCTCCACAGAGTTGCCTTCCAGCAGCTCAGCCCCAGCCTGTGCTGGTGCCTGGGGTTATTCTCCACCAGGAGCAGGACCCTGCACTCACCTTTGCTGGGTTTCAGACAGTTCCTCCCTGCCCATCTCTCCATCCTGTTGAAATCCTGCTGAAGGGCTGCACATCCCTCTGGGAACCAGCAGCTCCTCCCAGCCTTGTGTCATCTGTGACCTTGCTGAGGAGCAATCTGCCCCTTCATCAAAGTATTTGAGTAATAAACTAAACAACACTGTGCCCAGTATTGAGCTGTGGGGAATGCCTCTACTGACAGAGCTCCAACTAGATGTTTTTTAAGTAAAACTGTAATTTGAAAGTTGGTGTTAAAAATAATTTGGTAAGGAAAGTTGTCGGTGTGACAGAAAACACACTAGAGACACACCTGCCGTGGAAGTTTCAGCCCATCTACTGCAATTTGCAATTTAAGATGACAAGAAGCAAAGAAACATAATAAGTTGGAAATGGATGACTTTGTGGCAAACCTCTAAGGGTATCTTTAATTCAGAGCTCTAAACCTCTTTAAGTGACACCCAGATCTGAGGTCCAGAGTAATGTGTTGGAACACCTACCCTGCCAAACTTAACCCATACTCTTTCCACAAATTCAATTCCTATGGAAGGTCACAAAAAAGGAGTAGAAGAAATGAAAGGAAAAAAAATTTGATCAGATCATTCAGTGTCCAGATGCTCCTTAGGAGCATCATATCCAAAATTGTGAGAGGCAAAACAACTCAGCTGCACTTGTAAGCCTGACACAGATGAAAGCTCCTGACTCCATCTAGAGGTGCACAGCTTGTATTTAAGGAGCACACACTGCAATCAACATCCATTTCTGATAAGCACAGCCAGTAACCTGCAAATCTAATTATGTATTGAGGAATGAATGAGTGGGGGAATGACACTGAGTGTCAGGGCACTGAAATTAAGCAAGAAAAACAATCCGGAAATAATTGCATAAAGGCAGCTTCTGAGCTGACTGCTACCACTCAGGAAGGAGTCATAAGGTAGCAACAGTTAACTGCATGAAAATATGAGTCCAGTGTTCAGCAATAGTTAGTAAGCAAAAAAGAAATTAGGAAATGAGAAAAGAGCAGATTATGGCATTAAATATGCGCAGCATTTGAATCTGCAGCACTGCACAGGGTCCTAATCTGTTCTGAAAAGACACAAGCTACTCAATGAGGGGTCAAGAGGGTGACAAGATGAGCAAAGGCTTTAGCAGCAGGAACAGCTTAAGAATGAGATGCATCAGCCTGGAAAAGGAGTGCAGCAACCCACACGTGCAGTTTCTTTAGAGTCCTTTCAATTCTTCTGTGCCATCAATGAGAACACATATGGGAAAGAAGAAAGGATACAGTTGTTTCAGACTTAGTAATTTTGAGAATAACAATAACTTGGATCTTATAGGTAGGATGTGGAAATTTTGGGTTCTAAGGCTCTTTGAAGATATGGCAGTCTTTGAGGCTTAAATTCTTTATTCTGTGTGAGATCATGAGTAGTGTGAATGCAATCATATTTTTAAATTGAAAAATTGAAGACTTATAGTGTGCAAATGAATTTTCAAAGTTTTCTTCTTAAAAACCTAACTTTTTATGTGCTTAAATATCATGCCTGCTTACCCTGCTACATCAATATCTAAAAAATAGTGCTTACGGTTAGTAATTTACATTTCTTTTTTACAATGCACGCAATGCTTTCAGACCCTCAAGATTCAAATTCTTGTAAATGTTTTGATAGAATACTTGGGGCTTTTTAAAATATGCTTCTCCCCCTTTTTTACTTTCAAAGAACAACTGTATCAAAATCCAAACAGCTGTCTGGGAAGTCCAGGTATTCTCTCAGAATATGGATGAAGATTGGACACTCATATGAGTGCCAAGCCCATTAAATCCTTTCCTTCCCAGAGAGGCTGGGGGTGTGGAATGCTCAGGCAAATTTCTTTGATTGGACTTGGAGTTTCTCAGAGCCCATTTTGCTGTGCTTACACGAAAAAACCATCAGGCTTGGGGGAAGAGAAGGGGGAGAGGAAGTTCTGCTACTAAAGTCAGCAGCACTAAAAGCTTTGTCAGTAAGAAGATCAAAATCTTCAGGTTACAGACAATCTTTGTCCAGATTACAGACTGATACCAAACACAAGGCTTGCCCCAGATATTTTCTCTTTTCTTTTTCCATATTAATTCTTTTAAAAATACTGACTACAGTTTGCTTATAAAAAAAATTAATATATATAAATTGCAAAATTACAACTATATTGTAGCAAGTGAAGCAAAAAATATGTCAGTTCCACTTCTTATCAGGCACAATATGTATTAAAGATGTTTACCAATTAAGTTACTTGTGAATTGAATCTATGGAGTACCTAATCATTCTCATTTCTTCGAAACAATTGTTGCATTCAAAGACTAAGTCTTTGAAAAAAGATACTAAGTGATCATTTAGCATAAGCTTTTTGGAACATTATTTAAGTTCCATTTCTTCATGCTTTATGATAAAATTCAAAATACAGGCATTAGTGCAAATACACAAATAATATTTAGTTGTGTGAAGCCTTTCTCTCTTCCCAGACCACAGGACACATTTTATTCAAAGCTCTCAGTGTCTGGAATTCAATGTCTGTACAGGAAACTTGTCTGGTTTTCTTCTTTTCTCCCATCTTCACCTCCTGACAGTGACATCACAGAAGGTGTCACCACCAATGAATATTCAGAATCATAAACATCATTACTTAGCTAGAAAAGGCATTGAATCTTAAAACATTCTGAATTTTCAATTAAACTACATAAAGTGTGGTGTTTCCAGGCTTAAAGAACAGACTGGGATATCCATCAGATACTGTCTTTATGTAATTTATTTGCCAACACCAGATTCTTTTAAGAGTCTGTTTACCACAAGGGCAAGGCATGGTTGGAAGTTCATAAATAGGGAGCTGTAAAGCTGATTTGTAGGAGAGACCTTTCCTGCCCCCTATTTAAATCACCATGAATCTTCACCAAGCCTTGCTCAGGGTTAGGTGGAAGGAGTCTTTTTAACAAAGACTTTTAACATCTAAAAGGACTGCTCAGCCTCCATGACAGCAGTGCAGCTTTTGCTTCATAATTCTAAAAGGTATTGGCCAAGATTTTGGTGACTGGATTTAATTGCAGTCTTGGTGGTAATGCCTCAGCTGACATTAACCTTGAGACAAGTGCATTCCAAGAAATACATTCTAACTGTGAAACAGCATGCACAGCAACTTCAGAGTGTGTAACTGCAGCCCCAGCCTGTCCTTCACATATTTTTTAGGGCTTTTTAAATGAAGATTAATCATAATAAGGACATACCCTAATCTCAGAGCAGATATTCAAAGACTAGAAGCCACTGGAAAGTGTATTTAAAGATAATAAGGATTAAAAAAAAAAAAAAAAAAAAAAAAAAAAAAGAAAAATGAGGGAAAAAAAAGATAACAAGGAACAAAATTAATAAAAAATTCAGATTTTAACATACAACCTTAAACCAAACTCTTTGTTGGACCCTGCTTATCCCCAAATAGCTCCTGCTGTACACAGAAAAGATCTAAAATTTCTTTTTGCAACTTGCAGTGTAAATGATTATGCAATCTACTTCCTCATTGGCTCCAAGGAGCTTATGAACAATGCAGGATATACACTGAATAAATCCCAAAGCCCACGGGCAAATTTTAAAGTAACCTCTAGCAGTAGTCAGGCAAATTACAATCTTGGTATCACATTTGCATCTGTGCCTCTTTTTGAACTCCTACTGGGATCAAGACCCTCATTTGAAGGGTGTTTACAAGCCACACTCACAGCCTCCCATGTGAATGAAACAAAATTAGGCAAAGGATACTGCTGGGAGTTGAGGCATGAAAGATTTCAGTCTGTGTGAAACAGAAGCTAATCTGTACATTAATGTATAAAAAGAATGCTCACATTTGTGGGCCAGAGGAAGGAGAGGAAGGAACCACAGTATCTATACTGCACCAGCACTGTAATGTTTGAGTTAAATAATGAAATCCTGATGTTTTTCATGGATAAGGAGTTTTAAGTATTAGTCAAAGAGCTGTTTTTGTGTGATAACAAGACAAGACACAATTAAGCTAGCTCTTCATGATTCACATACTTAATGATATTCTTTAGCTATTTATAAATATGCAGCAGTTATAATTAGTAATGCTATTAGTGATACCTCATCATTGCATTAGCCATAGTGCTTTTACTCCACAGAAATTATGACATTAACTTTGGTAATAAATCTGTTTTTCTTGTCATCCTGTAAACTTAATAGGGAATGCTTCTCACTGAGAAAAACAGATGGATTAAAAAGATGTCCTGCACTGACACAGAGCTGGTAGTCAGGTTCAGTGGAAGTGTTGAGTTAAATATTCAGCTTCCTCAAAGGGCAGGAGCAGCAGATCACCTTGACAGGTTTGAGCATTTCAAAACCCAGCAGGGCACAGAGGGGTGTGCATGCTGGGACTTTGAGGGTGAGCAGATGCTGTGCCCCTACACCCATCTCTAGCAGTGCCTAAATAATTCCCTGCAGCTCCAGATCTCTTTGAAACCTCAACCAACCAAGCCACTTTAGTGAAACTTTCTTTTCCTAGGCCTATTTTCATAACACTTCCCCTAACTTGTAAACATAGCAGTCTAGTCTCAACTAAGCACAGAATAATCCATTGACAAGACATCTCCTTTAATTTCAGAGCTTAGCTAAGGAATTCATGCTAAGATGCAAAAAGAAGAAAGAAGAGGCTTGGCCACCTTTACATATCCATCACTCCACAGCCTTTAGCACACTGTTGATAGACCAGAGAAAAATACACACCAGAGAACATTAAGCTACTTTAAATGACAGTACATAAATTCCCATGTATGTGCTCATACACTCATATTGTATATAAGGTGTGTTATCATACATTCACAGTCCTATCAGATGTTTTCATCTAAAATCCATTGCTTTGCTGAAGGAGGCAATGTTCCCAAAGAGTAAAAGTTGGAGAGGGATGGATACAGAAAATTCTCTTCATAAGGCTTTTACAAGGCTGTGACAGACTAAAGCAGGCATCTCACTTCATGTTGTGGCAGCATGGCCATGTTATCATGCTAAAGGAGTAACAAGGGGAAACCTGGTCTGACCTTCTGCAGCTAAAAACTTCCCATTCTGTGTCTCACTGAAGTGGACTGAGAAATCTGGAGGCTACGGCAGAGCCGTGGTTTTATTTTTAGTCTCAGGTATCTTCACTTCCATCAGAGCAAACCCAGCAAATGCAATGAGACTCCACAACATTGCCAGTCAGCATATTGTGTCAGTCCAGGCTAGGCTTGGCATTTGACTGTCACTGCTCCCAAAGAAGACCCAAAGATACCAATCTGTGATTTATTGTAATTACTTTGTCTATTGCATAGAAATGTGATAAACTGCAATGAGGAAGACCTAGGTATGTGTCTTTCCCCACAGCAGTAAATATTTTTAAATTTATTCTTCTAGACAGAAAACTAAAACCTGACGTAACTGATGCCGAGCTTTTATTCCCCACAAATTCAGATGGCAGCTCAAACTGCTTTCATGACCACCTGTCCATTTACTTTCTGGAAAAATAAAACCAACTGTGACAAATCTTCATACCACCAAACATTTTGCAGTGACATCATCCATTTTGACTCCTGCAGTATTCATTTTCCAGCCAGTGGTGTATACAGTGTGCCAACAACAAAAGAGATTCTGGAGTGAGAGTATGGCCCCCTTTTTGTTTTAGTAGTGCACAAAGAGAAAAGAATATTGGGATTTTTTTTTCCTGAAATGCTTTTTGCTCTCTTTGTAGCAATTACTTGGTTAAAAACTTCTTGTCAGTTGAATGAAGAACATGTATTTGAAGAACCAACATTTCAAAAATTCTAGAACCTGCACGTCCAAAAGTAAATCTGAAACTCTTTAGGTGTCAGACTCCCAAAGTTGCACTTGGTCAGGTAAAATCACTGAGATCAATGACAAAATAACCTTTCAGAATCTTAAGCCCAGGAGCATGCTAAGATATCCTGCTAAACTATTGTACTCATTTATCTCAGTGTGGGATATTGTTGATTCTATGATGCTATGAATAATGAACAAGAAGAAAATAAGTATATATAAATTTAGCAGAGCCTGTATATATGAAAATATATTTTATATAAATGTATCCAACATTTTCTTGCTGTCTCTCCTAACTGTAATTCTATCAGTGACCCCTAAACCTTCTCATTAAAGTTATTACAACATCTCAAAATAATTAGGTTTGGAACAGACCTCAGAAGATCCTCTTGTTCAAACCTCCTGCTTTGGACTGGCTTTGGATTCTACAGATGGCTTTGGACTCTATCCAAGGATGCAGACTCCACAGCCATTGCTGTGATAATTCTAGGTTTTTTTGCACTCCTAGGGATGAGAAGGTTTGCTTCCTCATAGGTCTCTAACAGCAAGAGTTAAGTTCTGATATCAGGTGATGGCTTTCAGATGCTTTCACAAACCAAAGTACTGCAGAGTTTCACTTGATGAAAGCAGCAGCTTCCTCTCTGCAGGATGTGCACTAACAGAAATCATTGCACAAGCATTGATAGAAAGGTGGGGTGAAGGGGAGAGGACTGGAGGAAAGATTAAAAAAATATTAATTCTTGTAACATCTCTAATACTCCAGCTGCTTCACAGCACTGGCTGAGAAAAACAGAGAACTGCAATGAAAAAATGAAGCAAATATAAAAAGTCCCAGCTGAGGACATTACTACACAAATACTTCTCCATATTGTGTATGTCCTGAGCAAATCTGTATACAAGTTTATCTCCATCTTGGAAAATAACTTCATTCCTCAAGGCAACAGACACAATCAACATCCAGAACCATTCCACAGAGAAGCATAACGAGGTGTTTTCAGCAAAGAAGATTAAAATGTGAAACTTCCTGTGCAAATGAAGTGTACAGTTGCTATTCTCACTGATGAAAGGAATGGGACAACAGACCCTTTCAGAGAAAGTTGTTTTGCTCACAGATATATGCATACTCCCACAGCAATAAGCGTTGGCTTGTAAAATGGGCTTTGAACCCTGTTTTCTCTCCCTTTTTAATGAATAGACACAGTGGGCAGCACACAGCACAAACCACTACCTGAGCCAAACAGAACTGAGTATCAAGCTTACTTAGCTTTATTTGTTAACTGACTTTTTACTAATGAAGAAGCCTGTAAACCTTTTTGTTGCAACCCATCAACAAGGACTATTATCAGGGTCTCATAATGTCAGCTAGATTTATTGTTGTCTACTAGACATTCAACCAAATTAATAGCTCTGTGCACAATTTCTCTGTAGCTATAATTTCCTATATAAGTCATATGCTGCATAAACATTTCTCAAGGAAAAAGGTCAGGTTGTGCTCTGAAGGACAGTCTCTGTAACAACTTGCAAAACTCATGAGAAAGCCATAACATTTTTCACCATGCCAAGGGCCAGGTTCTGATTTCAGCTGTTTTAATATCACATGCCTTGATTTAAATCAACCTAAATAACATAGATACAGGTTGTTTTTCAAGGTTATTTTGGGAATGTAAAATTGAGACAGTCGTAAAGCAAACGCCTTTATTTCTTTTACAAATTATCACATGTTATCTGTAAGTAAAAAACTGTACCCTGGTCTGCAAGAGACTGGGGGGACATGGCAACCCAGGCTCTGGAGAAGCTCCAATGCCCATACTGCTTTCAGTGTTTAAAATGACACTTTTGCTATGTGGCAGTCAAACAGAAACCCAGACATGAATAATGAATTAAAATCTCATCGCAACTCCACCCAAAGTGTGAACTACAACCTAATCACTGACACCTGACATAATTGATAACTAATATCACAATTTCTAATAAAAACAAATTTTAATCCTCTAAGCAGCTGCCATAAGGGAAACAACGTAGGCAGTAATTATGTGAGGCTCAGGCAAGCAAATACTTCATCTTTTATTAATTCTACACATTTAACAATTGAGCAAAGGACTTCAGTTTCCATTCCTTCCATGTATTGTGTGAAGATTTTTACCTTTGAAAAAGAAGGATGCTTTAGATCTTCCTCTTGGAGAAAAGAAAAACAACAAACTACAAAGAAAGGGACCTAAATATTGAACAATGAATTTCTGAACAATTCAGACACAGACTGAATATTGAAGGGTTCAATCTTGAAGCATTATTTGCTAATTTTGGAGTAAATATTTAACTACCAGAATAGGATTTGCAAGTTTCTGATAAGGTTAATTCTGTGATAAATTGTATTATTTTGCTGTGATCTTTTTCAATGTCCTTCCTTCTTCTTCAGAAGTGTAACGTACTTGAGAATTCAAAAAGCTGTTTCAAAGCATTGTTCATTCTTTGTGGAGCCACATCTCTTTGAAGTAGGAAGGGAGAGAGAGCAAAAGTCATCTCCAAATTTTAGTTGAATCTCACATGCAAATTCTAGGACAAATTCAGGCATGAGGTCATTATGGCTACTGTACATCTAGAAATGCAGGGTGCTATTTATCTGCACTGTGACTGTGTCTGCACACACAGCCTGAGTTGCCAGCATGCCTCCAAAACCTGCAGTGAAGGAAGTCCTGAATCAGGGAGATGGAAATAAGTGAATGCCACCCCACTTGTGCTGTGATATGTGATTGTGAAGAAGAAGAGCTAGCAAACAACTGCAAACAGGCCCAGATAATAAAAGTGAAATAAAATTTGGATTTCTTTTCACTCTCACTGTGGACACAAAAAGTGTGGTCTAAACCCATTAATGTACAGTGCTAGTCTTTTAGTTCTTTGGTTGGAAAACCTTTTTCCTGATATCCAACCTAGACCTCCCCTGACTCTTGTTCATGCCATTTACACAGTACTTCTCTTTTTTGGTAGTTGATATTCTTACATTTGGGATGTGCTAGACACTGCAGGGCAGCTGGTTGCAAGAAAGAGGTGAATTTAATCATCCCTCACTGAGTTTTATTTTACATGTTGGATTTGATTAGGCATGAATATAGGAAATGCCTCTCATAGATGGTATCTACAGGGAGTTAATAAAATCATACATGGCTGTTGTTTTCCAAGTTTAAGAAGCAGACAATTGAAAGTGAAATGGCCTGAGATCCTTTTTTGCTCTTGAAACTTTGCTGAGTCCATTTCACAGTAAAGGGAGGGTGAGAGGGAATCTGTATTGCATTACATTTTACTAACAGAGTGCTATTATACTGTGCATAAGCATCTGCAAATACAATTTCATGCTCTCTAACAAGACATGACAAAGATCATAATTTCCAGATTCAGAGAAAAGAATGGCATTAGATCAGAGGACTTTTAGCTGACATGAAACCATAATGGTATGCATAGCTTTATCTCTGTAATACAAACCACTGTGCAAGTGTAAACCTTTCCAATGCTGTTGGGACAGTCCATTTAGCTGTCCTGCTCTGAAAGTCATCCCAGATGAAAGTAGACAAACCTGAGGGCAAAGAAAGGGATTAAATCCACCCCCAGAAGGTCAGTGGGATGCATTTCTACAGTCAGCACGAGCAGTCATAACCTTGTTTCTACTTCTGTGCCTGTTATTTTTACATGTCAGCAATGGTATCTCCTATAAAACAACCACTTTTCAAAAACTTGCATCATCCCAGTGACACTTACTGTATTGGGCATCCTTGCTGCATTCAGCAGTACTTTTGAGTCCTCTCAGTATCTCTGAAATTCAAATTCTAAGTCCCAAACCAGCATTCAGTGAATTGAACAACCTGAAACCACATGGATTTCTAGTTTTATATATCTGCATACTTCCCAAAGCAGTTAAACAGGCAGATCTGTGTTGAGTCCTTTGATAGCAAAAGCTCTATCATTCTTCTCTCAATTACTTAATCCCCTAAAATCAATTTTGTTATTAAAATCCCTCAGATTTTAAGGCCAGACATCAATTATCCTCCTGCACAGTGGTCATGGTTGCATTGTATCATCAGGAAGAACAGCATGGCCATATCCTCACTCATTGACCCTGTCAGTGGGTTCTTGATTCACTCAATGTCATGTTTTAACAAACAGGTTTATAGCACAGTTGCTGATTGTGAGTTCTTTAGTAAATAGTAAAAAGTTTAAAATAAATCCCCTCCCCAAAGCTATTATCTCACTTAAACAGGACAGAACTATGAATGGACTCTAAAGGAGGAAAAGAGATAAAGGTTGCTTGGTGCTTCACCTCTTGCAAAAATAAAACAGGCAAACAAACAAACAAAAAAGAGGAAAAAGAGGAAAATAGCTTCTGCCATCTCTGGTCTTTTTCCACCTGACAGCCCTGTCAAATCGAGTCTCCTACAAGGCAAGTGGTAACCATGCTAATCCCTGAGCTTCTGGCACTCCAGGGAGAGATCTTTACAGTATTTTGGCAGTTGTTGGTTCCCTCCTGCAGACACTCACTTCAGGTGGGAAAACCATTTCCTATCTCACTTCACTTCACAGGTTTAATCAAATCCTCTTCCTCACATTAGTTATAACAAACCCTTAAGTTTCAGTGTAACCTTTACTTTAGAACCTGAAATAATATTCTGTAAAATCACTGCTCACAATAAATTTGCATAGACTAATAAAGAAGCTTGCACTATATTGTGGGCTATTTTTTTTCCAATAACACAGCACAAATTTCTTGATTGCCTCAACAAACCTTTCCACCATTTGCAGTAATGTGACATTTAATTGAAAATTTTGATAGCATTTGTTTCAGGAAACTGTGACATTTCTGTAGAGGGGTAACAAGTTTAATTTACATTTTATCAGTATGGGAAAACAGATCTTATATCACCACTGTCTGTAAAGAGTCTCCTCTTGAAAGAACTGGATGAAAATTCTTCAGAGTATCTAGAATGGGTATTTACTGCAATTAAACCATACATAGTTTAAATGCTTCCAAGGAGTTGGTTTAGCATTCTCTGTCACACAGTACCTGGCCATTCCCAGAAAAACAATGCAGAACCTTAAATACATGTAACATTTGCTGCCAGCCTCAATGAGCACCACAGTATCTGTGGGTTAATAAGCTCTTAATCACCTTCAAGGAAAATATATCATCTGTCTCTGGCTCCAGCCCCACATGTGCACCTCCCACCAGATTCTCTTGTTACCTGCCACCCAAATTTGTTACTATCCCAAAGCAAACCCCCAAATCTCCACATTCCTGTCAGGAGGCAATAATCAGCACGTTGTCCATTCACTGCATTAAGGATTCAGACTAGCAATCAATAAACTGTACTCAGAGACAGTGGGAAAACTTTTCCTTGAAAACTAGCTACAGAACTTGTCTATGGTTTGAGGCACAGTGGTGTTCTGAGGATGCAAAAAAATTTGGAAAGCAATATTTACAGGGCTTTCAGTATGACCACCCATCTTAAGCATTGATTGCTTTAAGCATGTCTGAGAATCACTGCAAGATACTTCCTATGGGAAAATTTGCCATTCAAGGGGTCTGAGTTTCTTAGCCTCAGCAAAGCAGACCATGGACTCATAACAACTCTCTGCCATGACAGCTTGTTTGTAGGATGTAACACTCTTAAGTTATATATTGGGATAATAATTAGCCATTCTCAGAAAAAACCCTCACAGCTAAGGTTTTTTTACTGAGATCATGTCAAAAATTTTGCTTAAATGACTTGTTCAAGTTGCCTTTGAATGTGGCATTACCACAGAACACAGCCAAACCTTGGAAAAATGAGGATTTGGTCTCATTTGCTTCATGCCTAGAACTTGCACCTAGAACTGGTGCTTCTCAGGGTGTTTTTGCTGCTAGCTTTCAATTATACAGCATCATCTTAATAGAGATGATCACATCCTGTGATACTTGATCTCTCACTCAAAGTGTCTCTTACTCAAACAAGGACTTCATGCAACTGCTCAAATGGCAGCTTGTAAGTACAGCCAAAGCTGTCCTCTGAAGACAGTGACTGGAAGTATGCTATATTTTCAGAAAGACTGTAATAAGTAAGTTTCAGGATATGATTGCCACCAACCAATAAGAAAAATAATTTATATATTCTAGATTGCAGAAGCTAAGGATGAACCTGGAAAATTACTCAAATATCCATCCAATATCCATCAGCAGTGGTTTTTTTAGGTTTCTTAAGAAAAAGGACACCCAGAAACTGTTTCTTTATCTGGGTTTCATTATGAAGGAGACCTCCAAGGCCTTGGGTAACAGAGCATTGGAAAAGTACTTTTTACAATTTAAGTCTTTTTTACCCTCAAGCTTAAAAGTAGCTGTTAAGTTACCAATTTTTGCTACCCACCCCAATCACCCTTTCTTATCACTTACACTATTAATGACTGAAACCTTTGAAACCTTTCTCTGTTGTCTGCTTCAGAAGAGGATGGACCCTCCCAGTACATCCATTTTCCCTGAGCACTCAGACATTCTGTAATCCTGTTTCTCCTGAAAATGAGCTATTTACTTGCATACCAAGTAGCTTCAAGCAGCAATTCTGGTTTTTTGTTGGACCACTGTATCTGTTTTCACCTCCAATTGTTTTGTTAAACACAATAGAAGAATGACACTAATGCAGATGAATTCCAAATAACATGACTAATTAAATACAGCTGGACATGCCATTCCTACCAATGCCTCTCAACTTTTCACTGGACATATTAACTAGAACTACTTGGTTTAATCTATTTAAAAGAATACTGCCTTATTCCTGCACATTTCCATCTACTGTTGAGTGGTACCTGTTGTTCAGTTTAAATAAGTCTGTCTTAAATAGAATGAGTTGCACAGAGTTATAATACCATGTGATTTAATATCCTATTTGCTTTAATTGATCACCATAACCAGCTGGATTTGCTGAAGGCTCAGGCTGCAAGCTGGGAACTTTCACCTAGATACCTTTTCAGCCAGAATGGAGTTGGTTTTCTTAGTATTTTTCCTAGAAGTTGGTACAGTGCTTATTTTGTCTTTGCTATGAGAAGAATACCAATAACACACTGATGCTTGGATTGTTGTTAAGCAATGTTTATTCTGAGTCTAGGGATTTTTAGTTTGCTGTGCTCTGCTGTCAAGCAGGTGCACCAGAAGCTCAGACCAGGAGGAGCAAACAACTATCAGCAGAAGCTGCAGCTTGGCAAGGTTAGGACAATGAATGGCCTGCCTGCACGGACACAGAGAAAGTTTTTACACAGTGAGAAAAGACTGGGAGATGAGGTGATGCATAATAATGAAAAAAATAAATCCAGTGCAAGTGACAGGAGTTAACTTAAATCATGGCATATCAAATATGTGTTTGCCAGATCAGAGGATCAGTGCATCAAAAATCAACATATGAGAGTGCTGTTTATCTGGGACAGCTGCAAAAGCTGCAGATGTACTTATTTTCATAGTCTAATTGCCTGAAAATTTATTATGATGGAAGCACAGGCTACAATTCTGTAATCTCTCAAGTATATATTTCATTTCATTAACTTCTTGCACTCCCAATCATATCTGAGATCAATTGCACTTACAGGTGATTCTCTCCATGAACAAGGACTTCTTTTATTACCATTTGAGAGACACTGAAGATATAGAGAGAGCTTATTTTATCACTGAATTTGGTCTATGTTGTTTATACAGTAACAAAAACCTTCAACAGATAACCAAATCACTTACACATAAGCAATGGAAATTCTCACATTTTTATTTTATCTCATATTTAATGTGCAATAAATGACTTTTATTGCATGCAGTTATTAATTTCTATTAACAGATATTTATGTATGTAATTAAATATTTCATGCATTCATTACTTTTATAATTCTAGAAGCTAGCCACTCTGAGGTGCACTAATCAAATTTTCCATTTTGTGTGAAAAGTAATTTTTTAATGGGCAGTAATAATTTTCTCTGCGTAATTATTCACAAAAAATGTTCTGAATCCTGATTTCTTTGCACATAAAGCCATCCTCATCAACTTCAGCAATATTGTCTTGCATATTCACTGAAATGGATTAGTCCCCTTCAACTTCCTCCCCTTAATTCAATCATCACCTAGATTAATCAGACCCTAAAATGTTTTTGTCCTAATAAGTTTCTTGCTGTTATTATGCATTCATCACAAAGTGCATTTGTTCATCCCCATGGCAGAGGCGAGTTTCTGAGCAGTAGCTGGAGAAACCTTTCTGTCAGAACAAGAACAGTGCTGTAGGAAGGTGAAACATCCAGTCAGGGGTTGTGAGAGTAAAGGTGATTACACCCCTATTCTTATCCACCTACAAACTTGTGTTTGCAGCACAGGAATTCTGTCTATTTTATTTTTCCAGCTGTAAAACACTGAATAGAATGTATTTTCTGTCAAACTTCATTGGTCGAACTTTCTGAAATAGGATTATTAAAAATTTGTGGTTTTTTCCTGTCCGGTAATACAAAGTAGGCTGTTATACCACAGAAATATATGAAAAAAAAATTTGTGACACTGCAGTATTTAGCAATCCCGAGCTTTGTAAAAAAAAAAAAACAAACCCAAAAAAAAAAAAAAAAAACAAACCCAAAAAAAAAAAAAAAAAACAAAAACAAAGCACAAAAACACAACAGCTACAAAATATAGCACGAGTGGAGAGATTCATAGGTCCAAAAATGGAAGAATTGCATTTATGTAAAGCTAAAGAAAAATCTGGTGATCCTGGCTGTACCATGGCTAATTACATTGCCTCCTCAATCACACAGCATCATATTTTTCAAACACAAGAGTGTCAGAAAGGAGAGATCACTCACTCAGATAAATTAAAAGTGGCTGTCATAGGGGGAAATGTATTCCAGATAACCATAGCCTGCTTGCCAGAATGATAAATAAATAAATAAATAATAAAAATACACTGCTATGTCCTTCACCCTCAACAGTAAATTAAGGGCAAGATGAGGCACCTGAGGAAAGCCAGAAGAAGATTTTTCATTAAACTGTGAAGGTATTTTATAGCTGCCTGCCCTCTCACTACAAGAATGCATCAGTCTTAGGGATGTTTTAGTGGAGGAGCCTTTGGGAGGCCACAGTCATGGGTGTATAGACAGCTTGGGACACTCTCCCCCCAGAAAGCAGTAGCCCTTCTGAATTTCATGTTTTGTGTTGATGTGACATGCTTTGAAATCAACCCCCAGCTCCTGGGAAGCTCAAGGAGCACATCAATATTGTGGTGTCAGAGGTGTGTGAGAGAGCCCCTCTGTTGGGAGATAGCTCCCCCTGCTTCATCAAAGTCAGGACACTTCATTAATCATGCACCTTTCCATTTTCCTGTTGTAGTTCTTGGCTGGAGCTTCTTTTGCTGACTCATCAATAAAAAATACGCCAAATCCCACTTTGATGGAATTTCCTCTTCTGCAATGAACCAACATGAAACCCTTTAAAATCTGCAGCCTTCAATGTGGCTGAGGTTGGCTCCCCAGTTTGAATGTGGGTGTTTCTTATAACTTGGAAAGCACATAAAAACCTGATCCAATTTTCACTGTTATACCCTTCTCAAAGACTTCATCTACTTATTGGTGTTTCTTGCATGAAAATGGAGGAATAAAACTATTTCTCAATAATTAATAAAACATTAAAACTTGAGGGAGAAAAGAGTATTTATTACAAACAGATACATCTGCATTTTTAGTTTTAAACACTGCTTGGAAATTCTGCCTTGGAGGAAGATCTCAAAATGAACTGTCACATATTTTGGTGGCCTAGATAATAGAAATGTCATCTTCTGGGGAAAAGAACTAGTATTACCTCCAAGATTCAAAGGAGTCTGTTGCCATTCTGCACTCTGACTGCTTTGCATCTCGATAGCAACCCAGGAGAAATAACCCAAATGACAGATGCCAATTACAATTCTTCATTTCCCAATTCCTTTAAAAGCCCTGTTCAGATCTGGTCCAAGGTCCACTCTTCTGATCACATCTTTGCAGTAAATATATCACATAGCCCAGCAGTGTATGCTTAGCTTGTGCACTGCACTGGCAATCACATAAAATGAGCTATCCAGAGAACTTTCACAGCTCTGGAAACCTAATGGTGAAGGGAAGAGTTCATTGTGCTTCTTGGACTGTTCTCACTACTCATTCAAGTATCCAGCATGGGCAGGTTGCTCCACCACAACCAGCTGCTATGTATGTGAGTTTCCATTTCAGCAACCCTCTTCAACCAAAAGTTCATTCAATGGTGGTTATCAGATAAATTAAAAAAAAAAAAACTAAAAAAACTATGTGTATATATAGGTATACACACACATATGTATGGGACAGACCACAGATCTTCTTCTGAGCTCTTGGAAACTGCACACCACAAAGTGTCATGGTTAGACCAAGTTCTGACTGATAATGAGTCCTTGGGCAGGATTTATCAGCAGGTGGCAACTCCCATGGAAAACAGATATATATATATCATATAATTTGCTTATGAAATCTGAACAACCTAACGTAGACATCAAACGGGAAGACACAAGCAACCATAACAATTACAAACTGTCTCTTCACCCAGGGAAGCAACGTAGGCTGAAAAAAATCTGTTGCCTTACACTACCTATAAAGCTGTAAGGAACAGATAAACCTTTTCTGACAAAACAAACAAACAAACCAATCTGGACATAAATATGATTCCCAAATGAATCTTCTTTGTCTAGAGAAAATTGATCAGCAGGATGATTGCTCATGAGAGCAAGTTTGCTTCCACTATCTATGTCCAAAACCATTTTTTTACCACTATCCACACAAATTGCTCAGGCTGTTTGCAATTAGCTTTCAGTTGCAATGTGCAATCAACTTCTCCCAGAATGCAAGTAACCAACAGGAGACTTAAACAGGAAAAACATACCCATTGCAAAGTTTGACTTGTTTTCTTCTGAATTGAGCTGAATTTTGATTTAATATCATACATACCACAAGGAAGATATAGCTCAGATCTTCTATTCCAAAAGTCAGAATGAGGCAAAATACAGAAGAAAGGAAGGTTCTTTCTTTCTCAATCTGACACACCTTTCCTACCTCCATTCAGTTTCCTTCATCATCCTCTGCAACCTTTTTCCCTTTTTGGGCTTTCCTAATGTTCAGGCTTTTCACCTTTTTCATTAAGACTCAAAGGCAATTAAGGACTTTTTCCTATTTTTTTTTCAGATAAAAATTCAGTCAAAATAGATGTCTTACCAACAGAAATTGCTTTTCATAAAGCATCTCAATTTTCTACAGAAAGCTCTAATTTTCATAGGGAAGTATTTTTGATCTTTTTTGGCTATGAATGATGACTTGTTTATCAAACAAAGTTAATGTTACTAACCAAAACTTAAGTGGCAGTTTAATTATCTCCAAAAATAAACATATTGCTATGAGAACTGAATCATCTCAATCTGGTTCTTTTGGCCCTACATCTCTTGGCTGAATTTTCTGGTAAGCTTTTTCTGTATTTAAAATATTAATTACATCTTTGCCTGACTTAAATCTGATGGCATCTATAAAAAATTCGTGCACTCTGCAATGTCTCCCTCACAGCACTAACAGGATATTTCCATTTTTCAGTCAATGGGACCTTCACCTGACTGACATGTCTTCTCAAATAAGACGGACAGTGGTTTAGCCACTTCCTTGACCAGTTCTCTCAAGATGTATCTCAGGAGGTCCCATGGACTTTTGCAACTTCAGGTTCTCTCAATGGACTTTAGCCCTGAGGACTGTGTCCTGAGTGAGGGACCTCACTCTGGAGCAGAGGAACAGCATGGAGAGAAAGGAACAACAGAGACAAAGTGTTGTGAGACGACCACAACACTTTCTCATTCCTCATCCTGCTGTGCTGCCTGCTGAGTCAGGAGTGAAGTTGAATCTGGCAGGAAGAGGGAATGGTGGAAATGCATGTTTAGTCTTGCTTTTATTTCTTGCTATTCTATTGTTTTGTTATTCATTGGCAGTAAATTAAATTTATTCCTCCAAATAGTTCTTTGTGTTGCTTATTTTCTTCCAGTGCACTAAAAAACCCAGTACAAGCTCTTTGGTTTTCCCTGCAGTTTCTTTTCAGTACCACGTGTCAGGAAGCTCACCCTGAACATCCCTCAGGATCAATATATCTGGGGATGCAGAGTTCAAATTGGGATGCCTTATGATCTCAATTTCCTAAGTGAGAGGCTTTGAGCTAACTCTTTAGCTATTTGGAAAGACAAATCTACAAGAGCTTGATGTAGAGGTCAGACCTCTCCCTTGTACTCAAGTCCCAGGAGATGAGGTGAGAATACCTGAAGCATGTGAGGTGACAGAGAGCAGCTCTGTAGACAGCTACTATTATTCCTGCTGGTTCCCATTACTACCCAAAAAAAGAAAACCAAACCAAATCCATGGACACATGGTCTCAAAAGAAAATGAGAACACAGACTTGGTACACCTGTGCTTTGCCTCACTTGCTCTCTTGGAATCTGGGAGACAGCAAGCAACCCACTAGAAAACCCAATGAGCTATGAAATGGGGAGGGACCTTCAGACATGGCAGAAGAGCAGGAAAATTTGGGGGTTTTTTCAGCTCACCCATGATATTTTTCCAATTGTAGGCACTAAATACCAATTTTTTTTTTTTCTCCAGCTGCTAAGTGGCTAAGAAAAGGTTAATGCAGTAAAGAGCAATGGGATCCATGGCACCACTTCCCAAAGCTTGTACTGTGTCCATATATGCCTCAGTAGCAAATTCATAGCAAATTTGGGTCAAGAGTCGAAAAGTTTATGAACAAAACTCAATAACCCAAGTGTGTTTCAGCCTTGTTAGTTTAAATGACACTTCACACTGGCAAGTATATGAGCCAAAAGAAGATATAATAATTGCTTAGACATGCCTAAAGCAGTGCAACAGCCAAAATTATCTAAATTAGCTATGTCAGAGCATTTACAGCCATTGGCATGTCCAAATTAATTGACCTGCATCCTGCCTGAACTGTAACACCCACATCAACCAAGAGTCTAAATTGCTATTGTCGAAGTTAAGCATTAATTTAATTAGTTGCTGAATTTACTGGAGTCTGACTGCTAATAAACAGGTTGCCTGGACAATACTTGCAAATTAAATGTGCTTAACTGTGCTGGTGATAAGTTTGAGAACTGCTTTTTTCTAAACTTGAGAAGAAAAACAGAGTCAGAAATCACAAAGGAGAGAGCCTAGTGCACTTTCTCCTTGAGATTATGGATGAAGCAATAAAGCTAAAGCTACACTTGGCCCACGCACTTCTAATAGTGTTTTGCTGCTGGAAATGCCTCAACTGCTGACATAAATATCTTCCCTTGGGATATCCCACATCAGTTTTTCAAGAATTTCAAGCTATGGCTTATACCTGCCGTGGCCTGATGATGATCTGTGTTGCTAGGATGTGTTACAGACAAAAGCAGCAGAATCAGAGGTGTGACAGGATGGAAAGCACTCAGATCTGCTATCCTGTCAGTCCACACAGTTACAGTGTGCTACCTGCTGTATGCTAGACAAAGGGCAGGTTATACTTTGCATTTAATAGCTCTGAAGAACTTTTTCTCTTAAAACCATCACTGCTTCTGTTTGTTGATGGTTTAAAAATAGCATTTTTAAGTATTGCAGAGACCTAGCAACAGGACCCTGGGAAAACTACTGCACAAGCCTGTGCTCCCATGCACCTGCCCACTGAGAACTGGAGACTGGTATCACTTGCAAGTTCTTGTTTCAGCAGGGCCAAACTTCATTCCACTTGGAGATAAACCAGCACAAGGTTTAGGGATGAGCCATTCAGGAATTTGCTCCTCAGTGGGCAAACATATATATTGCACATCCATTGCAGTGCATACCATCATCAGAATCCCACACTTTTCAGGAAAGGGAGATTGTTCTGAGCATAAAGGGATGTTCTTGGTTCACTGGAAGGTCCCTGAGATGTAAGTGGGCTGTGTTCCTTTTGTTTCAAATTACTTCTGAATAACAAACTTCTGCCAAAACAGCTTTGCCAATTAGTTGTTCTTGGCTAACAGGAGGAAATACGAGCATGCTGCACGGTCATGTATAACATCTTAACACCTCTCTCCTGTCATCCACGTGAAAGTGCCTCCCATTGCAACAAAAACAGACTCCAGGAAAGGAAAACAGTGCTCAGCCTGTGTATCAGCAGAGCAGATGAACAGCTTAGTCTGACAGCAAAAACAATTTTGGCTGTTCTGCTAAACACCGATAAATTAAAGCTCATTCTTCCTCCTTTGCTGTACACTTGTGTTTTGAGCATAGAGCTGCAAGACACAATCAGGATGGTATTTAGATTATTTACCCTTAGAATTATTCAGTGCTTAAGATGGAAGTATCTCTTATATCCAAATGCATAATAGCAAAAGAATTCAACATGATTAATGTTTTTGCAATCAATACCAAATGAAGTGCAGGTAATTTGCCACTTGCTTTAAAGCATTTAGCTTATCCCTCAGTGATATTTTGATCTCATATATATACACACCACAACTTTATACAACATCAACATAAATTGAGTGATAAAATCCTAGGGGCAAGAATGAACAAAAAAGGCAGACATGACAAATAGAACCACTGGGGTGTCCCCTTTTTTTTAAGAAGTACATACATAAAACTTGGTTTTTCCAGTACTTTTCTTAATATCTTCTATTAATAAGCCTACATGAGTGCTGGCTAGCAAACCATGACTATCATACTATCTACACATGCTAGACTGACCTTTAGCTCAATCTTTATGCTCAAACATGCCTTGATCTGAGCTGGACAAGGATTTATAAGAAAATTTGCTTATGGTACCTGTGACTTACTCACAGAATATGCTATCACACAGTAATTTCACAGCCCTTCCCACCCAGCAGACAAACATTTCTACTGCCTACAGCCTGGAGCAGACCCCAAAAGTGAATTATGAAGACATAAGGCCTATTGTTGAGCAGCCTGAATTTAAAGGAAATAGCAACTTTCCCTGCTAAATGAAAGGAAGCTAAAATCCTAATTCTAAATCCTAACTCAACAGTAAACTTGACCATAACCATAATTCAAGCCCAGACCCAGACCCTAAGCCAGATTCTGACCCTAACACTGATCCTGAACCTTGAACCTAACCCTAATTTAAACCTAATCCTGGGCCCTAGCCCCTAACTCCCAACCCTAACTCAACTCTCACTCTAAACCTGATCCTTAATCCTAATATTTATCCTAACACTAACTCACCCTGGCCCTAACCATCACCACTAACCCCTAGCCCTAATCCTAAGAAGGGAAATTCAGGATTCAAACATATCCAAATTCCACAGAACATTAGTGTCAGACAGTCATGAACCCTAAACTGCTGTTCCAATCAATAATCAAGACAATTCTGCCTCAGTGCTTGTATAAATGTCTTGAAAAGTGCATGAATTTAATTGCTTTTTTTTTTTTTTTAGTCCACGAGGAAGGTACACAGGGAGAAACATGTCAGAATCAAAAGTGTGAGAAATATGACTTTTGAGTGAAAGCAATAAATTGAGTTTCAATGGACAAAATATTTCTCACTTAATTTAGGAGTCTTTTGGGGGAGAAGAACACATACAGGCAAAGTCTTTAAGGCTAAACCCAAGACAAGTAGCTAAAGCACAAAGAAGATGAAAGCTAGAAGACATAGGAGATCACTAGCTCATCAGACTTGGTTCTGATTTTTAGAAATGACAGATGGCAATGAGATTGGGACATTCTAAGTAGCATTATCAAGAAGTAACAAAAATCCCTTGATCTGTCACCCTCAATTTTGAGACATCTGTCTGTGTAGGATTCTAAAGATTATGGAAAGGATTTGCTCTTTACATTCTTGTGGGATGAACCACTGTTCTGAGAGTTTGTTGCCAGGAGGAGAAGTTCAAATATTACAGCGTCGAAGAACAGTATTAAGAATTATAGTAGAGGAAAACATCCTTTCTGAAACAGACCAGATAAAAATCTTTGTTACACTATTCAAGGAATTTGTTAAGATGAACAGTCAAGGAAAATGAGAAAAGGAAATGAGTGAAATAATAAGGGAATATTTGAAGAAACAAATCAACCTAATCAACAGTAAAAACCAGTAAAAGACATTGCAGCTGTACAAACCACCAAACTCTTCA
The DNA here is from genome assembly GCF_903797595.1 of Erithacus rubecula. Lineage (NCBI taxonomy): Eukaryota > Metazoa > Chordata > Aves > Passeriformes > Muscicapidae > Erithacus > Erithacus rubecula. The sequence goes on from NC_136687.1 coordinate 53,830,893, forward strand.
GAAACTCATCAGTGGTTTTGCATCTTCACTACAAGATTAGAAAATGTTTTAAGGGGAGTTGATTGCTGCCAGCACAAACACTGTTATCTTGTCCAGCTGCATGGCCTGGCTCACCTTATAACACAGACTTGCAATTCTTTACCCCTGTCTTTCTGCAGGGACCAGACTCCTGGAAGGGCACAACTCCAAAAGGAAGCAGATAAACAGCATCACCAGATGCTTCCAAGATTCTTAACACCTTCCAGTGCTTTACCAGGAAGAGTTTGAGCTTAGGTAAGTTTCTTTCAGCCTTTGCCACAAAAGCACCTTGCCAGTGTTTAGAGCTGCAAGGAGCAATTCAATCACACTGCCAAACCCCAGGGAGACCAAACAGATGACTGAGTAACCAAATTGCAATGAACACATATTTTAGACTTTAAAGTGGAGAAAGTGATAGTCTTTCCATGGTATTAATAGGAGATTTTAATCATCTGAATGTACTTCAATGCCACAGATTCCATTATATACACCAAAAGCAACATCATTGCTCATCATTTGGCTCATCATTGCTGTCAGAAAGACAATTTAAATGAGTAACTAGGTATGAAGAATTCTATTTAGAGACAAGTAATATATTGCAAATATATTTATTATCTTTTCCATGATTCCTATAAAAAGGTGCAGGCATGTGCATGTAGATAATCACCTTGTGGCTTTGCAGTATGATTTGTCCTAGTCCTGAGCAGTGTAAGTCTCACAGGCCATCAATTAACTACCTGACACCACAGAATTCCCTGCTGTGAGGTTTTGGGAACTGTGCTTTGAATGCACTCTGCCAAGCACTGCAGGCAAGGGGCAGAGCAGATTTGGCACTTTCTCTGCTCCCAGTGGTTACATAGATACATAAAATGGATTCTTCAAGGATGCTGGAGGAATCCCATGCATCCCTGCAATCAAATGAATAGCTATTTCAGTCATTTTATCCATCATGATTTGTTAACACTCCAGCACAGGTGTGTTCTGCATTTTACTCAATTGCCAATAAAATTGTAATGATTTCAGAACCTATGAGCAATACATTTCAAGCACTTATATTCAATGTTAAGTCTTTCTGCAAACAAAAATATTTTGAAAAATCCTTGCCACTGGCATTAAAACAGGAAACCAAATGGTCTTTTAATTTACTTATTAAAATTAACTCTGATATTAATAAATAGTTGACATATTATTCAGACCTTTATATACAGAATTAAGTAGGATGTAGAGCAAAGGTTCTTTGAAGGAAAGCAATACATATGAAAAACTCCTGTCATTGACTAGGTAAAGAAAATCCTAGCTCTCACACACTGAAAAACAGTGAGTTATCTACAGGAAATTATTTACTTGTTTAAGTCCTTTCAAGAGTCACATGCCATAGAGCTACCACTCTTTTTTCTTACATCAAAGACTCACAGACAGCATCAAGGAGGGAAGATTCTCAGAGTCCAGGGGGCACAGGGTGGACCAGTCTCTCAAGTCATTCAGAACCATCTGAATGGAATCATCAAATCATAACCCTCTTGAAAAAACAGCCAAGTTCAACCTCAGTGTTTCCTGAGTTTCTTACTTTCCATCTCTCACACTTGGAGGACAACCCATAACCTCCTATCTGACATTCTGTACTCTTGATGCTTGTGCTAGGCTTTGGGATCATGTTCCTGATCTCTCTGTTTCTATGTTGATGGTGAAACATGATCCTTCTGGCTCAATGTCCAGGTTTCCTGGAGAACCATCCTCATGAAACAAGCCAGGTCGTAAGCCAAAAAATTCACACCAAAAATGTGGGAGTTTGGATAAATCATTCAAGATCAACCACTAAATTACACATTTTAAGAGGCATAGATTTAGTCTCACGCATGTCAAGGTAGGCTCTCCATTCAGAAAATGACCCTCAGGATTATCCTCTGTACTTGCACAATCATTTATTCCAGTGACAACTGCTTGAATGACAAGAACCTGTGGTTTAGACATAGGCCTATGAAAAAATTTCATAGTCAGAAAGAAATTTATGTGACTAAAATTAATATGTTTGTCTGTTTTCCTCAGATTTGCCTCAGTGGACTTGGTGGAGTTTGCACTACTCAGGAAGCTGCTGTCCTGGCCTTGGACTGTGTTTCTGTAAGGAACTTTGGACTGATTTGCTTATCTCACACTGCACATCTGAATTTTCCCTATTTCTTATCCAATAAGACAATTTTAGGAATTAAAAGTCCTTTCCATGCACTCTCTTTCTGGAATAGGTGCATGTAATCCAGCCAGTTCTGGGTCCCACGGCAGATGACATCTGCTTTCCATATCCTGGGCCATGTCCCCTTTTGATTTATCTTCTTAAATTCCTGGTTTCCTAAATCTGACTCAGCCATTCTCCTCCTCTGCAAGGAAGACTGAAGATCTGTTTTCTTCCACATCTAAGCAGCCCCCCATCTGTCTGTCCTCTTTTAGCTCAGGGACTAGTTAAGTTGTAGGTCTTCCTTTGCACAGACACATCCAAAAAAGGGCAGGAATTTTGTGCTGCCAACAACTTGACAAGGTGCAGCAAGACACAGTGTGTGGATTCTCTTTGTCAAGAGAAAGAGGGGGAACAGGATTTGCTGGGCAGCATGGTAGGTACCCAAAAAGGGGTCATGAGAGCATGTTACAAGATTTGGCAGGAAGGCACAAGAATTGTGATGATCTCACTGCCTGTGCAGGTGTAGGGCTCGTTGTCCAGAGGCTGTCACTGCCCAAGAGGCAATTTTCCAGAGTCACACCCTTGCCTAACCAGAGCTGCTGCCATTAGTAAATGACAGCAGACAGCACAAGGTGGCAGTGGCACAGAAAGGACAGAATACAACTTTCACCTGGACCTCTGTGGCTCCTGGCTATGTCATTTACCCTCCTTTCCTTCAGAAAAATAAGGAACTGTTTATGCTTCCCTACTTTCCTTTCACTGTCCCTTTACCTCATGTCTTTGTTCTCCTCAGGCTACAGATGTGGCTCAGAATCTTAATGAGGGATGGGAAGACTCTTCCCTGGGTAGAGAGATTAAAGTAATTAGATTGGCTGCTCCACAACTCCCTTTTATTTGCTGGGCACTGAGTATATCATGTTTTCTAAAGGTATTTGTTTGTTTCTGAGATCTAGTAAGTATTAAATTAATGATCTAGTCTAAAGTATTTCTTGTCTTATTTTGAAACTAAATTATCAGTCTAAATAGGTGAGGTGAAGGAAGTTAGGATAAGTAGTGTCTATTTTTTTAGAGAAATTCATTGTGTTTCTCAGGACTGAGAAAGTCTAGGTCATAGCAATAATTTTATTTACTGGTTACCGTAATTTTAATTACACTGATCTATTATAAGTCCTTTAAAGGTTAATCTTGCAATGCCACTTGCATTTCTTCTTGCTCTCTTTTGAAAGATTAATTTTCCCTCTAAGCAGATCCAAGGTCTCTTGCTGTCAATTGACCACAAAACCAATTGTCGTGATCACAGAGCTGGCTTGAATTATGAGAAAACTTGTACTTTGCTTCCACTACAACCATTTCTCACACCTTTTGCTTATTCAAAGATATTAGAACTAGGAGAAGGAAAAAGGAGAATTTCCAGCTATAGCTAACATGGCAGAGTACACTGACAACTGAGCTGATTTTTCAAGCCATGTGGTGACCATATTCCTCCCAGGTGACAAAAGCCAGTACAGGAATGATCTCCAGGGGAGGTTTAGATCAGATATCAGGAAAAATATCTTTACTGAAAGTGTGAACAGGCCTTGGAACAGGCTGCCAATGAAAGCAGTGGAATCACCAAGCCTGGAAGTGTTCAAAAACCTGATGTCTCTTGGAATATGATTCTGTGGTGAACAAAGTGGAGCTAACTTAATTAATTGACTTAATTAATTAAATGACCTTAGAGGTATTTTCCAACATTAATGATCCTATGATTCTATGAAAGCTAGGGAGAATTACACCACCAGGTCCTCTAGGCAACTTCAGACAAACAACAAATTGAGTCTTTTAGGCAAGAGGCAGAAAAGGAGGTAAGTTAAACAGAGCTGCTTTGTGTCAGCTTCCATAGCAATCAGGGGCAAAAATAAAATAATAAATAAAATAATAAATAAATAATAAATAGAAAAAAAATCAGGATCTGCCTTTTCTTAACCCATGCACACTGTCTCTGTTTCCCTGGTTATCCCTTCCACATTATGACACTCAAGATGATCTGCTCCATAACTTGGTGAAGGGAACTTCACCAAGGTCAGGCTGACAGGTCTCAACTCCCAGGATCCTCCTTCCAACCCTTCTTGTAGGTGGACATTGCATTTGCTAATTCCAGCCAACTGGGAACATCTCCAGTTAACCAGGACTTCTGTAGACAGGAAGTTAGGGCAAAAAACCTAGAGGATCAAAACCTAGGTTTGAAATGTCTAGCCTATTAATTCATACAATGTGCCTCATCTTCCAATTTTTGCCAAGTTGTCCAGATTTGTAGAACTTACTTACCCCAACTAAAATCAGGAAATACCAAGTAACAACAAAAGAAAATTAATTTCATAGCTTTTTAAAGCAGCCCAGAAGATCTTCAGTATTCTGCATTGGTGCACTGATTAGAAAAAATATTTTCTTTCCACTGGAGAACAAGAGGTACAAGATTCTCCCAGGAAATCTTTGCAAAGGTTTTCACGACCCCATTTGCTGTGACTTAGTAACAGTGAAAGTATAGCTGAATGGGAGTTCTGCTTTGTTTAAGTTGAAAGTTGCTCGTTCTTTTCTCCAGTTCACAATTCAAGGGGCACCAGAAAACAGTGGAGCTATTCAAGGCCAGAAATAGCAGGGAATAATAAGAAAGAATATTGCTATTCATTAATTAAGTCCTGTCTCCTTTGTGATTTTAGCATTACAGCTCAGTCAAGCTGGGAGAAGTTTTCCTTTCAGTCTCAACAACAATCTTCTTTTGCTTTCCTTCCAACTGAAAAATAACTAGCATAGCCAAAACCATCCCTTCCTTTTCATCTCTCCACTGGTCCCCCCAAGACCCTCACAAATGAAATGAAAAGTGTAGATACTTCTCAGTTCTGAAACTAGTTTGAGCACACCCATGAAGAGGTCTATTTAACATTCAATCCAATGGTGCAACACATCCACATACATTAATTACCCATCATCTATGGCTAGCAAATATTTGTACAATGTGAAAATACTATATAGCTAAGGAAAGCATGAGCTAACCACCTCTGAATATATTTTAAATGCAAATATTCTTGCCCTATGTCCAATCCTGCTGGCAGGTCATTTGCAAATCAGGTTTTAGTGATAGGTTTTTTTGCTAGATTATAGAAAGCCACTGACCCTGGGTAATGAATATTCTCTATGTAATCATGAATATATCTTTATATAAATATTTATTCTAATGTGTAACTGTACCTGAGCTGACTCTGAAATGCTGTTGTGGTACTTTCTGCTGCCTGCTAGAGTTCAACCACCTAATGATCCCTGAACTGTATTTCCCACAAGGTCCTACTTCCCAGGTCTTCAGTAGTTTTGTGTTCTGCCAGTGAAAGGGTTTGCAAAATAAACTGGGAGGGAGCACAGCTGGGACAGGTGACCCCAAGTGACCAAAGACATATTCCACACCATGGAATGTGATGCCCAGTACATAAACTGGGGGCAGCTACCCAAAAGGAGGGGCTGATATGGCTTCAGGAAGGGGAGTTTGGCATTGGTCAGTGGGTGGTGAGCAATTGCATTGTGCATCACTTATTTTACCCTTTTTATTATCATTATTATAATTACTATTTACCATTATTTCTGTATTTTATCTTATTTTCAACTATTACATTGTCCTTATATAAACCTACAAGTTTTACTTTCATTCTCCTCCTGTTTTCACTGGGATGGAGGGGACAAGTCTGTGTGCTGCTTAATTTCCATCTGGGCTTAAACCACAACCCCAGGACACAGGTGGATTTCTGGACTGTAAAAATGCAGTCCTTGCTCATGTTGAGCTTCTCAACTCAGTGAGGAGCATTGCTGCAGAAAGAGTCACTTCTCAGTGCATAAATTTAGAGAACACTTGCAGTTCACCTGAAGTAGAGGGAAAGTTAAGGTAGAAGTATTTCACTCCAGTCAACTTTTGGGATTACAAGTACACATGAAAAATGCAGATTTTTTTCATGGTGTTGCATTTTATTTTGGTTTTGTTTTTCAGTTTGTTTGAAATAAGCTGAGGGAGGGGAAACTCTTTGCTGTTTCACTAGTGGACAGGGAACAGACCCCATTTATTTTGATTTTCTCACCAGCTGTATTTCCCAGAAGTAGATCTCAGACTGGCCTCAATTCAAGGTTGAGGAATAAAACTGTATTTGAATTCCACCCATCTCTAATCAGTGCTGAAAAACATGATTCTGGAACCTTTCAACTTTCTTTGCCCTTTGAGCACTGTTTCATTGTAAGAAAATCTGAAATATCTCCTAGTCACCACTGGAGGAAAAAAATAGTAAGGAATTAATACAGGTAATAAAAACAATCATCAGCTTGCTGCAATACAAATCCAAATATGACACCCACATTGAAGAAGTTTCATTTACCTTACTCCTTGATGAACAATCCAGTTTCTGATTTTTAATAGGGTGTTTAACACATTCCCAATTTGAGACAGTAGGAATGATTTAATGAAAACCTCAGCCTCTGTAGGGGATATTTTTGTAGTAAATTCTTGCTGTTCTGGTATCCTCAGAATCCTGAATTATTTAAGGCAACTATTTATTTTTTTCTCTCTATCTAGTGAAGGGAGGCCTTGTTCTTTCTAGTCACAATTATTCCTATTTATTGTTATTACCAATAGCAAGAAGATATCACAAAAAGGACCAAGAGTGTATGACAGCTAAGTAAGTGATCATCAGAGGTCCTTTTGTGTTGCCTAATTTTCAAGATGGTGTATGATTGTTAATCAGAACATCACAGTTGCAAAAGAATCCGTCATACATTTTGAAAAGCACACATTTGAAATAATTTTTACAATTTTCCTGCACTTTCTGTTTGCAAGAATGCCCAAATGCCCAACACACTGATGTACTTCTGTTTGAAGCTTGGCTTAGTTTCTGAAGTTTCATTTCTGAGAAAGAACTCTCAGTGGTAGCAAAGACTCTGAGCAACCAGGCTGTGTTCAAACCAAAATGCCTGCTGACTGAGGGACACAGTTAAGAATTGGAAACTGGAAAAGTGGGAACACACGGGAAATTAAAAAAAGTTGAGCAGAAGAGATATTTCCTCACAGAAGAGAAAAACAAGTCAGTAAACCCTAAGAATTCACACTCAAAAAGAAATCATGCATATTCATCTTTTTTTTTTTTTTTTTTTTTTTTTTTTTTTTTTAAGTAATGATTTCTAGAGAACTTTGGAGAGCCTGGAGAACCACTCTGCTTACAATTATTTGCATGTTCCCTATTCTGAAAATCTTACACTGTGAGATTTGTGATATGACAATGTCAGTATTTGCATGCAAGCTGTATATTTTTGAGTTGCAATTCTGTCTGTCCCTGCTGTTCATTCCTCACCTGGAGCCATAATGTACTCTCCTTAACATCATAATCACACAGCAACCCATGTTGGTGTCACAAATAAAGGGCTATGTCTTCAGCTGAGTGATTGGTAGGAACAGAAGGGTTTATATAAAGAGAGATGCTGTCTGCATGCAAATGTGTCCATTTAAGAGGGAAAAAAAGAGCAAGTGAGAGCCATTAATTACAAAGCAGTATGTTGGCTGAATTGCATTCTCATGGAATATTTTTCAGACTCTATGAAGCATTCAGCACATCTTAAAAGAAATAAAAAAGTACAAGCTGGCTCCAAATCTCTGTTGTTATCATTTGGCACAGACCACTGCATGCTGGCCCACCTGCAATGTGCAGCAAGTTGTGGTTTGCCTTTTGCTCATACTGTGAGGATGCTATTGATTCACTGCATTTGTTTTCATCAGCCAGTCCCAGTTTCAGCTGTTTTCTTTATGGAAACTCTGTGCTCAAAGGCTGACTATACCAGAGAGGTGGCTCAGAGTTTGGCATCAGCTGTTATCAAATAAAATAGTTGAACAGCAGATGGACATTAGAGACCTTGGTTGCTCACACAGCAGGTGCCAGCTGAACCTTAACACCACTAAGCCAGCAAAAAATGTGCAGTGAAGTTGGTAGTCAGGCTGTTATCCTTACTGCTTTCTTCCAAAGACATGGAGCATGAAAGTAAATCCAAAAAGCATGTAACCCTGCTTTCTCAGCCAGGAGAGCTTCTTGCCTTTTCTCCATGCTCTCAGGTTATGCTTTAAGGCTGCTTGGACAGTCTTAAAACAAATATGTGGAAGCCAAGTTTAATGACAACACTGAGATCAGGAGTGGATTGTTTTAAACCTTTCTCAACACTCTCCAGCCTAGCAAATGGATTGGACTCTGCCTAGAAGCTGTTGACAGGAGTATCTTCCTTCACCTAACCTGAAACAGAAAGGGCTTTAATTTACCCTCCTGCTTAATTACTGAAGCCCTGCCCCAGCAAAAACCAGAGGCTGATAACAGAAGCAAGTAAAAGTATTAAGAATTGGTTACTCATGTGAAGGGTGTCTTGAAAAATCTAGTTCAAGACTAAGGACTAGGAGGTGTCCAAGGACTAGGCATATGGCTTAGGCAGCTCATAAAAAATATCTGTCCTCAGCTCCCTACAAACTGAGTTGAGAGCCTCTGGCATGTACAGAGGGAAAATGAGAATGAATATGTGAATGGTCTGCATGTCTCCATCTCTTTGCAGTGATGGAATCAGCCTCAAATGACTGCTCCTCTGCTTTCAATATCTCAACTTGGTGCCTAAACCAGTGGATGAATTAAAGTCTAACACTAGTTGCAATTTTTAGCAGTTAAAGTGGGGCTTTTTACATGAATAATTATGTAGAAATCTGATAACTCATTGCCCTTTAAGGAGAACTGAAATATAAAATTCTGTTTTGTGTAGATATTCCATAATAATTGTTTTAGATAGTGATATCATTTTTTTTTAATATAAACTACTCTGTTCTCATTTCATACAGGTAGTTTTTACCCTGATTTTCTCTTTTGAAACAGAACTGAAACACACAGTTCCTCAAAACTGAAAAAATATGGTGTTAAAGAATACTTTAAGTCCTACTTAAGGAATGAGAACTATTAACTATGAAATTACTTGATCTTGCTATGAACATTTTACTGAAAATGACAACATGGAGAAAACTTTAATGGAAGTACTAAGATCTGAGTTTTGAATAAATATATTTTTCTTAGTATTAGATATGCACTGATTAATTGCCAAATTATCTTCCCTGCTGCATAACTTTTGACAGCCTAATTAGAGTCTACATTACAGTTTCAGATCTTTTGATCTTGATCTCAGAGATTATTTGGAAAAGTTTGCCAGCTGATGAGCTGCTGAGAATCTGGTAAACCCAAAATTAAGGCTGCTTAGGCTGACAGGATTTTCATGTCTTTCCATTTAGTAGAAACTCTCAACCTCATTAATAATGGTGCTAAAAATGTTAGTGCTGATAGGCAATGGAGCTGGTCATAAAACTTTCCAATGGAAAGCTTCCCAATGAAAAGGTGAGAATACTCCAAAACCTCAGTCTTAGTGAAAAACTAAAGGAAATAATTAAAGGTGTTAATATTTCTCCTTGTTCCATCACAGAAGGCAATAAAAAAAAAAAAAAGAGTTTAGATGGATTCCATTGCTGCCACTACAGACTCTGGAGAAGCTTTGGGAGCTGCAATGGCAGAAATTTTCTTCTTTTGCTGACAAATATATAACAAGACATATCTTCCAGTTTTATACCCAAACTTACACAGAACAGACCAGCCTGATATGCAGTCCTTTAGTGAGAGCAATATTTGACACAAGATGTTTTTTCTTCTAAGTTCTTACACCTTCTAACTCACCATGGAACAACAGAGCTGTGCTTGATGTCATCTTCTCAGGATTCTGCTATATACTATGACAGTAACCCTACACTTTCTAGTTCTCCAGACAAAGTGAGGGAGGAAATACTTCCTCAAAATTCTCTATCTTTTTTTTTTTTTGACAAATACCTAGATTGGCCGTTCTTAACCTACTCTGTTCTTTGCTACTAGGAAATATGTGTAGTACAACTTTCAGTGATGAATTCACTCTGCCGGATACATTACTCCAGACTGTTTTTATGTATTCCAGTCCTCTTGTAAGTGTTCTGTTTACAGTTAAGTAGGATTGTGAGGTTTTGTTTTTTTTTTTAATCTGCAATATGCTTTTTTTGTTATCCACACCAGCAACTGGGAGAAAAGTTGTTTCTCTGTAAAAAATGATTTGGTTTTGAATTTTTACAGTTGCAACCAAAATACAGCAATATACTGAGATACCCTGTGTCAAAGAACAGACTTTGTTTTAAGCCATTCAGGAGAGATTTAGCAGCAGAACAAGGTGTTCTACCCCAGGGTAAGAGAATGTGATGGAGCAGAAGAACAGCACAGCTGTGTGGAAAGAGGGAGTTCCCATTTCTGGAGAAATCTGTCTATTCCAGGCATATTGCTTCAAAGCAGACAGCAGCATTCATATCTCAGTTTCCACACAGACAGTCATTTCATGGAATTCCATGTCCATGATGGCTGAACAGCTGCATCTGTACTGTCTCTGGTTTGTGTCATTCTTTGTATAAAGTGATATAAATACAAACAAATCATTACTTTCCTTAGGTAAATATTAACACTCATATTCCCATCTCAGCCAACCAGATTAGTGGGTTACAAATACAAAAATAGCAGAACTTGGTGAGAGGGAGCATCATCCCAAACACAGCAAGGTTTTTGTGCTGCAATTCACTTTTTTCAGCTTCTTTACATTAGGACTATAAGCTCTTTTGCTCTCAAGTCCTGAAAACTATTTCTAGCACAGTACAACAGGCCTGATATTTCACCACTTCAGCACAGGTTGCATTTAGCTGTGTTTTCACCTTTATTTTCAGTAAATTCTTGTAGAAATTAACTTAATTTGGAAAAAAAAAAATAAAAATAAAAAAAAAGCATTGATAAAAAGCAGGACATTACAACTGGAAAAAAGCTTTTTCTAAAATATAAAATTGCATACATGAGCAAAGGCCAAACAGCAGTATTTAATAGTAAGACAGTGGAGAGAAAAGAAGAGATACACTATAAAGCTGTTGTCTAAATGAAACACATTAAGAGGGATAGTAAACACTGATCTATGTAATGGACAGCACAGATTCACTGCCCATAAAAGTAAGTAATAAGGAAATGCTGTGTGAATGGAAGAAAGTTTAAACACAAGGGATACTGTTAAAAATTTTATGTAGCTCAGGGCTGATATACAGCATGCAAGGGATATGCCTACAAGGGCATAAAGGGTTTCCCCTGTGGTACATTATCTGGAAACCATTTGTAAAGTAGAAGCACATTATTCAAACCACCACAGGAGAATAGTTTTTTAAGGATATGTATTTTCATACTTTCTAGAAGCAATAAAGGAGCTGTCGCTGTGGGTGATTTTCAGTCCATTTGAAAGGCATTGCTTAGAGAGGAAGGAGGTCTTGTCATGGCATGCACTGAGGCAGAATCCTGGGGAGCTGAGACACTGCTATCATTCCTCAGAAGAGAGAGGCAATGGAAAACCTCTGAAGGACTTTGGTGCTAGCTGTCTCCACTCAGAATGGCTGCTCAGAGTATTTAAGTCTGTACTCAGCTCTCTGAAAATGCTGCACTTGAACTAAACAAAAGGAAACAGAATTGTCCAACTCCAAAGCACTTCCAAAATGTGAATTGGTTTAAAATGTCTAGTGGTTGCCTTGCCAATTTTTATTAATAAGAAAAGCAATGTGGTAGCAGTTCAACTTTTGTCCTATTTTTGATTTCACATTAATCATTCTAAAAATTCCTCAAAAAATATAAGCATTATGGGCTAAAACAAACTGTTCAAGAAGGCAGTTCATATCCACAGTGATTTTGTTAATTAAGAGGAGTGTAAGATGATGGCTTTGGAGACAATTCATATTTCCTCTCAACAACTGGAAAAAAATCGCAGAAGGCAAAATTCTTTTCTGGAAAAATGAAATTAATGGGGTGTTGGTGGAGGAAAGAGAGACAGCTTGTCGTTATGAAGCAGATGAAACTAAAGTAAAATAGAATCCAAATAACTCTGAGAACAATAAAGCTGAATGTGTGTGGTAAATAACACCTAGATGCATAAATTGAAGCACAGTAAACAGTGGTGATCTCCAGAACAAGGTAGAGAAAGACATTAGCTTTGGCTGACATGGCATTTCTTCAAGTTGTGCTTGTGTCACTAAATTAACTGTCCTGATGGATGCATTACAGTAAATTACACCAAATAGAAAACATCCCAGAAAGTTAATTAATCACTTTTCAGTGGGTAAATATTTAAGTGCTTGCAGAAGCACTTTTATTTTTCCAGAAAGATCTAGCAACTCTTTCCCCAAAGCATTCAGCAGAGCTCAGGAATAATGCAAATGAAATGTTTTGAGAGGTCTGTGCCTGAATTTTTAAATGCCTAATTTTACCATAAGATTTCTGGCTACAGGAAGAGTAAAGCCCAGTTTCTAGTGAAGTCTCATGTCTCCAGTGGACCTTCTCTCTGGAGTATTCTTTAAGTGTCTTAAAACAGAAAAGAAAAGATGATGCTGTGTTTCCATCCTGCAGGTTTTAGGACGCCCTTTTTTGAGAGCCTAAACCCATAATTTAAAGGAAGCTGTCAAATAAAACATTTTTACATCATCTCTTCTATTAATTTTGATTGAACCATTATGGTTTGAAAGTGGGTTTGGGACATAGAGATGTAAATACACACAGATGCAATCCATGATTGTATTCACCATGGGTTTTAAGTCAGACAAAAATCTGTTCAGTGGGTACTGAGACACAGATTTTCAGAGGTACATAGACAATACTCTTAGAGCTTGCAGGTGATTTAATTGGCTGCATCCAAATTTTAGGACTCTGACTAAAGCAAACATTTTGTTGAATAATTTCTAGTGTATTTTAAAGGATTTTCTACTTCAGTAATAGAGAGAATCCATGTAGAAAAGAATCCCAGACAATACTAAACAAAGCAGAATTCAGCCTTAATTCTCACTTACTTAATACTAACAAACCCAGTGAGAGACAGCCACAGCCCCATAGACTTGCAGCAAGGCTTGGCTTCCAGATTTTGGAGTTTCTGGCTCAAGATTAAACTGAAATTCACCTCTAAGTTTCTTTCTGAGTCAGCTCTTATATGGAAGCAGTATTTCTCTTGAATCATTTTAACAGTGGGAATTAGACATTCCTTTTTTGTGTCACCTGTCTATGCTGAGCAGCAATTTCAATAGTAACAATGGGAGGTGTTTCTTCATGACTTGCACACAAGAGAATTTCCAGAGGCTTTTAGGAGAGATGTGGGAAGAAAAACTCCTGACTAGTTCTTCATCTGACATAAGCTGATGGAAATGTGGTGAAAAGAGGAATCTTGTGGATTTACATGAGCCTCCAGACTTTACATTAATGAAGAAGTGCCATCAAGCACTTCATGTGCTCTCACCTGTATGAGCATTATTGCAGATGAAGGCAGGAAAGCTCATCTATAAAAGCCAGAGTGGATGGCAAATCAAGTTAAGTGAAGACTGGGATCATCAGACATGCAGGAGAATGACAGCACAAACATGACTGATTTAATGGGAGGGAATACATTTAATTCAAAGTGACAGTGAGACAGGAAACCAAGCCAGGGGGCTGAATACAGAGACATATGCACAAAAAGACCAGGGGAACAAAATTACACTAGCCAGATCAGATTACCTGGAAGATGAATAAGTTTAGACACTTACAGCTTTCCAAAGACAAGTTGTCAGTGTCTTGAGACCTCAAATGCTACCAACTCATTACTTTGGGTAGAGACACACTGAGCACTATGGAGCAGCTCAGGATGCAGAGGTGACCAGGTAGCACTAGGAATGATTTCAGCAGTGAACCAGCTGATATACAGACAACAGTACCCTCTGTGTGATTTTCCAATGCCTTCTTTTTAATCCTTGAATAGTTTAATGGCTTCCTGCTCCTGTAATTCATCAGAAAGAAAGGGATTCCTGCAGGTTAGCTATAACAGGAAAGTCAAGTCTAGCCCTGGCCTGAAATGCATCCCATTTGTCTAAAAAAGTCAGACAGCATGAGGTGCCTCAGAGGCACAGAGAGGTGAAATGACTCACCTAAGTCTCTTCCAGCATTTTAGAAAAGAGTCTAGTGCATTAAATATATCTAAACAGTCTAATTTAAGATTCAGCCCCACAGGCAACCAAGAATATTCTTTCAGCATATGTGGCATAGTAAGATACATGTCTTTACTACCAACACTCCTCCCATGTGGCTACACTTATCCCAGGAAGAGGAAGAAGGCAGGATGGAATTACCTCAATACAGATTCAGAATTCAGGCTCTTTGAAGGCTCCAGTGCCTTTGGATTCATTCAGTCTCAGGGGAGGAAAGAATTCCTGTTTATTGGGAACTGGGGGTTTCACACTGATGTACTGCTTTAGCTTTCTAACAGCAAACTAACTGAAAGCAAAGAGAGCAATAATACTCTGAAACAAACTTAAAAAACCAAATGTGACACCCATCAAATTCACTTGCTGCTAGATTTAATAGTTAAGCAAGATTAACCCAGTAAGGGATAAGACCACGCTTCTAACTAAACAGGGACCATGCTTGATTCTTAATCCCTTGAACACCCTTAGGCAGAAAATGACTATTTTTTTGTGATTCCTCATGACCTGTGAGACATCTGGGTGGAAGGCAGACAGAAACAGAGCAAATGGGTGGCAAAAATCAACATTATGCCCAAGGACGATCTGTCTCCTTCACTGATTTCTGTGCATGCTGTGAAGCTGGTCCCAGTCCTTCCCCAGTAGACTGAGGACTCTCTGCCTCCAAAATCTTTGAGACAAAAAGGGCATTACATATTGAAAACCAACACAGTGAGGAAAATGATTGTTTTCTCAGATGTTAACACTAAAAAACCCAAAGCTAATACAGAAATATAAAACATAGAGGAACATCAATCTTCTGGGTAAGAGCATGCTATGGAAGCATACTGTGGAAGTATGGAAGCATACCAGGTATTATTACTTACCTCATTGAAAGTGTGCAATTGGCACGCCAGACCTTTATCAAGAAATGGTGAATGAGTCAAAACCAGAATGTGAGACCAGTGACTTTCTTCTATATGAAGGGAAAATTTTCATTTATTTCTTACTGTTGAAATTTCATCTATGACTTGATTGTGTTGGGTAATCTGAGCATTCTTGTTAACAAGGAGAACACAGAATGCTTTATATTTTATCAGAACACACTTAGTATGGAAGGAGATAATTTTCCTGAAGTTTTTCCCATAACTACCTCAGTGTAGTTTTTTTTATTTTTTTATTTGCTTTTCACACACACATGCACTTCCCATTCATTATCTCCATTTATTATGGCAAGGAGGGCTGACCTCATGTGCTTTCCTGAGAAAAAATCTGCAGCACTCTCATCGCCCTCCCCACATATCTTCCAAAATCCTGAAACAGAATTATTCTATGATAGGCAGGTCACATAGCTCCCTGGCTTACAGCATTAAAGTTCCAGGATAAGCCAAGTATCTTTATGCCAGACAATGAACCCTGTTTTAAATCAATATTTCAGCTCTAACTGCAGGCAGGAACTCCTTGAGTTGGTTATAACCATACAAAATAATTACTGTTTGTTTAGAGATCTGTTCTTCTAATAGGCTGAACAACTTCATCTCAGGGGCAATAGGAAAAGACATCTGCAGAATCATTTGGAGTTGGAAGGGATCTCTGGACATCTTCTGGCACAATCCCACTGCTGAAGCCATCTCACCTAGAAAAGGTTGCACAGGATCACATCCAGGCAGGTTTTGGATATCTGGAGAGAAGGAGCAACCTCTGTTGGGGAGTAATTTAATTGGTAAATAAACCAGTTAAAGATGGTGTATTTCCCTCTGTGGGTACCCTGATCCAATGCTCAGTTAACCTTGACACTTGTTCTTTGTTCTTTGTGTGCAAGGGTTGAGGCAGACCTTGTGGTCTGGGAAGTCTAAGACCTCTTTTCCACTAAGGAATAACAGAAAGCTGCTCTTTTCCCAGCTGTGTAACCAGTTGCTAAGAACAGGAAAAGGCTCTACCCAAACCCCAGGTGCTGGGGAGGGAATTGCACAGCTTTGAGAAATACATCTGGGAGGAGGAGCAACAACAAGACAAAGCATGAACTCATTTCAAAGGATGCCTAATAGGAAATTTAAGGTTGTGGGCAAAGGAATTATCTTTCAGGACTTGACTTCTTCTATCCACAAGGAAACAAGCACAATACTGCATTTTAAACACAACTTTCTTTTTGCCTGCTAACAAATAAAGATGTAGAGCCAAACTTTGTCCCATGATCTGGGTGAAATACAAGTTTCCTGTATTGTAGCATCTGCAATTCTTTAGTTGATAAGTTGTCTGATGTCCATGTTCTTGCAGACCTGGCTTCAGGTGTCTTAAGTTCTGGGCTCACATATTCCACAAAATAGAAATCTTAGAGATCTCTTATGCTGGACACCCAGCATCACCCTAACAAGGGGTTTCAGTTCAGATTTTTGGTGCTGCAGACTTGAGGAAACCAAACCCAAGGAGCTTGGATTTCTTGACCACTATCCCATAAATGTATTGCTTCCCAGAACAAAAAGTAGGTGTAGGAAAAGCATCTACATGTCTAACCTCTCAGAGGAGACAATAAAATGTGGGTTGAGAGCAGACAAGCCCTTTGCAGCCAGAAAATTCAGCTTATTTACACTGGAGGACATGCTAATTCCTAGGCCAGACTTCAAATGCACCTTAAGGAAAGTATTTTTTAAAACTCTGAAGTAATAATTAAAAAGTCTTTGCACAAGCCCCAGTAATTACCATCGCTATATACTCTTTAGTAAGATCAGATGACACATTACTGTGGGAGTTCAAACTTTTAGCTGTAAAAAGATCACAGTGAATCTCCATTTCAAACATCTGGCAGTATATTTTAGAGGATGATCTTCACATTTCTTGCATAATGCAGATGTTGTGGATGACTGTCTCAGAATTATTTTTTCCTACTAGGTGGTAGATTGCTTCCTATATGTTCCATATTCAAATATGGGAAATAAAATCACTGAGGTAAAATAAACTGCTGTTTATCCTTTCCAGATCAGTAGGACTGTGAGCATTTGACCAGAGCAATGGACACAAATAATACAGCAATTAAAGGGTTAGGTTCTTATCCACCTGAATTTCCTACACCCATCCACCAATATAAATACTTTAAAAAGGTTTTTCACCTAAACTTTTTGGCAGGTTTGACACATTTTGTTTAGAGTTCAGAACAAGATAAGACTGATGTTGCTTTTCAGATAAGATAGGGTGCTGATATTTTAATAGAACTACTTCTGCATAGCAACTATGGTGTGACTATGGGGACACAGCTTAAAGGAGGGGAGACAATTGTTAAATCATGCTCTCAAGACATGGGATAAGAAAAATATTATTTTTTTCATTAAGAGAGGGCTAAAGAATTGGTCTGAGTGAGATGATAATGAGATAGGGGATCTATAATTCTGGCTAGTTAGGACTGCCTTGGGCAAGCAGGGATTTACATGTGCACTTTAAATGGCCTCACAAAGGGCTCATTGTGTTGGTTGGAGTTAAGGTACAGTAGCTCAAAGCCTGCTCATATTTCTGATTTAGTTATGGTTCCAATCAGAATATTTTTGAACACTTCCAACTCTTTAAGCCCTTAATGTGCTCACATTCTGGTCTAATGCAGAGCAGAAAAATACCGTACATCATGCTGGAAAAAGAACACATATTGCATGTGTATTTGTATTCATTTCTCAAGTGATTTATATTTCCTTTCATCCTGTGAAGGCCTAATGGTTTCACGATGAATACTTGTCCATTCATATGTAGATGTAGCATGCAGATAAAATATGACAGAAATTTCCACAAAGAAGAGATTATATTTTATGCTGTGACATTTCTATTCTTTTCTTCCCCAAATGTTAGAGGCTTTTTAAACATAAAATAGCTGCATTTAATATGGAAGCTTTTGTTTCAGAGGGGAAAGGTGGCTGGTTTTGTAAAATGATGGGAAAATATTACAATAACAAAGAAAACAAATAATTTATAAAATGGCCTTCCTCCAAGTGTCTCAAAAGCATATTACAAACAGTAGCTAGGATTGTATCTCTACCCTAAAAAAAAAAAAAAAAAAAAAAAGGTACCTTTTTTTCCTCTAAAAGCCAAGTTCTGAAAGAGGTGGAAGGGCACGGTAATGACCCAAGCTGTATAGTTACAAAAGGTCTTTCTATTTTCTGTGTATATCCTTAAAAATGTCTGACAGATAACACTTGTCTGGAAATTAAAGCTGGTATATTTCCCAGTTTGCTTGCAGTTATATGCCCTTATTATGAATAGATATGGAATTGTAATGTGCCTAATTACAGCTTCATTACTGAGACAAAATCTATTTTATCCTATTGTCTTTCTGAACATTTAGTATTTTATGGGTTAGCTACCAGATTATTCCCACTTGGCAAAGGGTTCAATTAGCAGGTCAATGACAATAGAGCTAATGAATGGCAGTGCAAACATACCCATTATAACACTGAGGAGGGAGCTCCATGCTAGAGAGCACAACTCCAATTGATCTGGTTTATTACAGCAACAGTTCTCTGCAGGTTTGATGAGATTAAGTTCCATTAGAAGAAGCTTTACTTAATTTAAGGAAGCATGTAATTGGAGTTTCCAATCCATCACACAAATGGTTTGTTTCTGGCAATATGGTGGGGTGATTATTGACATCCTATTCTGTTGCTGATGATGCAGTGGTGCAGAAGGGATTGTGGAAGCCTAAAAATCCTGGAGAATTTTAAATTGTGCTTAAATGCATCATTCTAGATGGCCAGAAAGTAAGAATGCTGGAAGAACAAGTCTAGTGAATGGCTGACATCAGTAAATATTGATGTCATGTTGCTTGGAAAATGACATGACATTTAAGTCTTGTGCATCCACAAGAAAATAAAGTGAAATGGAGTAGTCACACTGAAAATCAACTTTGAGAGCTGAACTCATCTGCTCAGAAAGACAAATTTTCTGAGTACCCACTGCAAAACATCTTTGCTTCCAACTATTGAATATTCACTAAGAAGTTGAAAATAAAGCCAGAATTATCCATAAAATTATCCTTAATACCAAATACAGCTAAGAGAACTGCAGTTTAGTTGTTGACAATACACTTACCAAAAAAAGGTTAGATTTTTGGTGATGATGAACTGTTCAATTCATTCCAATAATTAAGTTGTAGTTCTCAGTCTCAGGTCAGGATGGACTGTCCATGAAGAATTGACAGCTTCCAGCAACACCCAAATCCAAAGACAGTTGGATCACCCCAAAGACCATGCAAATCAGAAGGAACATTTTGAGGGGAGGGTCACAATTTGAAATTCACCTCACTAAACATTTTCCATTAACCTCTTAGGGAGTAAGAAGGGATGTGAGAGTTTCATCCTTTCCAACAAAGGGAGATAATTTTAACCACGCAATACCCAGCTGTTGGAAGAAGTATCCAACCCCCTGTATCAACCAGACAGTGGAACCCTACACTGTATGAGTGTACACTAGTGAGTCCTAACTTGGGATGTGAAAGCCTGAGGATTTATACCGTCTCCTGAATTAGCAACCCAGGAACATCTGGAGGAACAAAAACTGTCCTTTTGCTTTGGGTGTGAAAGCTGAGTTCAATCCCTTTTCAATTGGGCTGCAACAACCCAAAGGCTGTGTCAACTGGAGTGAGGTGTGACAGAGTCAAAGCTTTAATAAATGTGCACTGGTATTGCACCTAAGCTTACAAAGCCCAAAATTTCTGAGGCACACTTTCACTTCATGGGAAAGGAATATTGAACCAAGACAGTAGTAAGATTCTTACACCTTCTTTTCTTTCCTTTTAATCCCAAGAAGAGACCACGATGTAAATGCTAAAATCTTCTGTCCATTTTTTAAAGTTCATTTGCCTAACAACTCATGTTTACACAAAATGTGTGTTTGATGCCCCGGAGAGTTTTCTGACCTACTTACTAAAAGCAGTGCTGAGTATTTGTTTTCCTTAAATGAAACTAGACAAGTTCTCAGGTTTAATGTTGTTTGTTTTGTCTTACAGAAAAATAGACAAGGCAGAAAGTAGGCTATAATGACAACCTTTGGTCTCATTTTCTTTTAA
The DNA here is from genome assembly GCF_903797595.1 of Erithacus rubecula. Taxonomy (NCBI): domain Eukaryota; kingdom Metazoa; phylum Chordata; class Aves; order Passeriformes; family Muscicapidae; genus Erithacus; species Erithacus rubecula. Next base: position 53,851,215 of record NC_136687.1, read on the forward strand.
GGCATGACCATTCACAAATGGTCAGCAACATAAAGTCCTGCTTCCACAAATGTTTAGGCAATCTAATTCCCTCGGGCTACCATACTGACAAAAGATGTGTGCCTTGTTCTCCCTTATCACAGTCTCTCTGTGTCAGAATATATTTGTAAGAAGTTGGCAGCAGTGACAGAAATAGCCAATGAACACTGCCCAAATGTCTGGGGTGTGATCTCAAAATCTAGAGTTTTGAGGAGTTGGAGTCATTTTTCTTCACCTCTTTCATGTTCCTTTCTAGAAATCAATTTCAGTCGCACAATGAAATGAATTTGAACCAATGCTAAATCAAGGGTCTTGGCAGAGTGAGGCCATGTTCCACACTCAGAATAATGTAAAAGTATTCTAGCTCCATTCCATTTAATTGTTATAAGCAACCAAAGAAGCAGAATGCCCTTAGCATATATACTGCTAGTTACAGAGGTGGGAATTTACATGAAAACCAAGTCACAGACAATGCTCTTCTGCATTGACTTCAATGGAACAATGCTGAGGACCTTGTTCAACAGTCTGACAGATTCTGAACTTTCTTTTAAACTGTATTTTAAGAATATTTTAAGAAGGCCTACACCTACATTAGATATTGAATTAATTATCAGGCTTGTCATAAATAAATCAAGTTCAAATTTCACAAACTCTCCCCTTTCCATACAACAAGCTGGAACTTACTTTAATTATGCCCCATTACTTGGCAAGAAATCAAATGAATAAACAATAACACTAGGCCATGCAGAGACATTTTCCCCATAAATTACCTTTTTTTGAAATGTGGTGGAATTTCCTTAAGGACTTGCTTCAGACCCTGCACACAAACATTTCTGCCTAGATCTGTCTAGATTAGTCTAGTAATCCAAGGAATAAAATAAACAGTTTAAATTATCTAGGTAATATATTTATGCCTGAAGCTACAGTGTCATCTGTTATTTTAGCAATAATACTCTGATAATATAAAAAAATAATATATTGATATATAATCATATATTATAGATTAATAATACAATAGAGACAATAATAATTATTAATAATACAACATACAAAATTTAGTAGGCATAAAGGGGGTAATGAGTGCCTCTGAAAATATATTATAATTTAGAATCAATTATGAAAGTGACATGTGCTGTTGTCCCACTTGTCTCAGATGGTGGTGGGAGAATGAAATGTCCATGAGTCAGCCTCCACCAGGCACAAGATTATTTCCCCAGGAGTATCATTTGTGCCTCAAAAAATGATGGTATTATTAACTTAATAATTGTGTTAATTATTAACTTAATTACCATAAAATCTTAAACAAAGAATTTGAGCATTTGTTTCTTCTGGGCTTTGACTTATTTGAATTGCTTTTAAACCTTTTGGGTTTTTCTCAGCTGTTTATTCAGATTCATCTTTAGAATTCAATACCTACTGACCAGTTTCTTTTAGGCATTTCACATGTGGAGGGTGTAATAACAAATTATAGTGTTTAAAAATAGAATATATTGCATAAAACCATGTTATTGTAAGTTACACTTAGAAAAATAAATAGTAATCACAATATAGAATTTAAACACAATATCATTGTGATTCCCACTGTCCATCTTTATGATGCCATACTCATGTGGGCTGAAGCCACTCTTCTCTGCCAATACTTTTTGGTCTGATTTCACACTTTGTGTTGTGTGGAGCCACAAAATGACTCACAAAATGTCCTGGCCAGGGCAGTCACATTCTTCAAGTGCACTGAATTTCACAGACACATCTCTCTTGGCCATCTCTTCTGAACCTTCCACCAGTCACAGACATGAACAACAGAACATTGTTTTCAGCATTTGGATGAAACTGAAAGTGCCCCTAAATACAAGAGTGCTGGAACAGGACTTGAAAAGATTCAAATATTCAACAAACGTTTAAACATTCCAACAGACATTCATCCAAATGTTGGAAAAACCACAAAATCTGCAGAAGGCAAGAGCTGATAAAATTCTGAAAGACCTCACAGAAAACAAAATCAGACACAGTAGCAAAGAAAAAAAAAGAACTGCAATAATTTAAAATGCACTCTTACACTCTAGGGAATATTATTTTTAATTATGGCTTCCAAAATAACATTTATGGTCAAGTTTGAGCTGTAAGCTGAGTGGAGTTGATGAAAATCAATAAGAAATACAGTTTCTTTCAGCAGTTGAATATTTCAAAGAAGGGAAAGTATTCTGTCTTGCCCTCTTTGAAGCCTCTGCTTAGAAAGGATGTGCTCATTTATGAAGTTCCAGGGATCTCCCTTGCTCTCTTTAAGACTTGGGAGATGCCAAGGATGCTCCCTCCACACATCACAGAAACATTCAATTCTACAAGGAGCTGAGCTTTAGAATGAAACAGGGTTTAAATCACCTCCTTCTAAAGCAAGAGATGTGTTTATTTCTTTGTTATGCTCTTTCAGAGTTTCTTTAAGCAGTGCATTCAGAAGAAATGTTGCTCTTATGATGGGTAATTCAACTTGTAGCTGAATCTGCCCAATCCAGCACAGCTTCAAAGAGGTCATAATTCCATTTAAAGAAGGATTTTGCATTTTTAAATACACTTCAAAATCAAATGTTTCATTAGAGATAGTGTACTTTTTACACCTCTTTTGACACTGCAACACGGCTTTTCCTTAGGAGCAGGATGTTTTTGAGGAAGGGCACAGTGGTCAAGGGAACCATATCTGTGTCAAACCAAAAAAAAATCTTAAGTGAGTTATTTCGTTTGCAGAGTTATGAAAAAGCAATGATTATGCTGGATATTTTTATGGAGAAAACCCCCCCCCACATCTAATATTTAAATAAATTGTCATTGTTCTGTTTCCCTGGATGTTTAGCAACTTCTCTGCAGTGTTGAGCTCCCCGTCATATAAACTGAAAGAAAAACATGGCTTGAGACTAAACATTTCTGAAATAGTGGGTATTAATTCAATATGCTTTTTGAAAGGAAAAGGAGTCTTTCATAAAAGGGTCTCATGATCAAGTCTCGTCTCACTCGTACCCTGATGATTTTTATTAGACAGATCCTGTTTTATCAGTGGAAAAAAAAATTCCAAATATTTTCAAATAATTTTATGCTTCAGAGAGTATGTACTGGCACCTGGTGCTGAATCCTGAAGAGGGACCATTTAATACCAATTGACTGGCAAATCTCCATGGGGTTCTGTGATTCAGAATTCCTGAAGCAATTACCCTAGGCTACATGAAACTGCCTCAAAACACTGCAAACACAGATCCCTGTTTCCTGCTTGTACCTATCTCTTCTGGAAAGCTGCAGTTCCAACTCTCCCTATTCTGCCACAGAGCTGCTTGATCTTTAGGAAGTCATTTAAACCTGCCTGCACTTCCAGATTTGTGAGCCCATTGGAAATTGTTCTGTCCTGCATCACAGAACTGAATATGAAAATCTGGGAGATATGCAGATGTCACAAGTGTATCAATGTAAAACCAGCTGAATGACTGATAGCCTCTGGATAGCAATATTCCAAAGTACAGCATAGGGGACCAGACACAAACCTGCTCAAATTCTGAACTGGTTCATGTCTCCAGAGATTGAGCCTTCTGCCTGCTCTTCTCATGCCATGGGAAGATACTCAGAGATACTCAGTTTTGAGGGAATAGCAATTTTATGGAGCAGGGCTCTTGTCCTTTCCCCATTCAGATTTTAGAGAACCATGACTCCATGGAATAATTGTCCTGCAGAAATTTTGGATCCAAGCCAGCTGACTAAGCTACACTAGGTGTCTTTAAATTACTGATGTGTACATCTTCCCTCTTGTCTAGTCTCCAATGCTCTGTTCTTTCCCTCCTATATCCCTTAAATCAGTGCTCCCAAGACTGCATACTTTCAAAGAACAAAGTGTGAATGTTTCAAGCTGACTTAGCAGAATTTTGTTTTCCAGCTGGTGCTTTCTTCTTCTGTGAACACTAGCATGAAGAAAATGCACTTTCACATTTAACAGTAGGGGTTTTTATCCATGTTCCTCTAGGCATGAAGGTTTGTGTTTGGTGTGGTAAAAGTAGGGTGGACAAGATGTTCTTAAGATATAACTAAGACAACATCTGAAAGGATATCCTGATTGAGATAAATTGTGGAAAATAAAATTTAAGAGAAAATTTATGATAAAATTCAAAGACTTTCCCTGAAAGATGATGCGTGTTTGGTGGGTGTATCAATTGGTCTAACAAATAATACCACAGCTCCTTGTGAACCTTGCCTCCTTTACACAAGGAATCATGCACAGGTTGGGTGAGCTGTGTGAGAGTGAAAAGATGGCCAAAACAACAAGGACTGAACTGAGAATTTCCAGGCAGAATGAGGGGTATTTAACTGCATAAACAAAAGAATTAGGGTTTCAATATCATGGCCCTACCACACTCACATGCTGTGCAACTCAGGGAAAGAAAAAATGTAATCCTATTCACCAGTGGAATATAACAGTATACTACTCTCCCTAATAAAAGGGGTACATACTGATAACACATTGCAATGTGCAACAGAATGTATCTTAAATCCATCTTCTGAGGATGGTAAAACATAAAATCATTTTGGACAATAAAATCACTGTGTTGGAGCCTTTCCTCTTTTCTGTGGAGACAGCAGTCAAAAATCTACAATAGCAAGCAGCTTCTTCTTACCCTTCTGCCCCTTGTTTAAATGCCCTTCAAAGTCATCCAACTTTATACATATTAATTTATTTTCACAAAACAGAGATCCTAAGAGGGAATATGTGATTTCTGTGCATCAGAAATATGTCAAGAAATGCTGAACATCAATGGACAAGGGAAGTAAAGATAAAAAACCAGAAAAGAAGTGGCAGAGGGGAGCCAAAGGCTGAGAAGAGAAATGCAATGGAAAAGATAATTGTGGTGCTTTTGCAGAGCAAAGATTAAAGAGAGCTGTCTGAACATGGGAGCCACACTAATGATGAGCAGGGGAGCCTGAGCTGCAAGGAGGCACCCAGGTGCTGCAGAGCTTGTACCTAGGAAAGAAAAGGAGTGAGTTAGCAGAAACATGGTTGGACTCTGTCCACTGATGACTGAGCTGCTAACAAGAAAGCTGTTCTTTCTATCACCAAGCTTTAGAGGAAAACACTGGGGAAAGGCACAGTGGGGAGGTGAGTACTGAAGCTCTTGCTGTGGGTTGAGATTGGCAGGAGTACAAAGGTAATGCTTGAGGAATGGTTCCCTTGTTAGCTGTGAGAGGCAAAGCTTTGGTCTAAAAGACCATGTCCTCTAAAATAGAGAAACTTCAGTATCTAAGACCATGTTGAGGTATGCAAATAAAAAGAAACTAAATTATTTCTGCAAAAGGTAGATGAATGAACAATCCTGGCAATTAGCTTGCAAGCACTTTTGCTAACATTTTGGTCAAACCATGTCAGCAGCTGTCTGTCTCTAGAGATAAAAAAAGTATAAGCACAGAGCTGAAGTTTGCTCTTGTAACTTCAGGTTCTGTGTCTGTCATTAAAACAGGATTTCTGCCCTTAAAATTGTGCAATTACACTTTCTTTTCACTTTATACAAAGCTTGTTTATTTCAGTCCTGAACTGTTTCATCAACCTATTTCCCATGAAGCTACAAGAAAGTTTCAAAACTTGATAAACACTTCTAGCTTTTTTTTCTAGTTACATAAATACATACATTTTTGTAGTTACATAAATACATATATTTTTCTAGTTACATAAATACATAGTGATGGACTGCTGTTACAGAATATGGAAAACACTCACTGCCATCAGTTCTTGTGCTGTAAATATGCAAGAAAATCTTCAGCAATAGAGAGACCTGCTGATCTCAGTGTTATTCCAGCAGTATGTTCTCAATATTGCCTGCTTACAGAGAAAGCTGTATGCATTTATCATCTTTACTCTCCCACTTCCTGTGGCATTCAGCAGGCTGTTGATAACAGCTGATAGCAAATTGAGGATGGAAAAGGATATGTGCAGACTTAATATAGATGCTTGGAATAATATCATTATCAGGCTGTTATTGATTTTCCTCCTGCTTTGAATGTCTCAGTGTTTTGTACACTGCTGCAGAGAGATAATGGATTTTAAGGGGTGGATGTCAAAATTGCACTCATATGCTTGGCCAAATTATAGCTCTGAGACAATAAGGCAGAAAACAGTTATTAGGAGACTCTTAGAAGATTAAAAATCCTGTGGACTCCAGTGATGACAGCTGTGTCATGGTTCTTTATTTTTTATTCTTTAGACTGAGATCTGGGGCTCACAGCTTAGATGCTTTGCAGGGATTGAACTGCTGCCTTCTTCAGAGACTTAAATTGTAGGGGCTGAACAACAAAGGAGGTGCTAACATGGGCGATGAAACATTGAAATGTTTTCACCCTCACCTCCGATTTTAAGGAATTTATATAATGAAAGGTGTCAATATTGGTTTAGTTTTATTGAGAAGTTCATAGCTAAATAACAATCTTGACACATTTTAGTCTAGAATAATTGACAGACACCAAGGTTTGATTAAGGTTCAAAAGATCTCTGGTTTTTAGGGTTTTTTTGGAAGAACCACCAATTGTGCTTTTGCTAGCACTGAACTGTCTTGGCTGTCCTGAATGGAAGAACAAATCTCCCTTTATAGTTTCAGCCTTTAGAAATGTTAGAATCTAACCAAAGCATTGTAATACAAAAATGCCTTACTTGAAGCCAGGCTGGGGTAAGCTGCAAAAGAGAAGTGTCTGAAAACTTTTCCCCCTACTTGACCACAGTTCTGTGGGCACCAGAAAGGATCTTTATTTAAGAGTCATTTTTGTAGCCATATAGCTATAATATGGGATGTTTTGAAGGATAATTCCCATCCAGTGGTGCCACAAAGGAAAAAAATCTGTGATGGAGGGGCATTTTTTTATTTCTCTTGCAGTTTGCATAAGTGGGTATTCATTCCTGGCCCTACAGGAAATGTGAACCCAGGCCTGCAGGTGAGAATTATATACTGCAGAAGTCTCCTGCTTCTCCTGATGTACAGGTTACTTGTCTGTATAATACTTTTCACCAGGTTCCTGAGAAAGCCATTAGGAGATCCACAAGCTGTCAAAAACACAGCTGCAGTTATGAGTTAGACCCTATCCAAATCCTTCTTTTCTCATGAATGTGGCTACACAGTCAGACCCCCAGAAGGAAGAGCTCAGCCAAATTTGGGCTGTGCGCTGGAAAATGAAATAGGGAGATGAAAAACTGGAAGTTTTTTAGGGGATGTGGGATCAGTGACTGTTGGCAGACACGAGTTGGTGTCTGTAATTACACCTGGTGTAGTGTGAGTTTAGAGCCCACTAAGCCTGGCTTGCTCAGTGGCCTCAAGGCTGTCACATCAGGTGGGTTCTGGCAGGATGGCATTGCCCCCCCAGAGCAGCCAGTGTGTGGATGAGTTAACTTCACAGTGTTTGGGATTCATTTTCAGGAAATTATAAATTCATTTTCTCCAGAAACCTTAAAGCAGTCCAGCACTGCAGGCTTTGGGTGGAGTAACTTCTGTCCTTAGTCCTGCTTTTATTAAGTGTCCCAATAATCAAAAGAGCTTGTGTTGGCAATTATTTTAAAATGCAGAAATTTCTAGAACATGGAAACAGTTATTATGTTCATTGCATTTAATTGTTTGCTGCTAGTATCTGAAAACATTCTCCTGCTTAACCGTGTGTGCAAATGAAATTTTAATTTAATTTGTTTAATTTCATTCTGTACATAGGCGGGGTTTAGTAAATTTATTAGGATTCTTTTTACACATTGTACTCTTTGCTAAAAAAAGTGATAGATTAGTTAGTCATTCTGAATAAGCAATTTGTCAAGCCTGTAAGCCATATAAAACTAGGTGCATATATAATTTATTGCCTACTCTAGTAGTAGAAATAATGTACATTTGGCAAATTTTAATTAAAATAATCAAGAGATTGATCATTTGATAGAAATTTATTAATCATAATGAATTCTCTTTAAAATGTGTTTTAAACTCGGAGTACTATTAACCTGTAACTTAGTAAATTAGATTTTTTCTTTTTTTAATCAGCAATTTGACAAAAAAATCTGGCAAATCAGTAACATATATATATATATATATATATATATATATATATATATATATATATATATAATGTATTTTATAATACTTCCTGATGTTACATATGAAGGATCATTGAGATGACATTTCTCCATTGAAGTTATATGACCAATCTCTTATATTATATTTTGGATTTCATGTAAGGTACATTTCATGAAAGTTTTTCTTGGTAGGGATTTTTATATGGAAAATATCTGCAGCATAATTTTCAGTCCAGACTACTTTTCATCAGATAGAATTCATCTTGTTTGCCATAACCTAATTTGCATGTATGTACAAATGCAGACAGAAAATAAGTTTATTTGGAGTCTAATAGACACCAATATTATGAACTTTACAGCAGGTTGAGAGGTTTTCTTCTATCCAGTCATAGTATTTATCATTAAAAAGACATAGTATGAAGAATGAGCATTCTTTAACTTTAAATTTTGATTATCCAAATTACCAGGGCCACAGAAAAACAGAATTTGAAAGTTACATTTGCTGCATTTACCGAAGTGCTTTGATTGTGCATTGAAGGAAGGAGTCACTGTGTTAAGTTGCTCATAAACCCTTCATTTTAGGAAGCTGCTAAGTGTCATGGATCTGAATATGAGTTCACACACGGAGTTTTGGGTTCAAGTTGTGTTCTAAGCCAGGAGAAGCAGTATTTTAAATAAAACTAGAAAGGTTTTGTTCTTATGAGAACTTTATCATCCAAAACCTGAACTCCTGTTAGACTGACTTAACTGATTATTGATTGCAAAGTACTAATGAATTTGGATTGAATCTACCAAAGAATCTCAAGTACTATAAATTAAGAGATGTTTTGTGATAATACATGTCTCTGCAACCCAAGCAACATGTAGCATGTTGCTACATCCTTAAAAAACAACCTTTTATATTGTTCTCTTCTAGTTTTCTTTATCAATAAATACACAATGGAATTGATCTGGGAAAACTTAGTGACATTGGGGCTTTCTCCCAGAGCTGGGAGAGGCAAAGAAAAAAATTTTCCTTAAAGCAGCTACTAAAGAAATTACACACATATCAACTATGGTGCCTGAAGAAATACAGCTGCAATAAATTATAGAATAGAATTTCAAAGATGTTACACAGATATTTGGAGATGCTGCTGTGGAAATAAACAATTTTCAAGTGCATGCGTTTTCTATTTGAGAACAGGTGAAAAAATTGCAAGTAAATTAAACTATATCTAGGGTATTTTTAACAAATCAAATGTTGAAATAGAAATCACTGAGAGGCCTGCACCTGCTTGCCAAGTTGGAAACTTGGGGGAAAACACCCTTGAACAATGAGGGTTTTTAAAAAATAAAGATGCATACACTGTTTTCCAAAATTCTTACAAGGGATTGGAGTCCCATATCAAATGTAAATGAAAGCATCAACTGTAAGAATTCAATGTGACATTAATTTTGAACATGCTCAGCCAAGACAACATTCAAACAAAGATTTCTACTGTATTAATTATGATCCTTGCAAATGAATGCTGAACTTTGCATTCTGATTACTGCAGGGAGATGCACCAGCCTTTCTTAGGGTAAGGCTGGCTAAGCACCTGCCTATTTGAATAAACAGGTATCTAAACCTCCTTGGAATGCAAAACCACACAAATGAAAAATCTCTTCTCCTCCTCCTTATGCAGCCAAATATACCCTGGGAGAAGAAGTGTCATCACCTCTGCTTCTAACAGTACACAATGCATAGAGAAATAATCCTGTAAAAGTTGATTGTGTTTGTGATTTGTTCAAAGCAAAAAGGAAGTGTGGAAAACTGTCTACTATGACCAACACAGACTGTACACAGGCTCAACACTTAGCAATGAAATGGAGCTATCTATAACTTATTTGATATTAAGAAAATAGCAGTGTATATTTAGATGAATCCCTATTTAGCTAAGTGTTTTCTTTATTATTAAAAGATAGATTTTGTCTGGAATTTTATATTTTGGTTTATTCTTACTACACTTTCAGTTCTTCCAGAAAGAAAGTTCCATCTGTGTAAAGGATAACTAAGAGATTATTTTAAATCTCATGCATTGTGATTTGTCTTGAAATATTTGGACTATTTTAATACTTAATAGCCTATATATGCTACATGTTAACATATTAACATTTGAAATTAAATTAATTCAGTGTGATTTTTCACCTAGAGGCCTGACTTGGCTTCCACATTTGTCTCTGAAGCAATTTCATAAATATCAAAAAAATACTTTGATGCATGGGAGTTCTTTTTATGTTTTTAACTGCATCATATGTTCGGGCATGAGTGGGGGCAATTACACTTTCCTTTTTTCAGCAGGTTTTTTTTCAATAAGGTTTTATACTGAAAATAGGTGTTGAGGTTTATACAGGTGGTGAATCTTCTACTGGTCTCACATCAAAGGCTTTATTTAGTAGCTGTAAGTGATGAAATAAAGACAATTTGACTTAGGTGCCAAATTACACATTTCTCTTGGTGACAACCTAAGGCACACAACTGGGAGCATTTTGGCCCAAGTTTCAAACTCTATGTTTCCTTTTTCTTCTAGGATTTGGTGTCATGTAATCAGAATGTGTCATTCCCATCACTTCATGGTAGCTCTGCAGCCAGACTGTGAAAGTTCAGATTTAGTCCCTGTATGAATTATATTAATCAGCTTAAGGAAACTTAAGTGGACTTGTTATTTCACCAGTACTGAATACATGATCTTTAGGGACTTGAATGCTTGTTCTTCTTGCATATTTCTGTTTTCTCTGTTAAAATAGTCTACCATTCATATTCTTTTTCTTAGCAATTTTTGCCATTGGTACAAAATATGCAATTTAACTCCACTGACCCTTTTTTTCACAGACTCTATTGAGCTAATAGCAACTGGCATGCTTCAGTGAATTGTTCCTTAAACTTCAGAACTTCAGGGCTATTATTTGAGAAAATGTCTCTATATGATCTATATCTATGTCTATATAATACTTTTTTTCCCGCAAACAATGAACCTGTGCTCATTGCCTTTAAGCTTTTAAATGTCTACACTTGCTGGTGAATTCATAATTTTCCTCTCTTTAAATGTAGTCCTGAACTCTAGCAAGGTTTTCTTAGAAACTGTAAAATATTTCCATGCTTTTGGCAAATTTAGTCCAAGTACAAAGGTGATTGTTATTCATAGGAAGCTGCTCTGTTGTGACCATCTTCCTTTTATTCAGGTAACTAATTGCCAGTAAGCTGCTCCACTGACAGCCTGACTCTTTAATCAGCTTTGTGTCTGCACACCAGGAGTGTTTTCCTATGTTTTGGATTATGAATTAAAATACTTTATCACTTGCATACAGAGAAGACTGGAGTATCAAGTGTGGCTTGTTTCTCCACCCACCTTTGGTGTATGTTGTGTGTGCTCAAGTGAGGCCTTGTTTGTACCTAACAAAGAAATAGGGTGTCCATAAACAGTCCATAAACTGTATTTTCATATATTTTCAGATATTTTTGTGACTATGTAAATTGGGCACACATTGAAATCTGATAAAACTCAGCATTGTCAGATATTATGTAAATACTGGATGCATATGAATAGTCCCTTTATCATTCTGTGCAGCGTTTTGTCCTCCACCAGAATAAAGGTAACAGACTTGCCTTAAAAAGATCCATTGATTTATTCATTTTTGCAGCTCCTTGGATGGAAATCAGTGTTGTTTGTAATTTTACACAGTTTAAATTGTAAAAGGTTGTTTACTGGGAGACACCATTTTATTTAGAATAGCACTTTTGTGTTGAACTTATTGCTTATGCTTCATTTTGCTCCCTGTCCCTAGATAATTTTACTTCAAAAAAACCCAAAGAAAACCAAAGAAACCACACAATAGCTTTCTGCTATACTCTGTCTGTTCATTTTTTACATTAGTCTGTAAAGTGAAACTGCCCATGTAGGGATTTTTTATATTATTTTTACACATAAACACCTTAATAAACTTTCCCAGATCTTGTTTCTCAGGCAGTGTCGGATATCTGTGTGTTAATCAAACTCGGGTTCAACATTTATTTGTCCCAACCAGTTACTGTCAAAACCATTGGTCTGTACATCTGCTCCAGCTGAAAGGTCCCCATGAGACCTTAAGCAAAAGAAATCAAGTTAGATGTCAGAATTAAGTGTGCTTATCCATAGTTTTTAGGTGAAAGTTCTATTCAGTGTCTCTCTTTATTTCTGGTAATTTTTTACACCTTTTCCTGATTCATACACTTTCATTGAAGATGCTTGAAAGAGATTGTTTTAAGATATCCATCTGGCTGGGCAAGAATTAGAATCAGAATTAGTCTGAGACTTAGTCAAAAGTTTGTATCTAGAGGATTGTATGTCTGCAATCCATCCTTTATATCATTAATCTAAGATTTCAAAGTTTAGCATGCTGTTATTCACATTGCAAATCTGTTGCAAGGAATTGCCCTGCCTCAAGGAGCAATTTTGGGAGGCTTCCCCAGTCAAGGGGAGATCCTGGTGTGCAGCCCTTCATGCTGGAGGGTTCACCAGGCTGTCCCCTATTTATGGAGTAAGATGATTGGCTTATAGTCATATTTGGATGCCAGCTGTACATTGGGTTGTTGCATATTTAATTTGGAGAGACTTGGAGAGGTCTCAACAAGGAGAGACATTCTTGTGACTTTCCATGCTTAAAGAGAGCCTATAAGAAGGAAAACCTTTTTAAAATAAAAACCTTTTTAAAATAAATAAAATTGCCCACAATAGGTGCCAGTAAAGCAGGGGAAATACAAGAGAAAAACCTGCTTTGACCAGTCATCTTGAAAATACATTCCTGAAATGAATGACAGGGTATTATATTTTTCAAAGCACTTTTTTCTATGCAAGTTCAGCAATAAACAGTGTGCTGGATCTGTAGTTGATGTGCATTGAGTTATTTCTGTTGAAGTCAATGATTTACAGAGCTGAGGATATAACCTTCTTATAGTACAGCTATTTGAGATTTGGATTGTTAACAAGATACCATCTTAAATGAGGTGTGTATACAGAAGAGTTAATATTTAAAATATGGAAACATTTGCCTGTTATCTCTCATATGGAGATTTGGCTACAGGAGAAATTGTTCTTCTGTTTATAAAATGGTGATTACTTAAGTCATGTTTTAATGTTTTAATTTGGCAGATCCCAGACTCCAATCCTGAGGATTGCAGCTTCAGAGGGCAGCTTGGGATAGCTTGATTTAGGAGGGATGGTTGGCTGCCTTGCATTTCCCCCCTAATAAAATAGGGGCCTGCTTGATGAGTTAGTTCATCTTAAGAACAATGAAATTGTCTGTGTCTTGGCTAGAGCAGGTCAGCAGATGCTTTCCCTCCTTCTTTCTCAAATGTTGATTAAGCCTTATGTGCCATTGGCAGATAGGAATTCTGGGCTGCCTTGAGGGGGCATCTGTGGTGTGCTCCTTTTACCAGATGCATTCTGGTGAGAGACCAAAAAACTGCCTGCTCCAGCAGACAAACATGCAGGTTTTTATTTCAGCCTGTGTCTCCAGCCAGTTGTCTTGCTAAATCAAAGAATTTAAAAAATCAACTAAAAGAAGTAAATTATTTTAATAATTTTTTCCTTTAAGTCTACTTGGGGTTGCTTGATTTAATAATTTCCTCTGGAAATAAAATCTAGGATTTTCTTCCTTTGCACGGCTATGGGCTTGCCATAGTCTTAATGAAAGTGTAATGTTGAGAGAGATTGGTGTCATAAATCTCCAGGGGAGCCTGCTGAAGCTGATACTGAAAATGAAACAATTTTATAAATCATAGAATATCTCAAGTTGGAATTGACCAGTAAGAATCTTTGAGTCCAAGTCCTAGATAAAACTTGTATTTCCTGGACAGCCTTCTACTGAAAGACCTTCTGTGAAAGGACTAGCTGAGAAAACAGTGGCAGACTGTCTTTGAAGCTGCTTTATCTCCTCAGTCTTGTCTCAGGATTTCACAAGTTGATACCTGTGCCCCATAGATACAGTATTTCCCATAGATTTGTTGTTTTGTCTTTGTTTAACACAAAATATATGGTATTGCTTTGTTGCTATTTGTATATAAAATGTGGCATTTTATCTCATGTCTCAGTTCTTCCTCCCCTGTTGTATATCCATTCTAAAGTGTGTAAACAAATCTATATTTCTTAATTTGCCTACTCCTGCTACTTAAAAAAGAAAAACCCAAGCAAAAAGAAGGTAACACATTTAACATATTTTTAATGCTTCACCATATTTTGAAAAGTGAGTATTCTGATTCAGAAGAGATTAATTAATGTTTTATGAGTTCAAAGGTAATATTTTTTCTCGGCAGATGCTTCTCCTGCTATTATATAGGAATTTTACACTGGATTCACAAGGAAGCATTAATAAATTTGTTATTTTGTACTTGACAATGCACAGAAGATAGATGAAAGGGTGCAGAGGTGGAGGGACAGACTCATGGATCTTAAAACTTTTAGTTCTAGCTATTCTCCTGATCCAAAAATCCTGGTTGTACAAATTCAGGATAAGAATTTACTCAGGGACGTTTTTAATCTTTTTTATCACACAGGCCTCAACACTTCTTGAAGCTGTGGAGTATCTCTTTAGCTGGATGCCCCAAATTTTAAAGTACTGAATTGAAGGTTTTATAAAGATTGTTGTGATGCTTTACTTGTTCTCTACCATAAGTGATGGATCAGCTAATAATAATATGTAAAAGTGCTGATGGAGGAGCTCCATATGAAGAATGGAGGGAAATGCACAGGAATTAGAATATCTGTAAATTGAAATAGAATGGATTGAAGATTTTAAATGGCACTGCAGAGTCATTCATTTTCTAGCTGGTGGAAATGTATGTTAAAAAAAATAATAGTTGTAGAAATTTTTTTCATAGTGTGAAGCACCAATAATACTACAAATAAAATAAATAATAAAAATTAATAATAAAATAAAATAATAAAATTAAGATAAATTGCTATCCTAAAGTCACATTTTTGAAATCAACTTTTCCCACTAAAATAATAATCAAAAACACTACTGGTAACATTTTTTGATCAAATTTTTTTATATTCAGTAGATTTTATTACATAAAAATTCTATTTCTTTTAAGTTTGTTTTCTCTTATACTTTGAGCTTTTATACTTCTTTTAGATGCAAATGTTTGCTTTGGGGAGGAGTTGTTTTTTTTCATGCATGCTTTAAAATTTTTTTTTTTTGCATTGTTTGTTCTTGGTTACTGCTGCCACTTCATAATATCTAGTGAATTTTTGCAATGCCTGAGAATGCATGCTGGTAGAAGTAGCTAGTAGTTTTTTAATTAATCCCAAAGTCTTCTCACTCAGTATGCAGGCACTGCAATTCCATCTCTGCAGATATTTTTATTATTTAGCATGTTTTTGGCATGAAATTTTCTTAGGAAACAAAGTTTATTCCCCCCATTATGAAACATTCTGCAAATTAACAACCAGCAAAGAAGGTATCTCCATTATGCTATGCCATTGGAACTTTCATGTTTTAAGTTTATTATAAAATAAACTGCAAAGATGCAGCTCTGAAAAGTACAGATTTAGGCTGGGAAAATTCTTGGTAGGGTTTTTTTCTGTCTTATGATGTAAATGATTATTTGTTTACATCTCTTGCTGTTATGTGTATCTTTACAGGCATCAAAAAGAGTAAAACAAAGCTCAAAAGCAAAAAACATTCAGAAACTTAGAATCAATGTTTTATTCTGCTCTGTGTACCTGGGGCTGTTACTGTATTTTATAGTAAATGATTCATCAGTGAAAAGAGTCCCTGAGCAAGTACTCTGAATGTGACTCTCTCCATTTTCCCCAGCTCCTGGGTGTCTAGCTACCAAATTCAAGGTTTGGGATACTGTTGCAGTTTTGTCTCCAATAAATCAATGTCTTAAATCCTTTATTGTTTCTTTCAATGGTTAAGTGGCTTCAATGCCCTTGCCACAAAGCAAAAAACCCCACCCAAAACACCTCCTTCTGATTAGCTTGAACTCTGAAAAAAACCATTTCTCTTGCTTGTTGTGACAAAGGGAATTTAGTACTCTTTGTTTGAGAACCTAGAAGTCTCTTGGCTAGAGAGAGGATTTTCCAGAGAAATAAAAACATGCAGAAGTTATTTGCATAGTCATGCCTTGGGAGCTTGGCTCATGAGGTAGCACTGTTTGAATTAAGCCCCACTAGGTGTGAAACCTCTGCTGCTAAACTGCTTGTTATTCCTTTGCAGCAACCATCATTCAGAGTCTCCCCATCTGTAAAATAGAATATTGGTATTTATAAAGTAATTTGAGTACTCTGGGTGAAAAAATGCAGATGCACTTAACCATCAAATAGTATAAGAATACCTTCCTGTAATTTCATGCTTCATTGGGTTCAGCTTTATACCAACATCCAACTAGAATATTCATTTCAGAATGAAAGATTAAATCTAATGGTTCTGGTTATGAACATATCTTGCTACAGTGTCCTTCTGTATATGTTTGCTTCCAGAAATGTTTCCATCAGTGTATTGTGAGATTTTACTTCTCTGTTGTTCTGTTACTCAGTTAACGATCAGTGTGTCCTAATACTTCATCAAGCTATTTTGAATGAAATTTTTCCTCTTGACAGGAGCCCAGTGCCATGAGAAAGGGAGGATTTCCTCACACCCTCTGTGTTTGGTGTCTAGCAGTGCCTCAGGAAAGCTGAGATCCCTGTGCCTGACCAGTGTCCCATCATGGGGACTCTGCACAGAGCAGCCCAGACAGGTAAAATTCTCTCCCTTGGCTCTCAGATGTATAAAGATAACATGCCCAGTGAAGATAACTTTGGGATGCAGGTGTGAGTTAGTTATGACAATGACAACATAATGAACAAAGTTCACCTGAGGAGAGTGATTTCACCACAGTTGCAGGACCTCTCCTCTCTCCCTTGGTTAGCAGCTGCTGTGTGGTTTATCACCTACCTGGGAAAGTCAAACTCCCATTCCTGCAGGGATTGAAACAGAACCTGGCCATGGTGTCTTCTTTCTGCTCCACCCTTTGTTTCATCTCCCTTAGCATGTTCTGTGTGGAGAGTGTTACAGAGGTTTAGGGCATTGCATTTAGACTCTGCATTTCACCCTAGAATTACCTTACTACTCTAACTTCTGTTGGAATGTGAATATAACTTGCCAGTTTTATCTAATTTTACCCCCTGTCATTCTCCCACACCCTCCTTGTGCCTGTTTGCTTACAGATTTAAACAGCACAAACTTTACTCAGTATAATAAAAACAGATTGTGTTGTCATATAAGCTACTGCAAGACAGGAGTGTTCATAATTTTTTTAGCTTTTTATTTGTTTCCTGGTGAGTAATAAAAAAAGCAATTATTTTATAAAGTAAATCACTGAAGGTAGATGGTAACAGTTCTCTACTGAGCAGTTCTGGTTTTACATTTGACAGGTGAGTTCCTACAAATTTCAACTAAAGTACTGGAATGAAGCACTTTTTTGAAGCAATTTTGTAACAGGGAGGCTCAGAGCTACTCACTGTGATTTTTGGTACCTATTTGAACATGTACTGAACATATCTGCCACATATGGCATTGATTTGTCTTCTGCTAAAGGTAAAAAAGGAGCAGCCTTCAAGAGCAGCTACATGGTGGGGCTGAAGGGCCAACTTCTGTGGATTAATTATTCTCACAGGAATGAACAAGATCCCAGTATTCTCTGCAGAGAGGAAATCTCCCCCTTAGGATGTTAAGTAGCTTTATGTAGCCCAGTGAAATTTTTACTGCTGAATATTCAGTAAGTTTTTTACAACCAATGGGACACTTTAAACATAGGATTTTTTCCCAGGATAATTTATTCTTATTTCTATAATAGTTTATTTCTTTAAATGTCACCTGGTGGCTATATCCATTAATGTTATTCTTAAACAGAGATTTTTTTAATGCTGGACAAACTGCATATTACAGTCCTGCTGGGAGTGCAAAGGACAGGTCCCATGTATGATTTAGTTGTTCCTAGGCAGTATTTGCTAGAAGAAAAGCAAACAGAAAACATAAAATATGTGTCAGTTGTGCTGACACAAAATGTTGGCAGATAGGGCATGAGGAGTGTAAAAAAATTCATATCCTCATAGATCTATCTTATTCTGGTTTATTGCATAGGCTTTATTGTAATGGTGTGCTGTTGGCATTACAGCATGTTTCCTTTTTATTTCTTCCATGTGATCTAGATGTAGTAAAAAAGCAAAAACTGGTCTGCTTGTCCCCAGATGAGTATTTTGTGAATAAAGTGGGAGGGAGTAGACAAGTCCAAGACAGATTTGTTCTTTTATGTTGAAACTTTCTGAAAATTATGCTGATTTCTTCCCTTATAAATCTTTGCATCCAAATCCCTTCAGTTAAGTAGATAGGAAATTACTCTAGCATTTTAGTAAGTTAGTCTAAGCCAAAGTCATTGCTACTGGTCCTTGTTTTGTAGGCAAAATCAAAGGGAAAGCAAGACAAAAGAAAACTATGTTGAATTTTAACAGTGACTGGGAATCATTTTCCATCCTGCCTAAGATGTGCTGTCTGTAATTGGCCCAGATGGCACTGTCTCTATTAAGCAGCTTTTCATAAACTGATAACACAGTGGGCTACAAATTCCAGCTGTGCTGCTTTGATTGTGTTTCATGAAGTGCTAGGGTCTGGTGGTACTGATACATTACACACAAGAACTGTTCTCTCACACTATATCCTGGTTTTCCAGTTTTGTTTCTCCCAATATGTAAACAAGGTATTTGCCATTGTAAGGGGAATGTTTCACATTTTTTCTTTCTGTAAGGATCTGGTCCCTGAATAATTTTTATAATTTTCTTCTATATTTTTGGCAGCTAATAAGCTGAGAAAAAGCCTGTGATGCCCTGTAGCTTTAATGCAATAATATTTGGTCAGTAATATGGTGACTGTTATAAAGCTGCACTCAGTGCCTTCCCCTTTTCATCTTCTGTGAGCTGCTGCTCCTGTTTCAGAGTCCCCTTGCTTCTTGTTTCCCTGAACCTTTGCATTGTGTTGGCTGAGCAAATCTGTTCTCTGAAAGGCAGCTTGCCTATGTGAAAATGTGCTGCTCCTAGTTGTGATCTCTCTGTTACAACAGCACAGTTTTGCTAGGCTGGATGCATTTACATTGCTGCAGTGATCCCTTATCCTTGTGTGACTTTGTGTCAGCTCGTGTGAGCATCTTTGTGCTCCTGCAGCCACACATACATGAGGACTGGGCTGCAGAATCCTGACAGCTCCACTGCAGTCGAGCCAGCACAATTTGTGTTGGCAGGAAAGCTCCGAGGGAGTTTAATAAGCGCTTAAATACAAATCTTTTCAGAGCTGATCGTGCTGCTCTGTGCTAGCTGTGTTCATCTGCTCTGCCAGTGCTCAAGTGCAAACATTCCTTGCTGCCTTGTGCTTTTGTGTGGTGAAGTAATTGCTGTTCGGCCTTGGTGTTTTCACCCTTTTCACATCCCTTTAACAGGGGAACACGGGGAGCAGCCATTCTGACTCGCTGCACCTTTCCCCACTCTCAGGCTGTTAATTATTTGTGAGTGGCAGATGCTACACGAGTACTTTAGGGAATGACATGCATGGTAAGTAGAGTCACTGTGGAATTTTTTAATGAGGAGGTCTTATGAGCTCTAATTCAGTATGAATCACCTCTGCTTTGGATCCTGCACTGCTGCTTTGGTGTACCTGACACCCACCACGGAGCCCCAGCAGCGCCCAGGAGCCCAGCTGAATTCAAAGCAGGGAGATTTGGAAATGCACAGAATCACTCCACTCAGGAAATTAAAATCTTACCAGACAAGACAGAGGAGTGAAGGATGTTTGTTTCAATTTATGTACTGGGGACTGATGTGTGAAGAGAAAAATATATCCAAAAATGACACTTAGAAGCACGTTTTCTTCAGCACAGGCATAGGTTGCCTTCCAAAGTGGAGCTGGTCAGAAAAAAGTCTATTGGAATAAATTGACCTAACATGATACATAAGCTATGAGTTCATTTTTATCTGGGTTAAACTGAACATTTTTATGGCTGGATGTGGCTGGCACAGAGGAGGAGGGCAAAGTAAGGGAGGAAGCATTCCCTGCTGCTAGATAGGGAATTGCACTAGCCTAGGAGGCTTAGATACCCTGAGAATGACACCATGAGATGTTAATGCCTATATTAACTTTATTTACATGCTCAGGTGGATGCTTAGGCACAACAGGTACTTTCTGGTGGTTGAAACATTTTTATTAAATGCAACCCGTTTCTATTCCATTTAAACTATTTTTCATGTTTTTGGATTTTGAAAAATACCTTATGGAAAGATTAGAGAATGAAGCTGAAAAATTCTGCTTATCAAAAAAATCTAAATTTATGCGTTAAGATTATGTTTTACATGTAGAATTAACATTCTATTCAGTAAAAAGTATTCAGTTTTTATTTTGAAATGGAATAATGCTTTTCTATGGAGAATTCATATCAAGTGCAGGAATTTATTACCTCTGATGCAGATCCTTAGAGCATAATTTCTGAATTTCTGCTATATTTTAATTTTGACTTAGCTGCAGAGTCTTGAAGATATGTCAATCAGTGAACTTAGATAGTCAGATGTGCTCTTGTGGATATTGTGTACTCTGGTATATTGTTTACAAAGCATTTGTTACTAACTTTAGCATGTTCCATCAAGTCTTCATAAATGATATTTCAAGTGATAACTTGTTCTAGTAGACAGGCTTATAACTCCTCCTATCATCAATGCCTTAGTTTAAGACTACATTAATTAAGAAGTAAAATTTCCCAGTGAGTGGTTATTTATGTTAAAGCTTTTTATATTTACAATGAAGTAGAGAATTAGAAGGTGGTGAGAAGGTGCTGACAGTGCCCTCTTGGAATAAAGTTTCTCTTGATTACTAATTTATGTGATGCTCATAAATATTCACTGTGTGTACCCATTTTGTACTTCTGTGATAGGTGTACTCTGTTCCTCTGGGCAGTGTTTCTGTCACTGATCTTATTAAGTGTAAACTTCCTTAAGGATACCTTGAAAAATGGAATCAGACCTCAGCAGTGTCACACAACCATGTCTAATACTTCAATTTTTATTGCTGAGTTTGCAAATGTCCAAAACCAGGTTATAAATGTACTGCAAGCATGGTTGTCCTTACTCAGGGGAGTAAGGTGGTTTTGTCTAACCTAAGGAAAGCTCTGTGTACTTTTTACTGGGGTTCAGAGTCTGATCCTCTTTGTTGCTGCTGTGAAAACCAACAGAATGTTTAGTGAGAATTAGCAAAGATATAATGATCTCTCTGTGTGCCTGTACACTGCTCTGTGAAGTATAAACCCTGGATATTTAATAGTCATTTGGACTTTTTACACTTTTTGGTACTGTTCTTTCACGGTCTTTGCATAGCAAGCTGTTTTTAGGAGCTGGTCTGAAGTTCAGTCAGGTTCCTTGGAAAACTTCCTTGAGTATCAAATGTGTCCTAATTCCTAAGGCTGGAGCATATGTAACATTCTAGGGTTTTAGTGCCTGCAGTTGGCCTGCAAGAAGACAGAGGAAAGAAAGCATTTTTAGAAGTGGAATGGTACTTTTCCCACACACTGTCATTTGCAGTTATGTTACTTCATATTTTTAAATTTTTTATTGAATCTGCACTAATTTATTTTATAATTTAGATGGTTCAGGAAAAAAATTAAGTTCAGGATAGTAAGGCTGTTGCAGTAGTTGTGGTGTGGGAATACAAGCAGGATGAAACTCTGTTGGAAGAGCAGTGTTTGATATGATTGCAGTGAAAGCAGACAAGCTTTTGAGCACACAAATCCTTTTAGACAAGGAAGAGAAAGGCAAAAGTTCAACTAAATTATGATGGGAACCATTGCTCCAATTTTACAGTTCACTTTTTCCTGGCCTTTGCTTGGTAAGCAGTGTTTAGGTTTGCTTCTCTTTTCGAATAATTGAATGACTTGACATTTTTTCTCTTGTTTTAATCACAGCAGTTGGTAGCATCCATTCTTTTGTCCATGAGGGTTTTGGTCTTTCAATGATCTGTCTGGACTAAAGCTAAGTGTTAGGTGTCATATTCCAGAACTGTGAGTTTAAAGTAGCAGTGCTTTTAAATTTAAATTAAAAAAAAAATAAATAGCATTTCACTATATCTCCAATAGTCTAAGGATATAAATCAGGAAAACTGGGAAGAGGTCATATCAAATACGTTGAAAAGCCAATTTTAGAATATTTAGAATTCATAACAAAGGTACTAAAACTGTGAACAAGACAGAGATATTGGTTTTATTGCTTAGAGAAATTTTTATGCTGTCTACCTTCTTTTGCACAGATGCTAACAGCTTCCCCTCCTTTCCATTGACAGAGGTTAACTACCTCTCCCTCTCTTGTGGTCCAATTGATTTATGCAATTAGATCACATTAAGAGCTATAATCATTAACCTGCAGTTAAGCCGGATTGTTCTATTCTTTCTGTGAATTTATGACAGAACACTAATTGTAAAATTTTGTCTGATTTTGGTTGCTGTATCAGCTGGCCTAACACAAGATAATTACATTTGAGTTTTGCCTGTGCTATTTAAAATCTATAGCCTAATACGAAGTGTTTTCAATATTTTATTATCAATTTTCTAGGCAACAAAATTTTCTCAAATTGTAGTAATGTGGTATAGAACATGATTATATATTATTATATAAAGCCTTAATTTATCCATATTAGATTTTTTTAAGCTATCCTCTGATATATTAGGGTTGGAAGGAGCCTCTGGATATCATCTTGTCCAACCCCTTGCCAAGGCAAGGTCACCTGATGTAGGTGAAACAGGAAAAACTACACATAATAAGAAAGTTATGGTTGTGTTTTCCATTACTTTAAGTGTTTGCTTTTTCTATGTGCCTGGAAAGGATTTAAAAGTTTATGTTTGTTGAAATCAATATTATCCAGGTCTTCCTCATCTGTGACTTTTGTAGTGCATAATATGCAGAGCATGCTTAAAAATAAATGAAACTACTCAGATGAAAACTATCAGTGTGAACAAAACAAGAAATTCATTCCTATAAATGTATGATTACATTTAGTTCCAGTTCTACTTAATAATTCAGGAAAATCTCTGTAACGTTTCTTATCCCTACAAATAATGCACTGTCACAATCAAAGGAAATTAGATTCTGTAAGGCAATCTGATGTATGCAATTATGTACAGGTAAATGTGTGGGGCTGTGATTCTACAGTGCTGTTAAAGGTTTTGGTTGGCTGCAGAGTATCTAAGCTCAGGATTTAGGTGCAAGACTTTGTGTTGATCTTGCTTTACTGTTGTTATGGTGTGCTTTGCCTATCATGCTTCAGTGATATGGTCTCGGACTGAAGTTTTTAAGTGCCTGCCATCCACAGCATCTCCTTCTCATTCCAAAAGGTAGAGGGAGGGAAGGAATAGCTTACTGTGAGTCAGCACAGGGGCAGGGACTTATGGAAGAAGGAGCAGCATATGATAGGAAGTATGAAATAGTGTTTTAGTAGTCACTTTGCCCAAATCAGTTTCCTTTGCATTTGAAACTGCTCCAAGCTGGCAATAACAACTGTAAAGATAATGACAGTTTCGAAGTACATAAAACCCATTGTCATTCTAAAAATCTTAATTTCTTCTTCTGTTTTTTTGTTTTGACTCATGTCACTGTGAAAATATTACTCAAACATAGAGGATAATCCCTCTCCTCCTCTCAAACCTGCAAACATCTTTTTTTTCTGTGCTACATGAATGCATACACAATGCATGCTCATGTGAAAGAGAGATTTGTCTGAACAACTCCTGGAACTTAGGCTGTTAATCATGAACAATGTCACAGATGGTAGGAAACCTCTGTTGTGGGTAGGTGCCACTCTGTGTTTGTTGCTGTACAGGCATAGGAGTAAAAAGCCTGGTTGGCCAGGTCAAAAATCTGCAAGCACCACTTGGAATTTGTTTTAACTGATAAATCTGCAATTTAATCCATGGTGACAACATCCCAAGGCTCCACTATGATCTGTACATGTTTGCTGCTTACATGATCTTGTTATGACAATTAACTCATCAGCAGTGAGTCAGTGGATATGCAATGGCTGCAGATAAGAACACTTCTACTGATGGGAATCAACTCTAGAATTCCAATCCAGAATCCACCACTTACAGCTCTAGAATCCCTTTGATTCCCCCTGCTTTATGCCTTATTCTTCTCTTCTGTCATATAGAAACTGGATAGAACAGAAACCATACTTCCTTCATCTTTTAAATCAGAGTTTTTGAAAGTCTTGCTGTTGGATAATTTATATATCATCGCTTAAAACCTTACAGAACCCTTCAGACAGAGTAAGTTTTTAAGATGGGAGTGTGGTAGATAAATAATTTAAAGGGAATCTTTATAGGTTTTAACTACTTTGAGGCAAGTCAAATGTTTTCTTTGAGATTTATAGAAAAATCCTGGGGAAAAGAAAAAGAAAGGGATTTACATGTGGACCATAATATTACCTTGCAAAACACACTGTGATTCTGAAGAGATTTCACTTGATTTGAGACAGTAATGCCCAAATGGCATTTTAATATAAAACATGTTGCAACAAACATGAAAAGAGCAATCCTACTATAGTTGGAGCTTTTAATGTTGCTTGTGGCTTCAGTGTTGTCTTCAAACCAACTGAAGTGTATTACAGCAAAACAAAATCCTAGCTCAAGAGGGATCAAAAAGAAGACATAAAGGGCTAGACTAAATTATGAATTGAATGAAATAATTAATTTATTCACTTACAGAAGCTGACAATCATAGTGAACGAGAGATGTGATGAATTTTTCAGTCTTTATCATCACTGAAACATCGGGAGGCACTGGACATGTATTTTTCATTTTGTTGCACTGGGATAAAAAGGTTGTGTCAAAGCTAAGGCCACTGCCAGGCATACATGATGCATTATTTTGGAAAAAAAAAATCCAAACAAACCCAAACCAGAAAAAGCACAAAGCTAATAATTTTTACCTGACTTAAGGGATGACATCTTGCAGAGAGCAAAAGGATGTTGACATTGCATGCAGAGGGTGAGACTGAACCGCCTCCTCTGCGCCCTACACGCACCATACCCTCTACTCACACACCCTTTCTCCTAAAAAACAGTCCTTAACTTCATGTGTTTGCCATAGCTTCTCTGGTTTTATACATGCAGTTTTAGTATGGATCTGTGTCTGTGAGAATTTTGGAATCTCACAGCCGAGTGCTGTTTTGGCAGTTCCAAGCTGCTGGAACAAAGTCCCATTTCTGCTGGAGTTCCTTTCATTCCTGTACTCCCTCACTCTCAGTGCAGTGAAGCCTTAAAGTTTTTTCAGCCTTTTTGTTGAGTGCATTTCCATATTACTTGACTATAAAGGAGGCACAGTTCAAACCAAGCTGCTTTTTATTTCAACTGAGGTTATGACTACTGTGCTCTTCCAGAAATGTCTTCAGATAACCCATGTAATGGGAATTGATTTTTCTCTTCTGACATGAGTTTTGCAGCCTGCACTGAAAGTAATTGTACTATCTGTTTATTTTTAAATACATTTCAGGTCCTTCTGAGCTCCTTCAGGAGGCCATTTAAGCATCTTCTCACTTTGGACTTGTTATTAGAGCTAATGGAGAGGGTTTTTTGCTGATCAGCCTTTAAAACATCATCAGGCTGAGGTGATTTGTAAACTTGCTGCATGCATTTCATCTACACTTTTATTATCTGCCAAGATGTAAACTACATCCCAATGTCCTGGAATGGCATGTTCTGACCTGTTAGATAAATCATCATCCTTTCACTCATCATGGTAATATTGCTAATAAGTCTGTGGCAAAGTCGTTTGACTTTGGTCAGATCAGGGGGATCTGGAATTGGGAATTAGTGATTGAGTAACCAAGGTTTTCAGTCCTACTCATTGCAGCGTGAAGAGAAAAGAGGAAATGTAATATTTTTGATTTCCATGTCTTGGAAAGGCTTGCTAATATTGGCATGAAACTGAGCAAATGACTCTTACACAGATGTGAATTTTGACGAGTGGGATGTTGAAAAAGAAGGCTGAGTGAAAATGGATGAGGGAAAAGAGTAGTTGATGTTAATAAAATAAAATAAAATAAAATAAAATAAAATAAAATAAAATAAAATAAAATAAAATAAAATAAAATACGTAATTTAAGGTAAATAAACTTTAAAAAATCAAATTCAATGAAATTAAATTAAAAATAAAAATAAAAATAGTATTAAATTAAAATGGCGATAAAATGAAAGAAATTTGTATAAATAAAAATAAATGTAAAAAAATTAACATAAAATAAAAAATAAAATTTTAAGAAAGTTTTTAGGTTGGTCAGTTTGACTTTATTTGCATCTTCTTAAGCAAAATCAAAATAATTCAAACACAAGTTCTAGAATTCAACCTATGCTCTGAAGTGACTAGACTCACTGCACTTTCAGAAGTATGAGAAGGCCCTTTAAGTGACTTTTCTGTTGGTATATGTACTGGGATTAAAATGTATTTTCCATTCCAAAGTGTCTGTCTTGAATATTTCTTTCAGAATATCAAATTGATTCTCTTTATGCACAGCCCCTTTTCTAGAATGAACTACTGCTAAAGAATGAGTTTTGCTAAAACTTTGAAAAACAATTTATATTCTGTTTCATAAGTCTGAAATATGCAGGAGTTGCAGTGCATATGTGAAGGTATGAAAAATGTCACCTTCAGTACTCTGGTTTTCAGTGCTACTTCCTTGTTCAGTTTATG
This sequence comes from Erithacus rubecula, assembly GCF_903797595.1. Classification (NCBI taxonomy): domain Eukaryota; kingdom Metazoa; phylum Chordata; class Aves; order Passeriformes; family Muscicapidae; genus Erithacus; species Erithacus rubecula. The sequence goes on from NC_136687.1 coordinate 53,878,040, forward strand.
GCTTAACCTCTGATAGTGTGTGCATTCATTTTTAGTGTTGGGTTTTAGTTCAGGTTTTCTGGTTTTGCACATTTGCTTGTGACTTTGCTCATTAATCTGTTCCTTCTGCAGCTCCCTGGACTGTTACAGAAACTGAGATTTAAATTAACACCAAGTCTAATGATTGCAAATGCAGCTCCAATTTTGCAATGCATAAACAGTTAAGAGAAGACGAGCAGCTGTTGGCATAAAACAGCAGTAGGTGTTCATGTGTTTAAGTAGAAAGGCACCAGGGGTCAGAAATTAGTTTCATATTAAATAGTTCTGTGGTACTAGAGATGAAAAAAGAGGGGGACAACTCTCTACTTGGATACATATCTGAACTCACACATTTCCCCTTTCTCTCAGTGATGCAAAACACAAAACCCTTGGTCAAGGTCATAAATAATCATAAAAATGCCTCTTATGAAGCAAATAATGGTGTTTGTTATTCTGGCAGGGGAGTACAGGCATTATTAGTGTTCCTCATGGTGAGTAGAACAGAAAGGAGCTGCCACCATCACACATGAAGAAGTGAAGGAGAACCCTTACAGATAAACAGGTTTTTTATTTGAATGGAAAAATGAGGGAAAGGTTATTCCTATGGTTATTAAGTAGCAATTGTAACTGTATTAATGGCCACCAAAAAAAAATTACTGTACATAAGTTCACAGCAGGGCAAGGAAATAGATGCCAATCTTGAGTTAGAGAATAAGACTTGGATGTGCTGCCTTTCAACTCATTTCACCACGTTTGATCACTGACCTGAAAAAAAGAATAGCATTAGAGTGTGTCTGAAATCTAATTGTGCTTGGGTACAGTTAACTGGAACACTTGCTGCCAACTTGGTCCAAAAAACTCATACAGCAAGTATTGATCCATGCAATCCCAAAGGAAAAGGAATCAGCTGCAGAATTTGATGCTAACCAAAAGAATGAGGTGAACTTCAAAGGAAAACTCTTTTCTGAGTATTTTTTAGAGTGGATATGTAGATGTTGCTGTCATTTAATACCTTGAACCAGGGAAGCAATTGGGTACTTCATGAACCTGCCTTATTGAGCAAAGCACTTAAGCACAAACTTAGTCTTTAAACTTGATTATAAATTTTCGTTTCTGGAAAGGATGGGAAATGTTTTATGACTTCTAAGGCAATCTTACCCCAGGAAGATCATACACACCTCACATCTGTAACAGGCTTTGTAACACAGTTTAGTATTTCTAGATGTGAAATTGTTGTCAAAAAAGAGGGGAAGTGATGAAACTGAACAGAAGGAGGAAGGGGAATAAGGTTGTGAACTAGAGATGCTTTCTTTCATAACAATAATTCCTGTCCTCTATGGAGATTGTTACACGTGGTTTGGAAGAGTAAAAACCTGACTCTTTTTTTTTTTCCTTTTTTTTTTATTTTTTTTTTTTTCTGTAGAGGGAGTGCTAATAACAAACCCCTTTTCCAGTATTTGTCTCACAGTGAAACCATGGTCTAACCCAGAATGGCAGATCTTGAGTGACTGAGACCAGGACACAGCAAGCTGTGAAGAGATTTACAGTGTGTAAAGATTTACAATGTGAAATGTCTGGGATGTGAAAGCAAAATTTAATCTCTATGATATAAACAGTGTCACAACTCCCATTATAATTATGCACTGAAGCAGACTGAGATGAAGATTTTACTAACACATCTAAACTGTCCTTTCTTTGCTGATTTAGACTAGCAACAAAAATCATTCACAGGTTCATGTCTTTGTGCTAAGCAGCACTAAGTTAAAACAGAAAATAAGAGTGAGAGAAAAAAAAAAAAGACCAAAACCCAATGAAGAATAGAATTGTCTTTGCTTTACATTAGTGTTTTATTCTTCTGTCCATGGTACTGATAGATAATAAATATGTGTTCTGCTTCTGGACAGTTTATGGTTTAGTCACTCCTCAGCAGAAAATCTGCTCTTCCTTTTTTCCTGGTTCCTGATCCATGAGGTTCTTCCTGATGGTCTTACAGAGTGGTCAAATCAAAATGTTCATAGCAAGCAGAACAAATTCCAAAACTCTTAAAATGGCTCAACACCACTAGAAAGGCAAACTTTTCCAAAGGCCCATAACAGATGCTTTAGAGGGAAATACTAGAGCAGAATGTGCATCCCTTATCACACTGACTCCTAGTTGTTCATGTGTGATGGACTTTGCCCTTCCAACATAAGATTTAATTAATATCCCCAATATCTGAAGTTCACAGCTCTGACAGACAGACCAGGGAGCAGCTCTGTGGTGTTTCCTGCTTCCTCTGGCTCTGTGTGTGCTGACCAGGTCGCTGCTGTTCACTCTCAGTAATGAGTGTTTTCTGCTTGGAGCAGGTCAATCCCATAACCAGCACCAGAAATGTGGGTAAGGAGGGGAGCAGAGCAGCTTCACATCCTAGCACAGCTCATCCACAGCGTCCTTACTGTGGTTGAGAGGCTGAGCTGCAGCTGGCACTGCCTTCTGTGCTGTTCACGAGCTCCAAGTGTTCCCAGGAGAAAGCTTTTACTTATACCTTCATTGTTTTATTAAGGTTTGGGGTTTCATGGTGAATTCTTGGAGCAGGGTTTTGTCAGCTGGATGTGGTACTCAACTGCTGACTGGGATTCAGGCCAAATGGAAAACTAGCAGCAAGATGACCTGCTCACAATAAGTAGAGCAAAGAGCTCTTGATCCTTGTGTGAATGGCTTAATCTGTTTTATACTGCAGTTTTCCATCAGTAAAACGGGGATAATTGCACTCTACTGCCCTCAGGGGTGCTGTGAGGGTAAACACATTACAGGTTACAGAGTGCCCACATGCATTGGCTGAGAGAACTCTAAAAATATTGGGAAAGAGAACAATTTGCACAACAAATAGGCAAGTCTGAAGTGGAGACAGGAACATGCTGGGCAGAGGCTTTGAAATTCACTTTTCACCCCACACTCAGATTGAGACTACAATTAACAGTAATTAACAGCAAAATGAGGGTGTGCTGGTTCTGAACTGGCTTTGTGTTGACTGCTAGTGATATTACTGACACTTTCCTGTCATCAAAGCCATTAGGATTCTGCAGCAGCAGGAAAGGTGCCCACAGCTGGGCTCCCTTGGACCCTGCTAGCACACACTGTTCCCTATCAGTGTTGGGGAACACAGTGTGGGTTCCTTGAAGTCTTTATTTCCAGGAGAAAATGCCAGATAATAAATGGATATTGAGATACTTCAGTGACACGGAAGCATTCCATGAGTGCCGTGGACAATTAAAAAATTATAGGGCACAGAGTTTTCCACAGTAGCAGGGACTTTTAGGAAAGTTCAAAAAATGTAAAGTATCTTCTATGAATAGATTTCAGCTGACTGGAAGGATATGTTTCAGGATACAGGAAGAAGCCTTTCCATTGATTGCAGGGAATTTTATTGCAGGATGCAAGTGAAGGAAGAGCCAGATTTGTGCAGAAAGTGCTAAGTGCTTTTTGGATAGAATTTGCAACTGCTAATGTTTTCTCACCTCTAAACCTTGTTGTAATGGTAGGCTTGCTGGGGAATGCTGCTCACACTGGGTCAAGGTGAAATAAAAATAAGAAATCTTTGCTGTCCCTACTGTGAGAGGTACAACTTGCTACTATTTTTCCTTCTGGCAGGACTTTGGAACTGACTGTATCCAACAAATGCAAATTAGGTTGCTAATTTAATTAAGCAAGCCATATGAAATCAGAAAAAATTACAGTCCGTGGTCAAGAGCAGTTTTTTATTTATTGGCAGTACATCAATAACTAATTGAAAAAGATTACATAATTGCTTTTGATTGTGATTTAACCCCAACAGGCAGTTTGGCCTCACAGAGACACTAGTTCAGCTTCTCCTCCACAGGGAGATAGAGGAGAGGATCAGGATGGTAAAAGTGTAAAATATTGTTTGAGGCGCAGTTTAATAGATAAAGCGAAAGTTACACGCACAAGCAAAGCAAAAAAAAAAAAAATCCAACACACAGCCCCTTAAAATCTACTATGAAGAAAATTAACTCTATCCCTGCTAAAAAAAGTACAACAGAAGACAGAATATCATGTCTGCCAATCTATTTTAATCTTTATTATGGTAGAATCTGAGTGTTTAATGAGTGTTGAATGCTTATCCTTACAGCATGCTAGTGACACAGGATGTTTTAAATCTGAAGGTCAGTAATGACAAGGGTCAGAACTTTGCCATTTTAATCACAGGTAAACAGGTTGCCACAAGCTGACTGCAGTTCAAGTTGGGACCACAATACAAGGTTTTTGCACTGCTATCGCTTTTGTTATGCAAGCCAATGTAAGGGCTAATGGAAAAAGTTAAATCTGTGAAGTGTTGTGATAGAGTGGAAAGTGTCTTTGACTCTGAACCTGGGATGCTGAAAGTAAAGCTGGTGATTTCTGCACTTCAGTTTTATCTCTTCTCTTATTTCCTGATTTCCAGTGGTCTGTCCTTGTACTTCCCTTCTTCCTCTTTTCTTGGGCAACAATAAAACCTGTGAATGACAAAGAGAGAATCAGAAAACGAAGGACACGGCTTCTCTCTCTTCAGGACTAACTTTTGCCAGTTTTTGCTACATTTGTGTCAATTTTCTGCGCTTGATAACTAATTGCCTTTCTTTCTTCCATCTTTAATATAATTGTCAGGATTCACATCAATTTATCAAATATCACAAGCCAGAGGTTAATGCATATTTACTTGGGAACTGAGATTTGGGGATGGGATGGGGGGAGCAGCCTCTGGCTTGATTTATGATTCAAATATCTCAAGACTTTAGAGTGCTGCTCTGTCCATGAAAGAGCACAGAAAAGAGATTGTGACACGCTGTAAGCTGCTGTTTGCTCGGCCACCACCTTCAGAGTGTTTCTTGATGTTCAGGTATAACCTCTTGTGTTTTTGTTTGTGTCCATCACTTCTGGTCCTGTCACTGAGAACCACTGAAAAGAGCCTGGCTATGTCATCCTTATACCCTGCCTTCAGGACTTATCTAGATTTAATCAGATTAATTAGATAATAAGGTTAGTAAGATTTAATGAGATTTAATATGATTAAGTGGATCAATCAATAATAAGTATCCCCCCAAAAGTCCCCTTCTCCACAAAGAACAGTCCTATTTCAGCCTTTCCTCATAGGAGAGGTAATCTCGTCATTTGTGTGTATTCTGCTTAGTAAGTCCATGTCTTTCTCAGAATTGCTCCTAAGGCTTCATACCACAACCCATTTCACCATCTCTTGCAGGACTTTAGAACCTGGAGATTTGAGAAAAAGTAACAGATTTTGCTGCCAGAATTGCTGCTCAATCAATTGTGAGGTCCCAGAGCTGGTGCTGTAATTGTGTGGAATGGAGTGACCACAGCACTACTTTTCAGCAGGACAGGAAAAAGTGGAGTGGAAATAAAGGATCTAACTGTGACCTGACATGGACACTATTCTTGTCTGTCTGGGCTGACTTCAGTGGCATAAACTGGTGCTGGTGAGTTTGGAATAACACATGAGATAATAAAAGAATGGGCAAAAAAAACCCCAACTTCTATTTCACATTAAAAAGCTGGTTTAAATGCTATTTTCAGTCATCTGTGAATGTGTGAGCTGACTCAGGACTGGAATAGCTTACATATAGAGGTTTTTTGGTTGATTGCTTGTTTGCTTGTTTGGGGGGTTTTGTTTGTTTTATTTTTTTGGTATTTTTTAAGACTGAGATCATAATTACTGTAGTGCCATGCTGAAGAGAACCTGTCAACAGTACTGGAGCTTGATGACACTTATTTTGATGTTTTATAGTATTAGAAGATTTTGCAGGTAGATTTTTTTTGTGTGTTTGTTTTCAAGCATAATTTTCGTACAGAAGAATATTTTGTTTACTCTATGGTAAAAATCCACACTTTAAGACTTTACCATGGCATATTACAATTTACTCATAATGCATTTAAGTATTCAAATCCTTAAATAAGTATTCAAATACTTTAATAAGCAGGTATCAGGTACACAGAAAATGTTAAACTCCCTGAGAGATGAAGATATAGGGGATTTCCTGGAATAATGGAGTAGAAATTAAATTTAGCACTTAAATACACAGAGTACATATGATTCAGAATTTCAGCTGTGCTTTCAAAACTGCTTAAGGGAAATTTAAAAATTAATAAAAGAAAAATAATAAGGGAATGAAAGAAATAATTAAAATAGCAAACAAAATAAAAACACCAACAAACAAACCTGCACTTATAGCTACAACTTTTGAAGGAAGAAAAATGTTTGCCAGCCCTGGTATACACTGGCATTTTATCTAAATAAAACTCAGTCCTGTCCATTTGTTGGGAAATAGTGTGCTTCACATGACAGTATTCCAGACATATAGTTCAGTAACCTGTGCTTGTGCACATTCAGAAGATTAAAAGTAGGCACTTCAAGCCTTTTAATGGTTGAAACATTAACTTAACTTTAACATCAGTCCTGCTTTTTCGTGAATTAGTGCACTTTGCTTTCCAGTGTAGCATCCTGACTTCCTCAGAGATCACATTGCTGGTTAAAATATTCTCACAATTGGGAGCAAACCCCCCTGTGCAAACAGAGAGGAGCTTTCAGCTCTGGGCTGCTTTCCCCTCACTCTTCCTGCTGTTCAGCATTTCTGCCCTGGGTTTCTGTGCTTTCCTGTAAGGCCCTGTAGCATTCTCTCAGAAAAGACCTGTTGAAGTCATCTTTTCAAGTTTATGAAAAGTTTTTCATGAATTGTCACCACAGACTGGAGAAATCTTGTCCTTTCACATATCAACAACTGTTTCCCTTTCAGTGGTTTTATTTATCTGTATCACTTCCTCCTCTTTTTATTTTTCAAACTTTCACCAATACTTCTTCTTTTCACACCATCAACACACATCTAAGCCCCCTTATTTTAAATTAAAGCAGTACAGATTTGTCCCCTGTCCTTATAAAGATTTGCATAGCATTTCCTTCCCTTATTTTGTATGCATGTGCTTTCTTTTCTCTTGTTTCTGAAACCATGCTTTATTTCCTTCACCTCCATGCTACAGAAGTGCTCTTGTTACCAATGATAGCACATATTATCCTTGCTTTCTTAATCCCCTGAGGACTGATATAGGGTTAAAGTGAGAGCAGCATCCCCAGAAACTCAAAGATATTTTCCCCTGTATTATTTATGGTTAGATATAAATAATATTAGCTATACTGATGATTCTGAGGAAAAGACATTCTTCCTTCTTTGAATTAATTAGCTAATGCAGAGCTGAAGGTTGTCCAGCAGACACAAAAATGAGGTGCACCAGCCTTCTTGAAATTAAAGAGCTGTGGTGGGAGGTAAACTGAAATTTGTTTACAATAAGTGATCATTCTTATTTTAATACATCAAGCTGTCAGGTTCTTTTGAAAATAGATGAGGAAATTTCAAAGCTAGCAATTAATTTTGTTTTTATTAATTGATGAATTGGCAACTATGGATTGCTAACCAAATAGCCTATTTTATTATTCATTTCCAACCTTTCTGTTCTAACTTGTTTAAACTCTATTGCAAGCTGTGGAATGTCTGTGTTACCTGTTTGCATGCTCACCTCACAAAGGCCAGCTGTTAGCTGGTCATATGAGCATATCTGAGCAGTGACAAAGCTGTACATACAGTCACACTGGCTATTGTTGCTGATTGTGCACTTGGTCCCTCCACTTCTGGTGGATTATGGGCTGAGTTACTTACACATGTTGTAGCAGAAGTCTTAAAAGATCCAATTTTGGGTCCAGACTGTACTTATAAGAGCAGTAAGGCAGAGCTTTTGGTTTAAATGGAGTGAGATTAATTTTCAGCCAGTCCATGGCTGGTGGTTCTTTTGGGGTCTGTTGTCACCAGCAGAAGCTTTTTCACTCATGAACAGCATGAGAAATATCCAAACTTTCTCCAAGGATGATAAAAGACTGCAATAATTGTGAGCTTTGGACCAGTCTCCAGAATTGAGCCATGTCTTTGACCTTTCTTGACAGGACTCCTGGTAGCCCAGCCAGGAGCACAATGGTGTTTTTGAATTCCTGGGAAACTGCAGGATGTTCCCATTGTTCTGAAGCAAAAAATCAATGAGGGAGTGAGGAACATGAGGAGGTTTCTTAACATCACTTAGGAGAAGGAAATGAAAAGGCAAGAGCAATTTAGAAGTTTCTCTCTATATAGCTGCTTTATGGTGAAAAGCAAGGGGAGGACTGCAAACCCTATAGTTCTTTAGGTCAACAGAGAGTGGTCATGATATTTTTGCACAAAAGTTAAGGCTTTTTAGTGCAGATTACTTCAGAAAGGGGAGATAAACCTGAAGATATGCTTGAAAAACTGTGGAGACTGCTCTAGCTACAAACACAGAGCTGCCTCCTTCCTTTAAAAGAAGCATTCTTAAAGGCACAAACTTTTATAGTCTTTTATAATGCTAACAGAATCTATTTGCAGGCCATACCCTCATGTCTGTATTCACATAGTGTGTGACACCTCAATTTCCAAGCAATTCACTGAAGTATATGAAATTTATAAGCATCTAACTCTCCTGTACATCATTGTCCTACCAACAGAAACAAACCAGGGGGAAACCATCACAAGCAATAGTGTTTGTAATAATATTGTAAAAATATTGCAATAAATTGTAAAAATATCACTAATGCATTTTTCTCCCTTAAAAATTAGATAGGTCAGGCAATCACTGCAGACCTTGCTGGGACTTTACTGCCAGACTGCAGCACTTAGATGGTGCTGCTGTGCTGGGCAATATATAAAGCTCTAAGTCAGAAATACAGGATAATTAGTGTGGCAGAAGTGGTCCCTTAAGAGTATGCTGTTTAATGATCAGCTTCTTATCATCATCATCATCATCATCATCATCATCATCACCACCTCTAACAGATCACCAGCAGTCTTGCCTAAAGGTCTTTATACTGGGTTGTGGTAATGTGCATGTCAGAATGCCAGCAATGAATTTTTACAGCTAGTTTAGAAGGCTGGGTTCTTTGCAGGACTTTTAGATATCCAGTTTCAGCATGTCCTTTATAGAGAAACTCACTAGTTGTTCACTTATTAAAGAAAAACAAAAATCAGTAAATATTATAAGGCCTTTGCAGAATGAAACCCCAGAGAAAATAAAAAGAAACAAAATAAAGTAAACAGGCACTGGAACCCTGATTTATCTGCAAACAGGATTGTCAGGAAATAAGCAATTGTTTGGAGTCTTGGCACTGATGGTTTATTGATGAACAGGCCACTGTGGATTTTAATTTTTTTTTAATTTTCTTCTTCCCTATGGTTTAGTGTAGCTTTCATTGTGAAATGAATATGCCTTATGTTTTTATTTCAAATATCTTACAAGCCTGTTTGAAAAATCAATAATACATAAAAAAAATTATCAAGAAAAAATGTTTAAGTAAACCACCTGTCAACAAAGACAAATGCAAACCCACAGTTAATATGATAAAGGTAAATTTCTCTTTCTATTTTGATAGTACTTTCTGTATCAGTTTCTGTCATGCTGTTGATCAAACTCTGGATTTACCACAAGCCTTTTTGAGTTCAAAAATAAAACTAAATATAGGGATAAATATATTTTTTCTTTCTATGTCTTGAAAATTTTAATATATTGCCAGGAGTTTCATCTTCCTATGCACTGTCATCTCCAAAGATCAGGGGATGTAAGTATATGGTGAGAATAACTAAGTTTAATGAGCTCTTGATATTACTTCTGAAGAAAATTATTTTGCCACTATAAGGAACCACATCCCAAAAAGTCTTGGGAACAAAACAAACATTCTTTTAAACATCTGAATAAGCAGTAATGTTTTCAGAAATTCTGGTATTTCCTATGAAACTCATCCATGTGCCTAAATGGATGGGATTTTAAGGGCCCAGTGCCTGCAGCCATATGAAAAATGAAAGAAAATTGTCACTTTTTTCATCAGGAGATTTTAAAAGCTTTTATCCTTTGTTTTGTTGACAAAAAGTCAACTTTAGTAAGTTGGAGTTGAGCTCCTTTGGAAATGTGTTCAGTGGAATTACTGAGCATTCTGGAAAATCTGTCTGTGTTCAAAATTCTATTTAATCTATGTGAGTCTGGATCAATGTTTCTTTGTTCTGTTTAAGAAATTTAAGAAATAATTATCAAACATAGGTGGATGTTTTCTGTGTTGGTGTTTACTGAGTAAGCTGTAGTAGAAAAAAAAGTGAGGACGCTTGTTATACACATTATTATTTAAACCATTGTTATCAAAGTGAAACTGTTCTCAAATTTGCATGCAAATCCCTCTTATCAATCATTGCAGATTTTGTGTGAAAGAGTGAGCTGTTGCACTTCCAAATAAAAGAGGTTGGCTGCAGAAATACTGGATGGTTTGTTTTGATGGTGAGGTGAAAGGCTGGTAATGGTGACTGTCATCTTAGGGAAAAAAAAATGCCCTCCAGGAGGATTTGAGGTTTCATTTTCAAGGGTAAATATTCTCCTCTGCAGAACGAGCATTTTGCCATGGCAAGACACCTACACGTTCCAATAAGCAGATTTTCCAAATTATGTCTTTACTCTGTGCCTATTGCATTAGCACAGTCACCTTGCCATTCAAATCCCTGTAATGATCACTTCTGAAACATTTACACCCCGTGTTTGGCTGGCTGCTTGCTGCTTGCTCAGTAGGAAGATTATTGATCGTGGGCTCTTATTAAGAAAGTGCGGAGCAATAAGCTGTGAGAGCTGTTGATAATTCAAAAGGTGAAGCTGGCAATTATACAGGGATCAGGGGGATTATTATATGGAGGGCCTAGGAAAATATGAGTGATGGATGTGGCACTGCTGCTATGACTGTTTGAAATAAAATGTATCGTTATTGATTTCTTTTATTGGTCTTTTATTGCATTTTGAATCTACATATTTTTCATGCAAACAGTTTATTCTACACTAGAGCTAGAATATGCTACCATAACTTACTGATTTATGAATATGTCCCTCTTTTACAGTATTTTCACCTCTTGCTACAGATTTTTTTCCAATTTTTGACTCCATGGTCACTATTGGAATCAGACAGAAATCAAGTGTCTGACTTCGAATTCTGCCACTTCCTCTGTTGCTGCTGTTACATCACTTTTAATAATTTTTTCTTCTAATGATGACAAAATGAAGAGTGAAAAAATTTTAAAAATCCCCATATTTTGGGCATCAAATACATAACAAATATATATTTTTTAATTATCGACTCTTACTTTCACCTCTCATGTCAGGTGGCATGTTCAGTCTTATAGCATTCTTCCTTGCTTTAATTACTTTTAGCATGTTTCCTTAGTTTTGCATTAATGTTCCTCCTGCTCATTTCTTATGCCATTTCCAGGTCCTAAATGACTATATTAATTAACATCAGAGATTATTAACATTAATAACACAGTGACATTCCTAATGCAAAACATAGAAAAGCTTTGTTCTTTTGAGAGTTCCTCCACTGCCACAGCTTAGTTTGTACCTTTGTGTACTCATTCTATTGGAAATCATCTCAGTTTCTACAGTTTGTAAACCAATGTAGAACCTTATTCTAGAAAGTGGATTTCCTTTCTACTCTGCAAAACCACAAACAACCTGAATTCTTTTTTAAAGCAGAATGCCAGATACTCAGGTGTTCTCTCTCTCTGGGAAAATGTCATATACCTTTTATTCAGAAATATTTTTTCTGGTAGTTTCCACTCTTAGCGTTTGTCTAATAAACAAGATTTTTACCTTCAGTGTGTTTTGTGTTAATCATAGAAAGAGGTGGGGAAAATAGCATGAAAATTTTATGCAGTTGCATGACTTGTTCTGCATAAAACTAATGTTCTGAGAGACTGTCAGCTACAAAAATATTACAACGCCCCCACCCCCCCCCCCCCACTCTCTTGTCTACTATTTTTGCATGCAGGATTTGGTCCTCTTATCACAGCAAAAAATCTATTCAGTCATTATTTGGGTAAAGTTGACTTTTAGCCAAATCCAGAATGAGCCCCACAAGCCAGAGGCCTGATCAATACCACACTAACTGCTCCATTAATCCTCTTTTGCTGCTATTTCCCTCTCATCTTTCCAGGAGACTGTTGTTACCTCAGAACAGATAATTGATTTTTTTCTGGGTAATAAATGCAGCAGCTTTTCAGCAATGCTTCCCACACAGCCCTGTACTGCAGGTCCCTATCATGATGGGACTGAGCAGAGCTGTTTCCTGATTATTCCAAAGCTGGATGTGCACCTAATGCAGAAATCCTCTGCTGCTGTGACTATCACATAAGCCCAGCTGGCTCATACCTGGACATTTCCACCTCAGATCCTGCAGTAAGACAAGCAGATTTGCATGTTCTCATATGCAAGGAATTTTGCATGATTCATCTTTTATATAAAGGGCCTGATAACAGCAAAGGGCTTGATAAATAAAGTTGGAGCTGGAAGAGTTCCTGGGTTTAAGGTTTTTAATTCAAGACATTAGTGTGCTGCATGCAGAAGCCTGAACTGTTTGGCCTGAAACTCCTTGTACAACTACAAAAGCTGAGCATAAAAGTTCAATGGCAAAAAGATGTGGGTTTTGCTCTCAAAAAGGGGACTATGTTCCTGAAACAGTAATGCAACACTAAGCATTTCAATTACTATTAGGAGCGGTGCTGATTTACTTAAGTTTGGACCTCATTTGAGCCTCTTCTAAATTTTTACTGCTTTACTATAAGAAGTTTCTCTTTGATTTAAAAAAAAAAAAAAAATCTCTGCTTATCTCTGTTTCCTTTAATTCCTAGGTACCTTGAGCTAGGATATGGGAGACAACTCTAGCAAAAGTAACAGGATTTCTCTATTAGTGATGTTCCACAACCTCACAAACCAGGGAAGAAAATTAACTTGTGCTTATTTATTATGTTTAGTATTTTTCTCCAAAAGACTTGCTGATGTTGCTGGTCTTTAATATTCGGAAGAATTTCTTCAAGGAAGAGGTGACTAGGTATTGGAATGGACTGCCCAGGGAGGGAGCAGAGTCAGAGTATTGGAAGCACAACTTTTTGATGTATTTGTCTGCATTATTGACTTCAAAACAAAATTGTGGACAATGGAAAATATTACATTTTGACCTGATATGACTTAAATAAGCAAAAGTAGCTGAAAACAGCAAAGACATTCTAAATTTGCTTAAAACACTCCCACACTGCCCCTTGGAGAATCTGCAAAGTAAAACAACTTTTGAGAGCATGATCATTCTATGTTCAAAAAAATCTGTTAAAAATAATAACTCTTGTTTTAGCATCCTGCTTACATTAGAAAAATTAAAAAGCATAAGTAATTAATTTAGCTCATAGAACACTGGGCACTGGATCAAATGACAGTATTTATGTTGTGGGACAGCATTCACCAAGACACAGTTCTGCACAGTGCCCTAAATAAATAAATAAACAAATAAGTACATAGGACTAAATTTGAGATAAAGTGCCCCAAAACTGTATCACTAAAGTATTCCATGTGTTGTAAGTACTTTTCATCTTGTAGAATAAGATACAATACTTGCTGCAAACACTACTTATTCAAGTCAGAATGTCCATGATCAGTATTAAAAGCTCTTGTAGCTTTCAACAAAGGTTTTGCCCCTGTCCAGATTTCCAAATCCTGAGAAGGTTCATAGTGCCACAACAACATTAAAAGAAGAAAATGTGAGCAGCTTCTTTAGGCAAGGATTTCTTTATGAATTGCATTAAAGTAGGGTCACAAGAGGTCTTTTATTAACTGATAACAGCGGGTTGGGATTGATCAGCACTGACTGTCTGCAGAGCATCAATTAGTCCGTGTGAAATGGATATTTCAGAAGCACCACACTGTTAACACACTGCTTCTGCTGCTTCCTTTTTAAAATAGTCCAGCTTTTGTACAACAGAGGGAGTTGGATACAAAATCCTCAGCTGAAGACACGTGCCATGTTTTCACTGTTAGTTTTAATATTTGCCCTGCTGCCTTTTCCTCAGTAGTGGAGCATCTTCCAGGTTGCAGTCAGTGGCAATAATGAGTTTTGTTTGTAGCCAACAGCTCTTGTTAGATGGCCCTCAAAATAAAAATTGCCTTTGTCTTGAACCTCAAGCACAGCATGCTTTTAGAAACAGATCCTCCTTAGTATCTTAAGACCTTAGAAATTATCCTCATAGCACCAAACAAATGGATTAAAATTTCAGATTTTTCCTTCTGCCGCTTTTAATGATTACTGGAGCAAGTGGATATAACTATATATGGTGCAAGGAACTGCTAAATTCATGTCATCTTTAGCTGAGAAGATATATTGAAGATAAAAGCAAAATAAAGGTTGCAAATTAATTTGGAAGTATTCTAAAAGGAAAAGTAAGGCTAGTCATCAGATAGGGGAAATTAAATTAAAATAAAAGCAAAATTAAATTAAGAATAAAGTGAAATTTAATAAAATAAAATGTAATCAAATTAAAGTGACATAAAACTAATTACAATAATATTTTATTTATATTTTGTTTTCTGTTATTTAGTTACTTTTGTTTTAATTAACTTTTTATTTTATTTTGTTTAAATTTATTTTATTTTATTGCATTTTAATTTCTTTTTATTGTATTTTCATTTCTTTTTATTGCATTTTCATTTGTTTTATTTTATTTAGTTCTTTATTTAAAAAAAAAAAAGATTATTTTTAGTTTAGTTTAGTTAACCTGGTTTTTGGTTAAATCTACTTTTCTTCTGAGTAGAAAGTAGAGATTACAGTGCTCTTAAATGGAAAAATGAGACTGGCACTGAGCCTCTCTCTCACTGCTCACCTTCATCTCATCTTCTAGGTATTTTTTCCATGTTTCCATGCAGTAGCACTGAGAAAAGACACTTTTACAACATAACAGCAGAAAAGTGGGTGAATGAAATAGCACAGAGAGTTCTTTATGCACACCCCACCCCCGCTGGTTGGGCTCATATTGGGAGCTTGTAAGAGCAAGACCAAAGTTAGCAATCTGTCAAGGGGGAAATTTACAGCTTGATCATAAAATATAGGGGAGAGCTCAAGGCAGCCAGTGCTATAATAAGGTTTATGGTACTGTATTTTGGAAGTTCTTTACGTTCTTCTAGAATAAAGAAATATTTAGAACTTTTAACCTTTTAGGTAGAATTTCTGCTAAGCATGAATTTACACTTGTTTCACAAAACACTCCTACCAATAAAATGCATTTATTATTTGGCATACTAAATGCATTAAATGTTCTTTATTCTGCTTTTTCTTCTGTAAATGCATGTCATATTCTTACATTAGTCTGATAAAATTTTTTGCTTGTTTTCACTATAGACAAACAGCATAAAAACCAAAACAGAAAAGTTAAATCTGGGTTTAATGGGTTTAAGAGAAAAAAATAACTTTTGGGTTACTTGGGATCATGCTAGCCAACAGAAAGCTTTTCTGCAGGAGAGAAGTCTGAGGTTTAACTGCAAAGTATGAGGAAAAAAACCTTTATTAATTTTGCCTCAGGAAATCAATTATTTG
The DNA here is from genome assembly GCF_903797595.1 of Erithacus rubecula. NCBI lineage: Eukaryota > Metazoa > Chordata > Aves > Passeriformes > Muscicapidae > Erithacus > Erithacus rubecula. The sequence continues at coordinate 53,893,539 of NC_136687.1, forward strand.
AGTTTCAATCTTCTTTAGGTGCATCTTTATTCTTTATCTCCCTGTCTGGCCTCAGAAATAAACTCCCCATATAGTTAGTCATATGATTTACAGGTTGTTGGTTTGACACACAAGGACAGTAAGTCAATAGCCTCTCTCTGAAAATCCTACTGAGAGTTAGGGCTGTCTAATATTAGATGTGCAATCAGAGCCAACCTGCTGTTGAGGACTTGTATCCTCTACTTTGTATAGAAGCATCAAATGCAATAATTTCCCCAGAGTGTGCTGAAGTCTTGTCACTGAGAGGTGCAAGGAAATTTGAATGGAGCTCTGGAAAGTTCTGGATGACTTCATCAAAACCATAAGTGTATGACCTTGGTAAAACTTAATTTTTAGCTTCATTATAGACACTGGTTGAGTTCCTTGTATAAAGAACCCCATGATATTCTAGTATGTCATTCTTTGTATGACAATATCTACTGTAAATTACTTATTTTAAAAAAACACTGTTCCAGTTGATAACAGAATTTTAATACTGACTTCATGATTAAGGTTTTGGTCTGCTTCTGGTAAGAGAAGATACAGAATCTCTTGCTCTGCTTCTACTTAGATAACTATGTTGTTACCTACAGAAAATTCTTCTCCAAGTAAAACCCTATTGTATCTTTTATTTCTTGCCAAAGAGAGTGAATATTTTTAAGATGTTTCTCATTCCAGCAGAAAATTATCAATAACAAAGGCTAACCCTGCAAGTTGCTGATGTGAGAGAAGTCTTGTACATGTCAGATGAAAAATGCATCTAGGTGCACAGAGCATATTGCAAGGCTCTTCAGCTAAGAGCTACTTCAGTGATTGACTGCCTCTCACAACAACTGAATCAGGATAAACAAAGATTGAGAAGTATTCCCAAAAGCATTTAAAAGTTTTGTGGAATTAGTAAGATTCTTGGAGGGGTTTTAGTAAATGTGCAGTGGACACAGCTGTGTCCAAGCTGCTGTGTGAGCCTCACCACTGGGATCTGCCAAAGGTAAACCTAACCTTCATAGATCAAAAGCAGTGATGGGTCCTGCAACAGTTTTCTCTGAATTGCAGTCCATGATTAATCTCTCTGCTTTGATATTAGTGAGCTAGCAAAGAGTTTGATCCCTCATAATCAATGATGCTTTGGCAGCTATTGAAGTGGGTTGTGCTGGCTTCGCTTCCTGAGCCAAATGGGAATTCATGCTGTCATTTATTTACTGTTTGCTGAAGGGAACATTTTAATCAATGACCTCATCACATTTTTAGTATTTCATTGTCTCAAGATGGTTGCTCTATTCCTGGATTCAAAATTATTTATTTAACTGCTGTGCAATTTAAATGAATAAATAACGTTTGGATAATTTAAATGGTATGAAAGTGAGGGCAACAAAAGAGCAGACAAGTTTTACCTGTTGACTTTCAAAAAAGAGCATTTTTATTCAGAATTAAGGTTCAGGTTTGTTTAGATGTAAGGAAAGAGACAATTCTGAGCATTGCATGCAGAGCTGGGACTGAGATTTATACAACTAAACCAGCTCTGGAAAAGCAATATAGCTGAGTTTATTCATGACTCTTTGGTTCTCCAACCTTGTCAATCTAGCCAGAAGTGACAGCGACTGATAAAGCTGAAAAATCAGGGAAAATCTTACAAAAACTCATGGCTCAGGTGGGCTTCAGAGAATTAATCTCCCTCTCCTGTGGGACAACCCTCCTCTTGTTCCTACTCCTGGCCTTTGAGCTGTGAGTGAAGCCCAAAGCAAAGATCTGTCTGGGAAAGTCTGTTTGTCCATATCTCCAGAAATGTCTCACCTGACAGACTAAATTGCATTGTCAGAATGCACTGGCCACATGGAATGTGCTACCAGATGAGAAGTCTTCTCTCTGGTTTGTGATACCCTCTGATGTTATATTTGAACAGAATAAATCCTTAATTTATGACTCCTTTGCAGCTTTGCCTTTTAAATTAATTGCCCTGTGGAATTCTCTACAAGTTAATCCTGAGTAGAGCTTCTTGTCTTATGAATTATCAAATTACTGATCTGAAAGAAATGAATGATATGAAGCATGGAACAGTACTTAAATTGTCTTTATTGCATCTGGAAATCTTACCTCATTTCAATCTGGTTTCATTCACAAATCAATTCATTGTTTTGTGACTTTTAGCCCCCACTGGGGAGAAGCACATGTAACCCTCCTGAGCTGTTCATTTTGCATTTGAAACTCCAGTTTTGCTGAAAGATGAGTAAAAAACCTGGCAAACACACAGCTGATAACATGGGAAAGCAAGTGCTGGAATTTATTTATTCTTGCAGCCTTGCCCCTGGATGCAGCTTTTTGTGATGTGGCAGCTACTCTTAGGTTTCTGCTCATGGAGAATTGACTTGCATTAAAAACATACCTTCTACATAAAGTGAATTTTTCAAGCATTTACAACAGAAGAAATCCAAGCAGCTTCAGGGCACCTTTATTAACAAATTATTTAATTCAGGAGAGAGGTTAATCAGAATACATGACCTTGATTCTGGATATGATTAAAACAAAGCAAATGTGCTGTGTTTTGGGTTGTTTTGTTTTTTTTTCATTCCCTGCTCTTGCATTTCTCATTTCCTGGATATAACTGAATATACAGATTTCTGTCTGTAAATTACTTGAGAATAGCCAGTGGAACTAGGAATAGTTTGCTCTCAACTCATATCCTCCTTTCTTCTCTCTTTCCATGTCCCACCACCATTTTCCAAAGCAGAGAAACTTCAGTTTTTTACTCTTGTAATCTGTTTTCAGATTTCTGGGACTTCTTCCCCAACTCCCAGGAAAAAAAAACAAACCAAAAAATGCCCCATCACCATGAATCAACTCAAAATATGGATGGAAGTAAATGAAGGGATTAAGAAATATTGGTTTTATATGACATTAGGAAAGAAATGACAGAGGGAAATAAATCTGTAATGCCTTTTCTTCATTGTGAATGGGAATAAGAACTGTTACCTGTTGCATACACTCTTCAGGGAGCTTCAAACTTTGGAGAACTTAATAAGCAGTATCTGTGCTCTGTATGTATGCTGGTGTTTTAGCTAAGCCTATGCTGGAGGTTTGGAGCAGTTTTATATCTGTGATTCACATGTTTTGTTTGTGCTTCAGTACCTGGGGCAGAGGAAGACACCACACATACTCTAGAGATAACAGCTTGCTTTCCTTAGACCATACTCAGTGCAAGCAGCTGGTTCTCCCAGGCTCTTCCTTCCTGGCAGATCATAGAGTAGATTTCCTTTTGCTTTCTAGCAGCTGTGCTTAGAGAAGCTTAACTTTTTTTATCATTTGTGAAAATTTCAGCACACTGAATCCTCTCGTCTGGCACAACTAAACCCCTCCATTATATTACCCATTATATATTGTGGAAAGAGATTTTCCTGGAAATAGAAAGGAAACTGGTCTGTTTACCTGTCTCTTCCTTCTTGGAATCATATTGCATTTTGAGGCACCCAAAACATTCATGATAACTGTGTGAAGATGCACATTGCCTGGTTGGTTCCATGTTTGAAGGAAATTAGAGAGAATTATCTACCTGCTGTAATGGAAGTAGCATGACTGTCTCTGTCTTATTCTGTCTTTTTTTGCTCAGGGGATTTTCTGGGTCTGATTTAATTGCATGGAGTTGCTGAAGCATTGCCATGGGACTGCAGCAGTAACTGCTGAATGGCATTTTAAAGTGTGAATATGCTTTGGAGCCTTCCACTACAGTTTGTTCTTTGTTCTTTGATTTATAAAGGTGAAATAGTGATTGCACAGATCAAAAGCTGACTTATTTTCAATAAGGATCTAGCTTAGTCAGTCAATAGGCTATCACCTTTTATACTGCAAAAGCCTTTTGAAAAGACTTTTTCCATTGCTATCTCAAATCCCTATTTGAGAACAACTAAAGAACATGTCACAGCATTTCATTCTCTGTAACAAAATAATAAATATTTAGAAAAATTTCTATTCTGGAATAGGTTAGATTAAATCTCCGAATATGAAGGCCATTTGTACTAACTGGCTTTGTCAGAGTTGTCTAGAAAATCCTACAACTTAATGCATGACAATACATGCTGAAGTACAAGCTGTGACCATAAGCCAGTCACAGAATAATCCCCTCCCTTCAAGTCCTATTCTAAGCAATTTTTTTAGCTTGGTAACCTCAGTGTGTTCTTGTCCTCTGTTTCTGGTTTTGCAACTCAACAAAATAACCATCTGGTCATACAATGTCATCTTTCATTAATGTATTTGGAATAAAGTCATATGACTTCAGTAAAAGAGTAATCCCCATTTTTAAATGAAAGTTTTAGGGAAGGGTAAGATTCTGAACTGAAATAAGGTAAATATTTTCCTCAAATGAAATAAGGTAAAAAATATAGGGTATGAAAATAGGAAGCTTTTTAATTTTTTCTTTATTCCCTCTATTATTCTGCTAAATAAGCTTGCCCTTTTTGCAGCAATCTATACTGAGAACGAAACAACACAATCTGAATTACTTTTTATGTATTTTTATGTCAAAAATACATCTTCCCAATCTTCTTCCAACTTTTCCCTTATCTGTAAGGGAAAATAAGACTTCTTGGTACAATTTTCTGACTTTTGTCAGAAACCCAGAAAAGAGTGATCATAACACTGTCTTGGGGACAGTTCCTCCCTCTTTTTCTCTGGGAAACCCCTGACTAATCATGCTTTCATTCACTTCCATCTCCATCTGAAGTGTTCTGTCTATTAGTTGCTTTTGCATTGACATGCCTTTAAAATTAGTTGTTTGAATGTTGGTTGCCAAATAGCCTATGTGATAATGATGAGTCAGAATTAATTTCTGACAACTGCTAGTGCAATTATTTTTTAAAAAGGGATTTTTTTAACTCAATGAAGCTAGCAGTAATGAATGCAGTACTTATCTTGACATTTGGTATATGTCTTTCTTTTTCTACAGAATCCCATTTCAATCAGTTACTTAAAAGGTCATGTTTAATGTCACATCAAAACTTATACAGAGAGATTTATTTTTGTTCTGATGCTGGTGATGTTAAGCAAATACCCGAGGTGCTGGTCACTTCCTCAGTTCATTCTCTGTTTAAACATTGCACTCGAGCTTACTATGATATCTCAATAGTGTTTGACAGTTTTATGTTTTAAGGAATGGCTCCAGTTATGACTGAAAAACCCAGCACAGTGATATAAAGGTGCTTCTGATGTGGATGAAGTGTGCATAGCTCAGTAGTAGCTCAGTAGTTGTGACAGACTTAGGAGAGATGGTAAGATTTCCACAGGCATGTTGTTAAATCCATACTTTGGATATTTATGGCCTTCAATAAGAATTATTAATTATATCTTTGAGATCTCTCTCAAAATCCTAGATGTGCATGGTTTTGCCTAACTCTTCCTCCCATAGAAACCAGAGATAACTTTGTTTTCAAGTCTTTTGGCTTTGGCTTTTTCATGTAACACTGCTGCTCTTTTTATAATTCCACTGCTGCAAAAGATAAATAAAAGGCAGTAATTGATATGCTAAAATCTCCAACCACTGAAATCCCAAAGAATAACATTTGTTCTTTTCCTGAATGAAGGTAGGAAATCTTGTGTAAATGAATAACCAAAGGAAATGAAAGCAGAGAAGAAAAAGCAGTGTATTGTATGTAACACTGTTCTTCTAAGAGGTGACACTGGACTAACAAATCAAGTTTTTAAACATGGAAAATGTAAGTAAAAAGAAAACTAGGGCAAAGAAGATGCAAGCAAGATAACTTCTGCACAGAATTTCATTTTAAATAAATTGTAGAAGAGCATGAATTTTGCCAAGTTAAATGCAAGCAGGTCCTGACAGGTGGCATGAAATACACTGGGTGAGCTATGGAGAAGATGAGGGAAAGGACAGCACAGTGCTCTTGCCTCATGTCTGAAACAAGCCATGTAGAGTTTTCCTAATTTTCACTGCACAGACTGAGGAACAAGCAGGTGAGTGAAAGAACTTCTATTTACTGGTAATCTAAATATTTAAATAGGTCTGCTCACTTGCCAACAAACTCTGTTCCATCATCCTTTTCAGAGGGAACAGCAACACCCAGCACAGTTCATTATTGTTTCTAATGTGTAGAATAAAACGGGCCTTTTGGGATTCAAGACCCAGTCTGCAGTGTAACATAAAACCTGGGCTTTTAATTCATCCTTTCCTGATGGTTTGGGATTGTTTTGTTTGTTAGTTTTCTTTTCATTTGATTTTATTTAATACTAAATGTTGATGAGGAATTCTCAGAATGGTAACAATGTCAGTCTTACCTTGAGACTTTCAAGTTTACCAAGAAATTCTGTTTTGTAATCTTTGCCACTGCATTTTGGTAAGGCACAACTGAAACATTTAGCAAGGTGTCAATTCAAATTACTTCTGATTAGTTTGTAAATAAATAGAACTAGAAAGCTTCCTGTTAGCCATTACTTACACCTAAACATCCATTGCTAAACTTGCCTGGCACTTTTCTTTTTGAGGTCCAGCTTTCACTCACTTAATCCTGGAAAATTTCAGACCACAGGGCTTTAACCCTGTGGTCTGAAATTTCCCTTGTTGGGTTTCTTTGATGTTTTGATTACTGGGAGTATTGTTAAGACAATGCTCGTGTTGAAAAGCATATAAGCAAGTTTGCAGACTTGTCAGTGTGAAAATGTAGTTATGAAAAGCCAGTTTGCAATATTATATTTTTATGGAATTATTCCCATAATATTTCTTCATGTAGCTACCATGCTATAAGAGAACATACAATAAGACTTACGTAACTGGAGATGCACAAGGGACTTGAAGCAAAATTACCTGGACTTCTCTACTTTGGCTTTTCTACCTGTGAAGTTACTCAGCTGCAGTAATTTCAAAAAAATGAGGACTTTCAAAAATGATGACTTCTTTAAAAAAAAAAAAAAGAAGACTTATAAAAAACCACCTCTGTGCAAAGGTGAAAAAAGCAGTCTGTCCTGGGTTTTTGTTCAAAACACAGAGCAAAAAGCCTGCAAGTGAAATACTAACTCTGTAGGCAGCTAATTTGCTGTGATCTGACCCCAGAGTCATTGCATCATTAAACTCAGTTGAATCTTCATCTTCTAAAATTGTTCTGTCTTTTTATGTAAAGTTAATAGGAAGGCAGCAGCTGTCTTTATTTTTCTTTCATTTCTTTTTTTTTTTTTTTCCAACTGGAGGAATTGCATATTTAGGACCAGATTGTTCTGTTTCATGCACCATAATATGTTATCATAGTTTGAGGATCAAACCATAAGTGTGTTGTGCCAGGAAAGCATTGAGAGCAAGAACAAATCAGGCCCCCAGATAAGATGTATTCAATAAATCAGTTTCCATTAAATTGGGAGCACCAACAATGCTCCCAAAGACACGTTAGACTATATTTTTTTTCAGCTAGGTTAGTAAAGTGTCTGGGGAAAGCACATGGCAGTCCAGGCAAGCACTTCTTCATTTGAAAAGCAGCAAATATTTGTGATTGTCTCCAGGATTTCTGAGGCCAAAATACCAGGGTTATTTTAACAGCAAGTTGATGCTATCCTGGGAAGATAAGATATGCCAGGTTGCCTGTTATGTATGAAACAGACCTCATTGTACCTGAATTTCTTGTCTTTTATCATCCTCAACAAAAGCACCATTCAGCTGTATCTTGCCTGACAGTTGAGTTAGGTGCAGTGCCCATTTTATTCAAATGAAAGGCAGTAACCTTTATTCTGAAAAATAGCAACCCTGCCAGGGGAAGCACTGCTTTGTCTCTTCAGTCCCTCTGCATTAACTCCTCATGGGATATGGCTGAGCAACAACCACATTCCTCCTTCCTCCTTTCTGCTCCAGCCTCTGTGAGTGATCACTGTATGGTTCATTAAGTTTTTGTACATATAAACTGGTATTTTGAGAGCTGTTATTAAGATCTACGTGTAATGGGATCTGGCCAAATTTTTGCACTGTTTAACTCAGAGTATATTTTCCCATGATAGCATTATGTGAAATAACACTGTATTGGATGGTAATCCCACATGTAGAAATTGAGCTTCTTCTCCTGAATTCTCACAATTATGCTGAATTTTTGCAGGTAGCTTTGGAATTGAGAAGGGCAGGATTTTCTAGAGAGTTTGATGTTGACTTACAACCATCATCTCCAAACTGCATTTATTATGTGTACACCACAGCATGTAGAAATAGAATGGATGGAAATGATTTTATTTTTTTATGCATATTTTATCATTTCAAGGTGAACCATAGTTAAAATAAAGCAATTTTCTGGGTAGAAATACACATGGCAATTGAGAATTTGGTAATCTAGGAATTATAACAAATACACACATTTAAATATTTCCACAACGTAAGTTGAAACATGAAATAGACTTTATTAATTGATAGACTTTATTAATTTCAGAGTAAATACTTACAGGATAAAACCATAAGAATACTCTGTTGAAAAACATTATTTCCCACCTGCACAAGGAAGCAGGGCATGGGAAGGTTTTATTTCTGTCTCTGTCAGATCTGCTCACCAACCCAGCTTGGGAGGGTGTTTGAATTCACCCTTTCCTCAGCTTTTCACCTGTGTGCCAGGCCAGGTTCCTTTCTAGGGCATGCAGACACTCATTACCCTTTCTCATTTCTCTCTGATGACCATTGACAGGACCAGAGGGAACAGCATGAAGCTTCAATAGGGGAGTTTAGGTGGGTATTGGACAAAGTTCCTTTACTTAGAGTGTGGATCAGCACTGAAACAGGGAAGTGGTCACAGCACCAATACTTCCAGAGATCAATAATCGTTTGGACAATGGACTCTTCCTTAAGAGCAAGAGCCAGAATATTCTATAAGTTCTTTCATTTTGGTTAGTCAAAGTCCATATCAGTTCAGGGGAAAAAAAAGAAAAAAAAAGATAAAAAGAAAAAAAAAAAGAAAAAGAAAAAGAAAAAGAAAAAGGAAAAAAAAAAGCCACTTAAACTATGACACTAATGCAATACAATTTAAAAATTGTAACTAGTCTGATGAAAACTTTAATGGATGAGAATCAAGACCCTGTATTCAATAAATCATAAGCTAACACTTTTCTTGCTTTTTAAGTTATTGTGTATGAAATGCTAATTCCTTCTGTCATGGATTAGCATTTCAGGATTTTATGCCACTAAAAATGCATCATCTTAATAGTTCCTTGAAGTCTTTTGTTCAAAGTATAGGAAATGCACAGAGAGAGCACACTCTCAATTTGGCAGATGGAGTTCATGATGCTAATTAACAGAAGATATTTTATTGAAATAAAGATCCATTTAGGATGAAGCTTTGCACAAAAGTAATAGCCTGAATTTCTGTGGTCTAAGACCATGGACCTTCTAATTACGTTTAATTTTAGCTTTATACCCAATTAACTTGTAAGTAGCCAAAGTACTGCTTTTATAACTAGAGCATGATGATAAGTGTTCCTGAAACAACAAAAAAAATTAAAGAAAAGGATGTTAATGTTGCACAGAACTGTAAGTTTTTCCTTGTGCTTGAAGCCCTAATTTCTGGCAATGTGTTTTCCTTAGTATATTTGGTTCCTTCTCAAAGTGGAGAGTGTTTGTGAGTCTGTAGCCACCTAAGAGAGCTCTAATAATGATGATGCTCATATAATAATGAGAGATATTCATATCGCTCCAGTAAATACATTAAATGCATTTTATGTGATGCCCTGTTAGTAGGCATAAACTGAATAAATTTCACATGTTTTAATTTCTCCCAAATCTGAATCAGGATACTGATCTGTAGCACATGGCACCCTCTGCCAAAGAGCATCCTCTGACTCTGGCAGAGGAAGGTTTTTGGAATTTTGAACAACAAGAATATATGTTTGGCAAATACACAGTTTGGATTCTGGGGCTTATTTCCCATCAGAAACCTCAGCCTGGAAGACTTGTTAACTGTGCATCTCCTTTAAACCACAAAGCAAAGAACAGGTCAGATGCAAAGCAGTGATTAATTGATTTTATTAGGCTGTGGGCCAAATGAACTATCTGATTATACTGTCCTTCCTTTGTCACATTCAGTTAGGTAGTCTGATAGAAAAAATAGTCTTAATCTTTTGCTGTTTATTTTGGTTGTTTTTCCCCTTTTTTTTGTCCTCTTTATTACTCCAAGACTTGAATCAACAAGGTATCTTCATCCAAAGAGGTGGCAGGAGGCAGTTGTCTGCAGAGGGAGATGATGAAATTTACACTGCTGAGTATTCAGGTCTAAGGAATAGCCTAACTTCCTCATAAACTGTTTCACTTTTGCATGCCTCATCAGCATCATAAATATAGAGCATCTTCTCTGCATCTGGGACTGAATTGCTGTAACAACCCACCATAAGGTGCAAGTAATGAGTAAATGTAAGTTTGCTCTGTTCTTAAGATGTATTGCTTTGCAAGTTTCTGCCATAAATTTTTAAAGAATATTTCCTCTCCTCTGAATTAGACATCTGCCAAATTATCATGAACCCATTTGGATAGTCTGCAAGCAGACCAGTTTTCTGGACAGTGTAGCAAAATTTCTAATAATTGAAAGCCCTTCTGTCTGCAGAAATCTTTGTGTGTTTGTCTGCTTTAATAACATGGGTGGGAGGAGACGAAAGCACAAGCTGTCATTAGAATTCTGCAGATACCAAAATGGCCTCTAGCTGTTAGAGGACCAGCATGGAAAATACTTCATAACATCACAACAAAAATACATTGCTCTTACCAAGGCACTTCAGCCTCGAACTACATAGCACCAAACATTTGTGTGTGTTTCCAAATCCCAGACTTGAGTACAGACTGGGAGAAGGACTCACTGAGAGCAGCTCTGCAGGTAAGGACAGGGGAATTCTCATGGATGGAAATTTGGGTATGAGCTGGCAATGTGTACCTGCAGCCCAGAAAGCCAGTTGTATCCTGCATCAAAAGAAAAGGCCAGCAGGCAAAGGGAAATGGCTCTTCCTCCTGCTTCACTCTCATGAGACTCTGCCTGGTGTGCTGCATCCAGGTCTGGAGCCCTGATCACAAGAAATGTGGACCTGCTGGAACAGGACAGAGCTCAACCCAACATCACTCCACGCATCAAAGTGGTTCAGGCCACTTAATTATTCACTCTGTTCTATACAGCAGGAGAGAACAGTCTGTTCTGCAGTCCTGGAAAAGTGTATCTCATGCCCTCCCACAGAGAAATGATATTAACATAATATTCTTTGAATATTAAAGGACTAGACCCTGCAACTACTTGTAACCAGAATATTTTTAAGTGTATGTCCCAAAGTTACTTTATTATAGCAAAGAAATGTGGAAATACTTTCTACTTCATGGAGTTTTATGGAAGTTATTTGTTACTCTGAAGAGCCTAAATTTGTTCTTATTTTCTTAAGTGACCACAGCAACGCCCACAAACAGGTCTTTATAACATCTATTTGACATCACTTTCAGTAAGATTTGTCAAATAATTTCAAATTGCTACAGAGCAGATGTCTGTCTCTGAGACAGTTTTCAAGTCATGCTTAATATTCCCTGAACCAAGCCCTTAAAAAAACAAAGCAATCCAGCTGGCCTATTTTGGATGTCTTTCTGGGAATTAAGGGATTGAGAAATACTTGTCTCTATTGACTGAGGAGCTAGTGCAGTGCCAGGTGTGTGTATTGTACAGGTCTGCACTAGGTCAGGTAAATACTGCATTTGGAGGACCTCATAAACCTCTTGAGTTTGCTCTTTTGCCTTCAGCAAAGTCTAGGTCTCTCAAGTTTTTCCTATAGATATCTTTAATTTTTAATGGGAAGGTTAATTATTCAGTGCATTCCCAATGTTAGTGATGTTGTTCAGGAGCAGTGTCTCTGAGTCGATGAAGCACTAGATGAGGTTTTTGCTCCCAGGTCTCTCCCTGGCTCACTGGGGACCTCTGTCTTCCAAAGTTTATATTTTGTAAAGAAAGAGCTAAAAAATCATACCTACCTCCATTGAGACTAACTGGACTGTATAAATTATTATTACATCTTTTGGGGGTTTTGTGTTGTTGTTTTTTTTTTTTTTTTTTTTAATCAGACTTCTCTGGTATTTTTATGCTTAATTTTGAATTATTATTATTAGATTTATTTGAGGCGTTTTTGCTTGTCAGCATAGCAGAGAAGTAAATATGTTATTGTCTTTTTTTTTCTCTCTGGTCTAGTGTTGGTGTTTTTCATTATCTTCATCATCGTTCTTTGGAATCCTCCAGACATCAGAATAAGCAGAGATCAGCAGGGGGCTGGCATGAATTGTGTGTAGGAAATGTGAATTTGGCTGATTCCTGTTAGGACAGACCTCTCACAGTGAGTTCAATCATGTAAACCTAGGGCCATTTATTGAGGGGGAAAAAAAGTTTTATCTTTTCACCATTATCATCAAGGTTCACAAGGAGCAGGGGAGTAGAGAGAAAAATCTTTCTCCTTGCATGCTTTACATTACTTTCCAGAAATAAAGTCTTTCAAATGGTGTCCTTGTGCAATTCCATTGGACACTGTGTAGCCGTTTTCCAGAGACATATGGAAATTTTCATGGACTTTGGAAGTCCCAGAGTATCATTAAGCCCATTTGAAACTGTCTCAGTCAGCAGAAAAAATAGGGAAGGGTGCAGATTTTTTTCTCTTGTCTAGATTAGAGAAGAAGGATGAGGTGCAATGTCTGGATCCTCTAGATGACAATTAGTGGAATGATTCTTCATCAAAAATTGCAGTTTCATCAAAATCAAGATACTTCACAGAAATGAAGTTTTGAAGACAAAAAATTTTAAACAAATTGCTCAGATATTCATTCTACATAAGTCAAGCAATTGGTTTTCCAAGAGAAGCATAAGTAATTTTGATAAGGTGAGCCACTTAATTCCAAATGTCCTTCCAAATAACTTAATTTGGACAGTAATGTTGACATTATTTTCGCAGCACATTATGTTTCATGGATTGTATTTAATATTTGAATACGAGTTCCAATCTAAACTAACCAAGGCTAGAGACTAATTCCTGAACATCTCTGGGTTATATTTACTGTTGTATTGAGCAGTAGGTTCTTTGAGTGATTTATGGGTAGGAAAAGAAGGATAGATCAAGGAAGGAACGAAAGGATGGAACAAGGAATTCCTTTTTCCCTGAGGCTGAAGAACTGATGCCCAGAAGAAGTAACAGATTCACCAAGACCATAATCAGACTGTGGCAATTTCAGAAACTAAATTTAGAGCCCAAACTATCTCTGTTGATGAGACCATCTAGGGAAAAGAGATTTGGTACTTTTCTATTTTTCATTTGAAAGTTGCATTGGTGAATGGAAATATCTAAGAAATTTATATAAAATTAAGAATTTTATATTTTTGTGCTTTGGTTTCTTTACATGTGCTATAATCTGAATTGTCACTTATATTTCTGCTTCTTGTTGAAGTCAATTCCTAACCTCATTCAGTCTTGTGCTCTGCAATGTCTGACCTGTTCTCTACTATCCTCAAATAGACATTTTTTACACAAACTCTGGGGAAAACCAGATTCAGAACAAACCAAACAAGTTTGGTTGTCCTCACAGAACCACTTTATGGATAGAATCAGACAACCTAATATTTTGCCAGTGTTTTTTAACCATCCCATACCTCAAGCAGATGTATTGGTAGAACAGGCAAGAAAATTGAATCACAAGTGGACTGTTACATTTGTAAGGCTTCAAACAAATTTGCTAATAAAAACTAGAACCTGAGAGCAGAAAAAACACCTTGAGAATGCTAATTTCACTTGAATCACAAGACTTTTCCTTTTTTGTTTCTATATTCACAATCCCACTCTTTTGCAATTACGTTGTCATACTTGCAAAGAACCACGTCTCACGTTCAGAATGAGAACTTTTGATTCCAATTTATTCAGTAATTTACTCACATCTTCTACCACATTTGTCATTTACCTCCCTGCCTTCCAGTATAATATGTGACAAACATAGTACATACTAGCTGACACACACGTGCATGGTAATGAATGCTTTTTTGGCACTCCAGAAATGCAACGTGTTTACCATATCTCACAGAGAGAAATGTCATTTATACTTAGTGAAAAAGAATCAGAGATTGAAGTACTTCAGATTTCAAAACATCCATAAAAAGAATTTCTATAGAGGCTCAAAACCTCTCAGTACCTGTCTGTGGCAGTGGCCAAACATTTAGGAATACACAGAATAGGGTTAGGCTATTCCCTTTACTTCCTCCATCTTCCCACAGTCTGTGGCTTAGGAAACTCGTTTTTTCCCAGCTTGTTATTTTATTAGCCCTCAGTAATACTTCATTTTTCATTGTTTTTTTCTTGAATTCTGTTGAGTCTCAACAACTTCCTGTCATAGGGAGTCTCCTGCTGTAACTATGTGCTGTATGAAACAGCATTTCCAAAAATTTCATTTGCTTCTCATAGCTCTAGTGCTGCAAAAAACGAGTATTCATTCCCAATTCACATAACTCATATGTTTATAATTTTATGTACCTCTGTCATACACCTGTTCAATCTTTCCAAAGATTGCTTTCCAAACTGCACTCTTGTATCTATTTAAATTTTCCTCAGGGAGGAGATGTTCCATGCATTAGATGATAATTTATTTCTGTGTATTTTCTTCTATGTAAGAGTTAGGGAAATAAATATTAATTACACTAGATATAAGACAAGATGACTGAAGCAGAAACAAAATGTTGCTGCATGTACAGTGTGTGGTTGGAAAGTAACTGAGGGGTAGCTAGAAATAACAGGTCAGCAAAGTAACTTACAGATGCAGTTTTAAGGAGGATTAATGAAATGTTCACAGGTTACTCTACTGAAAACATCATGTTTAGCAGTATTTAAAAAGTGATTTGATCTTGATTTAGTTCTGAAGTCAATAGGAACAGTGGTTGGTCAATGTTACTGGTGCATATGAAAATACCATTCTTAATGGCACTGCTACACTTTGAGCTCCCCTGGAGGGTTTACTCTGGGTGTTGAATACAACAATTAAAATACAGAACATTCACTGGGCAAAGACAAATTTTGGATTTGCTATATTGTGCATACATAGGAGAATATGTCCTTACAGAAAGGTCCAACACAAGTAATGCAGTGACAATGAAGTGATACGTAGAATGTAAAAAAGAAATCTGCAGTAAAGATTTCATTTAACTAATTTAGAATCACAGAATATCCTGTATTGGAAGGGACCCACTAGGATCATTGAGTCTAACTCCTGACTGTGCACAGCATCATCCCAAAGATAACACCATACATTTGAAGGAATTTTCCAAATACTTCTTGAACTCTTTCACACTGCTCCAGTGACCCCTGCCCTAGGGGTCTGTTCCAGTGCCCAGTCACCTGCTGGGTGAAAAACTTTGTCCTAATATCCAACCTAATCCTCCCCTGACACAATTTCAGGCCATTCCCTACAGTCCTGTCTCAGGTCACCAGAGAGGAGTTTAGTCCCTGCCACTCTTCCTTTCCACACAAGGAAGAAGTGCATTGTCTTTGCTTGCATTAAAAAGATTAAATCCTTCAGACAGTTTCTCATGTTTCCTTTTTTTCCAAACAAGGAAAATCTGAAGCCATAGTCTGCTATATGCATTTGGGGGGAAAAAAACAACAGTGCAGAGTTCTAAGAATTAAACAAAAAAGAATCTAAAAGCCTAAAGATCACATAATGGTCAGCCAAAGAGAGTGTATAACCTACTTACATATAGAAGACCCCCAGATAGTAGAAGTCATTCAACTTAAGCTGAATTCTCACTCCAGAGTTGCTTAGAAGCACAGAATTTGTCAGTAAGCAAATAATTTTTATGCTGTGTTTTGAGAAAGGTCTTAAAAGTACAGCTGACAGAAATCTTGAATAGTTTTGCCCACATGCACTTCTCTTTCACTGGACATTATTTCTCCCTTTTGTCTGCTCCCTTTTCTCTCCTACCAGTAAAGAAGAGTGAGAGGAGGACAAAGGATACAAAGAGAGTATTCCTGCATGTTGTAAAATTGAAATCAAGGCTATTATAATATTTTTGTATATTTTGCCTAAAAATAGCCATCCTGCAAACACAAATGATATTAAAGTGATGTTTTTCCCCTGCAGTATAGATTTAATAGAAACACTGTTGACTAGTCTTTGAGTGTCCCACTTTGAGTCCACCAAAATTACCATGAGGCCAGAGAGTTTGACAAAGACAAGATAAATAAGAAGGTGCTGAGCAGTAAATGACAGCTGCAGCTGAAAAAAGACATAAAACATAAACTTTCTTTATGGTGGCATGGCAAGGCAAAAAAAAAAAAAAAAAAATTAAGGGAAGGTGGCTTTTGCAATAGCTGGGTAATGGTGTAGCTCTGGAAATTCTCCAGGTCTGAAATGATTTTATGTAAGCAACTGCTAAAGTAGCTTATGCAAAGAAATATTTGACAAATTGAAGCTCTAGCCTTACTGGGAGATAAATGGCTGGGTTTCCTATGGCAAAACTTGGTGTACAATACCAGCTGGGTTTCAGGATGGACAGTAGGTGCAACTTGCACTTCTATTACAGATTTGCTCTCAATCCACCACAGGATTGCTGCAGGAGCTGTGCTCTGACCCTTATCCTTGGAGTAGGGAAGCAAGCAGTTCCCAGGATAAGCTCCCCTCACAGCACCTTGGGCTGGTCCTTAGTGCTAATTGTCACTCAGTGAAGTGTCACTACAGGGCATGTAACAACAGGAACTTCTCAAAGGCCTGAGACAATAATATAGAAAAAACTATTTTATTTCAGTGTGATGTGCATCGGGGTCACTGCAAATCTTAGAAATCTTACCTCAGGAAAGGGTTCTTGTGCTTTCAGAGAGTTTGGAAGTCAGTTTCTTGGCTTGGGGTTCCAATTTGGCTTTTTTAATATGCGAAGAGATACTTGCAATGCAAATCACCCACAAATGAAAAGGAATGATCCACTTTCCTCAAGCAACAAATCCTGCCATAATCTTGCTAACACCATAAAACCCAGTTTACTCAAGCATTTGATGCATTTTTGTCCCCATGTGTTAAGCTGACAAGGGAGGATTTACACAGTGCTCCTGGTAGGATGGGACAAAAAGCAAAGAGAACTATAAAAGCCTGTGGGACTTTAATTAGGCTTTTGTGGAGCACTTAGTAATGAGGTCATTGCCTGGTTTTCTTCTGCCCAGTACTTCTTTCAGTGCTTTTCCACTGTCCCTTCAGCTGTGGCTGGAATCACTGGTGTTCTCACATGAAAAATTAGCAGCTCCTCCCCACCATGCAGTCTGTGGAAACATTTATTTAGGAATTTAGTGACCATTTATTCCTCAGGAGCCACCCCAAAGATGAGAGTTTGCTTGTGTCCCTCAGTCTTTCCCTCTGTAGTCCTGTAGCAGCACATCACCTCTTTTTATCTTCCTGACTTAGGTGGGTCTATTATAACCTGCAACAGAAGGTTTCTCCAACTTCTTGTAAAGATTTGGGTTTAAAAATAAAATCACATTGCAAATCAGGATAAAAGGCTGAAATCTTGTAAGCTTCTGCCCCTTGAACAGTTAAAGGGGAGAAAACAAAACAGCAGAAATAAAAAATTAGCCCTAGCAATTATGGCAACTTTTTATCATCTTACTATGCACTCATTTAAATTTTTAAACAAGATGCTTACAGCTGAAAAGTTTTACTTATTTTAGGAATGAAAATGTGGTATTTCTGGGCATATTGTTTCAAAATTAAGCATTCAGAGAAAATCTCATGGAAATTTCAAAGAACAATATAAATCTAAATATAGATAAAAAGAGGGATGTGTTGAGGGCTTTTTTGGTAAAGAATCCCTACTAAATGTGTGTGCAGACATTTCAGAAAAATAGTGATCTCTTATGTTCCTTGGGTGATGGAGTACTATAGTTCTAGTGAAATACTGCTACATCAATGTTTTTTCAGAAACAACAACCCCTATACCTCATACTCAAAAAATGCTTCCATATATCTCTCTCATAAAAAAAGAAGTTAATAATAAATAAAAAACCTTAATAATAAATTTTAAAAATCTAATGAAAGAGCGAGATTTTATCCATTTTACAGTGAATCAATTATTGTACCAGCTCTGTAAGGCAAAACCAACTTCTATGGAAACTAACAGCATGCTAAGTAAAAAAGGGTTTGTTTTTAGTATGGATGCAGAAGGAACAGAAGGAACACATAGCATCTTCCTGAGCACATGGATAATAATTACCTAAGAATAGAGGACATGCCTAAAGGCAGCAGGAGGATAACTAATTATTGAAGAAAGCCCAACAGATATCTAGGAATAAAATTTGTGATTTGTCACATACTGGGACTAGTAAACAGTAAAAAGTGGAACAAAGAGAAATACTCTGTGCAATATAGTGAATACAAGACAATATCTTCTTTTTACTAGTCATGTAAAAGCCAGCATAGATAGGAAGATAAGTAAAGTTTTATTATCTTGAGATCCTGGTATAAAATTGATAATTCCTCCTATGGCATTAAAGAATTATTTACAAAAATAAACACTGGTATTTCATTATTTTTAATAGTTTTACCCTGATGATTTTTAGAAGCAAGTATGTTCAGAAAACAAAAAGCATTTGTTTACAGGAATATCCTGACATGATGATAGTGATCTTATTTTATTGCTCTCCTGCATATGTTTTGAAAGGCAAAAGCTTCCAAATATTTCCCACTCCAGTCATATTTTGTCTAGAGAAAGAATTAACTAGAGATTCATTTATGCACTATTTGAAATCTTACTCAGAAAGGTCAGCCCCCTGGAGAGTTGATAATAGCAGTTTGTTCATAAGTAGCTGTCTGCATCACCTCTTTTACTAGTTGTGCAAGCTCTTGGACTAAATTAGCCTGGAATAGAAGTGTTTGAGTTGATGTCTCTATTTAAAACATTTTATTTTAGTAAGGTCTGAGGAACATTTGATGCCACTTTGCTCCTACACCAATCTAGAAAGTTTTGTTTATGTGTGAAAGGAAGTGTTTCCTGCTTTTGCATGAACTATGAATTTTGGTTTTGTAGTTCAAGTTAAAATTAACATATTATAAATAGCTTGTTAGTTAGTTCCCTCTGGCAGCTGTCATCTTCTGAGTATAGTTGCAGTTACTTTCATTTCTAACAGTGACAGTACATGCTGGCTGTGTGATGACTTAAAATTAATTAATTAATTAATTGAATGAAGCTCATAATATTTTATAGAACATTGCTAAAACACATGTGCATAGTCTTTGCATCTAGTGTGATGGGACAGTTGCACAACAGCAGACAGGCAAGCAATAAATAAATAAATAAATAAATAAATTGACTTGCATAAGCAGGTTCAGATAAGCACATAGAAGGTTCATAAGCACAAGAAGGTTCAGATGTTAAATTTGATATGGTTCTGACTGTTGCTTCAGTTTAGTCTGATTTTATGAGCTAGATGCAATGTGTTTCAGGGTCAGCTGCTCCAGCCTTTGCCAAGCAGACAGGATAATTTAAAATCTGTGAACCTTTGTGAGGGATGGATATCATGAATTCATCACTATAAATTCCCTTCCCTACTTTGCCCCACCTTCTGTTCTTAAATAGAGATGGATTCCAGGTTTTCCCAGCCTGCTGAGGAGAGCAGCTTGTTCTGCATTTCATCCAAAATATCCTGGAGGTGAGACACAACAAGCCAGGCTGGATGGGGCTCTGATCAGCCTCTTCCAGGGAAGGTTCTGCCCAAGGAACTAGCTGGTCATTAAAGTACATTCCAACCCAAATCATCCTGTGGTTCTATAAAAACTGTGGAGCTGGATTAGCACATGATGAGCAGCTGGTATTCTGATAGGAATTTTCAAACATATGTATAATTAGTGACTGTGATGGTTATATCCTTATCATTTTATATGTTGAGCTGTTAATCCACTTGTATTGATCAATTCTGCTTTAATCAAGATGCAAGAAACAGGCTATGAAAATGACTGCATTAATAGCACATTTTTAAATGGGTCATTCACAGTGACAGGAGATGTTGTACTCCTCAAACATAACTTTTCTTTGGTGAAAAACTTCACTATTATGGAGGAGAGCTATTTATAGCTGTGTTTTGGTAACAAAAGAAGTCAATCTGGTTGAATAATTTATTGCAAGGAGTATTAGTTGTGAATTTAGTTCTATTTTCTCTTCAAAAATCATTCATGAAACAATCTGGTTCTTTTTCTGAATGAAAAATGTCAGTGTGTGGGTTATTCTACTGAGCAATGGCAGGATTCCTTCTGGGTATGAGAAATTTTCCATTTGTATGTAGTTTCTTCCAGCATTCCTTGTTTTCCATTGGGTTTATTCAGCTACCAAAAGCAAACTTGTTTCTTCTTCAGTGGAAAACAGAAGTTTGAAAATCATATATATATTTTTTTTTTTTCAGCAGTAGTACTCACCTGTGGATAAAGGTCTACAGGTCAACCTGAAAAATAACACTTCCCCTGTCTACAGGGGAATTTTGTCAAGCAAAATTCCTTCCCTGAAAATTGCCAAAATAAAAGGTGGCAGTACTCAGCAGAAACCTTGTAACTAAAGTATAGTCCAATTTTCATGTACATGTTTAATTTTGATGGAATGCACTACATCCATTTTTCACCTATGTCTAACAAGATGTCATTAGTGCCATTCAAAGGACATTAAATGAGGAATTCAGAAATACTGTAACAAAGACTCCAGTTATGTCACCTGCACTCATCTCAAGTTTTGTGAAAAGCTCCTATGCACAGGAGTGAAAGTTCAAAGCAATGGGAAGAAAATTGGAAGTGCCAATTTTATCTGGGCACCCGAATCTCATTACTAGATGTAACATAGATGCTTAAGACTTAAATCCTCAAAGATATTTTGGTTCTGACTTCAGAAGTAAGGACATAATGCCTTTGAGGAGCTGAGCCTTACTTAACCTAAGTCTCTATAAAAGAAAAAGATAATCAGATTCCTAAGTATTAGGCTTCAGTTGGAGGTTTCCATATTATTATGAATTAGCTGAGAGCAAAATATAATGCAGAAGTGCAGAGAAGAAGGAAGGTTTCTCCTCTTTAAAAGTTTTCATGTAGGAAAAGTTGTCAAGCAAAAAATCTGGTCTGAAATGCTGCCCTTTACTAAGGATTGTGTGGTGATAACACAGAATGGGGTTTCTTTGTTTCCTTAAATTCCATGAATAATTATTTGGTTTAATAATTTAGCTTTGTTAATGCTATTTCTTAGAATCTGGTATTTGCAGCAATGCTTACAGCAGCTTCAGTCCTCTCTAAACTATGCAGAGATGATTACATTTGAAGTGCAAAATTAATAGTTCTGAAGATAATAGAATTGCCACATGGTGTTTTATTTGGTGCTCTATGTTCCCTGGCTCTTACTAAGATCTCTTCAGATATTCTGCCCTAAACTAACTATAGAGCAAATATTTTCCTGCTAGTAATTAAGTCCTTTTCCATGGGCTTAACATGGTTCCCAGAAGTTGCATTTGCCTCTCTGAAATTACTCGTCAGAAAACTGATAATAAACCCATAATGCATGGTGAATCTCAGTGCAGTGCAATTAACATTGCAGTTTAAACCTTAATTAGATTTTGCTTTTGAAGACAGCACATTTCAATGCAATTTAAAGGTTTCTTTAGTCACTGTCGACTTCCGCTTAATTATGGCAGTTCTAAAAATAATTTTGTTCCTAAAACAACTAGAAGAGGCTGAAAGAGGTATTACTGCTTGATATTGGGAAAGATAGGCAGGAAGATTCTTTAAAAGGCTGCCAGTGAGTTTGGGGGGATACACATGATCCTACAGTGCAGCAGTGCTGTAAAACCACGAGGCATCCTTTTGACTGCTCTGTGAAAAGACAGGAAAGCATCAGCTTTTGTAATCCCTTAAACTCTTGTCAATTAAGCAAGCTCTGGCTCCTTTCTAAGCAGATTTTAGTTGATGCCACTGTAATTATACAATAATCTTGCATGTGTTAGATAAGAAATGCATTAACAGCATCATCTGTTGGGGCCTTCCTTTTGTGAGTGGTGGCAATCATGCTGTCCCTGGCAAGAGGCTGTCCAAATGGCCTGCTAATTATGAACTTTTAATAAGAGGTGGCATGCTAAAGTAATATTTCCTTATTCACCTTTCTGCTGGCTCAGACACACAAGGAAATTTTCATGGCTTAGCAAATTGTTCTCTGAGAGGAGGAATTGTCAAAGAAACTATGTGCATGCTCACAGCAAGTAAAAATTAATTCAACTAAGTGTTGAATTCACTGTGCAGTGAAAAAAGGAGAAGCACAGCTGCACCACTGCTCATCAGTCTAAGGTAAAGGGTATGAACCTGGCTGGTTGCTACTGATCATTGAGTGACTTGTAACAGAGAGATATTAATTGGCCACATGTCCCTTCAGACAGCACTTTACAGCTGCATTTTTAAAGAGAGAGAGATGTTGCTCTTTGCTTCTTTTTGTATGTCTGTATGCCAGACCTTATGGGTATTGTTTTAGATGCTTATGTTTTTCAGTTTGAAGCAACCACATTTTTCTAGGTAATCAACACAGTCATGTGAAAGAGAGGACATTGCAGATGTCATGTGCCTTGCAGTCACAGGAAAAACACTTCTATGTTGCAAATATTGAAAAATTTCTGTTAGTCTACCTTGTTACTTCATTTCAAATCTGGTCAGTTTAACAATCCCATCACTACCTTTCCTCAATTCATGATGTACTGCAAATAGCAGGGGAAACAATACAATGATAAATAAAAGAGATGTGAAAGAAAAAAGGACTGGAATATCAAATGGTGAAAATATGCCTCAGTAAAGAGAAATCTTTTCAAAACAGGCATTGATTACTATAAAATGACTGCAAACAACAAATTAAATTAAGATGAAGTGATGCTCTCATAACAAGTAGATATGACACAAAGATGTGATAGAAAGCATAATGGAAGTAAGACAGCACCACAATGCAGTAGAAAATTGAAAAACATCAGATATAACTGGTAATTAAGACTTTTTTCTCCTACTAACAAGCATATGTGTATTTAGCTTTATCAGTGGTTTCAGTGAGCCTTTTCACATCCTTTCAGTGAACACATACAAAAATCACGTAAAATAAAAGGGGTTTGAAATTCTTGTCCTAAAAGAAATCTAGAGGTGTTGGTGAGAATTTGCACCCAGATTTTTATTTTTTTTTCTTAGTCAGCTCTCTGGGAATAATTAATTAATCAAAATGGTACAGCAGACATTTGAAATCTGGTGTGTTGAGCTCATTAATGGTCTTTAAACTTCAACTAAAGCTTTAGACACAGGCATGAATGTGTCAATAAAATTCTTGGATTTGTGTTTAATCTCTTGAAGAAAAACAATTTTTCTAGAAGTTCAAACCATGGAGGATACCAATAATCATTCAGGACTTAAAACTGAACAGGAACTTAGCTATATGTTACAGGAAGCTCATTTCACTGGGTGTTTTCTGAGAGTCTCACACACTGGAGGAAACAAAGCAAATCTTATTGGAGAGGAAGTTTTCAAAAGTCTCATTCTAAAGTTTTTTAGTTAGCACAGTAAAATCCTGAAACTGACTGCTATTTCCTAATCTTAATTTGGGATATAGGTTCCACCCTCCTGAAAATCCTGGTGTAGTGAGTCTTGTGCTCAGCTTTAAGTCTGTGAGTTTAGTCTTTTGTTAATGTCTGCATAGTGTATACTTAGCATAATGTGTCTGCATTTTCTTATCTTCTATCTTTCTATATGTTACATAATCAGGCTTTTCTAAACCTGCATTGAAAATTAGAGATTTTAAATTAAAAGGGGAAAAAGCACCAGTTTCACTTCAGGATTTACGTCACAACCAACTTGTCATCAAGATTAATGTCTCAGAGCTCCTGCTTTCTCTAAGGATAACAAAATAATCTTTAATATTTTTTTTACAATTTGTTTCAGTTCATATATCCACATCCTTCCTGGCTTTCTTTTTTTTATCAAAAATAAGCACAAAATCCCATGGACAAAACCTCCTCCGTGGCGTCAGATGGAAGAACCCAAAAACTTACACCTGGTTTTTGAGGGAAGACTTATATACCCCTACTTATTTGCATAAAGGCCCAGAATCTGGCCATCCTGCAAATCATCTTGGCAGATTGCTGGATCTGATCATCCTTTCCCAGAGTGTCAGAGCTCTTTTTCTTTACTCAAAGGCAATGGGTGATTTAGAGCTTCTCCACCAGGCTTCTGGTACCCACTGGGATGGATCCATAGCATCAGGTTGGAGAATTGAAGGGATCATTGTCAGAGTGCTTCTTTCTAGTCTAAGAAATCAAACTCTTATGAAGCTCTGGGATGAATAGTGAGCAAGTGAGCAATTATTAAAATCCTGGCATTTTCTACCAAATCAACCAATTCAAACAGTTCAAAACAATTGTCAGGTACAGGTAGATGACAGTAAGGAGATCTACTGGAGTAGAGAGACAACAAATCACAAGAGAGATGTGTTGACACAACCTGTGTTGGTGCTGCAAGTCCTACAGGAAATATCTGTATTATCTACATCTACAACAAAACATCTACAGATATTTGCCCTAAATAAAAGGAAAAGCAGTGCAAGCAGTCAGGACAACCTGGAAGAAAACATGTATTCTACAGCTGTCTCCCAGAAAAGGCAGATAAACTGAAAGGAAGCACTGAGGTTAAAATGAATATGCTAACAATAAGAAATGTACAGAGGATGACATCTTTCCTGCACATAGGAGCCAGGGTAGGCAATAGAATAAAATATCTCATAGCAGGTCCTGATAGCTATAAGAACCTGATAGCTATAAGGGACAAAGTTGTGTGTTGCAGGAATGATGAGATCTTAAAAGGCTTGATATCACTATTGTGATATTTCTTTCAATATCAAAATCAATATTGTGATATCACTATTATGATATTTCTTTCTGCAGCAAAGACTATTCAGCTCTCCCATGATATGGTTAATACTTGATGAATATTTCACTTTAAATGCAAGCAAAGAGAAGCGGCAGAGTTTTACTTCTTAATTAGCTTTTTGCTGTCTGTTTGCAAAGTCTGTATGTCATCTAATCTGCTGGGGTTTGTCTCACCAGAGAAATAGAACACTTATAAGTAGAATATACATTCAAGATGTTTGTAGCTGGAATAATTGATTCTAAGGGAACTTTCACCGTAACAGAGAAAAAGATAATTCAAAAAAACAACACCAAAGTTAGTTTAAAACCATAAGAAATAGCTATATTCACCACAAAGAAATTATGTGAAATATGGAACCTCAGATATAAGCTTTAATACGGGAAGGACATCAGTAGTAGAAAGGTTTGGAATACTTGGAGAGAAGAAAGTTCCTAAAGGAAGGGGAGGAGTGCCATGAGAGCTGACACAAGGTTTTCCATCAAGAATAAAAATTAAGATAAATGAGGATACAAAGTACAGAGTTTCCTGTATGGGAATATAATAGAAATAATGTAATCTAATTTAAAGTTGTCCCTTATCCCACATTAAACTCGAATGGAAACTCAAAACCTTCTATTGCCTGACTGACTGTATACACATATCTGCCTCTGAATGTGGCTCAACTGGCCTCCTTGGAAAGGAATCTCAGCTGGTGTCATTTGCATATTTAGAAGAGGAATGAAGAATGGTTAGACAGCATGCAAGGAAACAAAGAATATATAAAACTGTGATACCCTACACTGCTGTTTGGGTGTTGGCTAGACCAGACTGTGCAGCTGTGAAGGTCATCCAAGATGTGGAAGTCTCCATTTTCTTTACTATTTTTAAGTTGTTGAGCCTGGAAGCCATGTTGTCAGCCTGGAAGTCATGTTGTACATATGAAAATGGACACCAAAAGTGTTTTAAATTACATTCTGATAAATTTCTGAAATAGCATAGTTCTAAGTTTTCTTTGTTTTTCTCCCATTTAAAGTTTTTTTGGGAAAAAAATTCAAACATTCATAATCTTAGCAAAATTTGTACTGGTCATTTTGAAATACTGGAAGGAGTACTGAGTGGTGGCTGTTTCTCTTCAATTGCCATTTCAGAGGATTTTTTTTTTTTTTAATCTGGGATAGACTGGTGCCACTGGGAACCTCAGAGACATTAAGGAAAAAAACAATTCAAGAAAGTGTCCTCCCAGATAAAGAGTTCAAAAATTAGTATTACATGCATACTCTATGCTGCAAAATTTTCTGAGAAATCATTCTGCCAGGAATAATACTGCATTTTTAAAACAGAACCCAATATTTCGATGTGGGAATGCAGAAATGTCTAAAACATTAGAAATGTTTTGAGATGTTCGAAAAAACCATCAAAATATTTTTTTGTCTCCCATCTGCAAATCCTTGAATGAAAAATTTTCAAGATTTAAGAGTATCCTTTCAAGATACACTTAAAAAATAAACAAACAAACAAAACCAACCAAAAAACAACAGGGAAAAAACCCAACCAAGCACCTGGAAGTGAAACATATTTCTGTAAAAGAGTGGTGTTTTCACATTCTTTTGTTTGATTATCTAGCACAATGACAGCAGTACATAATTCTTCACTATCAGAGACATTTGCACAATGTTAAGATAGTGTATACATTATTTACCCTCAAGCCACAAAGAGATAGTAATATATTTTTCTTTTATTTTCTTTTCTCTTTTCTCTTTTCTTTTTTCTTTTCTTTTCTTCTATTATTTTTTTCTTTTCTTTTCTTTTTTTTTTTCTCTTCCTTTCTTCTCTTCTCCTCTTTTCTTTTTTCTTCTTTTTTCTTCTCTTCTCTTCTCTTCTCTTCTCTTCTCTTCTCTTCTCTTCTCTTCTCTTCTCTTCTCTTTCTGTAATTCATACTAGCATAGGTGCCTCAAAAAATCAAGAAAAAGAGACACCTCCCTCTTCTTCCAGAAGTAATTACCCTTGTTTTAGTGATGAATATAGGGGGAAAGAAATGTAGGTTCCTGAAGAATATTCTCCCCAGAACTGTAATAACTTGTTTTATATGGGCTTAGGAAATTGAATTAAGGAAAGTCAGCAACTCATTGTTAAAAATTGGGTCTGGATGACTCTCTTAGTCATATGGTTTAGTTTTAGGCAATTCTGTGAGCAGGAGGGAGCTGGCCTTGATGATCCTTATGAGAGCTTTCTAACTTGAGATATTCTACAGAATTCTAACAAATTCTCAAATATCACATCAATTAATTGCTCTCAAACTCTGGCCTTGCTATTTGATCTCATTTGTCAGGATTTTTTTACATTTCCAAAGCTGCCAGAAGGTAAATTGAGAGCTGAGAAAGGTTTGGAGTGGGAATAGACAGAAGCTGTTCTTCCATCAACTGCAATTTAAAGTCTTACTTAAACATGAAGTCAAAGGACTGTAGACAGTAGGAATAGCAGCCAAATGTTCCTTGACCTCTGCATCTTTTACATCAGTACTTGAAAATTATATTGGGGATTTAATTAGCACTGAAACCCAGCATTAATGAACTGTAATACTCATAGCTTAAAGAAGATTTATGTTCTTGATAAGAAACCATTGCATGTGATTGTCCTGAAAATATAAGATGCACAAAGGTAAAGTATCAAATAAGTATCCTCTAAAAGGCATTAATTGCTTTCATGGTTTAACTCTGTCTGATATAGCCAGTGTCAGAGTTCACTTCTCACTTTGACATGGAAGCTGCTGCTTCCATGAGCCTCAAGACATTGCTCCATTTTGTCTAAAAAACATTAAGCATGTATTTCTCATGTTTCATTGAACACAGGGAAGTGTACTTTTTTATCTCATCTACTTCTTTATTTCAGTACCATTGCCTGCCATGAAATAAAGACAAAAACTAACAGATGTAATAAATAGGATTGTGAACTCAATTGCAAATGCAACAGACAATAACAAAAAATCAACTGCTTTGTTTATTTGCTCTCTATTGTTTATAGTGAATATTCAAGAATTTGTTCAATCTATCTCTGATACACATATTGGTATAAATGACATTAAAGAACACAAATTAGGTACTTCAGGCTTGGCAGTTTGCATGACAT
Source organism: Erithacus rubecula (assembly GCF_903797595.1). Classification (NCBI taxonomy): domain Eukaryota; kingdom Metazoa; phylum Chordata; class Aves; order Passeriformes; family Muscicapidae; genus Erithacus; species Erithacus rubecula. The sequence continues at coordinate 53,921,545 of NC_136687.1, forward strand.
ATGAAGCATAAAAGAATGGATTTCCTAAAAGAAATTAGCAACTGAATCCACTACATATTTGCATATAATTTCTAGTCTCATATTTTTAAGAGTATGCCTTCACACCATGATCAGAAATATTTGTCTTAAGGTGCTGAAGGGAATGAAAGGCCAAATGCAATTAATAATGTTCCTAGTTGCTTCTGCAGCATGCACCACCTCTTGCCAAAGAGGAAAATTGTAATCTCTACAGCAATTCCTTGTTAGAAAAGATCCTAGTGTATACTGGGGTGAGGGGGAGTGAAGAAACAAGGGATGACAAGACTTCCATGAAATATATCAGTTAAAAGAAAAAAATTAACCTCAGGATGAATAAAAAGGTTTAACCTCAGTTACAGCCCTCCACCAATAAACTCTCCATGAAATGAGCAAGGCTGAAAAAATTCTGCTTCATTCTTATCTCTCTTTTGGTTTTTAGCAATATAATCCATCTGTTCAAGCTAGCAATATAAGGATACCCTCCTGCTCTGATTAAATAGAATTCCAGATGTCTAATATATGAAGCATGTTTTTTCAGCTCACCATTTGTAAAAATGTGAGATTTGTCAATTAAATAGGCAGGAATGAGCTCCAGTAGAAAAAAAACAGCTATAAAATTTTAGATCTTAAGAAAATACATAAGTATTTCAATTCTACAAACCAATTAAACTGGTACAAAATAATTCTGTTCCTTTGTACATATTGTATATTTGTTTTTTGTCTTGCTTTTTCAAAAAATCTTGTCTTTAAGGTTAAGGTACAATGAGAACATTATATATTTCTTAACAATGATAGTTAAATAGACCTATAATTTTCAAAAGTATAAATTTTGTATCAGGAACAATGAAATATTCAGTCAAAAAAAATTGCAGCAGCATATAACCTTGCAAGAAATAGCCAGTGCATCATTGTACATGAATCAAAGCACAGAGGTGCCTTCACTGTGTCACTTGCCATGGCTCATTGTGGAGAGAAACATTGGAACTATGTACAAACAGGTCACAGCCTACTTACAAAACAAGGCAAAAAGGTTTTTCCCCCATGTGAAAAAATATTTTTATTTCACTGTTATCATTATTATTTAAGTCGTCAGTACAATGTCCCGTTGCATTAAGTCAAAACCACTTTGACAAGATGAAACACTTTAAATCCACAGTTTCTTGACCCCTTTCTGGGCAGTCTGCATGGCAAGTTTTGCTAGCCCAGATGGCCCACAATTCAAGGACTGTTAGATTTGTTAATTACTGCTAGTGGTTGGTTTTCTTTTCCAAGCTTGACATATCTACTGATTGGCAGCACAATGAAAGTATACTCAAGGGCTGAAATACAGCCAGAATAAATGATGATAAGATGCAGTTTCTTGTTAGGGTACACCTGAAAAATATTCTGTTTTCTACTCAGTACTGTAATATAACCACCTCCACTTCAATTTCAAAGCAGTTGGGTTTGGATGTATTTGTATGAGGAAGGAGAATGTTGTCCTTTCCTTGTCTTATGATCTTGAATTGGTTTGGCCCTGTGCAGAATTTGTTGCATCCTTTATTTACCTTTCATTTTAGGAGTTTATCTTTCTAGGTTGAGGGGATTTAATTAAAAAAAAAATCAAATAAAATCTATGGAAACCTGATGTATTTTTCCAAAGAATTCTTTAAGATTAAGAGGTTAACATAATAAAATATGTTTTCAGTTAGCCTAAAAGAGAGATGACATTCTAAAATTATTCCTTTGTTCTCCCAATGCAAACATATGACTCAGTTATTCACATAGGTGTTTATCTTAAAATAATAGCACTGGAAATATTGAAACAGCAACCTATCTGGCATTATGATCTTCCAGTTGTTCTTATCCCCCTATAAATCCCTATTGTTTCTGAGGTTTCTTGTGCTGCTTCTGAGATTTTTGTATTTATCAAAAAATACTTTAGACAGCTGTCCACAGTTTGGTGTCAGGAATTATGAGTAATGCATACATCAGTTTCTGCTGAACCTTTATCCTGAGATTGGCTCTCCAGTCAGAGGTTAGCTTGCTCTGCTCTGCTTCTTTGTCTAGGAAGGTTTTTCCCCTGGTGCAGTTGCCAGGGTTGTGTTGTAGCAGCACCTAAACCCTCACACTCCCCAGAGGCTTCCCTTCACACACTCCTCCTCCTCCTAAATCCCTCGTGGTAACCTCTTTGTGCTCTATGGAATGAGAATATTTGTATTTTCTGCTTAGCCTAAACCACTCAAGCAATGTCTCCTAAAGCAAGATGTGTGTTTGCTCTCACCTAATTGTGCTATAAGGATAAATTATTTTTGCAAATTAGAGTGTAAGACTAATCTTGAATTTCCCAGAAGTTTTCAAGTATTGAAAGCTCTTTGATTTGTTTTTCTCTCCTGTCCCTGTACAAGACAGCAGAGTTGCTCCACAAGACAGCAAGCTGGGGTGTTGGTATTCCTTAAATCTGAACATTTTTACAGTTGTTGGAAAAGACTTCTCCACTCCATTTTTGGCTGCTGTACTTCCTTTCCTACCCAAACAATTCCACTGGGTTAAATATTTCCCTGTACTGATACTAAACTAAGAGTTCAGCTTGTGCTTTTTCTCCACTGAAAATTTCCCAAATGGAAATGGATTTCTAACTTATAAAGGAAATTATGTAATTTGCACCAGATCAAATATACCATCCATCTGTCACACTATTTATACTGAATTATCTTGTGTCAGGATACAGCCTGCCTTTTTTATGGTGAGACATATTTTGACACTACATAGACACTGGGGTTTTGATTCCTGTGCAATCTGTGATGTGCTCTGGGATAGGAAACTTGATTATACTTTCTATGAAATAGTAAAATATGGCACAATATAATAATAGCTTTAATGTGAAGATAATTTCTAGTGGAATTTACATATGTGCCTGGAGGGTGGAAAAAATTTTTGAAGGCAACAATTCAATAAGCAAAGCTGTATAGTAAACCAGGCATTCCATCTTGAGACATATAAAAATAAAACACATTAGTTACACTCAGCCCTAAGCATTCAGCATGACTTTCCTTCAAATTATTTGTAATACTCAGGAAGGTTCAGCTATTAATTTATCTGCAGTCCTGGCTAACTGGGGAGGTCCCAAGTGACTGGAGGTGAGTAAATGTGACATCTAGCTACAAGAAGGGCCAGAAGGAGGATCAAGGAACTACAGGCCTGTCCTAGAGCCTGTGCTGATCCTGATCCTAAGCTGGGACCTTGAGTGCTGTCACAGGATGTACAGGACAGCCACAGGATCAGACCAGGACACGGTGGATTTATGGAAGGCAGGTCCTGCTTGACCAGCCTGATGTCCTTCTGTGACAAGGTGACCCACTAAAGGGATGGGGCTGTGGATATTGTCTACCTGGACTTCAGACACTGCCCCTGACCCTGTCTCCCCTGCATTCTCCTGGAGAAACTGGCTCCTCATGTGCTTGGATGCGTGTGCTCTTTGCTGAGTAAAAAAACTGGCTGGATGCTGGGCCCAGAGAGTGCAGAGGAGTTGAGTTGAACCCAGCTGACAGCTGGTCACTAGTGGGGGTCCCCAGAGCTCAGTTTAAAGCCAAGTCTGCCTAATATCCTTATCTTTATCAATAATATATAATCATAAATAAATAAAAATCAATAAAGTCCTTATCAATTATCTGGGTGAGGGGATCAAGTGCACCCTCAAGTTCACCAAGTCCTTATGGCCATAGAGTTCCAAGACAATATGTTCCATATTAATAAGAGATTATTTCTGGCAGACTTGCATTTAGGAGCAGGGTTGTAGAGAGTGGGGTTTTTTTTGTTGTTGTTGTTGGAGAAAATTATTTATTTCCCAAGTAATGTGACATTATAAAATGTTCATGTTGCTTATAAGCTGTTCAACCTGAATCCCTTTTGTGGTGACAGAATGGTTTTCATAAAGATGTGGGGCAGTGTTTCCAATACTGTTTTTGACATGTTTCTTAATTCCATTTAATAATGCTAGGATACAGATACATACCCAGTATGTATTTATTATATATTTAATACTAACACATACTGGGAAGGTCAAAGGCAAAGAGGATCAATGACAATTAACAGATGGTACTAGTGAAGGAATTTAACACATTATAGGTAAACTCTATAAAGAGAAATAGTAGCTATAAGAAAAGTTCAAAACAGCAACAGAGTCAGAAAACACAGATAGGAAGATAAGGTGGTTTCTGTGATGCAGTGATAAAAGAAAACATATTGTGTAATGCTCAGGGATGTTTGATACCAGTCATCCTTCACCTTCTAAACCTGCCCTGCTTTAGAAGAGATGGTTAGAGATAGATAAGTATGGGCATTTAGACATACACGGAAAAGCATAATTTTATTTCTTTCATATATATGAAATACAAACATATCACCCACTGTATGTTGAGCTCCAAAAACAGCAAGAATTCACTTTCCTGTCAGTGTTGATTTTCTTGAGGGTCAGCACTGCTGAGAGACCTGGACAGGTGAGATGGATGCACTGAAGCCAATTGTAGGAGATTCAGCTGTGTTACATTCTGGGTCCTGTACTTGTGTGACAACAGCCTCATGCAATGCTACAGATCTGGGGAAGAGTGGCTGGAAAGCTGCCAGCTGGAAAAGGACCTTGTGATGTGGGTCATCAGCACCAATGGGGCTTCACTGCAAATACTCTGTCCAGTTTTGAGCCCCTCTCTGCAAGAAGGACATTGAGGTCCTGGAGCCTGTCCAGACAAGAACAACAGAGCTGGTGAAGGCTCACAAACACAAATCTTATGAGGAACAGCTCAGGGAGCTGTATTAGCTTAGCCTGGGCACTGAGGTGTGATCTAATTGTTCTCTAAAGTACCTGACAGGAGGCTGCAGTGAGGTGGGGTTTCCCTCCTTTTATGTATAACAAGTGACAGGACTAGAGGAAATGGACTCAAGTTGCACCAGTGGAGGTTTAGATCGGATTACTGGAAATATTTCTTCACTCAAAGGGTGATCAGGCACTGAAACCACCTGGAAGGTGCTTGGATCACCATCCCTGGAAACATTCAGAAAATGTGCAGATATATCACTTGGAGATATGGTTTAGTGGTGAACATGGTGATGGTGCCAATTTAATGGCTGGACTTGATGGTCTTAGAGATCTTTCCTAACTTTAGCAACTCTGTGATTCTATGATTAAGCAGAATTTTGTGGTCTGTGCACTCTAATTTGCTCCTGATAAGACTTTGCTCTTTAAGAGCAAAATAGCCCAATTTACATGGAAGTGTCTATCTGTGGTCTGCATCCATGTCATCTACATTTAGTTGAGGATCTGGCTCTGTCCTGATGAATCTGGGAAGGAAAACACTTTTTACAAATACCTTTTCAATTCAAGTATTTATTTGTTTTTCAACCACATCTTTTGGTGGATGCCTCAGCTTGGGTGAATATCTCCTGGAGCAACATCAGTGTTACAGGAATATACACCTGTGTAATCCCATGGGGCTCCCAGCTGCTTCATCTTGGGAGGTGACATCTTCCATACCAACCTGCAGGATTAAGAAATATGCAGGTCCTTGAAGACCATCATGGTTGGTGCAGTGTGTGCCCTGCTGCAGTTCACAGCTGAGTGCCAACCTCACCTGTCTCAGAGACAGAGTGTGTGAAAGTCCCTGATGCCAACAGACATTGTCAAACACTGAAGGTAGATGTGTAGTTTTGCAGTGGAATAATCAGGTAAAGAAAGTGGAAAGCAATTACAACTTGTAAAGTGGAAAGAGGTTATATTTAAATGATTAAATTATTAATTTTAATACCTGTGTATAAGAAAAGATAATGACATGTAACTTTAGGACATTGTAAGTATATATTTGTAGTTTGAATGAAGAAATAGAGGCTTTGATGAGATGAACAATGTCATTTGTCTCTATTTTGAATATTAGAGTGCACTTGCAATTATAGAGTTGGAATATTGGAAGAAATTTGAAGGAAAAGTTGACTGAACCATTTTCATGTGGTTTCTGTGCTGTATCTGTAAAAACACAATGATTTCTCAAAACATATTGCAGTGCTGACTGTCAGAGCAGTATTTATCTTACAGTCCTGCCTCAGCAAATTCTGCTACAAGTCCTGACAGTTTGAGAAGGTTAGTTATTTGTACATCCTTCACTCAAGGATTACAGCCTGTGTTGAAAATGAGATTGAACCTCAAAAGATCCCATGGGACTCAAAGATTTAGGGAAGTGCTGAGAATATCTAAACCACAAAAACTTGGTTATCTATTTGCAAACTGCAATTTCTGTTTACGAGCTGAACTTTTACCCTACTGCTCTCTGAATGTTCCCTCTCTCACTATCTTCCAAACCTGCTTAATCATAGTCTTAAGCACTTAGCTCTCTTATGCACCTTCTCACCTGCACTTTTACAAAAGAACTGGTGCATACTGTGTCCTTCCACAGGGCTGACTCTTCTTTGTACAATCTCTCCATTTGGGCTTGGGTTCTGTTCTAAGGCACGGGAAGAGCGGCCAGGCAGTTCAGGAATTGCACTTTGCAGGGATCAAATTGCAAACTCCTGTAAGTGAGCTATGAGAGCAACTGCTAGCAGGGCATGTGGTTGGGAATACTGCAGGAAGTTTCAGGTGGGGGTCATTTTAGGAATGTATATTATGACCTCAAAGTGCTACACAGAGAAGCTGAGAGAAAGGAGAGGAAAATGGTGGGGAAAATGCATGTTTCTTGCAGCCACTCATCAGGAAAGGGTGATGCTGGAAAGATTTGTGCTTTCTATCAAGGGAACAAAGAAATTAGCTCTCTCCTCCTTGTCCCATTTAATGAATGAAAAATTGGGGAGATAAAAATCACTCTGCATTTTTTGCCTGTCTAGATCTTATTGGAAGCCAATGAGAAATACTATGTGATTTCACTGGGCAGGATCATCTCAAGATGTAAACTTATATATAGGTCATTGAAGTTAAACATGTTTCCTGCTAAGGAATCTGGTGTGGAGTGATAATGCACTAGAAACACTTCAGACTAGTGTGTCTCTATTTAAAGACTGCCAGGGGAAAAGTATGAATTGACTCAGTAGAACAGATTTTCAGACTCAAGCTTTTATGCTCCCTTCTGGTTTTTTCAAAATCCCTGGGTCTTAAACACTGCTACAGAAATAATTTCAAGAGTTGAAATAATTAATTATACTTTATCTGAATATGAAATACATAGTTACCTTTGTTGCTATATAGCATTGATGAAGCTTCAAGGATGGGAGAGAAGGTAACAGTAACTGGAGAAGAGTTGGGAGCTGGGACAAAGTAAGAAATATTTTTAAAAAATAAGCCTGAAATATACAATACATCACAAACTACATAGTGAGCAGAAGGCTGTAAAGGCAAAAAGCAAACACAGGTCACATTCAGAGACCTTATTTAAGAGCTTGTTTCCATTTTATTCATAATCTGTTTGAACAGGAAAAAATATTTATATTTATTGTTAAATAGAGCAGGAAGCATTTCCAAGATTTTAGGCTATAAAGGATCTTCACAGGGAGTATGTAAGATATTGACACAGGTGAATGATGGTGTGCCTTTGGGCATGACATCTAAAACTGCCATGAAAATTGAATCTCTTATAGTCTTGCAAAAAATAGCTTCACTGTGCTAAAGGATTAATTTCCAGCTCATAAGTAAGAATATCAGCTGCTGTTTTGATTAAGTAGCAAATCTAAAAGATAACAAACTCCCAGATATCTCCAAAGCATCCACAAACTGGTGAGTCCAAAGAGCTTTCCCATGCTCACTATGCTCACATGAAGAACAAGGAATTCCTTCTGCAGCAATACCTTGAACTTGAAGCCTGATATCTGGATGTATAAGAGCCCTAAATTGCCTCCTTTTCCACACTAAATCTTAAGTGTTCTAAATCAAGCCAGTTTCAATGGAGAACTTGAAGACTGATTTAGGGACTTTTAGACAACTGCCTTAAAACTTGACCTATTATTTAGGCATAAATTTCAGTTAGCTAAAAATTCCTATGTGATTTTCAAGGACCTCTTCTCTACTTAAATTTGTAGCCCTGCACCTTATCTAGTGCTCAGGGGAAATATAGAAGATCCTCACAGATTATAAACCAAAAAAAGGCATTGAATTCCAGTACTTTAATGTAGAAACATCTTTGAGCAGTCTGTCTCAGCCACTGAATCACACTGAAATATTTCCTTTCTGGTTGGATCCTCACAAAAAAAAAAAAAAAAAAAAAAAAAAAAAAAAAAAAAAAAAAAAAAAAAAAAATTCAGAGTGTTCTCAGTGCTAGGTCATGCCAGGTGGTGCAGATCCAAATTACTGGAGGGCTCCATGGACATGTGGTGAGCTACTTCTGTCCCTCAACTCTAACATGTCTTTTTGTTTATTTTCTGATTTGCCCAGCACTTGACAAAGTTAGGATCCATTTCCACTTCATAATCACGTGGGAGTGTCAGGAATGAGGTCTCTTTCCTTGTGGAAGAAGAGGAAGCAGAACCTGATTTTCCACTCATGCCTTTCATTAAATGGGTAGTAAGCACAAGTGAAAGCTTTTTCAGTCCTTGCTCTTTTTCTACTATATCTATTTTTTCCTGTGTATCTCCTGGGAAGGCAAAGTCTGTGACAGGGAATGAACTGAACTCAGACCACCCTGAGCTTTCCTTTTCCCATAGCAATGCTTGCTACCACAGTATTTTATGTGATAGGGGTCTCTTTAATATAAACAAAAGGATATTTTCTCACTCCATTAATATTCAGTATGTTTTCTGAGTATTTTTAGCCATACAGGTTTGTAAAAAAGAAACTGTTGTGTTTTTAACATTGCCCCAGTTTACTGATATTTCAAGAACACGGGACAAATACTTTGTCTCTAATTTTGAAAAAGCTGGAATCAGTCTCTTCTCAAAAATTACAACCCCTAAATTAACTGTCTAAAGATTTAAAGGAAATGTGGGTTCTAATAATACCCTGAAAGCTTAATATCTAATCACTGAAACAGTGGGGAAGATGAAGGATCCATTAAAGATAGCTTCTATTTTGCATAGATTTAATCAAACCAAACCATTTAAACTGACAGCTGTTGTTTCTCAAAGTGGACTGGGGGCTGCACTGTTACAGCATAAAACATGAGCTGCTTGTACTTGGAGATCAGTGAGAAATCTCTGCTTGTGTGGGCATGGAGCAGCTCAGCACAGGATGTGGGAGAGCTGAGTTTATCAGTGTGCTTGCAGCAAGTGGCCTGGATTTGGCTTTAGAAGGGCTTCACACCCATTTTGGAAAATAACTTTGGGTGGTGCCATTTACAGGGATGCAAAGATGCTTTTTGAGAAGGTGACAGTGTGATGTGCTAAAACAGATACACACCTGTTGGGCTGGCCTGAAAGAAAGTGGGATTTATTGTGGCATGAGAGCAAGGGGTAAGCTCCTTTGCTCCTTCTGCTTCTCTTCTTGTTTATCAAGTAGCAGATGTGATAAAAGAGGGATTCAATATCCAGTCAATATCATAGCTGTATCCAGGCAGGCAGCTGACCTATGGGATTTTGATAAAGTGTCTTGTTCTGCATGTATAAATGTTCCTTACTTTCTATATTATAATACTCTTTTCCTTAAAAAATATATATTGTGCATTTTCTTTTGCAACAGATTTCAGATTTTCATCCTACCAGCTGCTGAGCACTTCCAGGAATGCTCTGGCTGCTTTCAGTTTGGCTCTATGACCATGACATCTGAGAAATGAGTCCTGTTTGATTTTACATTCCTTTTTCATTTCTTGCTTGAAAATGCTGTATCTATCTACCTGCTCATGCTAGTTAACAAATATAGAAGCAGCACCAAAATGCAGTAAAAAGCCAACCTAAATTCTATTAAAGTGGGACTGGATTATTTCTTAACACAACTCTGTGGCAGCACAGTTTACTGTTAGTTGTGAGCTTGTCCTAGATATAAAGTCACTATGGAGTTCAGGCAAATGCCAGGCCACTAGATTGCACCTAATTAATTTATGAGATTGCAATGCTTCTATCAAGTGCCAAGGAAAGTTTTTTGCTTGCACTGGCTGTTGCCAGAGTTGCAGTACTGAGCAGGGTTAGGCAGCTGCTAAATAATTCATGGAGTGTAGTGTATTTAAAAAATGCCTTCTGATAAATTTCCATTTTTATAGACAATCCAAGGAGTCAATATACCTGTCTGACTTTGTATCAATAGCTGTAAGCTCCTGGCTGATGCCATGCCTTCCTGAGCAGCCTGGAGTACAGGGAACATGAACACACTGGGCTGTCTCTCAATATTCTTCTATATCATACAGGCAATAAAATTGCTAGGAGGCTGACTGTTACCTAAACGTTTTTCTGCATTGAAAATATTTATTTTACTTCTTCTTCTCACACATTTGTCAATATTTTTCCTTTGCATTCTTTCTAACTATGAAACAAAAAACCCACCCGTCTATATTAGTGCATTTATTCTTTGGCTAGACAATATTTCTACTTATTGGTTTTATATCTGCAAAGGTGAGTATCACTGCAGTGCAATCTGGGGATAGCAGTGAGAGCTGAATATTCTCATGGAGTTTGCAGGCATTAAGGAATCCACCAGCTGCTGGATGATACTGGCAGGGATTCATGCAGCAGTAGCTGATGTCTGGGCTAATGGGAGCCTTTGCTGTGCACTCCTGGATGCTCTGAACCCATCTCTGCTTGTTCTCTTGCCAGCCTCAGGCTGGCCAGTAGATAAAATGCAATTGCTTGGGTCTTTCCTTTGCCTAATGGATGCTGAAGCGAGTTCTGCAAACTCAGTCTGATTTAATTTACAGCAGAGAATCATTATGTGTTTTGTAATGGGAGTTCCAGTGCACAGATTTTGTCCAGGACCCCAGTTTGAAAAAAAGTATATTTCCCTGTATTGTGCACCCTTCTGGTTACACAGGAGTGCTTCCATTAGCTGTACTGGATTTCTAACAATGTTATCTCCAAACTCTGAATGACAAGTGCAAAAAATTAAGGGTCATTTTTCCAAAGGAGTTGCAATCTGGATTGCATTCTCCACAATCTCAGATAAAACACATTAAATAGAGATATGATTCATAGGAGCAGCAATTGCCTCCTGCATATTCGGAGTGAGTACTTACTATTCTGGAGTCACAATAAACAAAGTTATTTTCCAGATATAAATCATGCAAACTCTCTTGTCTCCATAGTCTTCTAAACACCTCTGAAAATGCACTTTGGATTAAATTTTCCAGGACACAAAGTGTGCACTGAAAGGTATTAAGAATTTGACACACTGGTATTTCCAAACTTTTAAAAAGTCCATCCTTTTTCTTGCCACACTTTAGTCCCAAGTCACCAGTGGTTTAGAAGAATGGTCATTCTGAAAAGAAATACAGGAAAGTGGGATTAAGTACCTGGCAGCAGGAGTCTAAAAGAAGAGACAAACAGGTGATTTACCAGTTTAATAAATTCCGTATATATGGGGAAAAAAAGTGTTTATTTTGAGGAGGATATGCTTTCTAACAGACACTAGAAAAAGGGGAAAAAACCATTTTTTTTCTCTGCTGTTCTCAGTGGGCTTCTGTGTCATTTTACTCCAAATTTCAGGTAATCATGTAGCAGCAGACACAACGAGTAAAAAGGTTGAATCAAAAGAATATTTACAGTGCATTCTTGTGACTCACACACTTAAATGTGCAATAAATATGATGAGGTAGATAAAAATACATTTTGGTCATACTCTACAGCTGGGTTTTATTTTCTTTACTTTGGGCTGTATTTTCTGTGTGATGTATTATTTTCTCCCAAGCATCTAATATTTACACACCCTTAATTCCTGCAAAATGCAAGTCTTCATTACCTCTGGGGCTTTATCTGCTCCTCAGTGCTTTTACATATTACAAGGTTTAGAGGTAGTAGTCTGAATAATATATTTCTTAGATGACAGTGCTTGTTAAGCAGTATTGAAAGCAACAGTTGCTGGCCAAAGACTCCACACAGTCAGTCTGGATGGCTCAGGGTTCACTGTTAATGAGCTGCCTCAGTTCAGTTGAAAAAGAATGAAAATAAATGAAGGATAATTTGGTTTCTGTTCATTACACAGAGTTATACAGGACTACAGGTTAAATAATCCACTGAAATTTAACATATTTCTGTCTAATAAATCTAGGCTGATGAAAAATGCAAAAGAAGTAGTTTCTCTCAATGTTTTTTTATAGACTGAATAATTTTATAGACAGGGTCCTGAAAGACATCATCATCCTAGCTGTGGTGCCCATGCAGCATAGAGCAGGTGGTCATAATTCTGAAACTTTCAATGAGCACAGAAACAAACTAGCTAGAATCCAATGCTGTTTGCAAGTGGGTGACTAAGGCATGATGAAAACAGCACACCACAGTAGGACATATAATAAGGATAGAGTCTATTCTGTACCACAAAGTTAGAGCTATGCACTGCAGCTCACAATTTAAAGTTAAATTATTCCAATTTCTGTTTGTCCAAACATAGGAATTCTCACAAATAGTGAAGGAAAGTTCATCTTGCAGTATTTGCTCTTATTAAAAACAGATTGTGCAGTTGTCAGTGCTATACATTCTAGGTCTGCTGTGGTCCAATTTCTTTAGTACATTAACATAATAAGGACAGAAGACAAGACATAGATGATAATTGTTTTGCTTTTTCTTCTCTATTCTCCTTTATTGTTGTTTGTAAGTCTTGGAATATTTAGAAGACACAGAAAGTGCAAGCCATTACAGTAATTGCAACTGTAATTTAAAAATGGAATTTGGCTGTGAATTCATGGATACATTACCAGATATAAGAGAGTGACAGACCTGTTTCAACCTGAGTTGTAGGGATGAATATCTTATGATCCTCCTTTGATAGTTCTTTATCTCGGTCTTTTGTTTCTTTTTAATTTTTTTTATTAAAGAATCCCGCATTTTCTACTGGGCTTTAAAAACTTGCTCAGTGGTGCATAAACTCTTGTATTAGAGGCTTGTTTTAGAAGGGAGAGTTAACGACTTGAAACAAAATGACAAATGTATCAGTCACATTTTCCCATTCTGTATACTAGCAGGGAGAAAAAGAGATTATTTCCTAGGTTTACAATTAAAATTAATGAGGTGCTATAAACCAAAATATGTGCTTCAGGATGAGAAGTGGTAGATTATAATCAATTTTTATGTGTGTATGTAGATTATAATGAATCCATTAGATTGCTTTTATATTCGTGTTATTAATGGTTTCTCTGCTTCGCTTGGCATTTTAAACTCACGTAAGAGATTCAGTACCTTGAACAGCACAAATATTAATTCCTGAGGAAGGAGGAATCAATATTTTACCTTCTATTTAATTGAAATTAAAGCAAAAGCTTCCCAGTCATAATTCTGAGGATACCCTTGAGAAATCCTGAAACAGATTTGTCTTAATTTAGGGGTTTTATGTCCAGGAAGCTGTCATGCAAGGAATTCAGTGAATTTGCATCTATGGTTCATCCTGCATACTTCCTCTGGAAACAGCCTTGGGATAGAGCAAATCTTAAGTTGCTCACTATTTCCAGCCCAAAGCTGATTGCATGCACATGGTGAATGCAAGGCAGGTAGTGTGCTCTAATATTTTTCCATTTCACTGTGGGCTGAGTGATCACTGCCTGTGAATTTTTTTAGCAAAGTTTCTATAAATTAACATGTGGATTAATTAATGGGTGAGATTGGGTGCTTTAGCCTGGTTTTCAAAGGAAAAAAAACGATTGAAATGATCTTTAAAACAAACAATAAATGGGCCTTGTTCCCTCAGTTATCTTGGACAATATTACAAATCACAGAATAATGGAGTTCAAAGGGATCTCAGGAGATCATCTTCATGCTGCTTCTTGATTTAATTGCTAAAGTGGAACACTTGTACTCTATCAAATTTAGTCCAATTGGAGTCCATACAAAGCAAATGTGTACTTATGAGTGATTTTCTGCCAAAACCTTTCCTAAATCAAGGACTTACAGGACTTTTCAATACCTTGGCACACTATGATGATATCTGCTTTAATCTACACAATTTGTCATTGAGTTTATTTGGATTTTTAAAGAAAACTGTGCATTATCTCCTTTTTTCACTGTGTTTAATTTGATTATAGAACACTAAATAGCCTAGACAACCACAGAAATCATACAAAGAAATTAAAACTATGGCATGATCTATCCATAAGACAAACACTAAACCTATATAAGAGAGATACCAAAAAATAGTAATTTCTCATTTATAGCTCATCACTGTTAAAGATTTGATATCTATTACTTCAGTGGGATTAGGGCTGCTTTTCTGAAACAGAAGCTCATGTATTAAGTTAAACAAAAAAAGATAGAACCTCTTCAGGTGTAAAATAGTTTAAAATCAATGAAAATCAGGTAGTGCAGTGTCATATAGGGCAAAGGGGAGGAAGCTCTGTGTTAGTAGCATCCTAAATTTTAACTACTCCCAAAACTGTATTACAGAAGGCTAACTGGCACATCTATATAATTGCTGTTCTTAACTATATCTGAAAGATAAATGGATCCTACTTGAACTTCTTAGACACATAGTTGCTATAGAGTTTAAGCATTAGTGTATGGGAATTAAAACAATAATAATTTTGTTCTAATTAGTCTCATTCCATATTAAGTTTCATCATCTGTCATTGGTCTCTCTTGCTGTTATCCTCAGCATCATCTGCCCCAGGAGGGCAACATCACATAACCTGGTCTGGTGCCCAGCAAAATAATGCAACTTGACAGAAAGCACCATTGATGGGGCTGATTGAGTGAGTTGGGCAGGCAGACTGAATTCTGATGGATTATTTGGAGAGATAAAGAACTGGCTAAAAGAGGGCAAGTATAACTGCATGAGGCACCTCTCTAGGTTATCCAGTGATCTCCCAGTCCTGTACATGGACTGGAGGGTTCATATGGCTTCATGTGCCTTTTAGGGTTTGTTGTTGGTTTTGGGGTTTTTTTTTGGCTCTGTCTTTTAACACATTTTGTGAAAAACATTGTGTTTTTTCTGTTTGGTGTAGAGGTGGGAACACCCTAAAGAATTTTCCATATGCTTTATCTGGTATTTAGGCCTTAAAAATTAATGTTAATTTGTTTTTTTCTAAGGAGTTTATCCTCATGCAGTTTCCTGCTTCTCCTACTTTTTCCCACTGCTGTAGCTACACACCAGAGAGACAGAATGCTGGGCTAATGTTGATGAAAACTATTTGCATGGCATAAGTAGGAGTGATATTGATGACATATAAACACATGCACACATTTCTGTCTGAAAAGAGCATGATTTTCTCCTCCATGATACTCTTCCCAACCCCTGGGCAAGATATTTTAATTACATTGATTTCACAGCACTCTAGTTCCTGTTTCTAATTCACCCTAGCATGCATTATTAAAAAATGAAGCCCTTGTCCCCTTGGGAGGCTTTTCTTCTAGTTTTTCTTGATAGAATATGTCAACTTCGGCCTTTCTTAGGTTTTCCATCTCTGTGTTCCTGGTGCTGTTCCTTCATATATTCTATTTTAGGCCTAATCCAAACAGTAAGTTTTGGGATTCTTTGCAAGTTAGAATTGTGTGCTATACTTAAAACTAAACTGCATTATTTATTATGGCTTTCTATTTTTTCTTCTGCTTTGATTTGGGTTTTAACAGTTTTTTGAGCAACTTAACAATTCTTTGAACATGGTATTCACATGTTTATTTACCAGCTGCTACTTATGAATTGCCTGTCTTCATAACTGTGAATATGCATGTGTTTTTCTTCATTCTTTACTGCTGCTAGAAGATCCATCTACTTATTCATTTCAACTCAGAGAATACCTTCCTGTCAATTCCACAATCCCAAGTCTTTATTAGCAATGGGGTATGTGGGTCCCACAAATGGGATCTTTGTTGCCCAAGTTAGTAGTCAAATTTTTTTTCATACCGATTGCAAAAAGCAAAAACAATCTTTATACCATAAAGTTTAGGAGGATTTTCAGTCTTAAAATGAGCCTAAATTTTTTCAGGCATTTGCAAATGCCTATGGGTCAAGGAAAAATAATGAAACATTAAGAAATTGCCATTATTTTGTATAATGAACATTGCATCATGTTTTTATTTTAAAACTTCCATTTAAATGCAAATTCTGTCATTAAATTGTATTTTCATTACTTTATTACACAACAGTTCTTGCTTTTCATCTTTCCAGACCTGGACATGGGAAGACAGGGGTCACCTTAGTCTCCTGTAAGTGCCATTGAAATCAAATGCTCATCTTCTGCTGAATTTCTGGGTGACTTGTGTTTTGGGGAAGATCTGCAGAGTGAACAGAGCAACTGCTCAAAAAAAAAAAAAAAATTTAAAAAAAAAAAAAAAAAAAGTCACAGATGTAGAAACCTTTCCATTGAAAAATCAAGACCCTTCCAGAAGTCATCTCATCTAAATGTGACCCTCTCCTAGTCAGCACTTTAGCCTGGGCTAATTATTGAGACTGCACTGTCCATGAAGGAAACTTTGTGCTTCAAAAACAGGGGAAAAGTGTTTCTCTAGAATAAATGACAATGTCCAACATTTAGGTGTTAGGAAATCTTTATTTTCTGTTCCTCCCTGCTGTATCTCAGGGTCAGGCCTATTTTTCTCCTGGCCAAGATACAAATGCAAAGACACATTTAGTGTGCCTCAAGGATGGCAAAGGACTCTCAGATCTATCACTCTGTGTTAAGTTAGAAGTCATGGGAGGATACTTCTGCACAGGAATATTTATGTGAAAATCCTTGCATAGATTTTCTTCTGCTGTCTGGGAGGTGCCTCTCTGCCCAGTCCCTTGTCTGTGTTTGTCCTTTACCCAGGCAGCTGTCAGTGTGAAGCATGGCTGCTATCATCCCTTTCCTGACTCTGTGCCCTTCCAAAGAAAACAACAGCCATGAGAGCCAACTCTTCAGGCCTCCTCACCCACAGGGCTCGTGGCCCACTCAGGAGAGCCAGGAATATCTTTATTCCTTTGCAGGACCTTGCAGATACACAAGGCTTTCTACAACTCATCCATGTATGGTATACCCTGCTCCTTCTAGAAGGCAGCTGCTCACAGTGCTCTTTATTTTATCTATGGCTCACCATCAGCAGGGATATAAAATTTCCTAATTTTAATTTCCTAATTTTAAGGGCTAATCAGGAACTTTTATTATTTGTGATTTTCTGTGGTTAACCTCCTTGACACTGGATTCAGATAAACTTTACCACAGTGACTTAAAAAAGTGACTTGTGACTTATTTACAGGCCATTTGACTGATTTGAATAAGCAGCTATACACATTACATTCATTATAGTAGTAGTAGTAGTAGTAGTAGTAGTAGAAGTAGTATTTAAATATAATAATAAATAGAAAAGTAGTGTTTGGAATTACTAAGAAAGAAACAGAGAAAAAAAATTGAAAACACCTTCATGCTGTTATAAATTACAAACTTACCTTGTCAATATGGTGTGTGATTCCTTCCCATTTGTTGTGGTTTTTTCCCACAATTTTTTTCCCACAATTGATATGGTAAAAGGTGATCAGAAATCTGGAAGTGTTGCTGCAGTTTTTTGGGTGAATAAGCTTTGACTCCTCAGCTTTGAAAAGACATGACTCTGGGTGACATGACTGGAGTCTCTAAAATCAGGCATGCCAGTGAATACAAAGTGAGTGTGCACTGCTGCTTCTGTCATAAGAACACAGTTGCAACAAATTAAATTTGGGGAGGAAGGGATGATGAGAACAAAGAGAAAGAGAAGTTTCTTCAATGAACAACTGGTTAGGTTTTGTAAATTTGCCACTGTACTGAGGATGTTAAAATTTTACATGGTTGCTAAAAGCAGCTCATGATTTTTGCAGAGGGCAATCACATCAGTGGTTCTTAGGTGCAAAGTCAGCACATTTATGTCCAGAAGTCATTTAATTACAAATCATTGAAGACTGGGGGGCTTTTCTGGGAAAGTATTGCTGTATATTTGCTTATTTACTGTATTCTTCCCTACTAGCTGTTATCAGAAATTGATTACAGAACAAGATGTTTGACTTGACCTGTTCTAGTTAAATTTTTCTATTGCTTGTCCCTGTCCAAAGAAATATAGTTTAGCTGTGATCACTGATTGTAGTCACAGTAGTGACTGCTCTGGCTGTCATTAAGTTAGAATAACTACCAGCCCTGACAGCCTGTCCTAGCTGTTCATTGCCACCCTTTCTCCAGTGTTTATGGTGCCCCTTGGCCTGGGATAACTGAGCACAAATGCAGGTGTAGCCATTGCCCATCCTCTTTCTGTCAAAAAAAGAAGAAATTTTTTTTTGTTGTTGCATCACTTGTGCTGAACTGAGTTAGGAGAGGGAGTAAAGGAGCAGCCTGGTTCTGAGTGAGCCACACAGTTGTTCAGCATGCTAATTAAGCAGGTTAATGCAAATTGAGCTCTCTGAGTGAAGATCCCTCTGCTCCCCGCTGCCTGCTTGCCTTTGCCATCAAGATCAGGTCTCCTGTGGCAGGGCTGATTTATGCACATGCAGAACTCTCCTGCAGCACCACAATCCACACATCAGGATGGACTGGGATCCACTGCTGGCTGCCTCTGAGTGAACTTGACTTGACTTGGGGTATGCTGCAGAAACAGACCCCCATATGGGTTTAAACCACAGCTGGGCTGAGAAATTTTGCATTAATTTTGGAACAACAGGGTGGAAAAACAGCCTTTGTTCAGGTACCTTGGACAGAAAACCACATGGTGTAAGAGACACAGTCAAGCTTGGAGATATGTGACTTACATTGTGAGAGTTGGTATCCTAAATTAATGCATGGTAGGACTGCAAAAAAGGTGTAAGTCTCTTTGCTAACTGCTGGTGCTTGCATGGGAGAAATTAAAATAAATATTTTATTTATTTATGGTCTTGAAAGAGATTATCTTCTGTACCAAGCAATTTTCTTTAAAAAGTCAAAGGTTTAAAACCACATCAGATCTTTTTATAAAATGAAAAATAAAATAAAAAAAATCTGTACTGGAAAAATAACTTATTTTTAATTTTTTTTCTAAACTAAAACCTTAATTGTATTTTTTTATTATAAGATCAAGATTTAAGAATTCCAATTAGGCATTATGTAATTTCCAATTTTAAATAAGTTTAGTTTTTTTTTTTCCCAAAGGTACTCCACCTCATAATTTCCACTAAAGATAATTTGGAAGTTTATCTCTTTAAATCAATTTTATTCTGATTTTATCCTTTGGTACTCAAATCTAATTAATTTTACATACCAATTTTACTGCTCCATGTCAGAATCTGAATGCCTTGGAAAAAGCATTTTCAACCCCAAAGTCATAATTTCTGGTCAAATTTGCTTCCCTGCTGCTATTTTGTTGCCTTTCTAAAGATATAACTGTAATTTATATAGTAAGAGATATTGATTTTTTTAGAATTTTCTACAGTTTATGCCTTGGTAATAAAATGCAGCTTTTATTCTAACAAATGTGTTTTCAAGAGTTTCCCATATCTTTAACAAACACAGGAATAAAACTCCAGAATTCCTGATTAAGAAAACATGAAGCACTTGCTAATGAAATGCCAAAAATGAGACACTTGATCAGAGTGAAATTCCTACGTGCTCAGGGCACTCAGCTGACACAAGCATCCCACAGGTCACATTCAAGTGCTTCTTGTCTGTGATAGTGCCACATATGGGAGTGAATATCATCTGTTTGCCTTTCCTAAATCTGCCCTCAGAGTCCTTTAGTCTTTTAAAAGTCAGCTTAACAGTGGCTGGACCACATGGTGGTTGATTTATATGCTGTCACCTCTCAATTCATACACCTCTGCATTTTTTTCTCACACCTTTGTTTCATGGTTCACATTCTTTTTCAAAAGAAACATTGAATTTCAAAAGAAATTAGAATATTTACTCCCAAAAATACTCAGCATTTGCAATTTGCAATTGACAGCATCCTTAGTACCCCATCTGAATGATGTATCAAATGATGCTCAGTACTTACTTCCATGAGAGACAATATTCCTGAGGAAAAAAATATCCCAAGGAAGATGTGTTTATATTTTCTTTTCCATATATCTATTCAGAATCTCAGCATATAATAGAGGAAAATGTATTAATGGTGGAATCAGAAGTAGTCCTTGTATACAGCTTTATTTTCATATTCAAAATGCTAAAGACTCTGCAGAAGTAAATTATTCTCATCCTGACTTTCTGGCAGTAAAATCCTTGTTCCTTTTAAGTCTCTTTAATGTCAGTTAGGTTTCACAGAATTGTAAAAGAAACCAGCCAAAACTGGACCTTGAAGGATCATCTGGTCCAACATTTTGTGGGAAAGGGAGTCTCCTTGAGATTATCTAGCACACCATACCATTGCATCCTGAAAACTCTAAATTTGACTTTAAAAAACAGCAAATCAAATTTCAAAAAAAGAAAAAGCCTCCAGTTTGTGCATTGCTGCAAGACCCAGCTGCTGAGGTTTTGGGTCAGTCTAACAGCTGGACTATCACAGATGTGTGATAAACATTTTAAAAGATAGAAAAGACAGAACTTTTTTTTTCTTTTTTTTTTTTCTTTTTTTTTTTTTTGCTTGGATTGTACTGATGAGGTGAGAGGATATCCTGGAGAGTTCAGCTCTGTAAACACCCTTTTTGAATGCACAACAAGGTGACTTAAGTACAATATCTGCAAAAAATATAACTAACTTATATTAGTAGTTTTACTGACTTTAAAGTGGCTGATGTCAGTAACATTTAAGTAATTATTATGTAAGCAAAAAACCAGGAAAAGTGAAAATCATCAGAGGATTGGTTTTGTTTGGTGACAAAATGAAAAAAGTGAAGAGCAGCAAACAACCTTAAATCAAGCAACAGTTTCTCAGTGCACAGCATGAAGTCTCTTAGACTGGCTTGTGGAGGAATTAATTAGGTAATATATTTAATGAATCTAGAGTGCTTTGAGGAATATGAAGTGCTTTATAACTGCTAGGAATTTTATTTCTTAATTTCTTAATTGTGTATTTATTTACTTTTAAATTATGTAAATTCCAAAGCAGATATAAAAAACATCAATACCTTCTTTCTTTGGGAATTCAGGAGCTCAGTTTCAGAACTTCTCATTAAATATTTGAGAATGTTGTTGCAATACTTTGAATTTTAATAGTTCTGTGCAAGTTGAAGCACCTTACTTCTATCCTTAAATTTCTGCTTGTGTTGTAATGAATCCCTGGGAAAGTTTGCTGCAAAAATACATAACACACTTACTGTCAGAACCCCCACAGGCACTCTCACACTAAAAGGACCAAACTGCTTTTTACTTTTGTGTATCACTCAGTAAAGATCCATACTGGAATTATCTGAGGGAGCACAAGAATCCACAGAATTTCTTTCTGGAAAGTAATTGCCCTACCTATCAGCCTACAGACTCATTAATTAGGTAATTCTCTCCCATTCTCTCACTTTCTTTCTTCTTTCAGCATTCACCATGGGCACATGATGCACAGAGAAAAGGAAGACCTTTGACTCGTAGCTCAACACCACTCTGCAGGACACCTGTGTGTGTTCTAGGAGCTGTTACTCCCTACAGCTAGTTCTATCCCTGAGATCAGAGTGCTGAGGGTGTGGGAAATGGAACTCTCACAAAATTTTCCTGCCTCTTGGGTGATTTCAGTTAGCAGAACAATTTAATTATCAAGGGACTAAATGCAGTTTGAATCCTCAAAGTCCTGTTTTGAACCTTATTTTGAATTTCATTCATTATATCTTCAGCTGTTTCTAGCAATGTCTGAAAAGTATCCCAGACTAATATGAATTGTATCAAAAAAGCTTCTCCTAAATATTGTCTGGGGTTAGCAATGATCTCAAAATTCCTGATTTCTGAATTTTAATGGAAAGCTCCAATTTTGCAATAGAGAGTGAATTTTCCAGTGTATTTTGCTTCTGTAATAATACTTCCCCTTTTGTTCTTCTTTCTCCCAGTTGCATATTAATTTTCTTCTTCTCCCATTACCCTGCTGACTTTTCAATTCCTCCCTATGTGTTTCAATCACTTTTATAAAACCCAGCAGTCTGGTGGGCTCCTTCAAGCCCATTTTCTTGTGCACCACTGAAGTGATTTTGACAATAAATTGCTCATGGCTGTGCATGTATTCTGTGTGAACTAATCCATGAACTGCTCAGTTATTTAGAATTTTCTCACAATAATGAAGTGCAGAACATGCAAACTTTTTGATTATATAACCCTGTATTCTCCTTGAGGCATTTGTTTTTACCCTTTGTTCTGCTGGCCAGTACACCTTTAGCTCCTTAAGTTATTGTATGTATAATATTTGTAAAACATGAAAAACAAAAATAAAATTAATTCTCTTGTAAATGAAACAATTACAGACGAACAGCTGATCTCAATTGATCCATTGCTTTACCTTATAGTTCAATTACAATCTCATAGGTAAATTACAATAGTTAAATTACTAATAGTTAACTTACTGCATTTTCAACTGCTGACTGGGAATTTCTTTTTATAATAAGCTCTTTTTTTTCTTATTGAGAAATTATGATGTGTTACATGTGAATGGGTCAGGTTTTTTGAAAAAGCATTCATTTTTTGAAAGATTAGAAAGTGTTTAGAAGTTGACCAAAGATCCTCTTTGACATTTTCAGAATGAAAATAGAAATTATTTTTTTTTATATTTGCATTTACTTTCCTCCTGCAATGTTCAGTCATTTTCATTTCAAAGAATAAAGAAGTCAAACCAAAATGCTGTGGTTTAAGATTAAATATTTGAAACTATTAAGTTGTAACCTAACAAAGAGTTTATGAAAAAGAAATTATAGTTCCTGCATTTCATCCTAAGGACAAAAAAATCATAGCCTGACTAATGTTTCTTATTTGGGAAAATCCACTTTTTCACAATGTTTCTTTAACTTTTATATTTTCACTTTTATCCAAATCTATTATGTTTGCCTTCTTTTCAAATAAGAGAGAAAATGTCTTGAAAGTGCCTGGCAACAAAAGCTATTTCATAAGAAAATATGAATTTTCCTTTTTCCCCTTAACCATAAAGCTACCAAACACCTTGCTTTGAAAAATTAAAACAAATATTCCATTTTGAGATACTTTCTCATGCAGATGGGGAAATGGCTATGGACCATGGACTTCACTCAGCCTGCTCTTTATTCTGGTCATTTTTGATTAGGAAACTTCTCACTTCTAATAACTAAGTAAAGCTAATATGCTCTGAGGGTTTGGTTAAGTAGATTTTATTGCATCCTAGTGGGAATGCTGCACTCGGGGTTATTGGTTTGCCTCTCACAGGAATTGCAGGTCACACGAGTGTGCTGACTATCACACAGTGCACAGGCTCAGTTCTGCTTCTGGAAACTGCAGCAGGTTTGCAAGGCTGAGTGCCAAATGAAGCAATAGACTACCAAGGGGAAATCAAATCAAGAGCTTTACAACTCCAGTGGCATGAAGAAAGGATTACTCTTGTTCTGTTTGTACTGAAAAGCCGTTATTTTGTAATGATGATCACAAATTAACCCCATAATAATCAATCTTTGCTATGGTTTTAAATACTTCTAATTTATTACACATATTTGGCAAATTATTGACAATCATTACATTGGATGCTACTACTGTCCAGCCCTGCAGTTTTGTCAAATTGGAAACTGATTTATAATCACAACAGTCACATGATCACATAGATGCCTTAATTGAGCAAACATATGAAAAAAAAAAAAAAAAAATTCCCTACAGCTATTAGGAGGGAATGGGTGTCCTTGAGGACAGGCAAAGCTGAGCTACTGCTGGGAAAAAGGGAAGATGGGTCATCCTTACAGTACTAAGGAGCATCCCACTGCACAGCAGAGAACTGTGATGTACAGGGATGTTTCCTGAGCCAAGGAAACCCCTGGGTAAAGACAGATTCTTTAAGAGAGCTGTAGGGATAGGACAAGGAAGAATTTTAAAGTAGAAGAGAGCAGGTTCAGATCATATACATGGAAGAATTTTTTTTACAGTGAGTGCATTGCAAAACTGGAACAGGCTGCCCAGAGAGGTTGTAGGTGATTCATCCTTGGAAATATTCAATGTTGGACAGGGCTCTGATCTAGGTAACCATGTCCCTGCTCATTGCAGGACTATATGACCTTTACAGGTCCCTTCCAACCCAAAACATGCTGTGATTCTGTGATTCCAAGTGTTTTGCAGCCACAGGTGGCTGTCCCCTGTCCCAGAGGTGTCCCTGCTGCTATGGCTTACCAGAAGGTCAGAGAGGTCAAGCAGGGCTCATTATTGAGTGGGTGACCCAGCACAGGCAATGAGGGCAGCATGGACAGCCTGGGACTTGCAGGAGTGGCCTGCAGATCAGTTGTGATCTGCTGCTGAGGCACAGGAGAGGCTGCCAGCTCCCTTTCTCAGCACTCAGGAGACTAACTTAGAAGTAAACCAAAACCACCTTTTTAAGGGCAATTCTCATTCCACTGCTGCAGCATCTTGCTGTGTAGCAAGTGAGTCATCCAGGGAGATGATGATGGGCAGAGGTAGGAGCAGGACAACAACTGAGATGACAAACTATGTGCTGTGACACTCTGGAATGGCCTCTGAGGGAACTGACAGCCTTTGTGCTACTGTCAGCTCCCTTTGCCCCCTGCTCACAGATGGCAAGCTGATGAGAAGGGAATAGCTGTACTTATCAATGCAATAAAAGATTTATATCAGGAGGTGGGATGCCTCCACGGTGTGGGAAGTCATGGTGTAGAAGCACTAAGTAGTTTTAGGCAGCTGCAATTACATGATCTCAGCTAATTATTGCTGTTATAAATAAAACAGCTGAACAGTAATAAAATACAAAGAGCTAGGCTCATGTCAAATGCTGCATGAGTGAACACTGTGAAGAAAAACCATTTTCACAGAGTCTGGAAAGAATTATGTCCCCATATTGAGTGGGAATAATGAGCAGAAGTCAGCTCACCAAGGAGCAGGGACCCTACTGCTGCCTCCTCATGGCTGGTGGAGCCATCATGGGGATGAATGTCCTGATCCTCCAGAGATTGCTTCTTGCTGGAGACAGACCTTGCTGCATGTCTTGGCTGTTTTCAGGTTTTGGAATCTAAGACAATCAATGTGGGCCTTATGGTTTCTTATTTGTGATGAAAATCTACTTCATTGAGATATCTGTTGATTTCAAGAACACGATGCCATCCTGAGCTCAAAATAATTCTTCTCTGCTCTGAACATCACCATCCTGATCTCAGCTCCATCACTGAATTGGGTGATAAAAAGGATTTAAATGCAGATCCTTTTCATGCCTACAAGCATGATAAATCAAAGCTACTCTTCAGAGACACAATACAATAAAAATTTAGAAAAATAAATGAGTAAAACTGCTCGTGCTTCAGACTCTAGGGTGAAGTATCAGATTTCCTGTCTTTGCCAAAGATATCTCCAAAACACTTTTTTACCCAAACCTCAATGTCATTTTGTAATTTACCCAGAACAGATTTTGGTGTATGTTCTAATATGAATAAATAATGGAAAATATACCCAGAACAAAATATATCTAACATAAGGATATTTTACCTATTCCCTACACAACAGGATCTTTCAGGATCAGCAAGCCTGGCCCATTTGCCTGTTATCATCTGCTGATGTTTTGCTGGTATGAAGATTTTCTCTTTTCTCAGCAACATTCTTAAAGAAAATAGAGCAAGACCTCAGATGCACCTCGGGATCATACTCATCCTGCTTTCTTTCTTCACCTTTTTCACTGGCAATAGGTATGCCACAGGCAGCAAGAAGTATCTCTTACTCAAATTCAGGGGCAACACCATTCTATAGAGACATCACAGCAATATGAAGTGAGCAAGTAATACATTTTACAAGCTGGCTGCATACAAAGTGTGTAAAATGCAGGCAAATTATTTAATAAAATAAATGCATAATAGTTTCTGAAGATACCTTAGAAATGTGTCTCTGAAAATGTCAGTGCAATCCTAAGGTTGCTTGAAATAATACTTTTATAAAAATAGCAAAAGTTCAGTTTATAAATTGATTTGTAGAGTATTAGCTCTACTTTGTAATGCTATGAAAGATTATCAGTTTTAAGGCACAGATAAAATCCTCATTGATCTTTCAATACTATATCACTTTTACATCTCAATTATTAAGATGAAGAAACTTCAAATAATCTACATATTAACCCACCTGTTGGAAATATGGGACAGTGATGTACTTATAATTCCCTTACCATAATCAATATTAGCATGGCCCCAGCATTAAGGTAGGGGTTCACTGATCTGGAGCCAGTGTAGGAACTGCCCTACTGGTGCATAGAATCCTCCAGTTTCAAGGATTTTGCGGTCATGATGATACATGGAGACATGTCATGATGCATGAAAGACATGATGTGTTTATAAAGTTATGCAAAATGAACCAACAATGTTGGTAGGCAATAATTTCTTGTGTATCTCCATGGCTGGCTTTCACCCTCCTGTTGCTGTGCTTCTGCTTTCCTCTTCTCCCTGCTCCTTTCAGCAGGGAACTGCCACTTATCAGGAAATCATAGGATATTTTGGGTTGGAAGGGACATGTAAAGGTCATCTAGTCCAACCTCTTGCAATGAGCAGGGACTTCATCAACTGGATCTGTTTGATCATTTTGCCCTGTCCAACATAACACTGAATATTTCCAGGGATGAGTCATCTACAACCTTTCTGAGCAACCTGTTCCAGTCTTGCAACACCCTTATTACAAAAATATTATTCCTCATATATAGCCTGAATCAATTTTGTTCTAGTTTAAAACTGTTCTTCCCTGTCCTATCCCTACAGGGAGTGTTAAAAAGTCTGCCCCTTTATTTCTTCTATGTTTCTTTCAGCTGCAATAAGATATTTGTGGGACCTTCTCTTCTCCAGGCTAAATCCCAGCTCTCTCCCTGCTTTTCCTCAGGGAAGGGTTGTCCCATTCCTCTTTCAAGGCTTCTCATCCCTGCCATGATGGGAGAGCATTAGGATGGAGCTGGATGTTTATGAGAGAGTGAGATAGATCCTTGCTTTCAGCCACAACCCTACAAAGCCTTAAATGTGCACCAAAGTAGGAGAATATCACAGCACATGGTGACATTATGAAGGTGTTTCCAGAGTTGGCTTCCTTGGAAACTCCATGTAAATCTGGGGGGAAGGGCAGGAAATTGCTTTTATCTGCCATTAAAGGGAAATGAATACTTTCTCTATTGATGGCTTTCATGCTTCATTGCTTTAACTCCTGGATTGTTGCTTAAACCCATGCAAGAAGAAGCACAAATAGCATCAAATTCCAGTAGGGTTGAAAGATTGAGTGGTGTTGATAGACATTACTGTTCAGTGTGCTGGTTGGTTTGCACAGATCTTTAACTTTGAATGAAAACAAACCCACCAAAAAACAACCCCCAAAACTTGTTTAGCCTGCTCACCTCACCACTCACCAAAGCATCAGACTTCTTCTACTGACTCCTATAACAAAAACATGACTTCAGTTAAATTAATGGGAAAGTTCCATGCATCCATTAAAAGGTAAGATTTGCCCCTGGAATTTTCCAGCCCAAGTGCTGGCTTCAAAGTCTGTTTAAAATGTGCTGGTTTGTCATTGCTACAGATGATTTAATGCCCACAGAGACCACTCTTCAACTTCTATCTGATCTCCAAAGTCAAAACCCCATAATTTCTTTCTGGAATCCTTTTAAAGATTTGGAACTGGAAACTATATTTAGGCTGGTTTTACAAGTTTCAGTGAATGCTCCAGTTTGTGGCTTGTTGCAAGAATTAACCAGTCATCTTCACAAATGGTGTCCAGACAGAATGGAAACCTCCAGAGACTCACATTTATCTCAGTGAACCTGCTAGAGGAGAAGGCTGATAGGTACATGGTGTTTTCCTGGATCCAACCTATTACCAGTGTGTTTGGCTGAGGAAGTTAACTACAGCATTCTCAGACATGATGAGAACCTCCCAGCTTTCCACTGCTAGTTGGCTTCATTGTAGCATCAACAGTGATTTTGTTAACAGAGGACTTCTCAAAGGCTTTGCCAAATGTCTTGCTTTGGATATCTAAACCTTAGAAGAAGTTTAATTTAAATAAAAGTTGGCAAAATAAGCTAAGTAAAAAAAAAAAAAATCAAATAAAACGAGTTGCTCAAGTGATGTATGAAAATAATATGGCAGAAAAATCAAACTTTGCCTTTATATTGATTTCAAGGAAAAGCAGCACTTATTTTTTCTGTCTTTCTTGCTCATAACTTCTCAATTTTACTCAATGATTATAACCTTGTTCCACTGCATAAAGTTATATATGGAAGATTTAAACACATACAGATTTGTCCAAACACTTTTATTTGAGAACCCACATTCTCTGTGCTATTACATCCAAAGTATCTTTGCCAATCACTAGCTCTGATGCACAACAGAGCACATACTCTTTACCTGTAGTGCTTGCATCAATGAAAATATTTACATGGCATCACATAAAAACCTAAATGACTCACCAACAAGTGTCCTAGCCTTGTGTGAGTTTGCAACCAGTAGTTGCACTTTTCCTGAAATAGAAGGGACAAGAGATTGCTTATGTCCTGGCTGATATGAAGGAGAGCATTCAAAGGACTCAACGTGGAAAGGAACACATTCAATCAGACTTAGTTCCCTAAAGAACTGGAATTGAACCCAGAAATATATACAAAATTGTGCCACTTTCTCTTCTGTCTAGTTGCTTCATCCCTGAATACTTTGTTGGACCATTTACAATAGTGACAGGCAGCTTTAATTAAGACATCCAATGTTCAAAATTACTGTGTTCAAGAGTTCCTCTTCTAGCAATATGCATATTTGCCCACTGGAAAAATACTTTGTCACTAAAGTTTTAACCCATGCATTCACTGCTGAAGTGTTCTGTAAATTGTACAGATTTACTCCAACCATGATTGCTTGAAATCTGGAGCAATGTGGATTTTTGTCACACTCTTTACTTGAAATATGCTCACCTTATCACCCGGGAAATACATGTGGGCATTTTTGATAAAAGGCTGTTGCAGCTGAAGCCTTTTTCATAGTTAATCTTTGGTAAATCTTAATGAGATTTTAAACAAGGAGTTTAATCCATGCTAATTCAGCATGGGTTTGTCATGATCTTGTGATATGTTTGTATAACAGATTTATAGCTAATTTATAACTACTTGTCCCAGTCTTGAATGTAGATGTTACCCCTTGCAAGGAAGGAAGAGTTCTTTGTCATGATTTCTCTTGTCTACACAAGACAAGTTTTAAGCTGCTTTCTATTGAAGTTCAGTCATGGTTTGAATTAATTAATATTCATATAAAAATCTATGTCAGAAAGATTCAGACAGCATGGAACTCCCTTGTCCTTGCATGGTTTGAATGCAAAGGTAGACAAGACACAGGCTTGTATGTATATTGTATGTTTTTGGAAGATCCGCCTACAAAAAATATACAAAGAGTCCATGCCTGAGGAGGGAGATTAATTAATATGCATGCTGTGGCAACCAGAAATATCTGTGAGTAAGGTTAGATGATGGACAACATTCCTTCTGGGGAAACAGGGCTGAGGGACCAGAACACAAACTCCTAAACTGCAATGAGACCTGCAGTGTTAAATCACGGAAGATCAATATGTTTGCACAATTACAGATAGCTGCTTTTCTATATCTTTTCCCAACTTATTCCTGGCATTTATAAAGCTTCTTGAATGTGGAGATTAAGTGTGATGATCATCTTATAGTAATCAATTTGCTTTTAATATCTGAACAGGATTTACAGACTGAATGTAATCTGAGCATTTTAAAGCTTTTCCCTTGGAACATGCTGTTATTACATTCATTAAAATATCTCCTGTGGAGTCAGCTTTTATCATGTAAATTATAGGGCTTATCATCCATTTGGCATTTTACAACTTTTGATCATACATTTCTCCATGTCAGACAAAAATTTATAGGTGTTATATAATATTGTGCTTCACCAATCTGCTGTTTGATAAAATAGATTGAGTGTAGCACCAAAGGAAAAAAAAATGTGTTCAAGTTAAAGAAAAGATAGATGTGGATTTTAAAAATTCTATAATGATCCTAGGAAACAGTACACACTGTCTGCTTTCTGGATGCCCAACAGAATAAAGGTTTGCAAAAAGCCTGTAGGTGTGTGATGAGAAAAACTACTAGAGATTTTGGTCATCTTTGAAAGTCTCCAATGCTTGTGATAAATTCATCTGTGTTGAAGACAAAGTGATCTCCTCCACCTTTTTCTGCAAACTGGTGATATCTTTGTAGCTGAGTTCACAAACCTGTCTCAATAATCTTTCTCTCAATAATCTTTTCCCCTCAAATTGTTTTATTCTGCCATTAACTGATGACTTTG
Organism: Erithacus rubecula; assembly: GCF_903797595.1. Lineage (NCBI taxonomy): Eukaryota > Metazoa > Chordata > Aves > Passeriformes > Muscicapidae > Erithacus > Erithacus rubecula. Next base: position 53,951,930 of record NC_136687.1, read on the forward strand.
TAATATTTGACTTATATGAACACATGTAGGAATGCCTACCCTTGATATCTTGGAAGTCAGACAGAAATCTGAATATTTCCTTATAAATTTTTCCATGGTCAAATTTATAATACATCCTATTAAAGACTGAGATTATACAATATAATATACCACTCACACCTGAGTAGCAGTTTGTATTGTGGATGGATAAAATGTAAGGTTTGGCCTCTGCACTATAAGGATTATAAATTCTTATATTTGTGTATTTTGCTGCATGAATGTGTGTGTTCACTATTTACAAGAGTCAGGATTACAACTGAGAGTGATTTCTTGTTATGTGACCAAAACACATTGTGTACAGGTGAAGCATAAACCCACTGAATCACATAACCTCTGGCAATTCTATTTCAGAAATAAGCATTTAATAGGGAGTGAGAGAAAATGAGGTGTTACACTATGATGTGAAGCCTAACCTTGCAACCCTGACTTCTGGATATAGTGAAACATGAATTGTAATGTCATTCCACTTGTCCCTACCAGATTGCCAAGAGATGTAGTATTGCCATTAAAACCTATTTGAAGTTTATGTGAAACTGAAAACCAGTGTTCTGGGATAATGCAGCACAGAATGGAATTTTCTACCTTTCTTCTCTGACTTTTCTCAGGCAACATTAGGACAATTGTAGGTCTCCTCTTTCCCCCATAGTCGATACTCCCACCAGGAATAAGAATTTTTTTAATATTAACTTCCAATTTAAATATACATCACCAAGTGAGAGGTACAAGGCAGGTGAAGAGAAGGCAGCTGCAGAAATAGCAATTTAACTCTGAAGAATATGGATCCTGTTTTCATGCAAATGTTTCTAGTGATGATGAATGAAGAAGAAAATCATAATTTATATAAAGGGTCCCTAAATAAAATGTTTTTCTTCCTTGAGATATCAGGAACCCTTCAGTTGCTTAATACCTCCAAGTTTGGGTATGAATATTGCATATATCCACGTGTATTTATAATACCCATAACATAGGAATTGATCTTTCTGACTGCAGTGTGCTTTCATGTAATTTGCTGAGACAGGCACAAAAACATGCTTGATTGTAAACAACGCTTTGCAGACTCAATAATTGACCATTAAGTCTAGGATTAACCAAAAGATCATAAAATGGCATGATAACATACTCTGAGGGATTGCAAAGATATTTGAAGAGGTAATTTTAAAACAAGTTTGACAATCTTCTGTATTAGTTCTGCCATCCTTAGTCATGACAAGTAGCATTTGATTTTACTAATAGCCTTGATCTCACAAGTGGGGCTTTTTGCAAATTATACAGCTCAGTATGAGCCAATGTGGCAAAATATTCATGCTTTGCTGTGTTTATATGTTTGTATGCTTATCTGTAGTCACACGGGGAAATGGTTTGCTGCTACTGATTTCATGATAATAAATTGTGAGTACATTTTTCTGAATGCACTTTTCAAGAACATGCTTTTTCCACTGGGATTTCTCTGTATCATGAGCAAAAGGATTGCTACCTGACTAGGTATCTGTGTGATCTTCACCAGCTTAGCATTTAAGGGCTAAGTATAAATTCTTTGGAAAGGACTAATGTGCACACATGATAGCCAAAGAGCTGAGGCACATACTAGATGAAAGATTTGAAGAATAAAAGAAGTTGAAATAAGGGGTGAGGTTAGTGCCCTAGAATCCAAGTGGAAGCAATTTTCTTTTCAGCTAGAGTCAGCTTTTATTGTCTTTCCCCCTATGAGGGAGGACTTCAATGTTTTTCTGGTAGTTATAGCTTTGCTGGGAAATCCATGAATTTGAAAATTGCCTCAATTTCTCTTTTGTAGTTTGTTCTGAAAACTAATGATGACATTCTGATGCTCTCTCCATTGAGCTTTCACTCTAGGCTATCTAATCTGGCAGATTTTCTTAAGAAATATGTTTATTCATAGGTGTTTGTTCAAATAGTGCTTTTGAAGAGACAGGAAAGATTTTTAAGTGTGAGAGTAAAGAAGTATGATACTTGAGGAAGGTGAACAAGTGTGTTACTTTGGCTATTTTTATTTGTGTGTTTGGCTTTTCACTTACAAGACCACTTAAAATAAACACAATGCAATATGTCATGAAAAAAAAATTGGTTCCTTGTCTGTATATAGCTGCATGAAAATATGGAAAAAAAATTTAAAGGTGGATTGCTTTGACAACCTAACATTGTCTAAGTCAATTTTAATAAATACTGGTATGAAATACATGTTACATGGTTCTGCTAAACACAAACAGGTGATTATTGATTCTGCCATTCACATCCTGAAGGACTACAAACAGCCTCTTCAGAGTCTGCAGGTCTTCTTGAAATCTGTCTGCAGACTTCTGAAGGCATCTGGATGCTTAAAAATTATCAAAACCATATTACACGCTTGTTTAGTCACTCTGAAAACATTCTGGCTGTGCTGTACATGCCTCAGATCCTTTTCCTTCATCACATACCTCTCTCTCCTCTGAAATTCATCCAAGTTCAAACTGCTGCTTGGACTCTTTATGGAAAACACTTGAGCCACCCTGTCAGGAGACAGGACCAGCACAGCGTGATCTCACATCTCACGAGTGGCTCTGCAGCTGCTGGGCAAACACCTTGTCAAAGAGGACAGTCTGCAGGCTGTTTACAAGCCAGTGTTTGTCAGACACATCAGACCACTGCACAACTCCAGGCAAGTCCTGATTTGTTTCTAAGTCATTTACCCTGAAAATAAATGCTAAGCTTAATGAATTAGAAAGAGAATGGGTTTGGTGCTAAGCAGGGTAGCGTGGCTAATTCACTCTCAGTGTTTTGACAGATGCTGTTGTGAAGTATCACTGAGGTTTTCTCTGGGCTAATACATACCCAGTGGAGGGATGTCATGTAGATAATTCAAATTACCTCCTTTTATTGCAGAGTGTCTTGAACAGGGTTTACTAACAGTGCCCTGCCAGACATTTAATCAACATGTGCTGACCAGAGTTAGATGTTTAAAATGGCCAGTCCTGAAAAGGCCTAATTATCCTGCTGAGCTATAAGCATGTCATGATGGCACACACCCTCTCTCTTCTGGGTAGAGAAATGAGACCTCCAAAGGATCTTTAAGCATCATTAAGTCCAATTACATTCTTAATAGCACAGACTGTTAAAAGAGTCTCTTATTAAGCTTTTCCTCCTTTACTCATCCACACAAGGATGTGTTATGTTCTAGTTCTCCAGATCCAAAACAGGTTATTTTCTACATGGGTGGAGAAGTAAAGGTTTTTTTTGCATAATACATGGTTATATCAGTTTATTAATTATTAAAGTGTATTAATACTTAAAATGGCATTTACATTAGTAAGCAGGCTGAATAATTTAAAAAATTTAAACTTAGACTCTTAGAAGCAGTAACTTTGACTATAAGTTATATGATAAACATTTTAATTTTTTATTTGTGAAGGAGTGGCAATTAAAATGAGCAAATTTTAGTGGCAAGGTGTAAGAGATGGCCTACAGTAATTTTTTTAAAGTAAATTTGAATGTGATTACAGCTTTTGTAAAGTAGTAAAATTGCACCTAGGTCTCTTTGTCATTAATAACCCAGAGAGATGTAGGTTGAACTTTCATCACTGGCAGACTAAAATTTGAATAACTGCCATAACCAGAGAGTATAGATGATAATAGTACTGGAAGCAGGCCCTTACATTTATAACATTTCTTCTGCATGGCACAGAGTGATACAGGTGTGGCACAATTGCCTTGATGTGAATTCAAAACCAGGCTGAGCTGCTTTTGCAAACCTCACCTGGCTCCATTCTTGGGCTTCGGAGAAAGGCCAAGATGGGATGAATAATTATGGGAAGAAGAGCAAGAAATGATGCAAAGGCCTGAGGAGAAGAGACTATATTGAACATTTTTTTTCTTCAGCAATGAAACAGGAACTTGTATAGGATACTTCTGACTGGAATATTTGATATGCTCAATGGAATTTATATCAATCCTTCTGTCTCTCTCTTAGACTGCTCACTTTAATTCCTTTGTGCTTGGGAGTCAGCAGGATGTTTGCCAGCACCACTGCACTGACCTGACAGGTGAAGAGTTCTGTGCTCTGTGCCATTAAGGAGGGAGCTGATATTGGTCTGAACACGGTAGCTTCAAGCTGTGGATGTTTGCTAAGAACCTGCCAGACTTCTCTTATGGTTTTTTGCCTGTCACACTGGCAGACAGAGGAGTTTCAGGCCAACAACCTGATATTTCCTTCAACTTTCATGTCAAATACCATGTCACCTTCAGTGGAATCTGCTCTGGAGGTCCTCATGGTATTGACAATGTTTTATCTGCCTCTCTGCTCCACTTTGGTGAGATGTGCAGGGCTGCATCCAGCTCTAGGGTTACCAGCACAGAAAGGACATGGACCTGTCAGAGCTTGTCCATAGGAGAGCCACCAACATGATTTGAGGAGTGGAACCTCTCCCACAAGGAAAGGCTGAGAGAACTGGGTTTGTTGCTTCTGGAGAAGAGAAGGCTTTGGGGTGACCTAATTGTGACTTTCCAGTACATCAGGGAGCCTGCAGGAAGAAAGAGAGGGAATTGTTACAAGGGCATGCAGTGATAAGACAAGGGGGAATGGCTTCAGATTGAAGGAGAGTACATTTAGATTAGATATTAGGAAAAGATTCTTTTCTGTGAGTGTGGTGAAGCACTGGAAAAGGTTGCCCAGAAAATCTGTTGATGCCCCATCCCTGGAAGTCTTTAAGGCCAGGGTGGACAGAATCCTGAGCTACCTGGTCCAGTGGGAGGTGTCCCTTCCCATGGCAGGCAGAGGTGGAAGTGGATCATCATAATCATTAAGGTCCTTTCCAGCCCTGGCCATTCTATGATTCTGTGGGTCTGTATTTGGATCCCAGTGGGAACTCGGCCTGACTGGGACCTGAGAAAGGTTCTACTCACCTCACTTCTTCCAAACCAAACAGGCAAACCCAACTAGTTTCCCTTGGAGCTGGGCTCCTCTGGGACAGGGAGCCACTCCCTGGCAGTGCAGCTCTGGCAAAATCGGGCGCCACAGTCACTTTCAGCCTTTCCTTTGTGTTTTTTTCTCTTGGAGTTTAAGAGTTTAACTCAATGTGAGACAGACTGAAATTTCCAGTAATTAAAGGCTATCCCCATAAGGGGGCAAGACGACCTCTTGAGGCAGATTTAATTATTGTCACCATTCCTAGGAGGAAAGATGCTTTAATGAGAGAGGGGGGAAAGTACTGTACAGTATTCTCCCAGAAGAAAAAAATTAATACACTGCACAGTTTTTATGGATTTTCCATAAAAAATGACATATTACCTGGATGATCCTTCAAGAATGCTAAAAGATTATGTGCAGAATTATGAGTTTTCAGGTTCTTTTGGCTTCACATTATCAAAGACACATCAATTGCATGACAGCCAGGGTGAAAATTACTATTTTATTGCTGCTTTAAATCTCTTCTTTCTCATGGAGATACTTGATCATTTGAGGCCAACTGTATGCAGTATGTTTGAAAAATGTGTTCTTTTACATGTGGTAATGAAAACCACAAGATCACACTGACTGTGTTTAACTGTCCTTGTGTACATATGAAAATCTGATAAATATTTATTTTTATCAAAAGAGATAGAATACACAAAGCATGTATGCACAGTAAGATGCAATCAGATATAGGCTGCAATTAAAGTAAAAAAAGAGAGATAATTATTAAAGTTGTTTAGGGGACATATTCTGGAAATCTGTCATGTAAATGAGAAATGAAAGGAAAAAAACTTGCATAAAGGGTAGAGGAACAATCTCTTTGCATTGGATGAAACAGGGTAGAAACAAATGATGGTGAAAGAAGAATAAACATTATTTTTGTTTTAAGAAGGGACATAATTATGAGTGTGGATTTTGACATGGTGTTTCTGAGTCCTTCATACTAATGTAGTCAAAGTAAGCTCCAAAATGTGCTCTCTCAGGAGGAGAATAAGGTGATAACTTTGAGGAAAACTTCAGACAAGTAAAGGATTGCTTTGCAGCTGGATACCTCAGCTTGTTATCTAACCCAAATGTGAGCAGCATTTCAGAAAGAACAGTAATGACCAGCAGGGCAGTCACCACTGGGATTGTGTGAGTAACAGCATTAGCAGCAGTCTCATAATTTGATTTTTTTTTGCTTTGACATGGGCTTGCCACATTTTGGACTCAGGCAGCTTCGTAATTGGGGAAGAAATACCTGTTAGAGAGTTCAAAGAAAGTTATTTTATATTTCTCAGAGGTGATATCAAATAGTTTCTGACTATGGCCTTGAGCTGTTCTTTTTGTGATTTTCCCTAAAAGGACCCTTAAGACATTTTGAATCTAGCATTGGTTACTACTGTCAAGACTTGCCTGAGGAGCTCTACCAAAAATAAAATGTTGTTACCTCATACCTCAGATACATGCAAATTAGCGATCAGAAAATACTTGCAGTACTCTGTATGAGAGAGAGAACTGGTGTGAGCCTGAAGTATTATTGATATTCTCTCTTCAGAGAGGGCTTTGTACTCTTGACAATTATTGATTATTGATGTCTGGTGTGGCTCTTCCAGTTTTGCATTTTTGACTCTCACTCTTCTTTTCATAGGATCCTTTTAGAATGCCATTACCCAAACTCTAAATGACTGATCATTTACATGCATTTCAAGGCACAGGCTTTGTATTCTACCTGGGAACATAGTGCATGTCATTGGATACATTCTGTAACACATCAGCACTATATTACACCATCTTTTGTTAGAATAAATCAGCCCTCAGATCATTCAGGAACAAAGCTGGCATCTGGAATTTATCTTCTGTGAGCCCTCTTAAGAGAGGGGAGAAAATGGTAGGAACATGTAGAAGGCTAAGTGGGAGAAGAAACACTATGAACAACTGAATTCAACGACTCAGTTATTTCTCCCTCTGAACAGTTTTAAATATATATTTTCAAAAGCAATTTAACCTATCAAAAGAATCCTTTACCCATTAGAGCAGTCTTCCCACCTTGCTGTTACTTACATAAGAATCACGTTTGCTGAAATTTTACCTTATGTCTCAACTGAAATCCTTAATGGTGGACATTGGACAGTATTAAGTCCTGCCAAAATCAGCAGATACTGGCAGAGTTAAGATCCTTAAGCACATGCATAGTTTTTAGCATGTGAATTAAACCATTGATCTTCAAGGGATCTAAAATGGCTGAGAAAGTTTTCTACTATAAGTAGGTTACAAAGGAAAGGCTAATTTTAGGGTTAGTTCAGAAAAACAAGCAATTCTGGGGTATGGGTATGACAAACTCTAATCAGCATTCGTGAGGAATTAGAGGAGATTTGTAGAATAACAGTTCATGCACTGTTCATACTTTAAATAGCAATTTGGTCTGAGTGTAATTATAAATAAGCTTTTGCTTCTCATTAATTTTCTACTTGATTACTTAAGCTATTGTTCAAGTGCAGAGAGAAAGGAAGCATTAGAAGTTGTTTACACCCTGCAAATGATAGCAGAAATTATAAAGGAAATGTACAGTAATGAATAAAAGGACATCGATCCATGTGTAAAAATGTTGTGCCCGAGTGAGATTAAATTGTGCTGATTATTTTGATGCATCACCAGGAATAAATAAGTAAACCATTGAGCAGGGTGGCACAACTTCTTATTGATGTTTTTGCAAGTATTTTTTTCTGTCTGCCTTGTCTTTTTCATCTCTAATACTTGCTAAAATGCCTCTTTTGCAAATCTGTCCTTTAGCCTTGGTAATAACAAATTACATAAAACTGCTAAATATATAATTATTAAACTTCTTATGTGAAAGTATTTAAACATACTTTAAATCCAAAGAAGATTCTTTTCTCTTGCAAACTTTGAAGATAAACCCCTGAAACAGCTCACAAATTATGAGATTTCTCATCATCCCTTACTCTTGCCTCAGTATGTGGAGGAGGACCAAAGTGTTTATTCCACATCTTTTGTCAGCTGTAAATTCTGACCCAAATAGCAGAGACCCTCACTAAGCCCCATTAACATATTAATTTGCACACCCTTTGGGATGCAAATGAAGAAAAATTCATGTGGCATAATGCATGCATGACCAAAGTTGCCAAACCCCATATTTTTGATGGTAGGACATCCACAGCATCCCTGGGCAGCCTCTTCAGCATCTCACCAGGGTCATGGAAAGAATTTCCATGTTACAGCCAATGCAAAGCTGCCCTCTTTCAGTTTAAACCCATTGCTCCTTGTTCTCTCACTACAGGCCCTGGTAAAGGTCTGTATTTCTAATAAGCTCTCTTTAAGTATTGAATGGACACAAAGAGCAGTACCCAGAACCTTCTGCAGGCTGAACAACCCCAGCTCTCTCAGCCTTTCTTCACAGGACTTGCTGGTTTTCACTTCAGGTCTGATATTTTCTAGATATTTCTGGGCTGTGTGATTTTTTTGATGGCCAGATGGAGATTTTGAAAATCTTGGGGTTTTTAAGGAAATAAAAGAATTTCATTGCCAAAATTATAAGCACACTCCATTACTCTGAAATCTTGTGGCCATTAACTGCTATTCAGGATGCACAGATAGCATAAATTTCCATCTCATGTTTATCAAAAGCCATTGATAATGCCTGTGAAATATGCCTAAACTGGCTGAAAAAAATGAAGGCAGTCATGACTCATGGTAGCATGGCTGGCACGATGGTTCTCAGGGTTAAATCTTGTCACACCTAGAATTTTAAAATGGCTAAAAAAATGGTGGAGTACAAAGCCATAACCTCTTAGGGATAAAATGTGTGAGTGCATTTTAGCATGTAAGACTTTTAAAGTAGTTATTTATTTTTAACTCAGCACAAAATCCTGACAGCCCACCTCTTTCATGTGGCATATCTCCTGTTATAGCTCAGAGATAACTGCACTTGAGGTGCAGCAGCTGTCTGTAAAGCCTGATAAGGAGGTCGATGTCAGTGCTGGAGGAGTCATCTTTCATGACATTTTGGGACAGAAAGAAGATGTGTTACCTGTTCCACTGCTGTAGACTTGCATGAATGGTAATTATTTCTTTGTCTTGCACCAAGGAGCAAGTGAGCAGTGATTTAACCAGTCTTGCAATAGTTTACTGCTCAAAGAAAAATGAGAGAAGATGAGAAGAGTTTGATTTATACACTCTGTGTGCTGTTTGCAGAGAAAGGCAAGTGCAGACCCACACCCTAACAGTGTTTGCATGAGTACTGATGTGACTGGCCTGTCAGGAGAAAGGAAGGTTCTGACAAACTGCTTTTGGCTATACACTGCATATTGAAATACCATTCATTACACTACAGACTAAAATACTATGTTCAATATATCCTGTACAGTATGTTCCTTGAGAAGACTAGAACAATGGGTCTTGAATATCTTAAAACAACTTATATCCCTGAAGTTTAACAGAGGTTTCAAACTCACCCCTCATTACAGTACTTGTAATTCAGCTTTCAAAGTTAAGTAAATTTTTGGAGTTCCTGAAGTTCCAGAATCTGAAGTCAAGCTAATTTTGTGAGACACACTATTACCTAAATGCCAACCTCGTTTTTGGAAAAATAACTTTGCTTGTATTGGCAATTTGGTCCTTGGACACAACAGGTGGCTGGGATGCAAAGTGAACAATTTCTTCCTCCATGAATAATAGTGTGTTCTGCACAGTGCATTATGTGGAAACATCAGTTTGAATTATGACTTCTATGTTCTTTTTTGTCTAGTCATTTGTTCTCCTGGATTTCAAGCAGGTGCAATGTATAATTACAAACAAAAGAAAAAATTGCTTAAAATGTGCTAAGTAACTTTGAATTCTTCATGCTCATAAGAGAAGCTGGTGAAATATCAAATTAGTTGTACAGAGAAATGCAGTTGTCTATATGCACAAATTATCTAGGAGGGAAAAAATGGTGGGGTTTAATTACAGCAAAATTATAGCAAGATGAAATGTCACTGCAAACAGAATGTCTAAGGGCTACATTGGGAAACATCAATATTTAAAGATATTCTTCAGGACATTTCCAGCAGCTCTATATGAAACATCTTTGTCTACTTAACACATAAATATTATAAGATGTTTATATTTTGAACACATAGAAAAACACCTTAATTCACCACAGGGAAATCAGGTGTAAATTTCTTTCCATGCTCAACACACTGCCAAACTATTGGAATTTTAGGAGATATTTCAGGCACAGAAAAGCTCACAGTTATATTTAATAGCATTTCAGGTTCTAATGTAGCCTTGACTTCTAGCAAAATCACTTTAGAAATTTGCCAGCTGCAATTCTGTAGCAAAATTAGCAAACCTAATATCATGAAACTAAATAAAATTTAATAGGAAAAAAATCTTTCTGAAATTGAGGTCCAGCCATTTTGTTTCTTTATTCATTTATTTTCAAGAGCAATGATTGACTTTGCTGGGGCAGAGTTTGCAGCAACTTGGGACACCAAACATCGATCCCAAAGCTTCTTGTGTCCTAAGCTGCCCTTCATCCCTCTTGTTTGTTACCCAGGAGCAAAGGGATGGTTGTGCCATCTATTTGAGAATTTGGCTCTGTGTTTTTACTCCAAGGATTTCTTCCAATCAGTTTCTTTGTGACATTAGTAGAAATTACCGAGATAACCTTGGCCAAAGGTTTAGGTAACATGGTTTAGGTAATATCTGGACAGTTCATCCAGCCCTTTTTTTTTTTCTTCTTCTTCTTTTTCATGTGGTTTTCATGGCCTGGAAATTCAGAATTAGACCCAAGGTCTGTTGTTTTCACTTTAATGCACTATTAATGCTCTGTGGGTCTGCCTTCCACAGCTGGAAGTGTCCTGAGCTTGATCAGAGTAAGCCCTTAATATTGCACAGTTTCCATTTGATCAGTATCAACAAAGAAATTCCTGCAAGTAGTAGGTCAGGTTATCAATATTTAGTTCAATGGAATGCCTGGAGGATTTCCTCAGGGCAGAAATAACATTCAGCAGATTTAGCAGAATTTCCCTGGGATACAGGTGGATATTTGACATCTCCCCATAGGTAATGGATCTAATCTCAACAAGATGTTTACCAGCAGTTCTCCAGATAATTGCTTCAGCTTAGGATAGAAGTTCAGAAGAAATAAATTTTACCCCTCTTTCAGAAAAATATATTCAGAAAAACACTCCATTATATTTATCTATTCCATTTTGAGCCTGCTTTCTCTATTGTATTACCTGAAAGACAAGTTTCTAAATCACTTTTATTGCATCGAAGTGAATTATTATGGGATGTGCCACTGAAAGGTTCACTAATTAATATTATAAATAATTAACCACAGCTGTGTCATCACACATTAGGGTGGAGGATCATTCTTGGCAACTCAGGAGAAATGGCAAAGCCATGGAAAAGGGTGAACACACCAGCTTGGAAATACTGCAGAAAGTAAAACTAAGCTTGTATCTCTGTAGGAAAATTCAGTCCAGGTTAAAACTTTTTTTTGGTATCAGTTCAGCTATGTCAGTGTCACTCTAAGTAAGAAAAAAATCATTGTGATCATTGTTATGTGTGACAGTCATAAATTCCATCTTAGGACAGCAGAAATACAAAGAATTGCCAAATTATCTACTGAGATCATGGAGATTCTCTGGACAGTCTAGCCAGAGAGTCTTACCCCATTTGAAGTCCTGTTGGTTAGCAGAAAGGAAAATGGGGCTTGAAAAGAACACAAATATCAATATTTTGCTATTTTACAGATGTCATTGCACCTCTCTCTCAGGTATCTAGAATATTTTGAAAGTTTTACTCTGAGGAGGGAAAAAGGACAGACTTTCTTGTGGTCATGGATGTTATCAGACATCTTTCAGCAGCAGGAATTGTGCATAATTTCATGCTTACTTGAATCTTCAAAATTTGGGTTGATTGGGTTCAGTTCATGTTATGTATGGGAGGTGGTGAAATTCCTAAGGGGAGTTCTTGTAAAACCTCATTTTTCTTTAATGCCCAGAATTTAACTCACTGAAGACCCCTAAAAGATGCAATTTTGAACACCTGCATTTAGTTTCTATTTAGTTGCTGTAACAGAGCCAGTGTTGTTGACATTGTTTGTATTATGTTGTGGACACTAATTTGATTTAATACCACCAACCTCAATTAGAAGCAATTAATTCTCGCTATTATTTGCTTAATGGAACCATATGAGTGTAATGAGAATATACTGAGGAGCTCTGGAAACCTGGGTAGCAATTATCGGTAAAGTGCATGTTAGTGTGGCAGTAACCATCTGGATTTCCCCAGTTACTCCTGCATGGTTTGCCTAAGTGTTCTAGAAAGACTAATATCCTTGATTAGTTTGGAAGCACAGATAATTAATTATGCTCCAGCAGCCAAAAAATATTTAAAAGCTTTTAACAGCTCTCATAAAAAGAAGAATAAATTTCGAGGCCACCATGAAAACATTGAATCTGTGACTAGCATACTCCTAAAAGTGGAGTTTCTAGAATTATATATTGCCTGGGAATATTAACAACAACTGGACTGTTTCTTTTCCATGGAATGGAAAGTGTACTGCATGAAAAGTGCCACTGATCATGCTTGAATGTTATAAGGTAAAGCTGCTTTCCATAAAAATTGCCAAGACACCTCACAAATATTAAAAAGGGTTATCTAAAAGGTTATTTACTCTTTTTTTTTTTTTTTTTTTACTCACATCATGAATGTCTCCAGCATCTAATTTAGATAGGATATTTGATTTTGTTTTGTTTTGCTTAACCTGGGATTTGCTCAATCTTTCATCATGGCCATGCGGATTCTCCCTAAGCTAGACTAAAGCACCTTGAAGATAATAAATCTCAAAAAATTACCTTTTCTTCAGACTTCAGGTATTTTCCTAGTAATGAGATGCAGAAAGAACTTGCTCCCAGTTTTGAGAGCTGCATGCAGGACAAATATGTGGTGATGTCAGAAGCCTTGTATGACCTTCCTGGTTCTTTATTTCCTATAAGAAGCATGACAGGAAAAATCAAAGAGGAGTGTGAGATGTTGCTGTGTAGGGAAAAAGCAGGTAGGATTGATTGTCCAAATTAATCTCTATGAGAATGAGGAAGGACTCTCCTGGTTGATCAGTCCATGAAAATCTGAAATAACTTATTACCATATAACTAAGGTGCAGGGCTGGGAGGACCTCTGTTTGGAGATCAATATATAGAACTACACAATTAAGCCTTCTTTAATGATCAGCAGAAGGGAATTTTTAGAAACTGAACCAGTGAAGATGTTCTATAATTTCTGTCAGCCTCCCTCTATATGGCTGCTCTGACATCTTGCTCTTTTTTTTTATAGTTAGCATAGATAAGTCTCTTTTTAGATCCTTTGTCATGCAATGTATTGGAGAAGATGGGGACCTAGGGAACAGGGAAAAGATGTTCTCAGAATGCTAAAATTATGTAATGGTGCACCATGGATAAACTGGATGAGGAGAACAAAATGTCCTCACAATTTTAGAAATTTTGGCATGCCCATTGAATCTGTGCATGATGCTAGAAGTCATCTCTTAGGTCTGTATATGTTGTCAAAAAATCTTAACTGCTTCCAGAATAGAGGCATCTCCACTGGTGGTTCATGCTGCTGTACAAAATAGTCAAAGAACTGACAGGAAACTGCAATTAAATGGCTCTGGGCAAACCCAAAAGGATCCAGGATATATCAGAAGATAAGCAAAAGCAGGTCTTTCTTCATTGAATTCAGAGTGACCCTGTGGTTCCACTATGGAATTCCTCATTTTTGAGCAAAGGAAAACTTTATCTCTTTTATATGTGATGCCATATTTGATTCCATCTTCCTGACTGTAAGCATATGTCCTTGTCCTTAATGCTGAAAGAGGAGAGACTGGGTGAACCCTCTGCATGCTCTTAAATATTGTGCAGTGTGCTGGGTAGGCAGAACAACAGAGTGGTTTAAATAAATTACAGCTCCAGGCTTATAAATGGATGAGTAAATTCCCTCAGGGCTTCTCAGAAGTTGCTTTTGTGTATTTTGTCATCAGCACACTACAGTTGTACCATTTTTTGAGACAAAAATATGAATGCATGATGGAGTTGCACTGCAGTTAAAAGAACAAAAGAAGATGTATTTGTTGCTTCTGGGTTTTTAGTCCTAGGATTGTTCAGCTTTTAGACTACACTGATGTTCAGGCTGCTGTTGGGTGCTCCCTACATAATGAAGTCTTCTTCCATGAAGATCTGTGTTTATGATGTTCAATTCATTGTGAATTGGGATTCCTTCTGTTGATTGAATGGTATTATCTACATGGGCAAAACATCCAGAGTCCAGGAGCAGTGATACCACGAAGAAGCAGGGGAGTAGATGAAATTGCTGAGGTATTTTCCTGTGAAGCTAACTGTAGCCAAAGGAGAAGGAGTTAGTGTCATTAATTCTGTGGAATATGAATTATGTGCTACAAATAGTAATGCAATTTTTATAAAAAGCCCAAAAGAGGACATTTCCACTGCATAGTTAACCAATGTGCATAAAGCCTTAACTCAGGACAGATATCCACTCCAGTAATGGCTAGTCACAAATCATTCTTCAAAGAAAACAATGTAACATCAGAGATCTTTTTTCCTGCTTTCTGCTGCTGAGTGCTACTCTGGGAATGGCTGGCAAGCAGTCTTTCAAAGTCATTTTTATGTCAGCTTTGAATTGAATGAAGCAAAGCTGTGAAATTAATTAAAACTTGTTTTGCAGCTGATCAGTCTTTCATTTATCATGTCCCCCTTTGGGTTAAAAGGCATGGAGTGAAATAGCAAAGGAGGGAGACAGTTTAAAAAGTCTAATCAGAGTCGGCTCTGGATTGTGGCATATATTAGCCCTCATCTGCTGGCCCCATCACTGGGACCACTCACAACCCAGCAATGCTGTAGGAACACAATTTTGAAAATGGGGTGCTTGCAATTGTTTTATAGATGAAGAAAACTTGTCTCTGCAGCTTGAAGTAAATGAAAATTAGTGTGGGGCTAATGTTCTAAGAGTGAATGAGAATGCTCTTTTGCATTGTACTTTAGATTTGAAACTAAAGAGTGCAAGACCTTGTGTTATAGTCTTAGGCCTGAGATTACCTGATGTCATAAAACATGATGACACAAATATTGCTCATTTATGTCACTATAAAAATAAGTTTATAGTGGTACGATCAGTACTACCATTTATGCTATCTAAGTTCAGCATTACTAATTGTATCACTATAAAGCTATTTTATAGTCATATAAACAGTACAGATAATGCTGTCAGGCATCAGCATTAATGTTTCAAATAAACTTCCAAACACTTTATCCAGATATCTTTTATGGTGCTAATATGCAAGCACTGGGGGCAAGCTCAACATTGTAGTCTGTGATACTGTGGCCAGTCATAATCCAAGAATGAGACAAGGGAATGCCCTTGCACTTTTCTCTACCTGAAATATTTATTGCCACATTTGCTTTTCATAAATGTCTGACTATTACATCTCCATCTGGGGATTTGCAGCAAATACAGCTTTAAGTGCAGGTCACGCTCTGGGGACCTGCAAGCAGAAGTTCACTTTCTGGGTGAGGGTTTGGTATAGTTCTGTAACTCCTCTTTATGCTGGAAGAAATAGTGGAAGTTCAGATGGGAAAGTAATGTTTTTTTACTAGAGAGTACATTGTTATTTTTGGTGCCTCTTGAGCACAGCAGAAAGAAAAGAAAGAAAGATTCTTTCTGTGAAAATTAGTATTGGGTCTTGTTGCCAGATTCATGTCTCATATATTTCTTCCACTGAGTTTCTTGAGAGGGAGAATACCTCAGATATGTGAGAGAAAAATAAAAGGAAAAAAATCTTCTATCTCATACACTTTTACTGCTAATTTGCAACTTTAGGTCATAAAGCTGAAAGCATCCAAAAAAACTGTGGTAGGTTTTATGTATCCAGCAGCAGTGACAGAATGCAGGGGTGCACATGATTATTTTATGGTTTAAGGGCTATTAAGCTCAAAAATGGATGACACAGTTCCACATGCAATGTGATCTCATAAACATTTTTGTTTCTGTAGAATGTCAGGCTTAATGAAGTTACAGGAAAACGAGCAAGCAAGCAAGCAAACACAGAGTAATACAGGGAGGTCTGCTCAAGCTGTTGATCAACTTTCAGGCTGCAGAGAGACATTGGCCAAGTGCAGTGAGGATGGATTGACACCCATGTTATGATATTTCATTGCTCTTGGTTCTGGCCAGCAGCAGGAAGAGCAAGTTGAAGACAGGAAAAAAGTGCTCCAAGACCCCCAAAAACAGGTGGGGAAACTGAGCAGAGGTGATTGTCTCTTGTCACAGACTGTGTGGAGAAGTTAGAGGAGCAGCTTAGATGAGATGCTTCCTTTTTCACATGGCTAAAAAGAGGGAGAATAAATTTTCCCTTGCATCTGAATGGATTCAAAAATTGCACAAGCAGAACCTGGAAGGGTCTCGCAGCACTGGTGCTCATTCAGCCCATCACAGAGGTGCACACCAGACTGGGAAAGAGGAGTTGCCCAGCACTCCCAGGACACATGGATAGTAAGGGAAAAGCCATTCCAACTCCAGGTTTTTCAAATGAGCTTCAGTAGAGCTTCCATCCACTTCAGTAAGGTAATTGAACTCTCAAATTTCACTTTAGAAGACTCTTAGAAATTCAAGCATTTCTGCAGTTTTTCCTGTCTGCAGTTCTGTCCTGGTCTGCCACATCCTTTTTGAAATTCTGTCCTCTAAAAGGTTGTAAAGCACTTTTCAAATGGTTGTCTAAGAGATACTGCAAAGGAAAAAGAGATCTCTGCATTCAGTAGCACTTCTGTTTGATATTTTTCATAAAAAGTGAGATGATAAAATGACTTTTTTAAATTCTCTCCAGTATACTGATTTTGTGTTCTGCTTTATGCCAGAAATGCTGGGTGGTGTTCAAATTAGAGAATTTAAAATTTTATAAAACAGCACTGCATAAAAGCAGAATTCCTAGAGTCAAATCTCAAAATGGTGAGGGCAGAAAGCTTAAGATCTCCAGACCCAAAATTTTGAAGCAGTGAAATGCAATGTATTAACCTCCTACTCAAATTTTAACCAAAAAGGGGAAATATCTTACTTAGGTTGGCCTTGGAATACATGGTCAAAATGTTGTTCAGTTGAAACATTGCAGGAAAACTTGCTCAAGTTCCCAAAGTGCTTGCTGAAAATTCAAGGTGTTTGTTTCAACATTCTAAATAGGATGTTTCAGAGACAGACATGGTTTCCACAGTGCACCTTCCAGGGCTTTGACCCTCAGGGTAGGTCAAGAAAAAGTGAGGATCTGTAATGTCATTTGGAATTCTCTGTGAAGCCTGTTCTAAGGGGGATGCATTTTGTGATTATAAACATAAAAGAGGAGCCTCTCATTGGAAAACAAGGCTTTTAGTCTAGACCTATTTACCAGGTTTTTATATTGCATGATTTCTAAATTTGATGAATGTAAAAAGGGAAAAAGCAATAGCTTTTAATACTTCACATCAAGTCAATTTATTTTTTATAATTGACTTTCTTTAAAGTAAGACCTCACACAGAGAAGGAATTTATGTAATCTCTTGATTTAAAAACAAGCTGACAGACACAACATAAAACTTGCTTTAGGACTTAGATTTTTACTTTAGCCACCTTGATTATTCCTTCTAAGCAAGTAAAGTTAATTAAAATAAGCTGTCTGTGTAGAAGTTCATTACTTACAAGATCATGAAGTACTTTCAGATTAAAGAGCTCACTTTCCTCTTCTGAAATGAGTAGTGATGCTGTAATATGACTTAAAATTGTCGTGCCTTGATTCAGAGTTTTCATATGGTTTGAATGAAAGGAGCTCTCCACACTGAGACCTTCCCAAAAATGGTGAGAAGAGAATGCTAGTGAACTATACCATACAATTAAAAGTTTTTTATCTCATTTCAAAAAGAAAAAATATAAAAAGAAAAAATATGTGTATACATAATGAAAATAACTGTACATGGTTGGGTGGTTCTTATATTGAATTTTGGTGGAAACTACCTTTTATATGGCTTGTAAGGGGAATATGTATGTTAAAAGAGTAAATTCCTTGGTTTTCCAAGGGAATTAGTTGTGTTCTATTTTTTGTTTGACAGGAAGTGTCTCTAGTTGTTGTAATTGTAAACAAATCCTTGAAAATACAATCTGAAGGTATTCAATGCAGTTATACATGCTCAAGTATGCCAAGAGCTTGAAGCACTAAAAACAAGAACAGCTCTTTTTAGCTTCAACTCAGACACCACTGGTGGCTTCCAAATGTCACCATTAACTACTTCCCTTTTCATTGAAGCATGGAAAGCAGACAGTGGAAGTAAAGATCTGTGTGATCTACTCCAAATGTAAAATCTCCCTGGGATGCAGCAGGAGAGCAGTTCTTAATGCACAATTAATATCTGCCCTGTCAGGAGAAGGTAGGATTTAAATGCTCAGAAAGACGTGAAATCTATTGAAGGAAAGGCAGAAACAAAGAGCACCCAGAGATATTTTCTTGCATCTTGAATGTTCGAGCAGTCTATGCAGAAAAATCTTAGTTTGGTTGTTTTGTAGACATCCCATTTACTTATTTGAATAAGAAGGCAAAGACAAAGCAGTACAGTATTTTATAATTTATCCTCTTATCAATTGTCACTGATATCTCAGTTTATGACTTCCACAGATGAAGACATAAGAGGGCACTGAGCAAGAACATTGTTACAGAACCAATCAAATGGTTACTCAGAACTTGATATTTTCCTTCACTCTTTGTGTGTCAGAGATGTGAATAAGGGTCCCAGGATGAGGTTAATTAAAGAGTAGGCAGGACTAGCAGACAAGACACTCTGCTGAGGGCATACATCCATTTTTAGAGGAGTATTCTGAGGGTGGATCAGGAGCTGAAGTAACACAGGGTTGGACAGTTGTGTAAAATTTTAGCTGGCCCATCATGCTGCTTGGTCTGTATTTGTGAAACACATTGGGGTTTGTATTATTGTATTAAAATATTCAAGACTTTCTTCTTTGCCAAAAAGGGCACATTTCAATTTTCAGACAAAAGATGCTGGACTTAATTAAAGACCTTGTTTTTAATGTTGTATGCACTTTTGAGAGTCACATTCAGAAAAAAAAAAAAAAAAAAAAAAGTGGAGGGGGAGGGAAGAGATTAACAAGAAATCCCACAGACTGTAGCTACCTCTGCAAACAAAACCTTTGGTTGTCCCTCAGCTCTTTGATATATTTTCCTCAGAGCAGTGGACAACCCCCTCACACCAGCAAGGAAAAGGGAGCAGAAAATACTTTATCAGCTTGGCATTCCTTTCTCTGTGTCAGTTGAATTATTTTTCCAGGAAGTGGAAGGCAGGTGTCCCTGACCCACACTGTCCTTTCTTTTGCCTGGTCAGCTCTAGGCTGACTTTTGCCTTTCTGCTCTGGGGATCAGCTGTGGCACAGGCACCAGAGATGATCAGCACAGCACATTTAATCCCTCATGCTGACTCAACTGCCTTGCTTTCCTCCTGCTGCTCCATTAGTCTCCTGCTCCATGTAGCTATTGATTGGAGGGATACTTGACCCTCTTCCCAGCACTCTCTTAAAGTCTACATCCTCACTTTTCTCTTGTTCACTCACTGTCTGGGTTGTTTTACTCTGTCCTTTAAGCAGTGTTGCTGGGGGATATTCTGCCAGTGCAGCTGCTCCCCAGGGCCAAGTATTGGGCTGTGTCTAATTACTCCTCTAATGCACTGTGGTGAATCAGTCCTTTTTCCCAGGCACTTGGGGCAGTAAGGAATAATTCACGACAGCACCAGAGCTGCTTCACACGAAAGGGAAAGCCAGGAGCTGAGTTTACTCAACACAACTGAAGAAACAAGAGGGGCATATTCAGGAATGGGGTTTGGAGCCCTGTAGCCCTAAAGCCACATATTTCACAAGTGGGATTGAAAAGTCTGATTTCAAGGGATGAATTCATCACAGTTTTTCATTACAGCTTTCATATTGGGGTTGGTATTTGCCATTCACATTAGCCATGCACCTCCTACACTTACAGAGTGAAGGAATTAGGCAATTAAAAGTTGAAAGCAGTCAAAAAGCAAAAGTAACAGATTAAGTTAGGGAATTACTGAGACAAATGAGCCTGTAGTCTGCTCTTAAGAATAAGAGGTGTAGGGGTACTGGGCACCTTATATATGAGACAGGCATCCCTAAAGACCTCCAGTGACATCTAAAATAAGTTCTTCATTGCAACTTACTTGTGTTTTCTTTTGAAACATGATAAACCCATGGGTGAGATTTAAGGCTTATATATTCAGGTATGAAATACACAGATTCAATTCCTTTTTAATTATTCCCTCAGACATAGTGGTGAAAATTGCTGATAAGGAGGGAAGAAAAGTACATGTTCAAGTTGTGATGTGGGGATTCCTGTGGTTCTCCCCATTATAACGTGGACTGTACTGGGGTGGCTGGGTTAAAAAGCAAAAGACTGGTGAGGAGGACTGTGCATTGCTCAGGTGACCTTGCAGCTGAGAATAATTCTTGATAATCCTGCGTGAATAGCAGGCCAGTAATCCTCCAGCATGGACTGAGTTTAATGGTGCTGCATCTCTGATTTTGTACCTCTGCCCAGGTGTTCTTTGGGGATACACCAATTGTCAAGGTAGTGGAAATACATTTCCTCTTTGCATTCAAGCCATGATTCTGTGGTTGCTCCAGCTGCCTGATGGTGTGAACTCACACAGCCACAGACACTATTCAGGAGTGGGCACTTTTTGCAAAATGGACAAAATACCCATTGCACTGTGTTGTGCATACTTGGCTTTACACATATTAAACACTCAACTGCAACACACAGTGCATGAGCCAAAGAAATCAATAGGAATACTTTCCAGGGCTGGAAATATAGATTTCACTGTGAAATACAGGACATCTACTGGTCTGTTCAATACAACCAGTTTGTTTCTGTAACTCTATCTGATTTTTCCCTTCTTTATACTTAGAACAATGCAACAGCAATATGAGAACATAAACTTTAGAAAGGTGATGCTGCCCTTTACATCCTGGAATTGGAATCTTTCCTTTCCATGCCAACTCTCCAAGGTCAGAGCATTTGATCACTGCTAAGAAGAGTTTTCTAAAACTCCAGTGGCATCAGTCATTGTGCTTCTCAACTTTTCTCTTTCTGTGATTCCACTGATTTCCACAGATCGGAGTTACAGCTATATAAAACTGAATTAAAGCAGGAGATAATTGAGCTGCTTGCAAGGATACTTCCTTCATTACAGAAAACAATATTTGCTTGATCTTTAGGTAAACTTTCTGCATTTTCTTTTAATTCTTCTATCCAAGACATGTTGCTTTTTGACCATTTAGAGCATTTAAAGCTTTTACTGTTATTTTTCTTCTGCAAACTTACAGGAGAGTTTTTATTGCTCTTTATTGCTCTTTATTTCATCTGCCTGAAAGGAGATTGTAGTGAAGGGATGGTCAGTCTTTCTTCCCAGTTTATCCTGGACAAACAGTGGGAAATGGAAAGTACTGGCATTTCCTTGGTAACCTGCATATTTTGGTCTGACTTCTTTGCAAACGCTCCTAATTCAGTACTTATGCCAATGACATCTGAGATAAAAAGTTCTTTGCTGGCAAGGTCTTTAAAATTTCAGTATATTGTTTAAGTACCAATACAGGAATATTTAGAGCAGCTTTCTGAGGCTGAATGCTCAGCAGGCTTAAGAATGGAACTGCATCCTTAAATATTTTTGAGATCAAGGCCCTTTCCTTCTTCTTGAATAAATCTATTCAATTAGTTTATGAGATTTTGACTTCTTTCTTCTGCAGTTTTCTTTTAATAACAGTTTACTATAGGACTATTCAAACAGTAACTAACATCCTGTCTGCTCCCATCAAATAAATCTGTAGTGATTTATGCCATGAATACTAAGGAATAAACTGTAAGATTGTGCATGCGATTATTTTTTTAAGAGTATTAGCATAACTGTGTTTTTCTCTTGGATTTTGCTACTTCTGGCTTTACTGTCATGCTAACAAAGCTGAGTTGCATATGAGAAAATAGCTTTATCTTCCACACATACCAATTTCTTACAAGTGTTCCTGCAAAAGAATGGCTTTTGGAACATCTCCCAAATCAACAGATTTCAACTCTGTCAGCTTTCAATGGAAAGTAATTTTAGATTTAAATTCTTTTCACTGCAAACATCTTTTCTGTGTGCCCTAAGACAATCTCAAACACTATTGGAACAGAACCCCTGAAGATCATTACAAAGGATAAAACCCAGAAAAAAATTAATTATGGACATGATTTTG
Source organism: Erithacus rubecula (assembly GCF_903797595.1). Lineage (NCBI taxonomy): Eukaryota > Metazoa > Chordata > Aves > Passeriformes > Muscicapidae > Erithacus > Erithacus rubecula. The sequence continues at coordinate 53,974,242 of NC_136687.1, forward strand.
TCCTTGAGGCCACGTAGCTCAGGAGTCAGGCTGCTAGGATCTGCTGAGTTACAGGACTTTGCAAAATGCTGAGAACCCAATGTCATGACCTTGTGGTAGCTTTTGGAGTCATGCATTGGATCTCCATCCAGGATTGAAGACCCATTCCTGCCTCAGTCCAGAGCATGAGATGCAGATGAATGGTTTTTCTGAAAAACAGAACCTGTCTCAAGAGTTCCAGCACAGGAGAATCGAAATTTTTCACTCCAGTTTTTTAGCAATATAATCTGCCCTTCTCCCAGAATGTTGTGCTGAATGGGACCTTTCAGCTTCCCCCAGACTATGTCAAATTAGTGGATCCCAGTAATCTCACTCAGTACTGAGCCTGTGAAACAGGGGGCTGCAGTCTATTAGAGAATATCTTTTTCATTATTTAAGTATGCTCTCTCTCCCTTTGGCTTGCTGTTTTTTTCATTCTTTTGTCCTTTTCTTCCACTAAGGGAAAAATCTCCCATATTTGATATTCTCAGAAGTTAGGAGAAAATGCAGAATGCTACTTCCTGTACATACACATGACACTTTTTGAGTATTGCAGGTGAATTTGACATGACCACAGATCTCATGGGAAGTAAACAACACTAAACAGGTCAAAGTTAGTGTTTTGTTGAAGTCAGAGGGGAAGATCAATCTTCCATACCTTGAAAGCCTCAGCTTTCTTTAAGTAGAGAGGTTAGTATTTACTCAGAAAAAATGAAAACAGAGCCTGTGTGAAAGCCTTGTTGAAGAGAGTCAGGAAAGAGCTGAGCTCTTTCATCTGACACCAATTTCAGCAAAATGTAGATTTCACCCCTCAGAGATGGAAGGTCATGTAGTCCAGGCCACATCCTGTGGCAGAATCAGCTCAGTTTTCATGACTTAATGGGAAAGTTCATATCAATGGGAAAGTTCATATCAAAACCATGCAGAGTGATTATCAACTTTACAAAATAATTTTCATCTGCCTAAGAATATATAACTCAATGACTGTCCATAGCTAAAATTAATTTAAGTCAAAGCTGCATAGAGGTGGACACATAAACCAGATTGGGGAGTGATGACATGTAAATTCCTAAACCACCACAGCAGAATGGCAGGAGCAAATACTACTGTAATTCAGTTTTGTATATTATGGAGACAAAGAAGAAAAAATAGCAATCATTTTGTTCAATAACTCTGCAGGTCATATATATACAAAGGCAATAATGTGAGAAGTTTACTCCTGGGCTTTGTCCCACCATTTACTTCTGCTGACTCAAATTTCCCTCTTCATCTCCAATGCCATTTGCCTTTCCTAAATTTGTGTGGAATATCTGAGGTGGTGGCTATACTTGAGGAAGAGTGAGTAAGTTGGTGATTCCATACCCACACAGCAGCTGTGTCCTTTACTGATCATCTGCTGTAACAGGTAGTTTTTGAAGGATATAAAAAGCAAAATTCAGATGTTATTTCCTTTTGAAACTGAGGATCCAAGTTAACTTGGTGTCTGGAAAAGTACAGGTGACAAAGTACTGGGAATGCAAATGGAAATCAAGATATTTTAGTTGGAGAAAAATCAGAAAAGACATATGAGAAATTTATAAAATAATATCTTAGGGAAAGGCATCAGACTCTTAAACATGCCCTTTTTAAACAACCAGAAAAAATAAATTGCAAACACACCTATTTAAAGCTACTTGAATGATTTGAACTTTAGAAAGACAACTAGAGGAACAAGAAATTATTGAACCAATAACATCAGGATTTGATGTTTTGTGAAAGTTTAATATATTCACAATGATTGCAGATAGGATACAAAAATAACAAGTAGAATTAAATATTCTTTAAAGAGTTTAAATCACCTATGAGTAACCTGGAGACAGAAGGAAACATCACTTTATAGGCAAACTACTTCATGAATTTTTAGAGAATTCTTCCCTCCTGTCTTTGTAGCAACCATCACTTTGCCATTTTAAGAGGCAATGTAGTTCATTAAATATCTCTCAGCACTGACCAAAAATTGTATTTTCTCTGTTCCTCACTTCTCCTCAAGCATTCATAAAGGGCCATATAGGCCAACTGCTGGAGAACTTCATGAAAAATTTGCACCAGAGAGTTCCACATACAAAAAGAACTGCCAGAAAAATGCTCTATATGACTCTGAAAATAAATAGTTTCTGAAAAGGTACAGGAAAAGCCAGTGGTTTGTGGAACTGGATGAATCCTTGGGCTGTACATTAGCCAAAATATAAAAATTAACATGTAATCCAGTTGGGATTGATATATAGTCTTCTATTTTTAGAGACTCTTTTTACAAATTTTAATATTACATCATATTAATTTAATTTAATTTATAGTGGCATTAACATTACAGCTTGGATGGCTTCAGCACTACTTGTGCTCAGTATTGTGCAAAATTACTGTGAAGAGTAACAACTTTTCCAACCAACCCACAAGATGAGACCCACTGGGCTCATTTCACATTTTACCAAAGTTTCCCTTTCTCTGTCCACATTTATGCCCTCATTTATCTATTGTGCCTGTCTTTTGTTATGTTATTCTCTTTTTTGAAGCTGCATGTTCTTTGGGGTGAAAAAGTCTCAGACTGCTTTCCCTATAGTTCCTAGCAAAAAGGGCCAGATCTGCAAGAGAGTTAGATATCAGGGGGGTTTGTGGTGTAAACAGGACTGGGAGATAATTTAAAGATTGTCTGCTGCTCAGTTACCCCAGTGTCACTCCTCATAGGACCTTTTTATACTGGGGGATGGAGAGAATTGCAGTTCCAGAGGCTCTGTGTTGGAGGGGGCCATAACTTGTATCTGACACCCACAGCTGTGCATCCCTCTAGATTACCTGGATTAGACTAATCACCCCTCTCTGCTGAGAAGGATCAATTCCTCTGTTTTCCCTCTTGTCTGAGTTTAGCAGCAGAGCATTGAAACTACCTCCTGCTGGATTTAGCTCCCTGCTTCAACTGAAGGTGTAAAAGTCCTCTTTAAAGTCTATTTACCACAGTGACAGAAATGACAGAAATTGGCAGGGAGTTTGTAACAATGATTACCTCTTGCCTAATTGGAATCACCATCATTACAAGTAATAACTTGGCAAGTTGTTCAGCTTGCTTGTCCAGGATAAATAGTGGTCAATACCTTCCATAACTTCAGGGGCTTTGCTGCTAAATTTGAGTTCTCCAGTGAGTCTGGAGCACTGTGGAGATCAAGGAACAAAGAAACCTTAATGGATGGCTCTCCCTGTGAAAAAGGAGTTTGTTTCCATTGTTTCAAAGTGAAAGGACAAGTCTGCACAGTCTGTCAGCAGGTTTTAAATAGGAGTTACATCTCTAGGCTGGCAGGTGTCCAGGCTGGATTTGCATCATGTGGGAGCCAGCCAGGCTGAGGAGGGAGAGGGTTTGGGTGGTGGAGAGCAGAGAGGCCCAAAGAAAGCAAGTTTAGATTAGATGTTAGGAAGAAATTATTTACTGTGGCAGTGGTGAGACCCTGGAACAGACTGCCCAGAGAAGTTGTAATGCCTTTTTCCTGGAAGCATTCAAGGCCAGGTTGGATGCACTTTCAGCAGCTCCAGTGGGGAGCTGTCCCTGCTCGTGGTGGTGGGGGTTGAAACCAGCTGGTCTTTTAGCTCCCTTCCAACCCAAACCATTCTGGGATTCAGGATGTGCAGCCTGACTTTATCATGCTTCATTTAAGCCAGGTATCCCTACCAGGGCCTTTCCTCTGGACAGCACTACCCTTGCTTGGGTCCTAATTCTGCACTAAGCTAAACTTAAATATCTGGTCTGATCTCCTTGATTTTGAAAAGTCATAGAGATCTCTGTTAATTCAGGTTAAAAGGCTCTACACATGTGCAGAGCATATCATCAAAGCAAATCCCAGCTAGTGTCTGTCTGCTTTGCCTCTACTGGAGGAAAGTTGCAGCTCAGCAAATAGACTGATTTGAGGATTTGGGAAGCAGCCAAGGTTGAGCACAACTGGAGATTCAGGAAGCCTGCCAGCCTTTTGTGCCCACCTCTGTACAAGCTGACAGGAAACCTCAGAGAATTGTTTTCCTGTGTCTCAGTATCTCCATTTGAAAATAATATCAGCCTTCCTTATAGTATTTGAAATGCATGAGGAGCTGAATATCATTGCACTTACTGGCTTTTACACCAGAACTTCACATGGAAGAAACAGGCACAAAAACCCATCAATAATCTTGCAATTTTGCCATCACACACTTGACCTGTGTTTTAAAATTCCAGCTTTCCTGAGTTCACATAGTGAAGAGCATTTCAAATGTTTCAGAGGAAACCCTCTAAAATCAAAGCACCCAGGAATAGAGAGAAACAAAGACAGAGAGAAACAAAGACAGAGAGTATTACTGTTTTTTCAGCGACCACATTTGCATCCAAATATTTTATGCATGCAAAAATATGCATCTATGCCTATTTTTTTTCAGAATTGTTTAAAATGCAGAGAGCTAGAAAAGCAGTTGCTTATTACATCTCTCATATACACTTTCAAGGGTGAGTTACAGTGACTCATTTTCTCCCAGATGGTAAATAATATCCTTTTCTCTTTTGTTGTTTTCATTTATTGTGTAACTTGTGACCAGAGATTTACAAATACCTGACTATTTATTATGCTGAAAGAACTTCTTCCTTATTAAATGTCTGTCTTTAATATTAATTTCCTCCATCAGTGAAGTATCAATATTAGACTCTGTGATTAAATTTATGGCTTACAGCATTTGTTTTTAACTCTGGGAAAATACTATTTGATATTTCTTGGTTACTCTATTTTTCATTTTTTGATTAATCTATTTTTCTAGCCTATTTTTTTGTCTCTTCTGGTTCCTGTTTCTCATGATGTTATATTTAAAGATTACTGAAAATAGTTATCTGTTGCAATTGGCAAATATGACCAGATATATTTCCTAATTGTTGTATAACTAGGATAAAATTTACAGGCAAAAGTAAGCCCCTTAGGAAGTGCTGTGCTTTGATCTTTCTAAATTATAAAATCTGTATTACCATCAAGTGAAAAAGGCTGGGTAGTAGTGTGAGTTGGTGTTTAATGGGTAGATAAACTTCTGCCATTCCTAATATATTGTTTTTATCTGAGATCTCCTTATATTAAATGTGATACAGACTTTTCATCCAGAAATAGCTTGTGTTGGATTAGTATGCCAAAGAATGGTTGTTCTATCCCACCAACCCACCTAATTACCTGTGCTGGAGATACTGATGAGAGTTTGGTCACTTAGTTTCAGTGTCATGCCCAGTGCTGTCTCTAGAGTTAATTCTAAGGGGAATGCTCTTCATTTTTGTTATCCTTAATGAGAACTAGGAGAGAAGACTCTGCATTTACTTAATGAGAATGTTACGGTTTCAGCAGAGCTGGAGAAGTGAATTTGAAAGGCTGATCTTTATAATGAACCAGAACATTGTCAAATCACATCAGCCATGATATGGAATTGGGTTTAACAGCTCTGTGTCTTACATGAGGTTGAATAACTGTGTGCACGTGCATTTTGTGAGCTTAAACATATAAACTTTTTTTCCCTTATGGAGAAATGTATTTGTGATATACCTTTGCACACGATATTGATCAAGCAAAGTATATAATGGGTTGGCAAATGCTGGTCAGGGAGAACTAGAAAAAGAAATAAATTAATATTGCCACATGCTTTCTGATTTCACTAGGAAGTAACTCCTAGAGACAAAAGAGGGTAGGAACTGACATGGCTCAGTAGTGTACTAAAGTAATTTTGTGAGACCTTCCTGATGAAGGTTATATTACTTGTAGGCACTATGGAAATCCACAGGGGTGACATTGTAAGTGAGGCAGGATCCCTCTGAAACAAAGAACAGTGCTTGGTTTGTGTCTCAGGCTCAGCTGAGAGCAGACAGGATGCACAGTATACAGATGGATCCAGAAGTCCAAGACAATAAACTGCTTCCTCAATCTTACCTCTCAGTTTTTCACCAATTCTAGATCTGCTGTTGAGGGGTGAGATTATCTGCAATTTTTCTTATATAGCAAAGCCATGGGAAGATAATTAAAAATGTGTTCTTTATTACTATACATATGTATGATGGGAGCAGGAGCCTGAAATGCCTGCAAATTGTAGAATACTCCAATAATTATCTTATGACTAAACACTCCCTCTCTTTGGGCTCTCCAGAAAGTTTTCTCCTATGTGTGGTCTAATCCACATGGAATAATGAATTAGCATATCCAACTAGCATTTTCTTAGTTGTTTACACATTGGAGGATCTTCTCAGGAATTAACTGGGATTGTTTCAGCTCAAGTGAGCTATGAAATCTACTTAACTCTACTCAGAACATAACCACAGAGGTATTAACTAGGCCTGATTCTCCTCTCCTGAAATTGGTGGCTGCTCTTAAAGACAACAGTAGTATGTCCCTTATTTGCTACTGCCCAAAAATTCTGTGGTAGATAACAACATCATTTCTCAGTTGAAGAAAATTTTCAGGCCTGCACCCAACAGATGCAGAAAGTCTACAATACCCATGGTGCTTGAGTCCCTATTTTTGGTTTTACAATTCACACAGAGCCCAAGGAAATTACTGAATTCATCCCCACTGATTCAGCTAACACTGAAACTGCTGGAACACTGGTATAGACAATGCTCAGGCAGTGTGGAGTGGGTTTAGCTGCTCCATACAGCCCTCTTGAGCATTCCAGCTTCCTTTCTGGTTCATTTAACCAAGTGAAAGCAGCTGAACTGATCAGCCCAGGCCTCCTAGGGAAGCTGGAACTTGCAGAAGAAAGTTGTATAGTTCTCTAGCACAGAAGCAGCCATTGGCTGCTAAAAGAGCAGAGGGATATTGCCAGCAGTTCAGAGTGCCTGTTAGTCTGTGAGCACTCTGTTTGTGTGTAGTTGGCATTCAGGTGAGACCTCAGGTGACTTTAATATGCTCAGCAATGCCCTGACTTATGCACATTCAGGTCAAGTCAGATGCAATGGCAGGCAACTTCTGATGTTGAAGGTAAACTTCTGGGATTGTTGAAAGAAAACTGTGCAATGGAGTTAAATGAGTGAGGTGATGATGGTTTGTCCAAACTATAAAAATAGGAGCAGCTACTACTTACAAAGCCATCAAAGTCTACCCATATATTTTACATTCGGCACAGATTATCACTCCAAACTCTGCTGAAAATGCAGCTATTGTTGGGGGCCTTTTTCTAAGTAACCTGTTACAATAGATAGAGAAGCTCCTACTTATTCTCATTATCCTTCTTGATGACACAGGTGGTCCAGGGCCAAATATTTGGGTTGCTATTTTCATTCTACTTCTTATTGTCCACATCTTATCTTAATTTCAGATTGGAATTTGAAATCTCAGTGTCTAACAGTAACATATTGCCCTATTTGAACATGTGGTCTTACTAAGGCAGTGCCTTACCTGGGTCTTGAATTTGATCCAGGCCAACCAGTAGAATAGAATAGAATAGAATAGAATAGAATAGAATAGAATAGAATAGAATAGAATAGAATAGAATAGAATAGAATAGAATAGAATAGAATAGAATAGAATAGAATAGAATAGAATAGAATAGAATAGAATAGAATAGAATAGAATAGAATAGAATAGATAGAATAGTTGGAAGGGAGCTAAAATAATGTTCAGTCCAAGTGCCTGACAATTAATTTCATACACTTCAGAGCTTATTTAAAGAAACCCTGCCTATATTCTCAGAGAACTCACATCATTGCTGTACTGAGGGAATAGTTTATGCCTTAAATCAGATTTTCCTTTCCCTTTCTAAACTCTGAGTAGTATCAAAAGCTCTAACTCAGGTTCCTTTGAGAGGTCTATCTTCTCTTTCAATCTGGAACCCAGTGTGACCCTGTACCAGAAATTTGCCTGTCTCATCTTACAGTGAGACGCTTCTGCTTCACAATTCAATTTTAGACAAATTTCTGTGAATTCCAGAGACATGAGTGGAATTGGAATGGGAAGTCAAAGCTGGATTGGTGGGACCCACAAATAGACTTGAGGCCAGAGCAGAAGCAGTCACAATTTGAGAACTAATTCCAGGAACAAGCTTGTAGTCTCACTCCAAGTCTTCTCAGGAACACAATCCATGACCCATTACCCACATCTTTCTGCACTGCCTGTTCCTCTCTGGACATTGCCCAAGGGCTGAATTCATGAAATGGTGACCAAAACCCATGTGCTCCCTATCAGATCTTCTCTTCCTTTAAAAGGACTGAAGTAATGGCCACCTGATTTTGGCCCCATAATAAAAACTCTTATGGGAGTATAGGAGAGATGTCACCTCTGGCAGAGATGTCACCATCTCAGCCTCAGGGTCCTCTGTCCCTCTCAGCTTTTTTTTTGCTTCCTTGTGCAAAGCTTCAAGGGCCCTGGGTTTTATTAGGCTCAGCTCTGAACCTTGATCCCCACTGTTCTTCTGGCATTGAGAATCCACCCTCACTTTCCTTTGCAAAGGTCAGAATTCCCTGTGTCTGGTCTCAGTGTGCCAAGAGACAGCGTGGGCAAGTGCCCCTGCTTGTCTGCGTCTGAACATGACTCATGCTGCCTTTCAGAGGAGCAGCTCTCTGTGAGTTTGTTCCTGCTTTAGGCAGTGAGCTGCAAATGCAGCTGCTTCAGCTGGAGGTGACAAGTAATAACAAGACCTTTGGGGAGATAGGTTCTGAGCAGGGATGGCCAAAATAAATGAGACATAGGAGGGGATTTTTGCCCTGCACTTCAAAACCTACTGCTGCCTATATGTCATGGATCTTACCTCTGTGTATACATTGGTACAGAGCTGGGCTCTGGTATAAAGCAGCAGGGTGCATAAAACCTCATCTCCCCAAGGCTTTTAAATCCTGCCAGGCTGCCTGTGTGATTTGGGGCCATATGCATATCAGCAGCCCGGGTATCCAGCCCTGGCACTGAGCTCCTAGCTGAGTCCTTGCAGAGGCATTTGACATATTTGCTGCTGTGAAAGGCTCAGCCTGCTTCCTGCAGAAATACACCCCTGCTGCAGTTAAATACAGTGGCAGTGATAATGGTGAGATGTGATTGAAGGTGCTGCAAGGAAAGCCAGGTGGTTTTTGTCCAGCTGAAAAATACGTGCATGATGGAGACACCTTCATCACTCAGAACGAGTGCTAATTTCAGTGTGTAGGAAGCAGATTTGGCTCCACCTGCTGGTTTCAGGCTGGTTGCAAGCCAAGTTGATGTTTTTTCCGGGGAAAATTCTGAAACACGCAATTTAAATTTAAATTTAAATAAAAACGAGAACAGATAAAAATTTTGTTCTTTGGGGTGAGACAGCAGGCTTTCTGGACACAAAATTTAATTAAAAATAAATAAATTAAATGAAAGGAAAGAAAGATAATTGGTTTTTTTCCCCACAATGTTGAGTGAAATTCTTCCAGAGGTATTACTAACTTCAGAGACTTTTGGAAGGGATGCAAGGGGAATTTTCTCTCAACAAGTGTCTGTTTTGAATGGTCTGCTTATCTGTAATCAAAGTCCCTGTTAAAGATTCAGTGACATTCTAGTTTTTGGGTGGATAAGCTAAACATACCCATTCTCAATTATGCTGTAAAGTCAACTGCTCTCTAAAAGCTTATTACAATTTCTAGGGCTTGTGAAAATGATGATTATGGTGATTGCTACCCAAGTGCCTTCCAATTTACTAATAAAAAAAGTGTGATGAGTTTCTTGTGCTCTAGCCATCTGCTCAACATTGAGATGTTCAACACTGACAGATGAGAGTTCTACTTCTGTTTGGTTTGGGGTTTTTTTTATAATAACTTTCAAGATCTGTGTAAATTTTAATGATGTATTTTCCATCTTTTTTTTTTCCTTGCTTCTATAGGATAAAGGAAAATATGCAAAGAATACACATCTTGCACATAAAGAAGACTGCAGATTCAGATTCTTGGTCTGTCACAGATTTCTTGTTGTGTTTTATTGAGGAATTGAGCATAAAAATTGTCATATTTGCTGTTGGTAGGGACCCATATTTGCTTTAGAAGAAAGTTTCTGGGAAGCATTTCCTATTACTTCTGCACTTGTTTTTAGGAGAGATTTTGGTATTAATGAATGTTGCAAGAGGCAGGATAGGATTGACAGCAGCAACAGCACACTCCTATTCTCTGCATAGTGATGAAGTTACTTCAGGCAGTAATTTCAGAAAAGGAGCAACAGCTTTGCAGGAATGGACACTTCTTTATTCTTTAAGCCTGGATATGACCTTGCTGCTACTGCCTGGAGGAAAGGCTCTGTCTCTCTGAAGAGTCCCTTCCTTTTATTTCTGCTTTTAGACCTTCTTTTAAACAAGAGCTGCCAAGTCATTTCTGTGTATGTCCTCCACATGACACCTGACTCAACAATCAGTACCATTTATATTTTATTTGCACAAAATTAATTGAGTGCGATCCTTGTGAATGCATGGGATAGAGAAGTATCTAGCTCATTTTATTTTAAAGACCTGTGGTAGAAACTGTTTGTGGGAGTTGGATCATTTTAGTCTTAAGTTTGATATACTGTCTTGGAAAGAAAGATACAGATTAACCAGGTAGCTATAAGGCCTCTGACTCTCTTATCCCAGTGCTTTGGCTGTGCTTTTGAGACTTACATTTCTGTTGTCCCTATTACTGTATGTCCCTTCCCTTTTGACTCTGCCTGCATCTGACTGGAGAGAATTTGGAGAAAGACAAATAAATACCCATATGATGGTACTGGTCATTTTGAAGGACACTTTTTGTTAGGTCCTTCACTTGCCATAACTAAAAGTTAGTCTCCTACAAATAATCTGTGGACAGACCTCACTCAAGCCCTGCAAACCCTGGGTGTCAGAGATCCATGACCTCCCAAAATCTATTCTGTGCAGCAGGTGTGGTGCCATCTGCAAAGGGTTCCCTCTCTCTAACTTGCCCTGCCTCCAAATCCCAGCTGGCCCAGACCTGCATGGCTTGGTGTCCTTCCTTCTCAAAATGACTTCAAGATGATTTCTCTCCCTGGCAGCACTTAAGACTGCAGCCCCAAATAATTCCAGGGGCATCTAAGTCGCTGCCATAAATACCAGTTATAGGCTGGAAGAAAAAAATTACATTATGCTATCCATGAAATAGAGTAATCTTTAGGGCAGACTCTCCAGCAAGAAAAGATTCCAGTGCTGCCTTAGCACACCACAGTGCAGAAGTGTCCCAGTGATGTTCTGCAGCCCCCAGCCACCTCTGCTGCAGCCTCAAGCCAGCACCAGGCAAAGACATGACCAGCACCAGCACAAGACTAGTGGTAATTTAAGGGAGAAACAGGGAATGAATAATTTGTTCATATGTTTTGACTGAAGTGACAGTTCTTAGAGACAAAATAATAGATGATTATATTGGAAGATGCTAACTGGTGACCAGTGACAGATATGGGGGAAAGGAGAGAACAAAGGTGTGAAATGTCACATGTCCCCAAAATTCTCTCTTGCATTCTTGTCAATATCTGGGGTGCATCCTAAAGAAAATTATGTCTTTGCATGTAATGGCTTCTATGTGCTTTGCTTCCCTGATTGCTTCTTGAATCCACATACATTTTTTAGCTTCTGCAACATTCTTTGGCAAGCTGCATTTCACAGCTTGACTCATGCCATAGAGCCACAGAACCACAGAAAGGTTTGGGTTGGAAGGGACTTTAAAATCATCAGGTTCCAAATACCCTGGGGATTGGGTGGGCAGGGACATCTTCCACTAGACCAGGTTGCTCAAAGCCCTCTCCAACCTGCCCTTGAGTACTTCCAGGCTTGGATCATCCACAATTTCTGTGGGCAGCCTGTTCCACTGTCTCACCATGTTCATAGTAAAAAATTTCTTCCCAATCCAAATCTACCCTTTTATTCATTTTAAATCTGTTACTTTTCATCACTATATTTCCCAATAGATTCTCCCTCTCCATCTTTCCTGTAACACCCCCATTAAGGCTGGAAGGTTGCTACAAGATCCCCCTCACAGCCCTCTTTTTTCTAGGCTGAAGATCTTTTTTTTTTTCCTTTGTTCAAATGATGTCAGCATAATTGTCTTTACTCATATAAAAGCACCGTGTAATATTTATATGCAGTGTGTTATTAATAATAATAGTTTCAGAGCACAGGTTTGGGTATTCTCTTGGCCTCTTACTTCATTTCCTGTATATAAACGATTAAGAAAAGAGTAAGTGATGGTGACAGGTAGAAGACAGGTTTTGGAAGGCTTACTTACCATGACTTGGAGCTACAGAACTGTGTGAATTGTGCAAATTTCCCAGGGCTATGTCAGTGAAATAACTTGTATTGACTTTCCCTGTAACACAAAGCAGCACTTTTTAAGCAGCACCCACAAATTCTCTGTAGCACTCTCTGTGTTTTGTTTTAATCACATGATATATGCCAGACATTGAGTCATCATTTGCTAAAGCACATAAAATGGCATTCAATCTTTATGCTTCCCTAGCTGTACAGCTTTGCAGATTATTGTTTTACTGGTTCTTAGGTGATTATCTTACCCATACAATATTACACTGCATAAAACTGTTTCTCTTCATAGGAAATTGAGTTTGCGTTGTGATTCATACTTGCAATTATTGTCTAAATCCTTTCAATGACTCAAAATGATACAGTTAGTAAAAAAAAGTCAAACCAATCTCCATGGCTAACATATCTGCCCATTGCCTTGAATTTTTGATAACCAATACTAGCATGGTAGTCTTGTGAGTATAATCTCTCTGGAACTTGTTCATACTTCTCTCTTCTCCATATTCATATAAATAGTGATCATAAATTTGGGTGGGAAGGACTTCCATGAAGTACCAACTAACACAGGGGCAGCTGTGGCATTCAACACAGCTGGAATTTAGTGCACTAACATTTCAGCTCAAGGACTTTTGTAACATTCATTTAGTGTCTCAACCTAGTTTCTCAGTAGGCAGATTTCTGAAGACTGGATACTCCTTTGAGCCACAGTCTGGTATTTCTGTAACATGAAGGCCTTGTTCTACAGCTTAGCTGATCAATCTGGCACTCTTTCAGCTTTTGTGTTAACAAAAGCATTTCAGAGAGCTTGAATACTCTATCAGAGAACCTGACCCAACTGGAGCCTTAAAAGAGGGTTTTCCTTCCATGAAGAGAATAATGGTGTCACCTCTGCTGGCCTTGTTGACCTCACAAGACAAGAAAACTTGTGATCAGGAAGTGATCAGGAAGTATGGGAAACCATCTCATTTCATCATTGAGAGAAAATTAAAAGCCTGGGCACTGATTTGTTTTGGTCTGCTGTTATTCTCCTTTTGCATGGATCAGCATAGCTAAAGTGTGGCTCTAACAAGCTTCAAACAGTGTATGGGAGCTTGGTTTAGTGTGTAAAAGCATTTGGAGCCCTGTACTTCCAGTGAATTAAGTGTAAATGGAGAATGGCATTTTCCTTTGGCAGGAGAGATGACATAGGAGGACTGTGCTAGATCCTGAGAACCTGATCAAACTGCTTCTGCATACAATACCATGACTTATTGGAACATCTTCACAAAAGGGAGCCCAGTCCTGAACTGAAGGTTTCAGTGGTTTAAATCATCATCTTTCCTCTTCATAATCTGTTCCAGTGCAGTGAAATTGTTCTTGGTGAGAAAAAAAGTGTCATAAATCTTACTGGGAAATAATGACCTTAGGCTGTAGTAGTGGTTATCTTGTTCAGTGGGAGGATTTAGAAGCAATTTTTCTAGATGGTGTGAATATATTAAAAAAATATTATGTCTTACTGGATATAAAATTTCTAATGACTGCAACTTGGGTGAAAATCTATCTGTTTCAAATGAAACTGTGGAATTAAAATTGCACATCCACTTGATTCTTATTTATTTCCATACATGCACTTTGCTTCCACTCCCACAGTGTGAAGATGTAAAACTTTTGTTGGTAACAGATAAATCTAAGTCTTTCTCCAATGCTGTGGCTGTTTCTATGTAGAAATAGGCTCTGACCACTGATAAATATTCACATATAAGCTTGGAAGAACTCATCACAGATCTAGCAATAATGGGGCTATTCAAATATTTGATAGTTTTATGGTACAGATGACATTGAATATACAAAGTCAATATTTTGAATGAGGCACAACAATCAATACTTGAGCTCCAAGGAAGGATTATAAAATAAGTCAATATCACAGGTCTGCCCAAGAGGTTTTAATTTTGTTGCATGGAATGCTACTCTTTAAGAAAAAAAGAAACACAAAAGCAAGGTTTAAAGTGCATAGCAACTAACTGAGAAAATAGCAAGCATAATCAATTTTTTAAATAAAGTTCATTGACCTCAATACATATTTAGCATGATTCAATTACAGGTTTTATGCTTTGATAGCAGTTCTTTGTAATGTGAAACAATGGCTCTACTGGGTCATGCAGTAGTGGGATCCCACACTCACCACTCCTTTCTTCCACTCACTCTGCCATGTTTAGCATATGCATGACTTGGTGCCTGGACTGTCTAAAGCACCCTGTCTTTTATACCCATGATCTAGCAGGGTGAGTGGCAGCTTTCCTGAATTCACCCTGCGTGAGTGACAGCTTTACTTCACAAGGTGACACGTACCTAATCTGATTTCTTTTGTAGCTGGGTGTTCTTAGCTATTTCCCATAAAATAACTTCTACACATGCTGTCCAGCTGTAATGGAGATGTGTGAATGGATAAGAGTGTTGGGGGAGGCCTGCATCATTCACTCTGCTCTGAGCAGATGTAGGGTAACCAGCTGTGTGAATCCACCCTAAGGCTATTGATTACCCTGTCACTGCTACAAACTGTTTACACATTATCTCAAGTGGCTCTGTCCTCAGTCTCAGGTTGTTCCTGCTACCAGCCAAACACAAAGAGTCTTCTGCCAACTGCTCTTTCATTCCATGATGAATTTCAGAAATCCACCAGCAGCTCTAGCCCTGGTGCTTCTTGAGCTTGACCCACTGCTCTGGGCTGTCCTACAAGTTTCATAAGTAGAAATGTTTATATCTGTTCAAATTGTGCATGGTATGTGCATGGCTTATAATAAATAAGACAGAGCAAGCACTGCATTATAGCGCAATAGCAGCTGGTTTCACTGCTGTGCATTGTCAAGATGACAAACTGCAAGTTATCTATCACACAATCTCATCTGTCAATCTGTTAGTCCTCGTTATCACTACTGGATGCAACTCAAACACAAAATGAAATACAGTCAGGAGTGGGGGAGTTCTCAGTGCTTGATCTGATGTCAGTTGTTTGGCTTATGTGTATTTTAGGTTTCAGTATTTTTTCTGTAACAGAGAAGAATTTTTCCACAGAAATGGCTCTAAGAATGTAGAAATTCATATACTGGATATCTGGAGAAGGGATGGTGCAGCAGAGCCCTTTTTCAATTTTCAGATAAAATAAACTTATTTTAAATGAATAAATCAAAACATCTCATGTAAATACATACCTTATATTTTCCCTTGCTTATCTCAAAATTCATAATGAAGAATAGGTAAGTATTTTACTATGACAGACACTATCACTGGTGATCATCATTCATTTGGATGTATATATGAAAAAGTCAGACTCTCACTCAAAGATACAGTTACATAGGTTGAGTGCCTGAAAGTTTATATACCAGTTAGGCAAAAAATCTCTGCTCCTTTAGTTTATCAGTGATGTGTGAAAATATGTTAATGCACTGTTCTGCATACAATTTTCTATGCCCCAGTTTGAAGACTGGACAAAACAAACTTTTGGCCTTCCCTCAACATTATCCTGTTGCCTTGAACTAGAAAAGCATAGATTATCTGATGCTGAGTTAACTCTGGGAGTTGAAACTTTTCAGCATCTGTAGCAATTCAGGAATGTTGTTATCAGACACACATGATGATTTAGGCATTTCTGATCCATTGCCATGTAGACTTCTGTAACTGCTAGCAATATATGCCCTTTCTTCTGATGACTAATGAGGTCTTTATCTCTTCCAAGAGGAAAAAAAATTGTCCTATTTGTCAATTAAATAGTGCCATATTGGTCATAAAACGAATCATTACCATTTAATTAAAAGAAAGGAAATGACACTGCAAGTTTTGGAGCTAAAATAAGATTTCTTCTGCCTGACATTGTTCATAAATCAGTCTACTAAAACTAATTGCAAAATCAACTTGTCACTGAAATGCAGAAAAGCTTTATCCACCACCTTCCCTTCATCCACTAGGTGGATACCTCCCTCAGCACTATTGTTAGTAGTCATGTGAAAGAATAGAAATGAATAATGGTCTGAAAGTTAAGATGGGCTCTTCAGTCTTGTGATAAAACATCTAATTTGTGCCCCAAAGAGGCAGCAGGAGAGAGGAGAGAGGGTCCTCTCTGAAAATGGGTGCTTCTGTTCCACACAGAAAACCAGCAATGACCATAACTCACTGTTGTTTCCTCTGGGAGCTGGTTTGCTGCAGGTTTTGTTGCAAGGGGTTGGTCTCTCTGACCTTGTCAAGATTCACTGCATAGGTTCCTCCTCTACCTCATGTGCTTTATCTGAGGTACCCAGAGCCCCACACCTGGTCTGTAACAGCATCTTAGAGGGTGAGGAGAGCTTCCCCTTTCTGCCCTGTGCTGCAGCCTTCTTCCACCTCCTTGACCCCTTGCAAAGCTGCCTTTCTCCTGGCACAAAACAGATCCTGCACCTTTTTCCATAGTGGCCATGCTGAGTTGGCTTCCCTGCCTCAGAGATGGCAGAGTACAGCTCCATTGACCAATCTCTCTCTGGCACATTCTGGAATTCTCCTGGGTTTGCCTCCTCCTCCTGCAGCAGCTTGGCCACCAAACAGAGCAGGTCATCAGTCTGGGCTCTCTTTCCCACAGGCTTGTTTGGAATCCCTTCCCACCTCTCAGAATATCCCTTATACATCCCACACTCAGAAGCCTGGGTGGTCACATGCTTGAGCAGCAGCCCTGCCTGTGCAGCTGCATTGTTTCTGCTGGGTGCTGAAAGCTCAGGAAAAGCAGAGGACACTGCCTTTCCCTGGCTGGTCACGATGCTGCCAACAACTGCTTTACACTGCTGGGCACCTCCCACTGCAAAATGTAAATGCTTGCCTGTTTCAGTCTCCCAGCCTGATGGGCTTGGCCTGCTTAAATATCCTGCACTGCCAGTGTGGGCTCTGCTTCTTGCTGTTTCTTCTCCTCCATGGGTCTCTGTTTTTCAGGGATAATTCCCCTGTTCACTCAAGTCTCTACCTGTCCATGAGTTTCCTCCTGTGTCCTCATGCTGCTGCTTTTTGCTTCTGCTGCTCTGACTGCTGCAGCGTCTCTTACAATCTGCTGGGCTGACAGTTTTAGGGAACTATTCTTTCCTTGCATAGGTATACTCAAGCCCTCAGTTCTGCAGATTTTCTTGATATTTGAGACCAAAAAGTCAAAGCAAACATGGAACCAAGCCCAAGTTCTTTCCCAAATGACTCAAAACATTCTGTACCTGTATGTAGCACAATGTGAATTTCCCTTAGTGATAGCCTTTTCTGAAAGCTGTACCTGGACTGGCTTAGGAACATCAGCAGTTTTGCTTCAGCCTGCAGTTTGCTCAGAGCTGTATCACTTCCCCAGGCAGAAAAACCTAGTGCTAAACACAATCAATTTCACCCAGGTTAAAGCAATGATGATAGTGGTGTGATTGTAATCACCAAATGAATATGCTGGGTGAGGACTACAAAAGGCTCAAATTAATTTAATACACTTTTAAGACTAACAAAGACAACAAATCTATCTTGTTAGGATTCTTGTATCTTTGAAATATGTATTTATTCTGATGAGACATCTAAGTCTATGTACATGCAAAAAAAAAGGAATAATTCCGCAATAATTGCATCTTATGCAGAATATATAGTGGGTGGTGGGGGATAAACAGCTTGTGAATCAATAAACCATGAGGCTGCAGGCTGAGTTATTTATTGATTTATGACCCACAACTCCAAGTTTACTTCACATCTAATGCAATTATACCTTGTGGATTATGCTTCATTTAAGAGGCAAGGAATATATATCATTTCATACCAGAAAACATGCTGTCTGCATGTTAATAATGCTTCTAAGAGTTAGATACAATTTTGCAGCTGGATATATTTTGGTGAGGTGTGACATTCAAAATCTAATGTGCTGTCTGCTTGATTTCATCTTTAAAAAGTCCCAACAAGACACACTGCAAAAGATTGGCAGAACAAACCTATTAGGCTTCATCAAATCATGTTACCAACCTTAACCTGTGCTGTTTTAAAACACTGTGGAACAACATTGCCCCTTCAAACAGCCACCATGAATTCTGCATGAGTTAGCAGCCTCCTCTGTGAGAGACACAAGGGAGAGAAGGCAGGACTTCATACAGGACACTAGACAAACAATATGGCAAGCATCCTGTTTTCTAGGGTGTATCTGCAGCAGATGTGCTCTGGAGCACTTCTCAGATTATTCTACCCAAGAGTTTCTAGTGGACTCTTCAGGTGTGCAAGACCACAATGGATGAGGAAATGGTTGTTGGGAGTGCTGGTTTGGTGGGTTATTTTTGGTTTTTCGGGTTTTTTTGCCCCATAATAGATGTTCAAGAGCACACAGAAGACAATTTTCTTGTGCACACATCTCTGCTACAGGAACATGTAAGGAGTGGTGGTGTAAAATCTTGTGTCCACCCAGGGACAGAGCATCATAGTGGTACCTGCTCACATTCCTTCTGTGCATTTCCCTGTGCAGCTCCTGTGTCACAGTCATCTCATGTGGAGCCAGAGGCCATGGAACATTTATTCTTAATGCTGTAAGAAAGGATCATTAGAGGAGTACTCGAATTCTTAGCTAAATCACTCTGATTCTCATGACAGTAATTCATTTCAGTGAAAATGTTTCCTTGAAGCAATCAAAAAATTATCGTCCTTCCTTCACAAGTACAACCCTTCAGCCATGTCTCTATAAATCTTTCAATTGTTTTGTGACCTGTCAGAAGTGTAATTTCCCTCACCAATAGCCTGAACCTACTAGGTGCTAAAAACCCTCTTTATAAAGTTCTAAAAGCTACACACAGCTTCATTGTGAATGCCTTCTGACCATGTAGAGTCCACAAGTTGTCCAAAAGAATGAGAAACTCTTTAGAGTATATCGAGATATGAACATTGTCCAGTGGAAATCGTGGCAGTGTTTTGGTCACACACTATGAGGAAAGCAAGTCTGTTTATTTATTCACAGGAGAGAGCAGGGAAGAGTTAGCAATGGGCTCTGGAACCTGAGTGTGGTCTGTGTGAATTGGCATAGCCAATTCTTCCATAAATATTTCCTCTTGTTTTGGGCCCATGACACCAGTCAGTGCAGCCTGGCTTCACCAAGGGACTTTGCAGCCCTGTACACATTGTCAATGTCTTAATCTTGTGTTTGTATTACAGAGGACATTTTTGTTCCCTTTGCCTCAGGTTCTAAACTCTGTTATAAGCACACAATAGGAACACAGTAGTCACATTTTCAGCAAATATGCAGGAGGATATATCAGGATTTTGCTTCTATATATTTCTTTACATGTTACATTATTTATAGTCAACCATTTGCAAAATAATGGTAAGATGCTGTCATGTTGTAGTGAGGAATGGCAAACATTTGGTTACTGTGGAAGGTAGCTCTTGTGCCTCTCTCCAAGTGGTGTTACTAATGTTACCCTACAAGCAGCAGTAAGGAGCTTTTGTTCTTACACATTTGGACTGCAAATACTGGGGAGGAAGAGGAAGGTGTTTAAAATGGACAACTTTACTCTCTCACCTAAGTCATTTGTTCTGTATCTTGCTGGACTCCCAAGCAGGGAAAACATTTGGTGACATGATATTCATTTAGATCACTTTTTATGAATCAGGTAAAATTATTTTATCCTTGGGGATGCAGAGGAAGATAAAAGCATTTTATGCCCTGACACACAGTGCACAAGGCTGCCTGTGATGCCACTGCAGCCATGCACTTCTCCATTGCTGCCTTGTTGCTGCAGCAGTGTCTCTAGTCCAGCTGCAGGTTCCAATTTTAAATTCCCATTTTGAAAAGATATAAAGGCAGAGCTGTTTGTAATGTGCCCTTGTTGATATGAAGATTTTGTAGTTCTGTTTATTTTTTTTTCTTTTACTCTGTGCAGGGCAGAGAAGCCCTTACTGCCTTAATTACAATACAATGACAGCAGACTATAACCCAGCATTTTTAACATGACATAATTATATTAAGTTTAGTGCTGCTATTATGGTTAAATTATTTAGTTTCATGCCTGAAGTCAACAGTGTCTACTCATTGCCATTAAAAATGGAGAATAACTCAAGAACAGCTTCATGGTGCCACAAGTAAATAAAGCCATTTGTTACAAGTTATTTTTCATCTCAGCAGAGACAGTAGTCTGAGAGCAGATTTTTAAGGGCAGAGGGCAATATGAAAAGCATAGGGATGAAAATAAATTCCATCAGGCTTAAAGAATTATTTGCTGCAAATAAAATACTGTTCTCTGTCCCTAATACATTCAACCTCTCCCACTCCAGTACACTGGGTTCAAAGTAACTGTGTTCAAATGCAAGTATTTACTTCACATAGCATAATTCAGGGTGCCAGCTGTAGCATATATTTGTTTCTCCTTTAGATCAGCACTTTGAAGGTATGAAAATGTCTGTGCTACAGCTACATCTGAAGAAGCACACAATTCTCTGATTTATATCACCTGGTGTGAAGTTGCAGACAACAGTTGAGTGACTATCATTAGTATTTCAAAAGCACCAAAACAGCTCAGAAATAAACTGTAGTTTGTGGGCAGCATAAAAGTTCGTATGTTGTGTTGGCAGTTTGAACCATTTTATCCATTGGTTAATGGTTACTTGCAGGACCTTTCCAAGCTGACTCAGTGCTCCAAATGATAGCTGAAATACATGGACTGTCAATTAACTCCAACAACTTGGAATTACAGCCACCAGATCTGAGATGATCAGGTATAATCTGGGAGTTCTGGCATTAAACACAGACTGTTAAATAAATTTTAGTGGAAATCAGGAAAAGAAAAGAAAAATTAAGGTAATCTTCAAAAGTTGTGCAAACAAAAAACTGAACACAGTTGCTTTTCTGAGCAGGTACCAGGATAAATGACTGCAGGGAGAGCATCCAATCTATGAAGATTTTAATAAAGTCATGGGAGCTATTTTCTTATAATTCACACCTCAAAATCAATTCTCGTAGTAAAACTCTGAAGTGGGATGGAAAAAAAAAAAAGCTGATTAATTGTAACATGGTGGTAAAATAAAAAAACTGCAATATAACCTCTGGTCAGGTATTTTTTGGTGAGAGATTTGCAGTTTTCCAGAGAGACGCACAGCCTTTTATAAGTTCTGGGTTTTTATTGACTTTTTTCTTTCATAATAAACTTGGAATTCATAGGAGTGATCTTCTTAGAAGGTGAGTTCTTTCAAAAAAAAAAAAAGAGAGAGAGTGACGACAGAAAAACAATGCAAAATTAATTAAGCAATCAAAGCAAGTGTGAGCAAAAATTTAAGGAAAGTTGGAGAAGGAGTGTATTTCTATTTCTATTTTTTGGAAACCACACTAAGCTCTTTGCTAAACATATACATTATATTGCAAAGATACAGCAAGCACAGGAGGCTTTCAGTAGTGTGACACCTTACATTGATGCTGAATATATTCACATCCCAAATAAACTCTTTAGCCAGGAACTGCATTTTACATAGGTAATGTTGTGCTGTCCTGATGGTCAAGTCTCTCTTTTCTTGCAGACTTTTTTATAGACTAGACTAGACTACACTAGAATATCTCTGGTTGGAAGAGACCAAAAAGGACCAAGTCTGACTCCTGGCCCTGAGATATAGTCCTGGGGTCTTGACATACTTGACTTGTTTCCTTCAAAGATCCTTCAGGGTTTAGTTTCTATACCACACAGTCCTAAATTTCCTGTTTGTATGGAGACATGAGTATTAATCTCTAGAGTAGGCATTATTTTGACTGTACCTGACCAGAACCTGAAGTATCTACCATAAAATTGTTCTTGACAATATTGGCCAAGATGGCAGTGTTCTAAAACTGAACAATTTCAAAGCAATTCAGCTCCAAACCTGCCTCCTCCCAGGTACCTGGACTCCCAGAATTATACAAAGCCTCAATCTGTGGTGTGGTTTTTCTTCTATACAGTCCAGGCATAGTCATTATGGGGGCTGGTTGGGCTCATGCTCACAATCACAAGCTGTGACATCACAGAGATGGTATCCAAAAGTAATGCGTTCAGAGCATCCAAGTGGAGGAGCTAAAATATACAAAGAAATTCACAGTCCTGCCCCAAAATTCTTCCAGTTGGAAAGGCAATGCACAACAGCAAGGTGGAGAATAATCATATTTTGGAATACCTCAATAACTAAGTGGCAAAATATTTCTAAGTCTTAATGAACCTGTTATCAAGAGGAAGAAAGAGTCATGCCTTTCCTGTCATGTTTCCATTGCCATTACCAATATAAGGTACATAGTGGGGAGAGAAGTGACTGCTTTGTAATTTGCCCTTGGTTTGGACAAGTTTCTGAGATGCTGGTAGCCTGATTTATGAGTCTATTCTCAACTGGAAACAATTAGATCATCAGATGTGCATCTGGCAACTTGCACAGTGAGTTCATTTTTCTAACCCATCTCTTAGCTGCAGGAAATACTGGGAGAAAGACATAGTTATGATATGAGTTTACCTAAAAAATAGTTGAGAATCTAGACCTGGAATTAAAAAAAAAAACCAACCAACTAAACAAAAACCCAAAAATCCCCAAGCCATCCTAGATATAATGTATACTTCATAGACTTTATTATCAATAATGTAACATACAGCCTAGCTAACACAGAGCATAAGAAAACATTGCTCATATCATTTTGCCTCCAGGAAAAGGGGAGAGAAAGAGAACACACAGAATAAATATGTAGAGCAGAAAGATCCTCTGAAGGCTTTAATGTCTCTGCTCTGTGCCCAGGTCAGCACACCTTACTCTCTTTCCTTTCTGCTGTGTTTGTGATCCAATATCTGTTTCCTTTCTATATCCCAGGACACTACAGATGTGAGCAGTATGCTTAATCTGCTTGTAGGGTTGCATTTTTTTGTTGCTTAAGTGTGTCTCTTATCTATTCTGATTGCATTTTTACTCTAGGAGGCAGGTCATACCCATCCCTGCTGAAATCCCATCTTCAAATGGACCCAAGTTTGTAATCTGCATGGATTAGACCAGGGTGTAAATCATAGGATCATAGAATCATAGAATCACAGAATCATAGAACCATAGAATCATAGAATCATAGAATGGTTTGGGATGGAAGGGACCTTAAAGATCACCTCATTTCAAACCCCCTGCTGTGGGCAGGAACACCTTTCACAAGACCAGGTTGATCACATCTCCATCACAAAAGAAAGTTAGTATTAATTACTCTAAAAATGTCCTATTATGTCCTGGTTGGCAGTACCTCCAAAGAGCAAATAAATCCCCAACATTGCCATGCATGCAGTTCAGGTGAAAGTTCAAGCAGAAAAAGCACATCCCTTCACAAAGGGCTCTGCAAGGGAGAATTAATGAATATTCATGGTGTGCATATGTCCAATTTGGTAGTGATACATTGCGGAATTACTGCTTCTGTCCTGGGGGGAAGATTTGGAAGCACTGCAGTAAATAAGAGTTGCTATGCATTTAATCAGGCCTCACCAGAAATGAAAAGGAAAGAAAAATTAAGAACTAGATGTTCAGTGAGTGAAACAGAGATCCAGGAGGAGCCAAATAGTATAGGATTAATAGGTAATGTCCTAAAGCTTGAGCCATGGGAAGGCAAACTGGAGTATCACAGATAAATGTTAATTCTGGAATCCTCAAACTTTAATGTGCTAAGCTGTACAATGAAACATCCTTTAAAGGAAAAATTACAATACATTACTGCAAGATATTCAATACCCCTTTGTATAAAAATGAAGCGGGTTCAGCCTTGGAGTTAACATATTTGGGGAAAATTATGGGATGAAAAAAAAAGAAAGTGCTCTAGCTGCTAATTACAATCAGTCAGGAATGAACCTTCCCCCAGGAAACTTGCTGAACTATCATTGCCAAGACCTAGAGGAACAAAAGATGGTCACAATTTCTGACACTTGTAAGGGCCATCAGGAGACTGAACTCACTGAAAGGCTCAGCTGAAGGATATGCTATGCATCTCTAAGGGGCTTTTGTGCTAGAAGACTTGTCATCTGGAGGCCACTTTCAGAGTCTTTTTCATCTCCTTTCTGATATAAAAGACCAGAGAGAGCTACTTTTCTCATCCATGCCTCAGACATTTGCAGAATAATTCTGCCTGTTTCACTAAGTGTGGATCTGTGAATGGCTGAATTTGTCCAGTCCTGTACCCCCAGGCATGTTCTCCTTGCACACAAATACGTAAATCTCTGTGGTATTCTGCAGTTTTGGGAGGGACACTTTCAGGGCTCTGTTAGTGCTCGGGTTCATTTTCTTCCATTTGGCACATATAGATCAAAAGTTTCCAAAATTAAGGGGTTTTGTAACAGGAGTAAGATGCAGTTGAACAGTTTTGGTTGGAGGTGCCTTGTACTATTTCTCCAGTAGCTTTATGTTTGAACAAAAATATTTCAGCTGGCAAGCATTTTAAATATAAGTCTTTGAGGCTCTGCTTCAAAACCACAACAGTTTCTGTGCCCATCTTAGCAGTTCACGACCCTGGCTGGTTGAAATGCTGTGACAACACACTCACTGCTTGGGCTTCTGAGAGAAAGTCACTCTGCCTTTGAAAATTCACCATTTCAGCACTTGATGTGGAGGCCACTTCTTATCAAAATGAAAATGACAGTGTTAACAGTTGAAAAAGGAGCACAGTATTTCCTGCTGGTGGGAATGAAAGGAAACTTTCCTTCACACCCTTAATGCCAGAGCACTTTTCCTCCTGTGAAGCATGAAGTCGTCTCTAACTCTATGGTGCAGTGAGATAATCTGAAAAGCAGAGAGGAGAATGGTACAGAGTGATTGAAAAATTCAAAAGATGTTGTATGCCTAAGATGCAAAACATCACAGTGGAAGAAACTCGTCAAAAACTTTGGCTTCTAGTGAGAAGATTCCTATTTTTTCCTATCCTCTCAATTTTGTTAAAGTAAATATCCAGTTAAGGACAAAGAGATATTTTGTGTTTTCTAATTTGTTGGACAAGGTGTATTTATCTAGGGTCAGTATGAGCAGATATCCTTCTTAGCCACTGAGATAACAAGGACAGTTCCTTCTGTGGACTAATGTCACATTTGTTTCTAAGGATCCTGACTAGATTTGGCATTTCCAAATTAAATATTCATTTTCCCCTTCATCTCACCTTATAACCAGTCAATTCTCTTAAAAAGTGGGACTTTAAAAAGCTTGACTGTTAACTAATAGAGTAAGGATATCTTAGATCAAAAATGGGAAAATTTTTCTTGGCAACTTGTGTTCTCCAGCTTTCCTTCTCAGAATGTCTGCATAATTAGGACACTTCAATAATAAACTGGAAAGTAGCAATATATATATATTTGGAGAGAGTTTGGGGGGCAGGGTAGGAGATTTTTCTTTTGCAGGAAAAGCAGAAAAAAACAGCTCAATGGAGGGGATCAAAAGTTCAGAAGCAAAACAAACATTTATATTAGCAATCAGTTGTGCCTCTTCTTGATTTGCTGCTGCTTGAAACCTCACACAATGTTCAAAATTTGCATTTTAATTCTACTTAGAGTAGGGCAGGAGAAAGAAGGGAGGAAAAAGAAACTGAGTTTGGCAAAATGCAAGTATCAAGGGGGGGAAATTGACTTCAGAATTGGGAGTCAAGAACTTTCTAGGCTGTCTTCACTGTCATTGGATTTGAGAGCAGGCACATTGTTCTCTTTCCTAGTTAAACTCTACACATCTACTTGCAGGGAATGGTAACACACATTTGTAAACGATGTTGCTGGAATATGAAATTGTCAGGAATTGTCAGCTAAAACATGCCTTTAGCTTAGAGTGGCATTGTAATTCAGTGCCTCTGGAAGCCTCCTCTAAGGGACCACAGAGCTCTGTGGATGTTCCACGACAAGTGGTGGCTACAAAGGTGATGTAGAAAATGAAACATCAGGCTGAAATATGTCCTTGTAATTTTTTTTTTTTTTTGCTTGCTTAGTTGTTTTATGAAGCTGCAGGTATTTTCAGCAATTCTTACTTTCTTACTGTGTGTCCTAAACTCTAGGCATAGATATCCTTGCTAAAATGTGCACTTTTTACCTTCAGAAAGAATTACTTTAACAAATGCTGAGAATATTTTTTAAAAGGTTGCTATTTTCTTTAATTTCTTCTGGCTTAAAAAGAAAAAAAGTACATTCCAATTCTTACCCACATTCAACTAATTTTACAAAGGTTTTGTTATTTACCAAGAAAAACAAATCTCATCCCCTGCTGCTTTGGAGAAAGTGGAGTGACAAAGTCGGTCAGCTGTTATCTCCAGGCGTATTTGGGTCTTACCTCATTAATAGAATTTTTGCCTCAGTTTGTATCTCATAATCTGGACTCTCCCCAATGTCAATGATAATATTTCTCACTTAAGAACACTGACAGCTTCCATAAAATTCAAAACCTGCAGTACAATCTATGCACCCCTAACAGGATCTGTTCTAGAAGTAATCTTGACCCAAATCACTTGTGTTATTTCTTCCCACCCTCTCCCCACTTTGACACTTCTTTATTCATTGCTTTCCTTCAGCTGCTTGCATTTTCTCTATCTGTATATCAAGACCAGACATGAAGAATTTTTTCATACAATCTACTGCACATCTGCTTAAAGATTTTCTTACTCCTGTGAGCTTTGGTATCAAGAAACTGGAGTGTGAGGCCAAGACAGACTGTTGAGAAGAGTACAGGCAAAATAACTTCTATATGTAAACAAATTAATATTGTTTATATGTTTGTCCTTCTCATTAGTTGGCAAGCTGTATATTAAGGTAAAGATGGTCAAAAATGTCCTGCCTACATATCCACAAGTTCCATGAACATCCACAAATAAAACATTTAAGTGGTGGTGTTTTGTTGTATTTTAGCAATTTTATTGTGCTTTAATTCCTCTTTATTGCATTAATGGCCATAGGCCATTTGGGAATCGAGACCCCCACAGTGAAACTGGAAGATGTTTCATCCCTTGGAGAAGTTATACTATGTCAGAAATGCCATCCAGACTGTCAGGATTTAAATAGATAGAAATAA
Organism: Erithacus rubecula; assembly: GCF_903797595.1. Taxonomy (NCBI): domain Eukaryota; kingdom Metazoa; phylum Chordata; class Aves; order Passeriformes; family Muscicapidae; genus Erithacus; species Erithacus rubecula. The sequence continues at coordinate 54,001,488 of NC_136687.1, forward strand.
TCACAATCTGTAGACATTTTTGCTTCCCAAGGAATAACATTTGTCACTTGACTGGGTGGCAGAAATGAGGTGGTAAATCCATTTGTACCTTTTTCCTTCCTAAAACAGAGAGAGAAAATCTTGAACCATGTGGCATGCAAGGAGTGCAGAGGCTGGATGATGCTGTGGCACTCAGCATTGTCCCTGCACTGCCAGTCTGTGGGAGAACAGCACATGTACAAGGGAAAGCAAAGCAAGGATACTGCCTCTGCTGAAGCTGCCCTGCCTGTCAAAATCAGCAGCTGATATTTCCACCTAAGCTGTATGAACCCAACAGAATCCATCTGCTGAACCATCTGTGTGATGAATCACTAAAACTACAGTCCATCTGTTGTTTCACTGCCACAAAGTTTGCCAGCCTCACCCTCACTCCATTATTTGAATATTTTTCTTTCCCTCCAGGCCTCCTCTGTGCTCTTGTCTCTCTCCTTTTCTGTATCTTTTTTGTTTTGTTTTGCTGATACATTGCCTTTCCAATCTCTGAAATGTAAAGGAGGAAGTTGTATTCCAGCTACTCTCTAGTTAGCCAGAACAGTTTTGCTCAGGGCAAAATACAGATCTGTTATGTGTACATCATCATTGCCTGTCTTCAACTGCTCTGTACCAGGCAAAGGATCAAGGCTGTTTCACACTCCTTAAGACTCTCCCCCACATTTAGGCTGTCACATGGAACTATTAGAATTTATGTACTTTTTCCTCTCAGCTGGAAAATTCAATGGGAGAGATGCTCAGTTACATCCTTACTCACATGAATCTCATATTTGGGGAAGGCTCAGCTGAAGGTTCTTCACTAGGTTCTTCACAGACGATGGGCTTTGGCTGGCATCACAGCATAGTCTGAGAGAGTGGATATGGGCAGGAAACGTGGCTGTATGCAGAATAGAAAGTTTATTTCTATGCAGCAGAAGAGGAAAAAAAAAAAAAACTAAAAAGTAAAAAAGAAGATATAATCTCTTACAGTCCTCAGAGTCCAACCAAGCAGATTTTCCTTATTTGCTCTCAGCTTTGATGTTTAACAAGGACCAAAAGTAGAATTTGGTCCTGTGTAGAGACATAGGAAAAAGAGGAGAAGGAGACCTCCTCATTATTTTCTTAGATTTGAGAAGGAGATTGGTGTGCAAGCAGGCATAAGGACCATGGTATTTAAGAACCTGGCTGTGGTGAGCAGGTTTCTGTGGTGCCAGCAGTGATATTGACTCAGCCTGGGCTGGGAAGGCAGCGTTGGACAGCCTGGGTACCACTCAAGGAAAAGCTGGTTTGCAGCAGGCCCACATCTGTCCCCTGTTTCTGCAGCACCTTCTCCATCTGTGCAGCTCCACCGTGCAGGGTAATGACACAGAGCCCTTCAGATCAGGGCAGGGGTGTGCAGCCATATCCCCAGCTCCCCCACAGCTCTTGTGGATACTGAGGGATAGGGAGATGGTTTTGTCAAGGCCTGGAATGCCTCTCTGTCACTTTATCTGCCCCATCCAGATGTAGAAAAGCTGCCTGGTGCTAATCCATAACACAGCAGAGCTGCCTGGAGAGGTGCTTGATGCCTCAACCCCACCCATGTCTAAGAGGCATTTGGGCAATCCCTCAGTCTGATTTAGCTCTTGGTCAGCCCTGCAGTGGTCAAGCAGTTGGACTAAATGGTCATTTTAGGTCCCTTTCAACTGTTCTATTCTATTCTGCTCTTTATAACTGTTCTATTCTATTCTGCTCTTTATAACCTGCATTCATAACAAGCAGAGATGTTTTGATCAGCTGTTAGGCTTATTCTCTGCAACCCTTTTGTCTTGAATTCCCCTTTCCCTCTAGACTTTTAGAGTGATCTCTTAATTTAGGCACTGAATTACCTGGCTAAGAAAAGTTGGCAAAATAACTGTCCCTTGCTTTGCCTTGCTAAGGGTTTGAAGTGGTGACAAATTCACTATCTGCCACCATCAGGAGACATTCAAATTATTAACTATATTGCTAAAATAAAGAAAAAGGCAACAACCTGGGCCTTTAATATCAGATTAGCTACTATTTAGCTTCAACCTCCAGCCAGTGGAGCTTGTTAGACTTTTATCTTCTAGATTAAAGGACTTTCTCCTGACAGCTATCCTTTTGTACAGGAATTTATATTCCTGCACTTGGGAACATCAGAGATTAAAATCAGAACATAAGGAGCACTGAAAACTGTTGTACTTTGCTTAGGAGAGGGTGGACTTATAAAACACCCAGGCTGATGTGACCACTTTTCACAAAGAGTAAATAAGAGTGATGTACTGTCTTGGCAAACAAATGAGAGAAACAGCAGCAGCAGGGTGAGCCTGGGGAATAGCAATTTCACGGAATTTTTCAAAGGACTGTACCCCTGCCCTTTCATGCCCCATTCTCTTTCACAAAATGATTATTCAGTAGTTTTTCTCAGGCAAGAAGCAGTCAATGAAATTATTTAGTACAAAAGGGATGTTAAATGTAAACAGTGACTAGAGAAGCCCAGAAATAGGATTAAATCACAGCATGGATGAAGAAAGTGAATAAAAAGCAGAAATATTGTGTTATGTTTGGGTCCATAGATCTAGCCTAATTTTCAAAGGTACTGTTCTGGAAGAGTTAAAGGTAATGTTTTTGGGCAAACACAGAACAGCACTGTTCAAGGGACACCTATTTTCATCAGAATGAATATATCTGCTTAAAATATCATCCAATATATCAAATTTGCTGTGTTTTATGGTTTTCTTCAGTGTCCAACTGACTAGCATCCAGCTATTCAATTGGATTGAGCATTTTTGAGCTCAAATGGGTTGAACATCCCAGTGTTGCAAGACTAGATTATAATATTATCATTTGGAAGGAACCTAAAGAGATCATCCAGTCCAACTGCCTGATCAGCTCAGGGCTGACCAAAAGTTAAAGCAGGTTATTTGGAGCATCATCCAAATGCCTCTTAAATACCAACAGGATTGGGGAATTGACCATATGTCCAAGTGAGAGGGACAGAGATGTCCCCGAGCCAGAGAGCTGCTGTCTTGGCAGAGAGGAGAGTATGGCTGCCTCGAGGAACAAACACAGGGTGGTTGGCTGTCTGTGTTACAAGAACAATGCAGGGAAGATGAAGGTGGAGAAAACATGCACCTCTTGAAAGACAGGACACCAATCAAGAAATGTGAGAAGGAGCAGCTGTGGCCCCTACTGTCTCAGACACCAAGAGCCATGGTAGGCAGGCAGTGGTGTCGTGCAGAGAGATCTGACTGTGGGACAAGTGCTAAAATGCCCAGCTCTGCAGGCAGAAGGAGTCTCAGTGTGACAGACCATGCTGAGAGCTGCTTGCTGGTCCACATGCCTACCATGCTCCCCCATGGCACTGGAGCTGGTGTTCCTGCTTGTCACTGCACTGCACAGAAATGCTGCTGTGTCTAGAGCCAGCTCAGGTGTCTAACACACTGCTGTGCAGACAGGCTGGGTATTTAACACCCATTTGTTTGTTCACTTGGGTAATTTATAGCCCAGGATGGGACTGCCTCAGCAAATGAATCCAAGTGCTAGCTGCAGCCATCCAGCAAGACCCTCTGGTAGCTGTTTCTTCTTGGCCCCTAGGTTTGCTCTAGCCTGTTCACTTGACACCCCTGCAATGTGTCAGACCTGCATCTGTGCAGTTTTTGGTATTTCTGACTTGGGAACATAGGTTGGAGGGCAAATGCAGCCTGCAATTTTGTAATCTTTCTCTCCTAACAATAAAACCAACCGATCAAACCAAAGTAAAACAAACATAAAAAACCCCAAACAAACTCTCTGAAGTAAAATCTGTGACTTTACAGCACAGGCACTCAACCTGGGATGGTTATGTACCTGGCTATTTTTTTTCAGTTTTCTGTAGCAGGTATCAGATGAAAATTTCACCCACACTTGTGAATTCCTGAGGGACTATATTTGATTTGAAAAGCAAAAGCATTTCAGGGAATTTCTGATAAGCTCTGCTTTGAACTGACAATTTTCTGAAAGTTACTTAAACAACAGAAGTAAATAGCCTCATACAATATGCCAGCTAATTTTTTTAAGACAACTGTGAAGGACTGATAGAGAGGGAAAATGTGGAAAAGCAAAATGATTCACCAGAAAATATTTGAGCTCTATACAAGCAGTCAAGTAATGATAGATCCCTGTCAGAAATAATGTAGTCATAAAAAAAGATGAATTAGATAATTTTCTTGAAACAAATAATGCAACCAACTCTACTCCACAACCACAAAAAATAAATTTATCTCATAGCAGATGACAGCACTTTCTCAGGAAAAGGTATTGTTATACAGTCAGCATATACATTTTCAAAGGAATTGGCATTGGGAAAGAGCACTCTTCAAGCACTTAATAAAAGTGATTTTTCTTTATGACTTTCATTTAAAATACATTATGAAAATCACTTAATTCTACTTGACTGCTGCCAGATTTTGAATAAATTACTTTTAAGGCCCACCACAATGCTGGAACTGATTTATTATATTAAAAGGAAACATTGTCAGAGCAGCATTTGGCAGCAGTCACACTGATTTGGAAGTTTACCACCATGTAAAACCTCTATTGTAGGGTCGTGGCATGAGACATGGAGACTGACACAGGCTCATTGCCATGGAAGGGAAGATCTCTGTCATCCTCACCAAACATGCTGAAAACAGGTTCAGATAAAGGCCCTTGCTTTGCGATTGCCTGTTGTGAGAAACACTTACCACAGAGTTCCCCAAAATTTAGGTCACCATTTGGATCCAACTGAGTTTTGACCTGAGTTTTGACTGCCCTTCCAAATGGCTCATCACATTTGTCAGTGGAAATCTGCCCTTCTCTTCACCAGAAAAATTGGAGTCAGTGTCATTTACTTACAAATGCTGTTTGGTTATCTGCAGCCTGTCTGGAGGGGATCCTCACAGCAAAATATTGAGTTTGTCATGCATCTTGTCTGAAGCGTCTCCAACAGAGCAAAAAAAACACTGCCTATGAATTGTGTCTGAGGATTCTGTAATATTTAGACACTACATCCAAATGTTTCTGGAAAGAGCTGGAGCTGGTAAGAAAAAAAATGCCACATAAATTCTCACAAACAAGGCCAGATTAAACTTGTACTGACTTTTCATTTAAACTTTTCAAGACATGATATTCCTCCATCAGTGATGGTGCCAATAAGTGAGCAAACACACTGCCAGCAGAAATGTTTATGAGGAGACATGTTTCTTACAATTTGGAAATAAACTAGAAGAGTAATTTAATTAATTTTTGGGCTTTTGCAAATACAAAGATAACTTAGCTGGAGGATCTGCTGCCTTCCTTTCTTCTGCCTTTGTGTATAGTCTCAGGAGGACAGTCAAAGGCAGCAGCTTGCACTAACCACTACATGACAGAGTGAGCCAGTATGGGAGGATTGTATCCTGTATGGCACATTTCTGTCATTTATATATTCTTGTGTCCAGGTGTTGATTTGCAGGTCTACATAAAGGACACTGGAAAATGTTGTCAGTTGCAAGGAACTGTTTTCCATCTGTTGTCTCTGCTGTAAAGCACCCCAGGTTGCATGAAGACAATACCTTGATGTAGTCTTGATCTCTTATCTGCTTCTCCAGTCTTACATTAATCTAATCTTAAGGAAAAAAAAAAGCATCTTTTCATCAGGTTGTACTAGGCAGCAGGAAAATTTGCTGTCTTTGTAACCCATTTATCTGCAGATGGGTTCACCTAACCCAAGCCAATTTATACTCGTGATATAGTATCCCACTAGTCACTGGAGAGGGGATTCACAAAACAATAGCTGACCTTCCGATTTCTATCAAAAATGTAAGATGAACTTGTGTCTGCAAAGTAATGATTTTTTTTTTTTTTTCCTGTAAACAAAGTGGGATTTATACAAGATACTAACTACCAGGCAGCTGGAGCTGAATAAAACCCATCTCTCTCAAGGTCTATTCCCAATTCTCCTTCCAAACAACTCAAACATGCTGCTTCAGCTGTTGCCTCTATGAATGTGTTTCAGTGGACGCAATCCCCAATTTATCTGCATAGCAGGCTCTCTAAGCAAAACAAAATGAAGTGCAATCCCTGCTTCACCCCATCCCACAAAATTAGAGATATTTTTCTGTTCTAACACATTTTGCCCACCATTTTTTAGGAATTTATCCTTGAGAACGTGAGTCCTTCCTTCATTCTTTACAGATTTCTTTATTTATGGAAGTATTCACTTCCTGAACTCTTTGTCTTTTCTGCAAAATGGATGTGTATATTTCAAACAGATTTTATTGCTGCAATCCTAGTCTTGAAACCCTCATCAACTAGCCCAAACAGAATTATTTCTGTGTTGAGCAGCTTCAGCCAGTGGCTGTGAGGCACTGTTAATTTATTGTTAAAAGCCTGAGACATTTTTCTCTTATGGAAATACAAACATCCTCTAGGCTTTGTACCTTCAAGGCTGTTTTTTAAGCTAAAGTCTACTGCCTATCAGAGCATTGCACCACTTTAATATCCTACAAGGACATAATGTGAAGGCTTTTTAAAAATCAGAGGCAATTTTTGCAAAATATTTTTCACTCTGCCTCCTCAAATATTGTATTTTCTGAATGAAAGTAAATTCTTGCTACCCACAAATATTTGTTAAGTGTCAATAATATATAAAGGCTGAAGAGTCACGTCAATGGTTAAATGGAAAGGTTTCAAGGTATTTACTACCTGGAAAATGAATCCTGAGGCTTTGTAAAAATAAATCACATCATATAAACATAAATTGCATACAAACTCTGCTAAGTACCATAATTTCTTCCAAATTCTCAATGGCTCTGCCCACTGAGAATGCTACTCTGCTGCCTTTTCCTGCAGCTCATAATGCCAGAGAATAAGGCTTCACAATAAGGGCACTTATTTATTACTTATATTTATTTCTTTATTAAATTGTGTGGCAGCTATTCAGGAACAGCCACTAGAAGCTTTTCTATTTTATCCTTGGGAGCAGGAATGCAGCATTTCTTCTCAAAAATCTTGTTGAAGTACATGGAACAAGTATGCTAATACTGCCAAATATTCTTTACAAGAAGTGGGTATCTGACAATTAATAGAGAAGACAAAGTATTTGGGTTTCTTATTACCAACTTTCAAGAGGCATCAGTGAAGGGATTTCTGCAAAGTGTGCAGATCATGAGCAAGAACTCTGTTCCATTCCATTCCATTCCATTCCATTCCATTCCATTCCATTCCATTCCATTCCATTTCATTCCATTCCATGCCATGCCATTTTATCATGTTCCATTCTCTTCCATTGCATTTCCTTTTGTTCAATTTCAGTCCAGTCCTCTTAATCTTGTTTAATTCCATTGCATTTCATGACATTCTATGAGGCTTCACTCCATTTTGCTATATGAAACTTGATTCCATGCCATTCCATGCTGCTCTATGAGGTTCCTTCATTCCATGCTGCGCAATGAGGTACCATTCCATTCCATTCCATTCCATTCCATTCCATTCCATTCCATTCCATTCCATTCTGTGAGGTTTCATTTCATTTCATTCAATTCCATTCTACTCCACTCCATTAAATTCTACAAAATTTTGTTCTACTCCATTCCATGCCATTCTATGATATTTTATTTGCAATCAGATCTATCCAGTCCTTTTGGCTTTTTTTTTTTTTCAGCTCAGAGAAATTTAAAAAAGAAAAAATCCACAGAGCATAAAACCTGTAATTCCTTGGGCTGTGTTTCACTAAACATCTCCTCCTTCTCCCAGACTGCTCCTTCCTCAGCTCATTCAGTAAGCCCACTTGAGCTCTTAGGAATCTCCTAAGAGATTTTTAACACTTGCTGCCAGTCCAAAGAGGTCATGTTCAACTCACACTGCAGCTCAGTCAGACAATAATTGTGGTGGGGTTTTTAAGTTGCATGGGTAAACATTTGGGCCATCACCCTTCACAGAAAGAGAGATCTCATCTGGGCTTGCACCCTTTTTCCCACCCATTCTTTTGGAAAATCCTCCAAAGGGAGACCAAAATAAGAAGTCAGCAGAATATGGCTGCAAAGCTGTATTCTGCTCTGCAGAGACCATCTGGGCTTGTTTACCCATTTACAGTGACCTAAACCATGTCTCAACTTGAATTGGCCTAACAGGGACCCGACAGCCCATTTCCCCATATTCTCCTATATGGATGCAAAACTATGCAAAACAGCCTGTACTGTGGAAACTGCATAGTGAATACCTTTCCCACATGGTAAACAATGACAGCCTGCTTTGCAGGCTAGTTACAGCAATAGGCTTCAGATTTGTAAATTAATCTGTGACATTTACTTCTGTCTTAAATTGGCAGTCAGGAGTGAGGTGAAACAAGTTTGCTCCTGTAATAGGTGTGTATCTTTGCTTAGGGAGTTTTTCTACTGAATAAATACCTGCTTGACACTATTTCTCAAGGGAAGGGCAAAAAACATCCTCACCACATGCAAAAGACAAAAAAAAAAAAAAAAAAAAAAAAAAAAAAAAAAAGAGGGTAAAAAAAAAAGAAAAAAAAATGTCTTCCATCAGAGCTTTTTTACTATTTGGGAAATGGGAGATGAGGGCCATAATAAAAATAAATTATGCCTTTTAGCAATATCGTGGAAACAAGTAAAATAATAACCTGTCTACATTCCTCAAGGAAAAGTGCTGCTGACTTTTAGCCCAGAAAATTGTTATTTCATGTGAGTGAAATAACACAATTCACATTCATATCCTAGGAAAAGATTACTTAGAAATTGGAATAGCTTATTGTGTTTATGATGCACGAGTTTCTAGAGCCTTTGAATTTGTTATTATTTCAGTTTCTTTCAGAATAACAGTCAATATCCAGAATCAGAAAATGCGGTAAACATTTTTTCTGTGAGTGAAGTTCTTTATACATGCTTGAAAAATTCTTAATGAGGTTTAGAAAGAAAAAAAAAAACCACCAAAAAAAACCACTCATCTTTTTAATTTGACTGGTTTTTTCTTCGGAGCACTTTATAATCCAAGTTAATGTAACTTCACAACTGGAATTAAGCTATCCTCCAAAACCTGAATTTCTAGGAAAAATTAGGTGGAAGACACTCTTGAAAACATTTGGGAAAAGCATTCTTCTCACTGGCCACAGAGCAAGACAGCTAACTTATTAATTTAAAACATTTAATAAAATATATGAGACTAAATTTAGGGGATGTTAGTAGGTTTTATGTTCAAAACCTGAAGGCAGCTGACAAGAGAGATTGAGAGAGGCTTTTACAAGAGCATGTAGTGACAGGACAAGGGGGGATGGCTTCAAAACAAAAGAGAGTCGTTTGGATTAGATATTGGGAAGAAAATCTTCATTGTGTTGGTTGTGAGGCACTGAAAGGGGTTGCCCAGAGAACTTGTGGTTGCCCAATCCATAGCCATGTTCAGGGTCAGGTTTGATGGGGCTTTGAGCAATTTGGTCTAATGGAAAGTGACCCTGTTCTTGGCAGGGGGGTTGAAACTAAATGGTCTTTATGGTCCCCCAGCCCAAGCCATTCTTTTATTCTATGATTCTGTGATTCAAGGACTTTTCTATCACAGAAGACAGACTGCAGCCTTCCATCTCCTGACAGAACAAAGTATTCTTTGTCTTTGATTGCCTCCTATCTCCCTCTTCCTTTCTTTTTGTTCTGACTGAGAAGTTACCTGTTGTAAACAGCATAAATTATCAAAAGTATGTCCTTGCTAAAGTCAGCCAACAAGCTCTTTATGACTCAGAAAAGAAGCCTTCTGGTCATTTGGCTCAAGTGGAGCCATATGGACAATCCACCTCCCAAATGGCAATGAATCGGATAAAGAGATTCCCTCCCCCAACACTAAGTAGGAAGTATTGACCTAATTGACAGATAAAGGATCTGGCAGGTTAAATGCAAAAGAAACTGATACTGTCATTATTTGCAATGCTTTTTACCTCTAGGTTTAAGCAAACAATCAGAAATTCCAATGAAAAATGGAATTATTTGAATCAATTTTATTAAAATGACAGAGAAGTTGCAATTACCTACATTGTGCCAGCAGCTGTGCACAGGTATATGTCAGTATAGTTTACTGTTGAGGAGTACATGCCATTGTAATGAAAAGAACTCAAACCAAACCAAATCAAAAACATAACAACAAACCCCATACAAACAAGACTGGGGAGTTACAGTAGATCAAGCTTTAACCCACAAACTACAGCCACTGCAGAAGAACAGAGCTGGTACAAACAAAACAAAGCTATTTGTGTAGAGACTTGTCCTGTAGATACTGCATATCACAGTTATCTAGGTCAGATACGTATGAATTCCACAAGAATCTATCAATTACAGATGTAGCTATTAAGGGACTTCTTTTAATAATAATCCAACTGTTCAGCTATGGTTTAAGTCTAAACTCCCTTCCTGACACTGCTTTGCAGGTTTTGGGGATTCATACTTCACACACTTGCATTAAATTTTATTTGTCAGGCCGAAAAGCTTTTCCTTTCTTCCCATGACCCACTGTCAAGGTCTTACAGAAATGATAACACTCATGCCTTAGCTACTGCACATGCTGCTGAAACAAACTGATTTGTGCAACTCCAGTCTTCTGTTTCTCTTCTGTTTCCCCACACTCTGCATTTGACTCAGATAACATTGTCATGGCAGTTGCCTGGAGAGGAGAGGGGACACCTCACTGCAGGCTGCAAATTCCCCATGAGGGAGGTGGAGGGACAGGCACTGAACTCTTCTCTGTGGTCACCAGCAGCAGGACTCGAGGGAATGGCTGGAGCTGTGTCAGAAGAGGTTAAGGCTGGATATTACAAGAGCATTCTTCACCCAGAGAGTGGCTGGGCACTGGAACAGGGTATTCAGAGAAGTGGCCACAGTCCCAAACCTGAAAGGGGTGAAGAAGCATTGTTCTGCGCAGGGACAGAAATTGGACATTGATGATCCCAGTGGGTACCTTCCCTTTTAGGATATTCTATGACTCTGTGATAAACTCCTATTACAGCCTGTTTCCTTTCTGATTCAGCATTAAAGTTTCTTCCTTTTTGCTGCATTTTGAGAAACTCCTCTCACAAATTATGGCATGCATATTTTATAAAGCAAATTGATATGCTAAAATATGCACATATTGGTCTGATTTTGCCTAAAGGCATCTGTCCAAGCGGGAAAAAACCTTCAGAACGTCATTATTTGCAGTCTTAAAAATGCTGTTCCTTACAAAGATACAGATGAAGAAATCATGGCACAGAGGAGATAGAAGGCCCACAGTTTTCTTGGCTTGGTTTGGCTTTTTTAACCAAAAACTGAATTGGGAAACTATAGAATCCAAACATGTTTTGGAACAAAATAACATCATGCTCAAATTTGCACTTTGAATCGATTTAGGCAGGACTGATAAGCAAAGATTTTCCATTTTCAAGCCCAGGGAAAAGACTGAGATGCTAATAAGTAGAGAATTCATATTTGAACCCATATTCATTTTGGTGTTGAGCTGGGTGTTCTGCTCTTGATAAGACAACTACAGAGATAAGTGTGGAACTGCAGTGGACATTTGAACTATGAAAGGGAACATAAATATGCAAACGAGTGCTCAGTGAAGGAAAAAACAATTATCTTGGACTGCTTCCCTTTCTGTTGTACTGAGCATCAAGAAGAGACTCTTCTGTTCAGCTCATTCTCCTGCTCCCCTGGCAGAGCATTGCCACAAGGATGTTTACTCACAGCAGCACTTCTTAAAATAGAGTCCCACAGTATAAGGTACAAGAAATTCTTGATTGGCAATCTGATCAGTGAAGAAATGGCCCTGGAGCTATAAGCTGCACAAGACACTGAGCATTTTGCTGTTAATCAGGCTTTGATTTTTCCCCACCATCATCTAGGCAACCAGCTTACCAAAAAAATGCCCAAGGCTGATTCAAAAGGCAAGGAGGCACAGGTTGGCTCTATCTGTGTCAGGACAGCAAAGCACAGGCAGTGAAAGCAGCACCACATCCAGAGAGGCCAGCACAGTGCTCAGGGCCACTGAAGTGAATCTTCTTACATTGTGTGTGAAGTTTTGGCTGCGTTATTCATGCCCATGAAAAATTGATAGCTCCTTTTTTGGGTCTTCTTCCTTTGAAAATGTAGGAAGACAGTTCGAGGAGAGCAGAGATATGAAAACTAGAAATCAAAACCAGAAAATGGTTGAAATATAGGTAGGGGATGGTAGTAGTATTACTTGAAAAACTGTGCAGGGCCAGAAGTTGGACTCAATGATCCTTGTGGATTCCTTCCAAATCAGCTTATTCTGTGATTCTTCAATTCTGTGATTCTGTGATTATTTTAAAAAGAACAGTAGCTTCTTGTATTCTGTCATCTATTTGGTTAGTGCCCAAGGAGACTCCTTAACCAAAATATCTTCTATGTTCCTTGCACTGATGATTTCTTGTCAAAATAAGCAGGAGAAAGAATCATACAGTGTAAGGGAAGAATATTAGAGGGTAAGAACAAAATCATTGCAATGGCAAGCTACCCCCATAAATTTGCCATCTGCACCACTCAAAGTGCTTTTCTTCCTGAGAAGCAGCTGATCTTCAACATCTTGCAACAGGGTTCCTTCACTTCACTTCATATTTTCCATACTTTGATGAGGGCAAGGAACATCACAAGGAGGCAGCAACTTGTAAAAGTTAGGGTGGTCCAAGTCTATAATCCTCAGAGCAGAGCAGCTGAGTGTCTCCTGATACTTCCTTGGGAACCATATTTTCCCATTTTTAAAGCAGACAGCTCTACTGTTCAAGTCTTGAAATATTCCTGTAGGTCTCCATGCTGTACCATGGGCTCAGCCTAGGACAGTAACCATGTCCCTTTATTTCTGACCTACCATCTGCATGTGGCAAGCAAAGTTGATGCTTCCCAAAAATGCACTTGCTTTACACAGCATGACACTATACAGCTTCATTTTCTGGAAGATGTGCCTGTGCATTGCAAGAGGGTTGGACTGCAAGACTTCTACAGGTACCTTCCAACACACACTTTATGATTATGGTAGGGTATGGCTACTTGGGCTGTGTGTGCATCTGGAAAATTCAGTGTAAGATGACTGCAGTGTGCCTTACTGGATTTCTGCTGTTCTATCACCATAATCTGTGAATAAGAGGAGATGCAGAATTGCCACATCAGCTCACAGACTCCTGTCAGCACTAACAGCAACACCATGTGTGCCTCTGTTTACAGTAAAGGAGATTCATGGTTAAGCACCTGGCATTCTTTTGTGGCTCATTTCATAGGCCAAACCACTGAATCTCTCTATCCAGGATTGTGTAGCTTCCTGGAGTTGTAGAATGGTACCCTGGGGTGGTTTAACTCTGTTCAGAGGATTAAGTGAAACAAGAGAGTGAAAATAAGGCATGTGTCACCCAGCCATTTATTCTTCAGTAATTTTGCTCTGTGGAGAGTGATGTGCCAGTCCCCACCCCTAATCACCTGTACAGTTTGGTCTGGGTCTATTTTTAATGCTTGAAATGCAAAGTTCTGCCTCTATTTTGGCAGATGAACATTACAGCAGATGTCAAAACAGATGTGTGTACAAGTTAATGATGGCACTCTCCACAGTCAATTTTAGCCTTCTGTAACTTATGCAGGCATAGACCAATGGTTGTTATGTTGAGCAGAGACATCCAGAGTGGTAAATTCTGTGTTTCTGTCTGCTTTTACTGATTAGTGATTCTGATCTGCATGATCTATAGCTGAGAAACCTCTAAGTTGGGGACTTAAATACTACCCTAAACATGCAAAGATATAAATGGCACTTTCAGATTGTTGTACTTTAGAGCAGGTTGAACTTAACACTATTGGGTGAATGTAGGAAGCATGACATTTATTTTTATTATCTACCTCCTCCACTAACCACTCCAGTTACATTTTTGACATGCCACTATCATGTTTTCTAGGTTTAGATCTTTGCTAAAAAGAGAGGAAGAGTGGCAGGAAAGGAACTTGCTGTGGCATTTGAGGGTGTTTTATTGCTGGACTAATTCTTCCCTGTTTGTGGCACTTCTTTTGTCAGATGCACAGTGATGACAGCATATTTTCTGCTTACATCAAATTCCTAACAGTGAGAGAAGAATTAGTGATACAGCCCCATTACTCAATTTATCTGTAGATTTGGAATACTCCAGACTACAACATGCCTTACATCCAGGGACTGGGGTAAATCTGCTTTCAAGACAAAGATTTTTTTTTTCTTATAGATGTTTTTGGAGATAAACATCTTTCTTTGCCATGATACTTTTGGGAATTCAAGTTTGTTTCCAGTTGTTTATAAAGGCTCCAGATAGGTAATGACTGTTGCACAAAACTGCACCTATTTTGTAAATACAGTTCCATGTAATAGCCCTGAACATACTTTGTGGCAATCCACCATTTCATCTTTCTGTAAAAAATACAATGAATTTCCAATCCCTCATGCATGAAAATCTCTTTTTTTCAGGGCCTCCCTTTATAGTGATTTTGTAAGAAAATAATCTGTGTTCTCAACAGGCCTGTTCATGAGTGAAAAGGTGTCAGTAAAAAATCAGATGGTTGTTAGAGACACCCAGAAGAATTCTTCCCAGCCTTATTAAAAAATACAAAAACAGTTTTTTGACTGCTTGGAAAAACAGATCAAACTGTGAATGCAGACAGAAGATCAAACAGATCCCAGACAGCTCCTTCCCCTAAAGGAGTTAATCTGCCTTCTTTTATTAAAAAAAGTTAAAAGCGAAAAGGCCTAATTCTTATCTACAGAGACTCAGAGTGCTGGTGGGAAAGCAGCATCTAGAATTGGCAGAGGAAGACACTGGCCCTCCCTGCAAGCTCTGTGCTGGCAGAGCAGGGGGTGGAAATATCTCAGGTATGGCCTGGGAGAAGATGTAACCTGACTTGTTAGACCTGAACATTTCTACCCTGGGTTCAAAGTGTCCCCAGCACATGGAGAGATGCTGAGCCAGAGCAGAGGGATCAGTCAGGACCTGGCTGGGCCAGTTTTGGCACCTACTCTGAAAGGAGCATTCCAAGTCATTCTTAAACAGGGAAGTGTAGCTGCTGCTCATCCTTCTATCCTTGCTGATCATCTCCAGTGTCTCTGTGACCAGAGTCAGGAATTTTGGGAGTTTACCCAATTTCCAAGCAGACACACAGCAGTCTTGCATTATCTTCCCCAGAGATCTCTTTCCTCTAGACATGTCAAATTTAAGTATGTGAGACAGTAAGAAAACACCAGCTGCAGACCCCCTTATTAAAGATCCACAACCAGATTTTATTACTTTGGCTTGGGAGTAGGTGCTTACTGGAAATGTAGGCTATAACTCAAGGGAGAAAATGAAAACAATTCTATTGTCTCCCCATCTCCCTCTCCTTCTGCCTCCCCCCTTCCAAAAAACAAGTCTTTTGAAATATTGCCAAGGTTCTGCTAAAAAGGGCTCCATGGTGCTATGAATTTGAAAGTCAGCAGATAATTAGTAGATTTAATTCCATGCAGAGAGCAAATATATGGGAGTGGCACATAAGCAGAGTGAGGTTCTGTGTCCCTGATATGGAGAACTGCCTGTGGATGTTATATTAGGAGGTGGATACTGAGCCAGGAAGGCTTGCAATAGGAAAATGAGGACAGTGGAGAAAACAGGGTGTTGAAATGCTACCCAAAGAGGAAGAGGAAAGGAATTCAGTTTTCACTGACAAAAAAACAAATGCCAGAAAAGTCAGATTGTAGTAGGAGGAAGAGGAATCTATGCCACTTGAAGAGCCTTAAATGCTGGAGGTTTTTAGGAGTGTAAGGAGGGATGTGTTCTGTCAGAGCAGAAAAGCAGATAGGGTTGGAGAGACATGCTCAGAACTTTCTTATACATACTGGGCCTTTACAGGCAGTGAAGACCTCCTTGTTCTCTCCTTTTTCCTGCCTGGTCTGTCTTTTAGATGAAATAATATAACCCATATTCATTAAACCCTATTAAATAGCTGGAAGACTAAGGATATGAATAAGGTGTAGCTGTAATGGATTTTATGGCCATGTAAAAGATGTAAGAAAAGAATACATCAAATTACAGAAGCTGGAGGGAGAAGAAAAAAGTGTAGGTTGCAGAACATTTTTTTGCTTCATTATTGACAGCATTACAATATTTTTTTTAAAAGATCTTAAGATTAAAAGCTAGTTCTTCCCTGGATCTTCACAGGCTGAATTTTCTAGGAAATTACTTATAAAGAGAAGACAAATTAGCAGCACCTAAAGCCTACAATAAATAAACATTTGCCACTGCACTTTAGATTTACTTTTTTCAAAGTAAAACTGTGGAAAACTCTTCAGCTATTAAGCCAGAGGATAAAATGTTAAGCAGTTTAAGGACTTGAGAGAGCAGCTGTTAAACTCCATAAAGCAGAATTTGTAGGTTAGATATAATTTTTAAAAATATATATATATGCATGAGGGAAATACCTTAAAAATTACCCTGCTATAATCAATGGGTATTTATATCTCACATAAGTCATTTTGCTTTCAAATTAGCTCTTGGAATGAGCTAAACAATTTAGTTTCTCCAGGTTGGGCAGCTGTACTCTGTTTGGGAAAATGCATGTGAATCTCCCAGACACTCCCAACAAGAGTTGTTGTTCCCAAATACCAGTGACATTTCAGCAGTCAGGTGTCATTATATATTATGGAAATCCATTCCCTTTTTTTAAGGTGTTTTCAAGTAGTGAAGTCCAAGAATATCTCAGTCTGCTTGCCTTCCAGGTTTTGCTAATTTTTTTTCTTCGCTCTTGTAAATTATTGGTCCTCCAGATTTCAGTTTGGATACAAACACAATCTGTCACCTTAGAAACTTGCAAAGATGTTTTTAGGGTTGTAGTTATGCCTGTTACAAACATCTAAAAAATCCCAAGACTGATATAATTTATAAATATGTATATGAGGGGGAGGATGATATGCATTTTTATAAACACATATATATGTGCAAATATATTTAGAATTGAGTTTAAGAACATTTCTGTTTTGGGGGAGGAAGCAGCTAATTTTTTGTGACAAATATCCATTCACCAGTTAAAATGCAGCCTCTGAGATAACAGGTTAGAAAGTGATTTCTCTTAAGAGAAATATCATATAGTGATGGGACTTAAAGATTTTAGTCTTTCAAAAAACATCAGATGTCCGTTCTGATAAAAGGTGTGAGTTGACACAATCCAGGCAGGTGAAATGGAAAATAATGTCCCATGTTGGTGCAAAAACAAAACTAGAGAAAAAAACCCCAAAAACTCAACAGGAAGAGAAGAGGGATATTTTATCAATTTCCTGCTTTTTCATCATGTAGTTAATGTCAAGAATATGTCAACAGGCAAAATACTTTTTTGCAAGCAATGTAAATTTCCAATCATTATATTAATAGGGAGATTTTAAGTAGAGGATGAAATTGTCTCATTTCAGAAGACATTTTGTATGTGTTCACTATTTATGACAATAAATATTGTGCAGGAAAGGAACACAAGGACAGGAGAAAATAATTTTCTCTGTATGCACAAGAGCTTCATATTTCTTTTCACACAAAATTTAGTACTTCCCTGAAAGGAGAAATGAGCTCCTCTACATATGTGAAAAATGAGTGTACAGATCACTTAGTGTATCTTAAATGATCACACATGGTCTGAATGGCAATATAGAAAGGGAAACCTGCCCAGGAAAAAAATAGGAAAACTCATTTTAAGGAACTGTATTATGACTCTTCTGAATAAAATAGTCACTCAGCCTATGAAAGCAAGAATCATGTATTAAAGCCAGCTTAATGAGACCATTTTAAAGACACTTTAGGAATCTGATCATTTCTGCCATTAGAAATCAGTGCAGTGAGACACTTGGTCCTTTCTCTGCTGTTCTACAGGCTCCTCTGAATATGTATTTTGGCTGCCAGTAAGTTGGGCCATTTCCTTTTTCTACTGATGTTGAATGGCAAGTCCCAACCCAAGGAGGTGTCAGCACTAACAGAGACAAGGCACAAGCTCTCCTTGCTAAGTGACAGCATGTTTCACAGCCCTGGCTGGTGCTTCTTTCCCCTCCTAACTCAGACTCCTGAGACCTGGATGGCAGCCTCCTTTTGATAGCTGGGAGAGCATTCCTGTGCATTAATACACTTATCTATTGTGCCTAACACATGGTGTGCTCATTTCCACCAGCACTGGCCCCCCTCACTGGGAAGCAGATGTTGCAAATGTTTGGGAGCAGTGGTAAATGACACATATTTTCATGGCATTAAACAGCAATGCTCCCAAAAGCAGTTAGAAAAGGTGGTGTAAGAAAATTCAATGCTTGACAGCTCACAGAGTGTGTGATGTAGTCAAAATATCTCCCTGACCTTGAGGAGAAGGGATAATGTTGGGGTTTGTGGTCAAAATATAAAGCAGTGGTACTGTGTCTCATTTTGACCAACAGTGATGTGCTGTGGTACAATGCAGCATTTCCAGAGGAAGATTTCACCAGAAGTCTGTGGAAATTTGGGTAAGATGTAGAGAGGGCTGGATTTAGTAGGGACAATGAGAACAAATGTGGGTTTTGTGAAATTGTCAGGCTGGGATTTCTATTTTGTGTATTTAGGGCTTCAGGCAAAATCTGTAATTTGAACAGAAGAAGCTGTTTAGTCTCCTCACATGTTTGGGATCCTGGTCTGGATTAACATCTGCTGCTCCATTCCTCTGTTATGCTGATGTTATTTCAGTGACAAATAGGCTGTTAGCTCTAGTGGCAATAAATCAGCTTTAGATCAGGCAGAGAGGGAAATGCAGGTTCAGCAGAGAGCAGCAGAGCAACAAGGCATTGCTTCTGACTGCTTCTACATCCAGTGTCCTGTTCAGTAAAAGAAAAGCAGCAATCTTGACCTAGGGTTGGTTGGGAATGCAGGTATCCACTCCAAGGTCGAAGTTTCCCAGATCAGAGCCTGTTCAGTCATGCTAAATCAACATAACTCTTAACTTTATCATGGAAAACTCAGCCTAAAGGTGAAGTTATTGTTTATTGCTTCACTCACTACAAGATGCTTTTGCCAACTGAACTAGAAAGAATTCTGGCTTTCCCACAAGTTTAATTTCCAGGGGTTTCTCCTGATCTCTACACACATTCCTGGGGCTGTGCCTATCTCCCATCACTGATAATGATGCACTGTGTGCAATGATAGGCACACTCATGAAGTGTAAGGAGCTCAAAATTCAAAGGGAAGAAATCCAGATCTGCAATTCCCCCCTGCTCCCCCTCCACTCCCCACCAGTGCTCAATTCCAGCACCTCAAGGAAGAGTGCAACATCAATGGCTTCAGTGGTGTTACAGGTCTCTGGTGCACATCCCCTGTCTCAGCTCTAGCAGTTTCATGCCCAGAAGTCTTGATTTATTCTGAAACCAAAGTTTTGGATATTTGTGATATTAGCAAAGTCCTTTCAGGACTTTAGAATTTGATAAAATACTAATCTGTGTTGGTTTTTATGTAATATTTTAACATAGATTTTTGATTGTAAAAAACAGGAGAGCCTCTATTAAAAAAAAAAAAAAAAGACAGTCACTGTCCTTGTAAAAAAATAATTACCAAGCAAGCTATTCACTGCAATCTAGCAGAGTTAGAATAATCTTCTAACAAAGAATGTAATTTATTTGAAAATAAAATAAACAAGTCACAGGCATGTAAAAGATTCAGTAGCAATTTCAGCAGGAAAGACAAAGCACATAATTTCAGCTTTCATGTACCATTCTGATAATGCTAAAATCTTTTCTTTGAGTGATTTCATGCAAATTAATGTATGAAAGGATAATTAGACAAATGGTTTGACAGACTTGAAAACATTTTGGTCATCCTAATCCAAGATATGACATTTTAACTTTGAGGAAAAAATATCATTTTGGCTTCTTTCTCTCATTTGGGATAACAATAGCATCTGGAGGCTGGAATTCTTTGCAGAATGAAAATGTGACTCCCTAATCAGCTCTGATTTTCAAAGGCAAAGTAAATAATAATTATCTTAATTTAGAGCACAAAAATAATGCTAAATACATGGAAAATCTTACTCCTGTCAATGCTGACTGATAGGCAAAGATGTGGGGGAGTATCTGGTGAGAGGAGTTTCACAAACAGGTTTAAGAAATATTAATTTAATGAATCCTTAAACAATTATTTTTTTCCTAGAGTTAAGAGAACAGTCTGTGTGACCTCTTGAACTCCTTGCTTTTCTTCATCTCTGTGATTAACCATTGTCACTGCCACAACTGTTGCATGACAAAATCAGATTAGAAGGGAAGTACATGTATGTGAAAACAAAAGCAATTTTAAAGATTCAAGGAAGTTCTCTTCAATGGCTTCTTTGGGCATATTTTTCCACTATGCTAATCAAATTAATAGGTTTGGGGTTTTTTTGTTTGGGTTGGTTTTTTGCCCTTTTCTTTCTTTTCTTTTTTGCATGTTTGGTTTTGTTCTGGTTTTTTTTCTTGCAATCAGTTAAAGAGCAAGAGAGCAAGGAAAGCAATCAGATTTACAGCATTGTTTTCCTGGTTAGACATCTGTGTTCCAGCCTCTTTCACATTCAGGATATTGATATTGGTAAAATTGATAATGAATTATGCTCTGTGAGGCTGTGGTTAATTAAATTGGCCACTCTTTTGTCTTTAGCACAGGCAGCTGGGGATTTCAATTGTTGAGTCTTACTTTGAGAAAATTCTGTCATGAGACAGTCATGCAACTCATATTACAAAGATCCTGAATTATTTCAAGCTGTTGACCATTCTTCTGATGGTGGAGAAAAATTTTAAAATAATTATAAAATAATTATAAGTATATTTTAAATACAATATCTTTGTGGAATATAGAGTGTCACAAAAGTGAATCAGGTTTTTCTCAACCTGTGTTTCTGGTGAAATAGTGCTAAAAAGGACACACTGTCTCCTCTTATCTGGCAGTCAGGAAGTTCTTGGATCTTTAGGTGCTATTGTGAAGCAGATAGAGCATTAGGTGTATTTATGTTCTCACCTTTCCTTGGGAGCAATATAATGGAAATTCCAGAGGAGCATGGTGGGAGGCTGCTGTCACTGAAGCACATTCAGGGCTAAGTCTGTCTGATGACCATTCTTGGTGAAAAGTTTCTCCTCCTCTCCTATGAGAGTCACACTCCCCTGAAGGAAAAAGTGCTCCTAAATACATGGGAGAATGGATAGCAATTGGTGCACCTCAGTGCAAGCAAAAAGAGGAGTCACTTTCACAGCTCACCCTATTTCATCCTCATCATTTGCAATAACACTAAGCAGCATACAGGGATTATTCTTAAGAACTACAGTACAACTAAACTGAACAAAAAAATGTATGTGATGCCTCCCTGTGGAATTCACAGCCAAGTGAGCAAGGACAGGGAGGGGATGCAGCTGGGACAGGGGACCCTGGCTGACCACAGGGACATTCCAGACTACAGGGCCTGGGGCTCAGCAGGGAGAGCTGAGAGAATGAAGCAATGAGAAGATGAAATGATGGCATTTGCCTTCCCAAACAGCCATCATGCAGTAGGGAACCCTGATTTCCTGGAGATCATGGACACCATGAGAAGTAGGGAATGAACTCCTTGTTCTGTTTTATTTCTTTGCTTTACTTTTGCTTTACTTTCTAAACTGTTTAGCTCAACACAGGAGGGTTTTTTGCACTTTTACACCCCCTGATTCCCTTCTGCACTCCACTGGAGGTAGTGAGCAAACAGCTGTGTGGATTTAAATTGGCAGCACCATAGATGCATTTTAGATTTTTTAAAGAAATGGCAGTTAAGCTCTTCAAAACTCATTAAATAACTCACACTTTTCAATTATATTTTAGTCTGAACAAAATACTATACATGTAGAAAATGGTCCTTAAAAACGGAAAAAATATGAAAACTAAGCTTTATACCATTTATTTTAAAGTTGCAGCTTATAGGAATAGGAATTTCTTTTCTGACCCTCATTTGGGCATTGATCAGAAAAGGAATAGGAGAGTCTTCTTTCATCAGTTCAGTAACTTTTAATAAAAATAGCATTTTGCCAAACAAAGTCCAATTTATGCTAAGTAGACTTATCATTTTCCAAAATTAATTTACTACAAAACAAAGCAGTATGCTTTATCCACCAGAACATAAGTACCACTCTACAAAAAGCATAGTTACAGCATTGTTGACTTTTATAGTAAGCTAATATAATAATTAGGGATGCAACATTCTGTGAAAATATTTCAGTTCTCATAGGGATTTTTATTGGACTAAGAAAGACTTAGATCTATTTTGCTGTCGCTGCCTATTCTCTCAACATAATTAAATTGTTAGAGTCTGTGCTTCACAAAATTGGAAATTTTTGCAGTTCCACTTGTCCTGGGTAAAGTATGTTTTTCAGGAGCTTTGTCCCAGTTCATCTCCCACTGACAATGTTTCTAGGGCAGTGGGCTAAGAGTGGGAGCAGACTGAGGTTTTGCCATCCCTGTGGTCAGGGATAACTCTAAGAATAAACTGAGCCCAAGTGACTGATTTGTTTTCTCCAAATGGGGACACCTGATGATCTGTTTCTAAACTGTAAGTTTAGCTTAGATGGAGGCAGCCTTACAAATGTGAGATCTACATCTCCTGTGGAAAAAAAGTGACACAGGGTATTATTTGTACTGCACCTGTATGTCATTGTCTGATTCTACAGCACTGGGAATACAGAGGAAGAAAGTGTAACTGCTATGTGCTCCCTTTTATTTTGTGCATCCACAGTGATGGAGACAACATGTCTCTGTCTTCATCTTGCTCACTCACATGCTGTTTGTCAGTTCTCTGCACAGACTTTCCTCATCTCCCTTCTCTTTTAGCCATATGTGATGCTGGAATCCTTCATCTGTTACATTTACTGCTGTATGTGTGTATATATATATATGTGTGTGTGTGTGTATGCACACACATCATCTTTTAAAATTGGAAACTTCTCTACAAGCTTCTCAAAATAACTTGAGTGGTTACCCAAATCAGCTGTGTTATCTGCTTACTAAAGAATACATAAGCGAATTGATGGATAAATAATTTTAGCTTCTAGCAACTGAACCTTGTATTTCCTTTTTTGCTTTACAGGTTTTGCTGGTTGATGTTAATGAACTTCAATCAGAAAATAAAATGACAACTGGTTCACTGTTTTCAGTAAGGGTGGAAAATTGGGCAGAATTTCTATATTGAATCAGGACTACTGAACAAAAACACAGTGTGTGTGCATCAAAGTTAGTCTCAAAATGTATGTTCACTATGTTGTCTGTAGAGACAGGGACTATCAAATGTCCTTGCCATAAGCTTGTACCAAAACATTCTCCTGAATGCAAAGAATATGAAGAGTTAAACACTTGTTAAAACACTATAGATAGAGCACAATATTCTGCAAAGGTATTGATGGTCAAATGAACTTCCTGGTGCCAAAAAATTAAAAATCCAACACCTTTGATGCATAGTTTGTTTGAGTAATTTTAAAGAGGAGAAAATGCATTTAGAAATTTATTTTTTAGTGATAGAAAACCTCCCTTTATTTGTTCATTGTAAAGCCTCACTGAATTCTTTATCACTGCTCCCTCCCAGAACATTTAAACTTATTTCTGCATAGCTCTGCATATGCAACAGATGTAAATGCAGAAAGGAAGTCTGTAAAAACTATCTCCCAAAACTCTGAGTTCCTTAGCACATTCCTTGAATCTCAGTGCTAACTCCATTTCAGCATATTTTTACAGATTTCAAGAGAAACTGAAAGGCTTCCCCTCATGCACATTACTGATCTCAATCCTCCCCTATGGATTAACATTATTTTCATATGTCCAAAACACTTATTGACTGGGCAGAGACAGACTGTTCATTGCCTCATGGCATAAATTTTTCATTGAGAAGGAAACACATTTAGGCACTTCAAAATTCATTAAATAATTAATGTGTTTCAACTGCACTAAAAAAAAACCAACAAAAACAAAACAAAACAAACAAAAAAAAAAAAAACAGAACTAATTACCAATATCTGCCTAGTGAACCTGATACACTTGGGCATATTCAACAAGGGCTAATAATTATTTTACAGAAGCCTAGCACCTACCTTTAAATAAGCTAAGATGAAATTGTGAATAGTTTTAAAGGCTTAACTCTTATGTTCAAGCACTGACAATTCCTACAGTCTCAGGATTCTCCTGCATCCAGCAATAGCAGTTTGAGATTTATAATCACCTGGCACTGTTGCCAGGTTTTTTGGTCTCCAGGAAAAAAAGTCAGATTCAGTATACCTAAATCACTTAACTCACTGGGACAGAGTAGCAACTGAAAGTGAGCACCACAAACCAGCATAGATCCATCCATGCAGAACAGGAGCACTTGCAGGTCTAGGAGGAAATAGAAAGTGTGGAGAAAATTCTGCAGGAAGGGCAGAGAAATCTTCTCAGGTGATTATCCAGAGAAATTGTTTTTTATTGCCAGAACAGAGCAGGGATATATTGAGCTTTTGGTACCAAGCTCATATTTCTTCCCATCAGAGATTTTAATCCATGAATCCCAGGGAAAATGAGTAGGAAATTCTCCTTACAAAGAGACATAGCAGATTTTGTTTGAGTTTTCAAATTTGGGAGTGAATGTTGAAATGTATGCAATGGGTTACTGCTTACAGCTTTTTCTGTAAAGAAATCCTGCATGACAACAGATGCTTCAGGCACCTGATGTAACTTTCCCATTAAATTATGGAGCTTTTTCCTCTAATGAGAATAAAGGTGTGGAAAAACTACAGAGATGTATTATTTAATGTGTATAAAAAGATTATTTTAAAGATGGTGCTTAATGCAGCCCAGTAAGGAAACTTTTTTGCACCAGTTCTTCACCTTGCCACCATCAATAAAAGCCCGGTCATAATTAACCTGCTGCACAAGAACTCCTTGGGCTTGGATTTCCTGTTTGGAAGAAAGGGGTGGGGAAAATTACCTAGTGATCTATAAGAGCATAATTTTTTTAAGCCATGGGCACCTGACTTTCCACTATCTCCTCACCCAATATTGTCATTGTAGCATAATTTTCAAGGAGATTGACATTTTAGGTATAATTTCTGGTGAGTTGTTTAGTGTGAGCCAACTGACTATCCAGTGCTTTATGTAAATAAAAAATATGTTATGAGACAGGGCAAACACATGAGCACAGTTTGGACAGGATGCTACAGACCTCTTGATTATCTCAAGGCAATTAAGAGTCAAGGGACCTTCAGAAAAATGCCTTCTAAAGCGCCTTCAGGAAAAAGTTGTCATGTTTCTGTTTCTTCCCCAGAGTAAATTTCCTTTTTCTTTTTCTGGTCCATCTAAACCAGAGCTGCAGCAGCAAGACCTGCAGTGATAAGCACTGCAGTTTTCATTGCAGTGACAATTATGGCACTGGGCTGTAAACTCCTCCAGGGAATCCACACCACCACGGATGGGATAAATGGCCTTGGTTTGTCTCTCAGAACAGCAAGGAGGAGATGGAAGGGACTTTTCTCAGGAACTGCACCCATCATCACAGTTCCTTTTCAAATAAATCTAGACTGCAGCAGGATTGATAGTGTCCCTGAGAGCTCAGGGAATCAATACAGGCAGCAGGAAAAGGCAAAGGCAAACTGCTGTAGCTTCTTAAATGAGAATTGATTTTTATCCATTGTCCATTCCCACGGCAAAGGAACAAGCTTATCACTTCAAACCAAGAATAGAAGGGAGACTAATTCTCTGTCTCAGAAAAGGACAGGAGCTCAGTAGAGGTCACCAAGATCAACACTGTATTAAAGAAATCTTTTTTTACTTGACTTCCTGACAAAGCAAGTGGACTTGGTCTTCTCAGCTGTCTGTCTTTCCTGCAACTTTGCTGCCAGAGGCTGAAAGGAAACCAGGGTGCACTATCAAGGGAAAAATAACCCAAACACTTTCATGCATTCCTCAGGAATAAAGAAAGTTTGCAACATCTTGCAGGCAGAGAACTCTGCCTCTCCTGGGAGAAGCCCTGGAAGCACCAACAGCTCCATGCTTGGCACCACCAGCACCAAGGCTATCACAGCTCTGTGGGTTCCAGATACCCCAGCAGCCAGCTCCCTCTGACTGATTCTCCCATAGGACAAGCACCCTAGATGGGGTGGGAAAAGTCTTACTTCTTTAGGGCAGAAAGTTGAAGCACAAGCAAGAAACACACCCTTTCATTTGTGCCTTTGAGTGAGCTTCACACAGCCCTACAACACGTATTTTCCCATAATTGCACAACAACTGTTATGATTAAAACAAAAACCATCAGTCCAGCTTTGCTGGTGTGCAACTAATGATGCTTAGTTTCTCTAATGCCTTCTGCACTAGGAAAAATATATTCAAATACACACATTTTTGCATATAAATTTATTCACAAGGGTGTTTCACAAGCATGGAAAGGAGCTGATTTCACTACAGCAGAAGGTAACAGGACTAAAACATCTTGTTTATCTCCACTGCACTTGATCTGTGGCATGGTGTGTGCAGAGAGGCAGGTGGTCCAAGCCATGCTGATGGGGAACTAAGGCAGAAGCTTAATGACTTTCATGAGCCTGCTAAATATGTGTCAGTTCAAAACCCATCAGAGAAGCCATCTGAAGCCCAGAAAAACACGTGTTTGTTCCCAGTCCATGTGCTGGTGTGCTTGATGTCACAGTGGCATCAACCTTTAAGTGTGGTGGAGACGGGAGAGGGAGAGGGAGAGGGAGAGGGAGAGGGAGAGGGAGAGGAGAGGAGAGGAGAGGAGAGGAGAGGAGAGGAGAGGAGAGGAGAGGAGAGGAGAGGAGAGGAGAGGAGAGGAGAGGAGAGGAGAGGAGAGGAGAGGAGAGGAGAGGAGAGGAGAGGAGAGGAGAGGAGAGGAGAGGAGAGGAGAGGAGAGGAGGGAGAGGAGAGGAGAGGAGAGGAGAGGAGAGGAGAGGAGAGGAGAGGAGAGGAGAGGAGAGGAGAGGAGAGGAGAGGAGAGGAGAGGAGAGGAGAGGAGAGGAGAGGAGAGGAGAGGAGAGGAGAGGAGAGGAGAGGAGAGGAGAGGAGAGGAGAGGAGAGAGAGGAGAGGAGGAGAGGAGAGGAGAGGAGAGGAGAGGAGAGGAGAGGAGAGGAGAGGAGAGGAGAGGAGAGGAGAGGAGAGGAGAGGAGAGGAGAGGAGAGGAGAGGAGAGGAGAAATATGCAAGGGCCAACTGTTCCTTCTCTTAAATCTCTTCTCATTGAAAGGGATGGCTAGGCATGTATTAAAAATCTCAGATATTTTATGACATGTTCCTTTGGCAAAAATGCATGTAGACACTACTCTGGATTTTGGTGAGGTGGTTGTTTTTGGGGGTTGAGCAATCCTCCTAGAAAGCAGGTTTCATCAGTACCCATGACAGCAAGAAAAATATTTTGGATGGGAGATAAATCTGTTATGAAGTTGTCACAGCTGACAGGCCTTTCTGTTGATATTATTCTGCCCAGTTTGGTATCATCTTGTCACAAGAATGTGTCTCTCAGAGCTGTTTACAAAAAGGTTTTCTGTCATATAAAATAATCAGAAGCAATCACAGTCTAGCTTTGTGACTGCAGTAAGGAGGAGGATCCAATGCACAGTTTTAATGACAGAAGGAGAAGAAGATAATTAAAATTAACTATAAAATTTCTGGATTAATTCTACAACTTGATTGTTCTCCCCATATCATATCACAGAAGTAGTATGGACCCAGCAGTTTTGGTCACAGCCTTTTCTTTGCATTTGCTCAATGAACTAACACAATGTCACTTAATTGGCAGATTTGATTACATGATGATGATAATTGATATATTCAGCACAAACAGTTCATAAATTGCCAGAAAATCAACCAATTCATTAAAAAAATCAACATGCCTGCCCCCAGAGATCAAGACACTGGGTTATGTTGACTAAAATAAACACAACTAGTAATTTGATTAGACAACCTATTATATGGAATTAAGGGGAAAAAAAAAAAGAATTGACTTCAAATGAGGCACACATATTCAAAGCCAGGAGGAAGAATTTCCATCAGTTAAGCTTAACTGAAAGATAAATTATACTCCTTTGAAGTATGGGATCACAATAAGACATTTCAATTCAGGGGAAAGACTTAAAGGTTTTATGGGCATGGTACCTGACTGGAGATCCTTTGTTAGCAACAAAAAATATCTCAACTAATTTCAAACAATTTTAGAGGATGATGAAGTGCAGCTGTATTTTTATAAAAATTTTTGTGTAATATGAGTGCTCAGGTGTGACCTCTGGGAAACAGCTGGGGCTGGGGGATGAACCAAACTCAAGACTAAGGTGTCCTACACTGCTCATGGCATTGGTGCTGGTGCCAATGTTTGCAAGGAATCAGCTTTGCAGACTCTTGGCAGAGCTGCCCATGGCAGTAGGATCTTGCCCAGTGCATTGCTCATTAAATCTCTTTATGTTTAAGCCCAAATATGTGCTTAGTGCCATCAAGGGATATTATTAAAATCCACTAAAATATCAAATAAAACCACTGTGGGGTCAATACAAATGTGTTTGTCATGGCCCTTAGCACACACAGGAAGCTGACAGGTAATTGTCTGCATCACCTCACATACATCTCACTACTGAGAGTCACTGCATGAAGGGCACACCACAGGTATGGATGGGTGCCATGCTTTCTCTTCATACCT
This sequence comes from Erithacus rubecula, assembly GCF_903797595.1. Classification (NCBI taxonomy): domain Eukaryota; kingdom Metazoa; phylum Chordata; class Aves; order Passeriformes; family Muscicapidae; genus Erithacus; species Erithacus rubecula. Next base: position 54,030,146 of record NC_136687.1, read on the forward strand.
TAGACAAATTGTTGATCTGAATGCATGCCAGCACTCCATGAGCTGCATTTTTCTTCTGGAGTTGCTCTAACTCTGATCTGTAAATAGGGAAACACATCAGTTACTCCAAGGAAGGGGAAGAGGTCATGCTCTATACCAAAGTGTGCCAGCAATGAATGGTTTTATTTGCTCACCTCCTACTTCCTAGAATGTAAAACAAGTTTTGAACACACTTTTGATTTGGGATATGCAGGTCTGCATTCCAGGGTCAAAGGTTTGACACCTCACTGTGCAGTGGTTTGACTTGTTCCTCCTTTTGCTTTTAGTGCAGTCTGAATTAAAGCATTGCACCACTTGTTTCATGCATGAGCTGAGAATTTTGAAAGCCTTTGACTGATCTATCGAGTTAATTACTCCTGAAATACTGACATCAGAAGAGGCAGTCCCTGGGAGTGCAAGGATAATGGTCACTGCCTTGAAAAGCCAGGAGCAGTGTTTGAGTGGGGATTTTTCTTGTCTTTTCCTTTTTTGTAACTTTCTGGCTTGCTCTGGTGGCTGTGACAATGGAAAGAAGCACTGGTTTGTTTAGAAATTATTAATATTAATACAAACTTGTGTACATTGCAACTGATAGAAAGGAAAGCTTGGGCAAAACTATAAAAATATGATGATTAGGATGTAGAAGACATCAGAATCACATGCAAAACACCAATTTTTTTTTTCAAAAAACCAGAAAATTTCTTCCTTCAGAACAAACATTGGTAATCATTTCTCACTAACCCCCATCTCTTTTTACATTAAAATGCTTTTCACAAAGCTAAATTAATGAAGACAAAAATCTGTTTTATGACAACTGTCAGAAATCAGAACTGCCAAATCACATATATGTTTTCCAGATTTAAACCTGCTCATGCTTCCAGCTTCCTTGATCCAGTTATTTATTGCACTCACAATTCAGGTCTATATATAACTTATTTTGGTGGACAGCTAACAGCTGCTTAGAAAAGAAATACTTATATTTTCTTACCCTTTCAACATTCACAACAATAAATTATTCTCCTTATGACAATTCAGAAACCACTGAGATGACAGGTTAACACAAATTTCAGGCCCCCTGCAGAAATTTAACTCTCTTTGTATGTTCAGTTGATTTTAAGTTGTACAGTCTAAGTGAAAGGACTCAGCAATTGAAGAGGGAATGTTTACAATGCAAATAAATCAGGAAAAGTAAAAATCATACTTACAATTTTGGAACTAGAATTTCTCTGGTTTATGAAAGTACCTCACAGCCTGATTCTAGTAGCATTTATGCTTGATGGGGAGCATCTTCCCCAGACATGATTAATGATCTTTTACATTTGCATCTGTGTGACTTTCTGTGAATAGCTTGGACACAGCTGGAAAAAATATCAGTTGTCAATGTCCCCCCTGACCCTAAAGACAAATGTGCAACAGCTATTCATTGAAGGATATAAGACCATGAATTATCCCTAGAATTTCCTTGTGCATGATATATTTTTGTTCTTATCAGAAACTGCAAAGATTCCTGCAGCACAGAAAAAAGGATGAAAGTTAATTTCCCACTGGATCCTACCTTTACCGATTTGACTTCTGTGGAGTGGAGAGGAAACAAAGGTCTTGCAGACTGCTTTTCTCTTCTCTGCCCTCCTTCTAGGTGTATTTGAGACTTATCTTCTTGTCAATCCCTTGTCATCCCTTGACATCTTTGTTCTTGAAAACTGCAGCTAAAGTTAATTAACTAATAGTACTGATAACAATATTATCCCTGTTCCTATTGTTTAACACCTGCATTGTCACATAAGCAAGAGCTATATTGTTCAGGGCAGTGCACAGATACCCCAAAAGATGGCATTTACTTCAAAACACAACTGCATGAGGATGAAAAGAGAAAAAGGAAGGAGAGGGAAGGCATGCATAGCATTTATACTCTAAAATAATTCAATTAAAATTATTAAAATGGAAATCGTGAGAACTCTCACGTTATGACCCAGAAAGGGGCAGAGGTCAGATTTTGAAAATTCTAATTCAGAAAGAATACAAGTCTTGCAGACCAGGGGCTTCCCCAGAAGCTGAGAGAAGCTTTTATGGAAAGTAATCTTTGTCAGTGCTCAGCTGTGTGCAGCAGCCTGATGGCAGCTTGGGACATCAACCAAGCTTTGGTCTCCCACCCAGATAAATCCCGGTGGGAGGGAAACACAGCTTGTGCCTCAACAAGTATTTCAAGGCAGTTGGCAGTACAGGTGGGAAAATGGTTCCATTTTAAACACCAGCACTTCTGACAAGCAGTAGAATGCACTCCCCCATCCTATCCCCAGCTAGTGAGCTGCAGAACTCCCAGTGATCCATCATCTCTGTGTGGATCTCTCTGGAATTGTGATCAGGAGTGCAGTGATCAAGTTATGCCTCTTTTTAGGAGAGGCTGAGTAAAGGGCAATGTAGGCAGTGATTTTGTAAAATGATCAGGGTTTTTTTCTGATCCTCAACGTGGTAAATATAACATCTTACAACCAAGTCATCCAAAAACCCCAAAATTAGTTTATACTTCTTCAATGTGTTGGTACCTTTCTAAGAAGATTTTATTTGCATTCTCTCTGCAGTTCTTCCCCTTCCAGGAAGAAAAAAACAAGTTGACATTTTCCATTCAGTCTGCGTTGCTATAATATAATATATGAAAGCATAAGGTCTGAGGAAGACCCTTAGGTTTGGTGGCTACAAGAAGCAAGAAGGCTTTTTTCCTGGAGTTGAGTCTGTAGTTGTTTATTCACACAGGCAGCCAATGAGCCACAGAGATCTGACAGTCACTTGTGCAGTGAAGAATCCCCTGCTGAATGGAGAATTACTCCTCTATTTCATACTTCCATTTCTGGCAAAACATCTTTCATACTGAACTAAGTGTGAGAAACCAGAGAAATTCCTGGGAATGAGGGGCTTGAAGCTGTTAAAGAAAAAAAAAAAAAAAAAACAAAAAACACCAGTGATGGTGGGTGTAGACTGATAGCAGGAACTCTCCTCCAACTGCTTTCCTCCTTTTCATTGCCCACAAAACTGTATATAGAATTCTAAGAATATATTCCAATTGCCTTATGAACCAGAAGATTTAGGGATTAAACCCTGGAGCTAATTGGGCTATTTAATCATCAATGTAGACTATTTTTTGTTTAAACTCACAGGGCTGAGTATTTTTGGAGAAAATGGGTGAAAGGAAAGGCAGATAATTTGTCTTGCTAAACTTGTGAGCTGGGCATGAACCCCCTTGTGCAGAACTAGGACAAATTTTTTTTTCCCTTGCTTTTAGCTTGTCAACAATATTGAAAGTGTTATGCTTAGAATATGAGATAGAGGAACAAAGGAAAGGTAGCACAGATGCTCTGCTGAGAAGCAATAATCACAAATATCAATATAATCTAATCTCCTGCAAGGTGCCTGGCATGGGGCACCCTTCCCTCCCCAGTCCTTGCCAACACAAAGCTGTACCAATGTTGAATGGAAAGCACATTGCCACAGCTCTCTTCTTTTACAAATAAACACATCTATGCAAAGTCACAGCAAATCAGGAACTTCTTATTTCTGCTCATTGAGCTTGATGGAATCAATAGCCAGCAGGGAGCTGGTAATGGATTTATTAAGGCAGCTCTCAAGGCCTCAGTCATAGGAGTGAGAAGTCACCCACTGGCCTCTTTTCCCTGTAAACAGGAAACTGGGCTAAAATAAATCTCAGTTCGAGTGAAAATAATGGATAATACTCACCTTATATTGCACTCTTCTGCCATCTAGAACAGCTGAGCTTTTCCCTAAATAATTCATGAAAGGCTGTTCAATGACCAATATCTGATGACTGTATTGTCTTGTCTTGTGAAAAGAAACTGAAATAAAACCAGAGAAACAGTCCTTACATTTCATGCTGATTTTTTGCCTGTCTGAAGATCATCAGTCCATTTAAGTAGATTTAGTTGAAACCAGTGTGTTCCATCTGACATGTTAGAAATTCAGACAAGTGCAAAGCAGGTGTTTGTCCTTTTCTCCTGATGTTCAAGTGTATAACACTGGAGCTTAATATGTACTAGAAACCTTCAATCAATCTTCTGAGTCTGCAGTTCTTTGGATGTGTCACATATTAACAGGGCTGGGAATAAAAGTCAAACGCAGCACCAGATGTGAAATATGACAGTGCTGTGAAATGATAAAGGATAGATAGAACTTCTCACTTTATTACCATTGTAACAAACTTTTTTACTGAGGAAGCCACAAACAAATAGAAGAATCTATTGTGCTGGGCTACATTCAAGTTCTTAACTGGGGAATAAATCTTACCCCAAATATTTTTCAATCCATGGCCTTGTAGGAATGCTCTTGCTGACCTTATTCTTGGAGCAGCTCCACTGACAGCAGTGCTGTCACAATGATAAAGCTGTGCTTCTATGCGCTGCAGAATTGGAGCTTTAAAAGATGAAACAAGAAAAAGGGTCACAGCCTACAGGGATCTGTATCCCCCATCATATTTAATGGCTGGGAAACCAAGGCAGAGATTACTTTGAGCCACCATGGTCAGAGGTCATCATTAGCCCTGGCAATAACTGGTGGGAATTCTTTGACATTTTTAACAGGGAGACCAAAAGTCCAAGTGGGCTTGATAGGCAGAATGCTGCTTTGGTAATCCTATACACTTTTAAATTATTATAAAAATAGTTATATTTTGTATTAATACCTCATTAAGTTTTAGTCATAAAAACAAATTAAGGCAAATTTCTCAGAAGAAATGTGAGTACTTTTCTGGAAAGGTAATAATCCAAATGTTGTTCTCAATAACTAACAATTGCTTGAAGTTGCTATTCCTCCACCAACAGATAATAAAAAAAGGATCTCAGTATAATAATTTTAGATATGAAATGTCATCCAGTCTCCAAATTGTCCAAAGGCATTTTTTAACAGTTTAATAATAAAAGTATAATTTAAAACACATTAGAGAAACAGAGTAAATTACAAGTTTTGGTCTGAGTGTGTAAATTACAGATTTGAAACATTTAAAATTAACCAGGGAAAGCAATGCAAACAACTGAATGGAACATTTGAAGAGGTTATGGAACTGCAGCTCTGGTCCCAGCTCACTGATGTATTTAATCTTCCTGTGGCACCTGAGTGAACAGTTCGTGACTTTAGAAGGTGTTTTCTAAAGTTTCCACATCACTGTGGTTTGAACCAGGCAGGAAGAAAAATCAGCGTCTAGGAAAACCCAGAACCAAGATAAAATATCTGTGCCACCTTTTTTTTTCCTTCTATAGTGACATCTGACAGCTAAGGACTGCTAGGTGCAGTAGAGTTGGTCCCCAAAATAGGAAAGCTTTAGTGGGAAATGCAATGAGGCACCACTGAAAGGTCATGGTGAAGTTCATGTCCATGGGAAGAACAGGGAGGACTGAGGACTGAGGTTCCATGAAAAGCCTTATTTAGACATAAGTCTGGGCATAAGATCCATGTTGCTTGGAACCATCTACCAGACTCAGTAGAAAAGGTTTTTGATGGACTCATAGTAAAAGAACTGTTGAGACACTTGTCACATCAAAATGTCACATGGCAGGATGCAGGTCAGAGGAGGGAATCTCCTCTGGTACCTGTCTGCTTTTTAGGGATTCCCATGCCTTGCAGTGGGAAGGTGCTGCCCCCTCACATGACTCTTTCCCCATTAATTGCAGGCATAGAGACATGCTGGAGATTAAAAAAAAAAAACATTCAGAAAGCATAAATAGTGATCCTTTGTAACAGCTTCCACAGCCACACCTCCTGAGAAAACTACATTCCCTTGTCAGCTTGTGTTTGCATCTTGCAATTAGACTGACTGAAATTATCTTCTTTAAAAGAACATGCAAATGGCACCAGGCATAAAGATGGGGTGGCAGTGGGACAGAGGATTGCTCATTCTACCTGGAGATGAGTCTGAATGGCAGTGATAGATAATTCCAGGAGTGGGAGGATTCTAATTAAATGAAAAGTGAAAATGAGGAACCCAGTCAGAGCAGTGCCAATAGTGATACATCATTTCATATGCAGATGTGGTTTATCCTAGTCTGCCCCTAGTTTACATGGACCAATTCAGGCTAAATCTAAAGACCTATCCCTGCACTGTGGAATTACTGAGAAAAAAGAATGTTCTCTATGCTGCCCCTTTTCATTGCTCTCCGCATAGTGCAATGTCTTACATGTGGTTCAAGAATTATAGATTAGTTGTCAGTAAATGGGGTAAAAAACTGGTTTTGAATTGAACATTTATTTTATAAATGTGATTTCAGATGAAGGTATATTGCAAGCTGCCACACAACACATTCAGCAAGTACTATCTTGCTATCATAAGACATAATTCTGCCCCCAAATTTGATTTGTGTAAGAAGGGGACCAGGAGAGTCCCTCCTAAATTACCTTGTTGACTCATTTTACCATTGAATTCTGGCATACCAAGGTTGCATCACCAAACAATGTTTAGTTGCATGACCTCTAAAAGGTTATGCAACTATTATGTCTCATTGCACAGCATTTGTTTCTTCCACCAGAATGTATATTTATTCAAATTTTATAGCATCATTGTTTTGTCTGTTAAGAAAAATGTTCACAGTACAATCTCAGACTCCTGATTTCACATTTCACATTAAGTTATGCTGTTTTAAAAATAGTTATGCTTAACATTTTCATTTCTCTGACTTCCTATCAGACTTAGTGCTTAGTCCCAGTGTGCCTTTGAAAACTAATACCTTGGCTTCTTAAATGTATTTATAATTTATAATATAACCCTTTAATTTATAACCCTTTATAATTTGCACTGCACAATGCTGGAGTCAAAACTGTTAAAAACAGAAAGGAGGGGTACTGCACTCACCTTTTTTTTGTATGGGTGTGTTATATTATTTATTGTAAGGTCAAGCAGTGCACAGTATAGAAACACAGAATGATAACATAGACTCCCAGAATGGTTTGGATTGCCACAGATATTAAATATATCCCAGATATATAACCCAGGATGCAATTTGCTTTCTGGTATACACACACACACACATACACACAAGCATATTGATATATTTATTTATATATTTATTTATATATTTATATATATTTTTATACACCCTTGTAGGCCATTTTTCTGTAGTTCTGGAACTATTTGCTTATTTAAATATGTTTGTGATGAGATATACATAATAACTCTCTTCCATGGAATGTTTAGCAATGCTTGGTATTTCATTCCAAGAGGGAAAGGGATGCATTCAAAACTCTAAAGGCCTTTGGGAACTGGGGTTATTTAAAACATAATCTCTAGGCAACATGAGCTTTTCTGAGTGCAGAAATCCATAGCTGTGGGCTCAGAAGTACTGGACTGAAAAGTCCATTGTCAGCTCTCTGGATTCCATTAATATTTCTTATTTCTTGCATATTGACCCTGTTTTGAATGCAATTTATTTGTGTTTATTTTACTGAATGGCTTTGAAACACTAACAGATAATGACACCTTTACAGCTTAGCAACGAGTTCTGCATAGAAAATAAAACTTTAAATTTCACATGTTGTTTTACAGTGTTTATCCCAGACCTACTACCTTTGACCTTCCTGCCACATATTTCCTTGTGTTTGCTTTAAGCAAAAAGCATTCAAAAGCTCATGAGGATGAAAGGATGTGTGCTTGATGAGTTGATTATAAAGAATTTCCAGTATGTCCAATAAAACTCTTTCATTCAACCTGTGTCAGGGCTATGGGGAGGATTGAATAGAGGCAAGAAATGAAAAAAAACAAATCAACAGAAAATCTCAAGTCTACTTCAGCTTAAGCACTTACCCTGCAGACTACTTAAAGGCCAATGTTTGCAAGTTATTCATTTCAGAAGTAGGGGTTTAGACTTTTACAAAGACAATTGTATTCACTATGTTCCAATTCAGAAAAAGAAGGTTTATTAATGTTTAGAAAATATTTATTCATCTCTCTGTGAATCATCAGACTCTTGATTTTGTAGTTCTTATCCTTGCCTCATAGGAGAATCAACATACAAAGTCTAGAAGGTGGATTGAATCAAATGGAGCTGATTGTACTCAGAAAATGGATGTTTATTGAACTTTTTTGGTTCTGCCTCACAGCTTCAGACAAACAGGAATTCTTGGCTATGAATAGCAAACTTACCCTATGAAGGAGGCATTCAAAACATTAAATTGCTTTTTGGGAGGAACTTTAGAAACAGTGAAAAAGCTTAGGTTGGTATTTCCTGCAATAGGTTATTAAGTGATTGACTTCAGAATCCAAAGCAAATGCAGTAAATATTAATTTGTAGATGGGATTTAAAAAATAATCTTTTTTGCATAACTGCATTATATTTAAAGCACTAAGAAGCAGGAGGGTATTCCCTGACTAAAGACTATTCTTCTGATCATGTTTTGCTAAGCCAGGAGATACCAAAAATTAAAAGGTGAGAGGTTTAGGAGCAGCCAGGAGACTCGTATAGAAAATGCTTGTGCTCCCTGTCACTACACCTAGGGAGGGAGTAATATCAGCATATAAAATCCATAGCATTTAGGAAGACCCCATAGCTAAAGTTGAAATGGGTGAAATGAGCTGTAAATTGCCATTTTGTTTTGTGTTTCTTGATGCTTGCAAAATCTGAGACCATTCACAGATATTCCTTTTTCTTCTGCATGAAATCTGTGAGGATGAAGTATTATTCCTTCATGTAAATTTTATGTTGTGTAATTTTTAGGGGCAGTGTGCTTGGTAACTTGGACTGGAGTAAGTTAATGGACAACTGAAAAATATAGGTTATCTGAGATTCCTTTCATCAAAAAAGTATGCAGCAATGTTAGCCACCCTGTAAAGCATTCCAAACAATTTTAAAATAATTCCTTTGGTTCTTTATCCTGCTGGGATTCCTTAATACTTTGGAAGCATTGGCTATATATACTATGAAAATTCCATCTCTGTTACCTCCCTAAAATTTTGTTTTATTGTGGCACCCATGAAAAAATCTGAAATTACCAGAAGCAATGTGAGCACCACCAAAACTTGAAACCATCAAGCAGCTGGAATGCTGAGTGCTGTTATTGTCTCCCTGTTCCCTTGCACTGGCACATCAATCTGTGCTGGCCTTCTGCTGTAAACCCATTGGTGGGAGCAACATTTTCTGATATGCTGCCCAGCTGGTATCCACCAGGCACCCTATCCATGATCAGGCATCCAAAGCATTTCGACTTGAATAAATGTAATAGAAATATTTCTGCAAGATTTTTTCAGATATTCCCCAAAATATACCTATTTGTGAGGAATAGTCATAAAACAACGTGGGAAACTCTCTTTCTTACTTTTATCTCATGGCAGATAAAGGCACTGGGCTGAGATAAGGAGAAAAACCCATAATTTTCCTTTGTTTTCTCTTTTTGATGATAAAACTGAAATCTGCTGGGCTGCACAGATCTTTCCTCAGCTTTGTAGCTGAATGCCCAAGCATTGGGATTGAGTCTCATAGTGGAGAGGGCTTTCACCTGTGCATTCGCTTCCCTTTTCCTTTCAGGCATTTCTCCTTTCTGTCCAAAATGCTGCTAATGATTTAGCCCAGCCCTGATTTGGCAGGAATTGAGGGATGACTATATACTTTGAAGGAAATCTTAGGACTTCCATTGATGAAACTACTTATACTACAAATAGATTTAGCAGATCTTTCTAGTCCCAGACCCAAAAGGAACAATTGTAACCCCCTCCTGCAGGTTTTTCTCTGGATGTCATCTTGTTTTTCCTCCTGGAATCTGATCAGTATGACCTGGCCAAACTGGACACAACCTAGACACGGTTCTTGAAGTCTGGATTGTCAAGACATGGATTTTACTACACACCCCATGCAGTCAAACCTCACAAGCTCCATATCTATTTGTCCTAGATTTCTACCATTCCTAATCCATCTCGGCTACCAGATATCTGTAGGTCCTCCAGACCAGTGCACTGCAGGGATTGGACAAGGATTAATATTAAAGCCCTGTAGTCCTCCAAAACTCATGCATTGCATGCCTTTCTGTTACACAAATAAATCTTAAGTCTGACACCTTGTTTATTCTCTCAGGGCAAAATTGACAAGGAAATCAAACAAAAGGCTGTATGAACTTGTTCTGCTGATGCAGACACACAAGGCACTCAGCTAACATTTGTGTAATGCCTTTCTTGTTTAAAAGCATTAGTGAAAGAAGAGAAAACCAAGTTTGCACAGCCTGCAAAAGATCAGAGTTTAAATTAGATGCAAGGTCAGACTAAATTCAAATGGTAAAATTCATATTGACAAAAACAGAGAAGGTAGGAAAGAAATGTTGATTTCCCCCACCACACACACACACCTTCGTAAGACACAATTCTGTTGAAACTAAGAATGCTGTGTCTTTGTGAACAAGTAATGAACTCAGTGTGAGATTTTTTTAGAATTACACTCTTAAAACTTTTTTTACTTCTCTCTAAATTCTCTAATTCATTTACAGTCACATTTCAATTTGTACGTATTAAGAAATACATTTTATTAAGAGTTATATATTATGAAATGTACTTGGTCTGGCTGGGATGGGGCCAACTTTTCTGGCAGTGCCTTTGCAGTGCTGTGGTTTATATTTGCAGCTAGAAAAATATTGATAACTGCTGAATGGTTCTCCCACATCTTCATAGTTGTTCCTCCAAAGTGCTGCCACCCAGCCCCCAGCCCCAAAACCTGGGGCTGGGCGAGAGGTTGGGAAGGGGCATAGCCAAAACATCTGTCTTAAACTGGCCAGAGGGGAATTCAGTATCATTTAACTATTTTGAGGCATTTTGAGAACTTCAATATCACTGAAGGAAGATGAGAGAGAGGTTTTTAAAAGAGCAGAGAGAGGAGGAAAGTTGCCACTGAGGCCAGCAGAGGAAAAGGTGTTTGCAAAGAGGCACAGACAGGTCCTGGGCATGATCTGACTGCATCTGCATTCTGTGCATTTTTGCAGGTGCTCCTTGTTCAACACAGTAAGACCATACACTCCTTTCCTCATGGTGCTGCCAGAATTAATTTTTTTTGCTGCTGCTGATGTTTGAGCATGCTGAGCTTTTGTGTTCCTAAAATAATCTGAATCTCTGCGACAAAATCTGTGAAAAAGGAGCCTATCAACTGACAAAGAAATGAAAGTTTTAGTTTCTTACTTTTGAAAATTCAGATTGAGTCATCTTCAGCATCCAAGTTTGGTCTTTGTCAACAGAACTTTTCATGCAATTCCTCTGTACTCCAGACAGTATTCATCGTTGGCTTGAAGGTTGATTTTTAGCTTTTTTTAGTATTGTCTGAAAAGCTGTCATATTCTGTGAAAGCAGCAGCTTTTAAAGCTGCTTCTTTATCCAAGAGGATCTTTTATCCAGGAAAAATACTTTCTTTTTGCCATGAATTGCGTTGGTACTCTGCCCTGTTTTCTCCCAGTTGCTTAGGATATAAATTCTTATTACCAGCTCCATTTTAATGAAACACCAGTAGGATGTCTCTTTCTTGCCAGAATTTAAAAAACTCATTTATCATGGTTAATCCCAGCAGGTGGAAAGCAGGGCTTGTGCTCTGTAACTCTTGCCACAACTTCAGTTATGGTGCTGGGCAGGGAGCAACCTGTCTTTGGAGGACAACATTTTCAGTAGATGGTGTCAAACAGGTGAATGGACAAAGCCAGTCCAGCCCTGAAGGACCAGGCAGTGTTTGGGAAAATAAAGCATTTGTATGGATAAACACTGAAGCAGTTTCTTCACAGTTCTTGGCTTTCAACATGTTTCTCTGTCTCCCTGGGCTGTAGCTCCACTTCAGGGCTGTTGGAGCCAACAGCTGGGCTTTTTTGTGTTTGGGGGTTTTCTCTGCATTTTTTGCCCCTCTGTGAAATTCCAACAGACTGGTTTCAATGAAAAGCATCTGTTACCTTCAGTGCAGAGCTGTTGAAAAGCAAAGTAACTGCCATTCTGTGCCTTTGGAATAGTTTTTCTTTGGATTACCTGTGACTTTTATGAGTCAGGATATGGGACTTGCAATATCCCAGCAGTTCGTGAGGCTTCCATTTCTTATGCTGTGAGATCTATTGAAATACAATAAACTTAAAACAAACCCAGCCTGACTGCAGAGAAACAAACACGGCAGTGTCATGCAATGCCTGATGGTTCCCTATATCATTTCTCCTTGTGGAAATACATAACTGGGAAGGTGCTGGAATGTTGGCAGGGCTGGACAGAGAGAGGTCATTAAAACATTTGTACTTTACCAAGGGAAGCTAACATGCCATCACTGGCACGCTTGTTTAGATTTTTTCTCTCAGATTGAAGTTAAAATATCCATCTCCTTTGCAGATTTTCAATGCAGAAACTGACATTTCTTTCTCCCTCGATTTTTTCTTTTTTACTTATATCTAGATTTTTGATAGCTGTGGTCCATGGTTCTACTAGTCACTCCCTGGAGAATGTCTGGTCCATCTGTTTGGGCTTATGTCTCTAAGTGTAATTTTTCTGAAGCCAGTAAATACAATTTGTACAGTATCTTGCAGATAGAGATTTTTGTCTATGCTTGGAATCACCAAATATGAGAACAAAATAAATGTATAAGTGTACAAGATGTTCCTAAAAAATGTGTGCTGTGAAGAAACCTGTGAGGAACATATTCTACCTTTGAGCCTGCTCTGCTCAGTCTTCCTTCCACCCTCTGCAGGTCTAACACTTCCCTTTAAGCTCCTTCACCTGCCTTCCAGTCACTGAATTAACACCTGCACCCTCACCTGCCACTGAGGGAAAGCCCTTCATGGGAAAGGTGAGAAAAATAATTTGTGCTTCTGAGCACTGTTGTTCTTCACATTGCAATGGTAGAGAAAGGATTGCTGTAGGTGCTGTCATAGCTGCTGCCCTTTGCCCACTTTATTGGGCAAGTTGAAAACTGAATTGGGAACACTGAGATCTAAAAGAAGGAGCAGTAGCAGGGTGAAAGATTCTACAGGTCTGGCTTGAGTGCTGAAGGAGCTCTGTGTGTGAGGTTGGTCTTTGTGCACCAGGTATATGGAGAAATAGTGCAAGATTTGCACAGAGGGTCTTTCACACATTTTAATCTCCAAAGTACAGTACACTGAGATGTCTTTATCTGTTAATATAACCTCATGCAGTTCACAGCTGTTTGATCAAAGCAATGTCTCAATATAGCTGAGCAATGTGAGCCAACACCAGAACAGAGAGGAGCAATCTGTATTACTGAACTCTTTCTTTTGTAGCAACAGAGGAGGGGCAACCCAGTAGTGCCACTCTATCCCAATTTGTCTGTGCCTCCCTCCATTCCTAATTCCCAGTCAGAAAAACATTTTGTTTTCTTTAGCTTTTCTCAAACCTATTCACTTTATTAATTCTGCCCTTCAGAGTGGTTAGATAAGGGGAAATTTACTAATTGAGTTTCATTTTATATTTTTAAATTTCATATTTCAGTCTCGTCTCCTGGGCAGATCCTAATATCTGATGCTAGAGGGAGCTCAAAACCAGTATGAAATCTCATCTGGGTTAGTGGATTAAAATATAAATAGATTGGCAGAATATTGAATGTTACATAGAAAATTGTTCCTTTCTGCTGTTATTTTTGTGTGTGTGTGTGAGTTTTGGGGTTTTTTTCTACATCTGTTACAAAAAGGAAAAAAGAAGTCTAACCTTGATGGGATTAATTTTTTTTCCCAGTTATTAATTTTCCCTGATACTGGTGTGACCTACAACAAGCTTTTGTTATTTTCAAGTGAAATGTTTGGATTTAAATTTCTGGACCATTTCACAATGAATATTTTCCAGCTCAATTTCTGATCTTTTTGCACTAGTACAGGCAGTCTTAAACTTGCCATAAAGTTATAAATGAGCAAACATTTCATTAAAAATGAAGAGGCTTATGACAATACCTATTCTCCCAAAATGGAACCACCTGAGCTTTTCTAATAGCTGGTGACATCCATTAGCACTTCTCTCAGAAATTGAAAACGTTTTCCATCTGTTCATACACACTCATTACAAAGTAGTTAAGAGCCTATGGGATCACACAGACACATTTTTGCAAATTAAAAAATATCAAAATGAGTTATTGAAGAAGCAGGGATGACTTTGTAATAAGCATCTAAGCCTTAAACTTTCCCTTTCCTCAGACACTGCAGGCACCCCATTAGCTGAAACCTGTTTAGTCTGTAACCTTCCAGAACATGACATTTTGAAACTCTATGCTATACATCCTGTGAGAGGTCCAGCCAGCCCTGCCCATTTACCCTACTCTAACCAAAATCAGTCATTTTTTGGCAGACACCCCTGAGGTCAAGTAGCTAAGAGAACTCAAATAAAAATGGAACATTTACATAAACAATGAGATCAGACAGTATTACATTAATATGCAATAAACTTCATCAATAATGTGCTTGCATGTTTTCATGCCTGAAATGGTTTCTAAGCAGTGAGTTTAGACTTATCTTTCCTGAAGGAACATTTATTGGGAATGGACATTTCTAATAAATTCCTTAAGATGATGGAAGATCAGTGAAAGGCTTCTACAGGCAGGGTTTCTACAATGACAGAGAAGGCTTAGTTGGAGACACATGTTCCAACAAATAAACACAATATGCATTCAGCTTAAATATGTTTAGAGGTCTTTCTCAAAAATCAGTCTTCTTGGGAGTGGTTGCAGCACCACCTCACTCTATGTATGTTTCTTTACATAACCAACCTCTTGGTCAGACCTCCAGCTTGTACATGTGTCTAATTCATTACTGAGTAAAAATTGAGGGTTATCATATATTATATTCCTAAATGTAAAGGTTCTAAGACTGATTCAGAGCTCCAAAAACTTCTGGGTTTTTTCAGTAAAAATGCCACATGTCTTGGTCTTATGGACACCTTGACAAATTAGATTGCTGAACAATCACCAACTCTATGAAGCTTAACAAAGCAAAGTGAGATTCTGCAGCTGGGACAGAGCAACCCTGAGTGTATGTACAGAGTGGGGAGCAAGTGGCTGGACAGCTTGCTCAGCAAGGAAATATTGTCTGGGGAGATGTGAAAGTAACAGTGAAGGAAATACAGCAAGGAGGAAGAAACATTCATTGTGGCAATCTTGGATTATCCATTAGTGATGCACATGCTATGCCCATGTTTCAGTCCAAAGTTGGTGTCACAAAATCCACACTGTAGAAAAAAGGTCTGAATGAACTCACTCAATAAGATAAATGTTTTTGGATGTTGCACAAATATACATGAGTATGAACAAAGAAGGCAGCATAGAACAGTGGTGGGTCATCTGCAAAATGAGATGAAATAGGGTCCAGATGTTCTTAGGACTCAAAAAGCAAAAAGCTCACTAAGATATTTGTCTGCACCCTTCCAATAGTTTCTATTAAGCTGTGTGATGACAACACACCTTCCAGCTCCAGGATTTTCTGTCCTACCATACCAGGTAGGTGTGGTAGTGCAGAATTCCAGGTTTGGAAAGCAGTTGGCTTGTTGTATTACATGCACACTGTTGAGATTAAAATCTTAACCTGAGCCAACATTAGAGCAGTCAATTGTCTACCTACATTTTACATTACAGATTTTCTCAGTCTGTTACAAATGAGGAGTTAGCTATTGGGAACTTCCTTTTTTTTAACATCTTCTTTAACATCTTCTTGGTGGCCCACAGAGAAAACAAGGAATCCTGTTTTACATAACACTCTCAGAAGGTGACTATGACAAAAGACTAAACCCTTGCTAAAAGTTGACACATTGCCAGCAGCATAGGGTAACAATGGAGACAGTGACAATTAAAGGCACAATTTGAGACTGTGTGCAGAGTAACAGCAATTGCAGTTGTTAGAAGATATTATCTTTCAGCTGGTTGGCTTCATGCAGAAGGAATGAAGACTGAATGATGACAGAAATGAGTCTTCCTGTCAGCTGTGATGCATGAGGAAACCTGTATCTTAACAATGAAATCCTTTTCAAGCATTGCAGACACATAAAGAAAGATGAGTCAAAGAGAGGTGATGTCATCAATTACAGAAATGATAATGTAATAGATTTCTATGGGGGATTATAGCCAACATTCCCCCAAATTATTCTCTCTGATCTGTATTTAATTACTGAATGAACTTAGCCAAGATTTTTAAACACACACACATAAAGTGAGCCTTTAATGGCTGAGCTTTTATAAATGCCCAAGTCATCTGAATGTCTTGTTTCATTGAAAAAAGGAATTGCACTTTCATTGCCTTTTGATGAAAGTCTTGTGTATGTAATGGGGTGAACAGATTTGAAAATGTCTCTCCTAAATTTGTGATCAGGCTTCCATATATGTGTGATATTGGTGAAAACATGAGGGGTGAAACCAGCATGCAGAATCAAGGCATGATGTTTTTTAAAGGCCTGTTGGAACTTGGTGTTTTTGCTAACATCACTGCTGTAGCCAGCAGAACAGACAGGCCATGTGCTGTGGGTACTGGGAACAGGCAGAGTGAGGAGAGAGCTTGGGAGAATCCTGCATGGGTATTTCTACCAGAACCTGTCTGTGCTGGGGCTGTAGCCTCAGCTTTCACAGCTTTTTGCCACTGTAGACATTTCTTCATTAAACACTTCCATGTTTCATACCTAAACCTGAGCAGCCCTATTTTTCAATGCCAGCTAACTGCCAGTTTCCTGGATCAATAACTGGGAGTAGCCTAAGAAACCTGCAGGTCCAGGCCTTCATTTATTAGACTCAATGTATTTACACTGACTTTATCTGATCTGTAATAATTTTTATCATCTGATGATAGATCTTCCTGTTAAAGCAGAACCACTTTTCTACCCTGCCTGTGAAATCCAGAGCCTGCATTGCCTTCAATTTCTGCAGTGACATGGGACCTTCAGGGAAACTGCATTTCTTTTTACATGATTTTGTACTTAAAGAGGAAAAAAAGAACAAATCAGCTACTTTGGAGCAAATAGTGCTGTGAACTTAATGTGACCACACTGTCAAATTTACTTCAGGATGATACATTTGTTCATTAATTATGATATTTTAGGTGAAATGTCATATTTTTCTTTATCTGCATGCTTAACTACACTTCAACCTTTTCAGCAGGATTTCCACTGAAGCATTTTCTCTCATAAAAGTATTGGAGCCATGTCTCCCTTTTCTTTAGAAATACCTCTGCAGTTTTCCTGACCCTACTACTAGCTGGGAGAATAGATTAAAACTTATGAGCTGTGAGTTACATTAGTGATATAAGTGAAAAAGCAAAGTGTTGGGTGTCACACGAGGAACAGACCTCTTTCTATATTGAATAACCTTTTCTTATGGATGATGAAAAAAGCTCTGATAGAATCATAGAAAGATTTGTGTGGGAAGGGTCCTCTGGAGGCTTGTTGTTAGATCAGACTTCTGAGAGGCTTGTCCAGGCAAGTGCTGAAGATATCAAAGGCTCTGGATTTCATTGCAAAAATGGTGCCCATTGTAGAATTGTCATTCTACAGCTGAATCACATAACAAGCAAATGCACAGCAGGGCCACCATTAATTGAAAGTGAAAGCAGCATCCAAATGAACCCTGCTCTACTTCAAATGAAGCCAAAGATTTGCAATCCTACTCACAGTGGGCCAAAGCTTTCATCAACTATTTTGTTCCCAGTATTCAAGTTATTCCTTTGCTGGCTTCAAAGGAGAATCACAGGGACAACAGGCAGGCAAAGAGGGAGCACCCTAAGCCATAACCCAAGTGAGAACCTCACTGTGTTGATTTGCTGGTCCTGCTGGACCATGCAAGAATCCTTTGTTTGATAGCCATGATACTGATTTCAGATCTGGAAAACTGCTTTACAGGGAAATGCAGAACAGTTTGGGTTGGAAGGGACCTCTACACGTACCCAGTACAACCCCCAAGCTGAAGGAATAAGGAATCCACCTTAATTAATGTACAATAAAGCCAATGTTTTTAAAAGGAGTTAGAGTGCTTAGGGAGGAGCTAGTATGTTATGTATTCCAGTCCTAGGCAGGAACTGCAGTCAAGAGCCACGTTTTCCCAAAACCTTTGCACCAGCAACACCCCATACAGAGGAGGAATCAGCAGTCATGAATCAGTTTTATCCATGCTGAATAAAACAGAGACCTTTGACCCAAGCATGGAGACAGAGCACTCTGTCTGAGCAATATAATTAGAAAAAAGGAAGCCAGAAGGTTTGCTGAGCTTATGTAGATACCCATTCATGGCTTTGCTAGGAAAAGACTGTTAAAGATGCATTCTTTTCCTTTCTAAATGTCAGTTTTTTACTGAGCAATCCATTCTGCTGTCCAATGACTGATTAATAAGAGAGGGACTTTGAAATGCTAAACAAGCCCAAGATCCCAGAAAGCTGCTCGTATCTGTTTGTTTATTTATTTACCCACAATTTTTTCTTGTGTGGCCAGCTCAGCTCCTGCCTAAGAGAGCAAACATACTGCCGATGCAGATCTGATGACATTGAGCCCTCAAAATAAAGCCATAAATTGTTTGTTTGAACTTCCAAGGAAATGGGACTTCACAAGTCTAAGTTCAGAATAGATCCTAAAATCAGTCTCAGCCTAGTGCTGAAGTTATGAGGCTTCAATGATTTGAGCAACTTTTTATTTCTTTTCCTATTAAGGACACCAGAATTCATTCCCCACATATTACTTTTTATCAGTCCTTACAAAGTAAGGTATTGCTAGAGCAGATGCTGCCACCACATCTTTTTGTGTGTGTGTGTGTGTATTATATTACTTTTAAGAAAGCCTTAGAATTCATATTTTAAAATAAAAGCAAAAAGGAAAGCGCTCATGTTATCATGTAAATTTGGGGGCCGTTTCTGAACTGATGTTTCAATTATGCAATGTTCTTTTACCAAAACTTCAAATCCACTTCCCAACTCCTTTGTTCCATAATACAACCAATATATTTCTTAAGCTGCTTGAGTTTGAACTGTAAGTTTTATTTGATTATATCAGAAATTGTTACCAATAGCAGGTTTCTTCCTTTCTCTATACAGTGAAACAATCTGCCAAAGGTAAAAAGGGTGTTACATCTGTAGATGTACTAATAACCGATGCTTTTTCATATTTTGCTTTATGGATTAGGAGCACTGGAATAAAAAATGCCTTTCATTGTAGTCTTTAATTCAGTCGTTATCTGAACAATGAAAGCAAAGAGTAAAATTACTGTAACTGTAATCAATTGGCCAGTGGCAGAAGGAAACTCATTCATAGCATGCTACGTGCAAAAATTCATCATGTGAGGTCTTTATGCACACAATTCTGTATTTAATTGTTCTGCCTTTGTTACAGAGGCTCAAATCCATGGGGGTGGTTGGTGATGACAAGAGGAAATAAGATGGAGAGGTTCACTTTGGATTTTGCCTTCTATGTTCCAACCCTCTTTTTCTCAGGCACCACTCAGCCCCTGGATTTCTTTCCCTTCTCCTACCTAGCCATTCCCAATACCATTTATCCTTCCTCCATCTGCTAAGGATTTGCCTCATGATCTCTGGTTCCAGAGTCCTTCAGAGCCCAGGAAGGCTGTGCTTGCAGCTGCAGCACCAGGATTCCACTCCATGTCCACTAAGGCCTGATGTCATAAGGAGCTCAAGGCTCAGAAGGAACTTTTGGAATTTACCTCTGTGCTTTTACTACTCTTACATGCCTCCTTGGAATTGCTTTTAGCCAGTGGTAGGAAGGAGGATGGGAGGGAAGGCTTCTGGGACATGTCAGTATTTCTAAAACCTCGTGCCAGTCTCTCCTCTTGCCCAGAGCAAGGAGCAGCTCCCCAGGAACTGTCCTGCTTTGTCCCAAGGACTTTGGTGTATATACATCAAGTCTTTTCAGGAGTATGTTCTCCTTTTGTCTTCTAAAACAGAGAAACCTCTGTTCTGTGTCTGCATTCTGGACTGGTTGTTTTCCAGCCTCCAAAATTGCTGTGCAGCAGAGTGACCAAGAGTCCTAGGCTGGACCTCACTCACCTCCTGATATCCAGACACATGCAGGATCTTAATTAAAATGTGGCATGCACCTGTTTCTTGTGGGCATTTCTTCCTTCTAAAAATCCAAAGTCAAGTTGAATAAAAATGGTTTGTGTAAGGATTTTCATGAACAATCAGGAAACTTGTTTAATAATATAAAAAGCCATAACGTTTTGATGTTGGGAGGAAATTCTTTACTCTGAGTGTTGTGAGGCACTGGAACAGATTTCCCAGGCAAGCTGTGGTTCTCCCATGCATGGAAGTATTGGATGGGGTTTTTAGAAACCTGGTCTAGTGAAAGGTGTCCCTGTTTATGGTCAGAGGTCTGGACCTGGATGATCTTTAAGATCCTTTCCAACCCCAGCCATTCTGTCACTGTATGATTTATGCTTTGCTGCAGAAAGTTAATTTCAGTCACTTTAAATTAGTTGCTATGTAACAGGACCTTTGTATTCATCAATACAACAAGTTTTTCTCCACTAACAAGCACTTCCCAAGGCAGCTGTAGGAAGTCAGGAACCACTCTGGTAAATTCAGAAAGCATGTGTGAGAACACATTGATGACTGTAAGCTTTTGACTGCAGCATGAAAGAACCAACAGCAGCAGTCTTACAGGTCTCTGGAATATTAGAACATAGAATGAGAGCACAGCCTTTTGGGATTAATGAGACATTATTAAAAAAACAAAAGTATATGCATAATATTTTCAGGAGCATCATTTTTTGACATCACTAAGAGCAGAGTAGCTGAATGTTCTTAAAGCACACTCAGATAGCATCTTTGATTGTGAAGAAAATTGTGTACTATGAGGGATGGGTAGGCAGACATTCTAAATCTTTTGGATCATACTGTGGCCAATTTTATCTGAAAATGATGAGAATGAATCACAAATCATATCTTTAAGAAATGTGAGTGTTGCCATTGTAAAGTAATAGGTGCATATTATACTTCATACAAAGTCATGACTTCAGCACATCTCTCAGTCACTGGCAAAGGGCCCTTGTTAGCACTCACTAGAACAAGTTCATAGAAGAAACTCACAGGAGAAAATCCATCAGGGTTATTTCACATTATAATTCCACTCCTTGCTCAGCTGCACATTGCTGGTAGCTGGGAAGGTGTAACTAGGAAAGTACTACTCCATAACCTGCCATCATATTTTTCCCCCAGGCACCCACCATGGTACATTATTGGGTGCATAATGCAGACTTAATGGAATCCATTTGGCTATGGTTGAGATACAAGGATTATGAGTACACAAAATAGGTTTATGGGTTATTTATTTTATTCTGTTGTTGACATGCCAAAGTTAAGCAGACTTTCTTTAAAGGAAATGGAATGGAAATTCATTTGGGATAGACTCCAAATTTTAAAAAGTCTGAAAAAGGTGGGAGTAAAGTCAGGGCAGTAATTCAACCTTGACTGTAATCTTTGCTCTGTCTACCACTGTAATCACTCACTCCCAAGTCCTGGATGTTGGCCCTAGACTGACCAGAGTATAAGAACTCCCACCAAGCCCATGAGGGTCACTAAGATGGACAGTGATAAATCAACATGTTTTGCTTCCACCAGCTGTGATGGAATAATTGCACTGAACATTGTAGTTATTAAAATCACATTTGTCATAGAAAAAAAAAAAAGAAAAGAAAAGAAAAAATAAGACATCAAGGACTCAAAGAGTCTTATACATAAGTTATGTTTTTCCATAGGGTATCTTATTTCCTTTTTTAAAAAAGATAACTCCATTGTGTTGGACTGAGAGAGGAGGAAGAAAGGCATGTGGGACAACAACCAAAATCAATTCCAGTTTCTGGTATTAGTCACTCCCTCCCAGTGCCAGTGGCTAATTGTCATACTGGGGCATGCTGTGAGGACACTGAAAATAGCTCACAGCACCAAATGCCTATTACATTGTTTAGATATGCAGGCTCCCTTCACCCTTCTTGGATTGTTTATCTGTTTGTAAATAGTTTTCTTGGGGATCAGATTTTGCAAGTGTTTAATCATGTTTTTGTGTGTATTAAACTCTTTGGCAGGCTACACAGAAATGAGGAAGAAAAGGGAAATTGATATTTCTAAAATCTTTCCCCCAGGTGACTTGCTTATGAGCAAAGGCCAAACTGTGTCCAGGGGGTATCTTGTGATTCTCCCTGATGATGGAGAAACCTGAGCTGAATGAAGTGTGCACACTCACCTGTAGGCTGTTTGCATACACCCAAGTTAGTAATATTTTCAAACACGACTAAGGTGCAGAAAAGGTAGGAGATATTGCCTGTATTTGTAACATAGAACAGCCTTCAGACTGCTCTGAATTAATCCAAGGGTTGAAAGGATGAACTAAAGCTGATGTCAGAGGAAGTTAAAAAAATCACAAAAACATTCATAGTAAGTATGGGGTGGTCTTGGAGCTGTGACAAGGGGGTGCTGGAACAATGGAGCTGTGGAGAGTTCCCAGGAGCAGAACACCTTGTGAAGAGGCTCTAGAAACAGGATAATGTAAAACCTTATTTCTCTGACAACTAATTGTTCAAATAGGATTAATCAGAAAGTGAAATAGAGTATGAGGTTACATAATTACCTTGTGGGATGACCCTGCTTGGACAGAGAGGATGCACCAGGTGACCTGCTGGTGTCTGTGCCAACCTGACCCATTCTGTGATTCTGTGATTATTAGCTGATTTTTGTCCAGAGTGAATAACACAAAATGCCAGCACAATTGCTTTTCAACAGCCAGAACAGACTGAAAGAAAATATAAGTGCTTTCTGCCCACTGAGTGTCACATCATATATCCTGCACTTCTGCAATATTAAATTCTTCTTCCAGGATCACAGTTACTTGCCTCTGCATGAGTCCTTGCTTCCCACAAGGCTTGTTCAGTTGAAAATTAAGTTGACATTTCCTAGGAACTGGAAAATGAAAAATATATGAAATTATTATATAAGCAGAAAGATTTTTAGGTGGGGTCTTTTCCCCCTCTGAGTCTACAAAGATTATTAAGGGCATCTGGTCAGTCCCATCATCTAGTTTGGGGGAAATAAAAAAATTAAAATTCTTATTTACAGACATCTTATCATCATTTTTAAAAGAATGAGTCTTATATTATGCTACATTAAAGTATGAAATCTGAACCTGTTGAAAAGTGCAACAATTTCAGGGTTTTTTTCTCCTTTTTCAATGTATGCCTGATACCAAATAAAGATCAATAGGAAATGAGATTCCTTTCCTACCATACCATTGTTATAAAAGAGCAAAACCCAGTTATTTCTGCATGGAAAGGAACAGGGTTACTATCCATGCAAAATTATACAGCAAATATACACCAGTCTTTCATTCCTAAAGGGCAGTGGAATAGGAATGCTCTGGTTTTCTAAAACATCAACATCTACTTCAAATTAAGTTTGGTGTGAAAAGGTAATTGAGGCTCCCTCTAACTCATAAAAATATTAGCAATTGAAGAACTGCTTATCTACATGGGAAAGGCATAGCAAGGAACTCAGACCAGGAAGCAGAGACAGATAACATTCAACTGACGAATAAAAAATGGATTTTATGGCATAAGGATGATTGAGGAACAAACTCTTGAGGGGTGTTTTATCTTGATTATCTGCAGAGATGCCTTTCTGGAGGGCAGGATTAACACCAGCACAGAAGACATTGCTGAGTGCAAGAGTGATGTACATGAGATTCTCCACCTTGAAGTAAGATTGGATAATCACAAGGAGTCTTTTTGTCTTTAAATGGCATGACTGATTTCCCAGGCATGCACAGCTCTGAAGTGGACTCTGTTTAGACTGTTTAATCTACCCAGATTTTCAGGATGGAGTTGTGGAAAATTAGTAAAATAAATATATTTTAGCTATACTTTAAAACCAGCTGTGGAAAAAAAGCATAGAAAATGTCCTCTGCTAGACAAGCCACTTTCCTGTGTGTTAAGATCAGATTACTGAGAGATGTCTCTACCCAAAAAAAAAGGTGCAAAATGAGACCATATGCCAAAGACAATAGTGTGGATTTTATTTAACAATAAAATGTGAACTAGAGAGATGGAAAGAAATAGAAAAGGGGCAGGGGATGAAGAAGAGAGAAATAGATTAAGTAGAAAGTCACCATGCCAAAGAGTGGCATCTCTTTGGTCCTTCTTCACCATGGTCTTCTCTGAAGTGGAATTCCTGCAGTCCCTCAAACTTCTCATACTTTGTACAGTTTAGCAAACAAAGGAATCCATGTCCATGGGCCACATGATTTTCTCAATTCCAATGCTAATTAGTCTCATGTTCAGTCTTTCTATTCCTTTGAGTTGGTTTCTCATATGGTTTCCCCCTTCTAGACCAGTCAGAGCTGATTTTCAACACAGTTGCTGAGTTTGCTTTCTTCTTGTATTCTTTATGTCCATCTTAAGTGCTCCCCCAGCCTACTTAGCTCTTCCTATTTGAGATAATCAGACAATAGTCCCACCTTTACCTTATCTTGAGTTTTTGTCACGTGCTTACCTAACTGTCCAAACTTCCATGAATTAATGAAGACATATTTGGGTGGAAGGGTGGGATATGTTCAGAGATCACAGATGATTGAGCAAGTCCTTCTTTCTACAGCTTGCCATAGTGGGCAAAGTCCTTCAGTGATCTCAGCAGCATGTGAGGAAATCATGATCTTTAGGTGTCTTGCATTGTGGAAACAATGATCATCCAAGTCTCACCCTTTATACCTTTGGAAAATTGAGAGCAGAGGAAGATGTAATACTCTCTGTTTCCCCTCAGCAACGTAACATGAATGTGTTAGGGATTATCTGACACCCCCTTACTCTGCTCCACTGAAAAATCCACCTTTCATGTCAACAGAAAGTGTAGTAAACTTGTTTACAACATACAGAAAGACGTCATGAAATTAAGAATTAAAATTTAACTCAAAAAGGGATTCTTAATGAGGACCCTCTGTCTTTCTGTCCTCACAGGAATGAGAAAGAGGGCATGCAGGCTGCCCTCAGAGAAGTTTGCAACTTATTGTGCTTTGAATTTATGTGCCAGAGAGGAACAACTGCCAAAAATACATCCTTGTGCTTCATTTTAGCAAACAAGAACAGCCTGGAAGAGTGGTTCAGCTTTAAGAGAATGTGTGCTCAAATATTTGTATTAGCAACTCACCTAATCCAGAGTTAACTGGAAGAAAAGAACTATTCAATGACTGGCAGTCTTATATGGCCTTTCTAATCATGCCTCTCCTGTTATTTGGATAAAGATTTGATGGATGGACCTATATAATCTTGCAATAATTCCTTTTTTACAGGGATGAGAAAGTGTATTTGTACTTATATTGCAATAGTCAGATAACCATCTTTATAATTAAGTCTACCCATAGTACTCATAAAGAACAGCCTAGAACCAAGCTACTAAATCCATATTCTACCACTATAACTGATGTAATAACTGAGCTGTTTTATATAAAGTCAGAGATTTTCCCTACTACTCATTAGCAGCTTGCATGGCAATCCTGGGAATGTTGATTGCATGAAGGGAGAAGCACAGAAATGGCAAACCAAACAATTAAGATTCCAAAATACACTTTTAATGAGTTAGTTTTATCATGGTGGTGCAAGAGCCTTGTTTAATTTACAGCTGCATCTTGGTTTCTATTATAAGTCCAACATTCTTTTCTGATTTTATTGCATAAAGTGTTGATAACACTGAGAATTAGATTTTAATCAAGAAAAGATTACTCCTGAGCACTAAGTCTCTGACTAATGCACCAGGCCAGGAGAGCACTGTAGCATGTAATTTTATCCCTTCTTAGTAGAGTACATAAAGTCATGCTTAATTTGAAGCCTGTGAAAAGTCCCATTGACTGTTAAAATAATCAGGTTTATGAGAATCCAGAAGAATCCAGAGCACAAACTCAGTAGTAAATAAAATGGAAACAAGAACAGAAGACAGTAAAAGTTGCTGATTTATTCTCTGCCATTCTCCTCCCAAGTGACAGTTATTCTGCTGTCACAACATTAACATCATTCATGATTTGTCAAGAAGGTTTTGTACCATGACTCCTCTTGTGTATAAGATGCTGTACAAACCCCAAAAAAAAGTAATCCCACCCCAGGTGGTTTGCAGTCCATTTCTAGCTGATACTGCACTATCTGTCACCACCCTAACCTAAAGGAGACTGAAAGTTTCTTTGAGGTCTGTTTTTCTTGTACTTCTGCATTTTTATTAATGACACAGAGTTTTGCACAAAAGCTGAATTTGTATGCCAGACTGTGTTCTTAGCATTGCCAAAAACCCAAACATGAAGCTGAATTCATATACAGTGTCTTACAAAACTGATTAAAAAAATTAACATGAATTGCTAAGTACTGCCCAAATTAACACAAATCAGAGTTCATTACATAGCATTAAGAGGCAATTTATTGCAATCATTATGCCTGCTGTTACAGGGAACCATATGCCAACTCCAGAAATAACAAGCATTCTGAATCAGGGTCATTGCTGTCATATTTGCATGTGAAACACATTAATTGATCTCCTGTGCACATTAAAATTTAAATCCACACATTTTTGCTGCTGAATGCTCCATCCTAAATTTGTTGTGAGAAGGGGCAGACTGGGTGGAGAGAGTGATGATGTTTTAGAGGAATACTTGTCCCAAACTGTGGTAGATCATTAGTTAATTCCATTCTGCTTTAATTAAAGGAGATCCTAAATATCTTTTGGTTTCCACAGTAGAAAGATATGCAGTTATACATGTCAGACATGTGAAATACCCTGGTCCTACCAATGTCATCTTTTTCTGGTGGTCTTCCTCAGGGGGCCATATCTGTAAAAGTTAAGGGGTGGGCAACATACTGTTTATAAAAGTCTCTTCCATAACGGTTGTTGTGACATGGGAAAAGGATTATAAATCTCATTGTTCAGTCACAAAGAGTGAGAATGTTAGCACAGTCTTCAACTGCAGCTCCCAGGAGGCACTGCTGAAAAGCAAATTAAAACAGCTCAGAAATAAAGATATGTATTCTGCTATTTCAGGTTGTATCCAGAATTTCCATGTTGTTGTTATGGGCTGATGTTTGGACTGGCTCCTCTCCTTGCTTCCCCCGTGCAGCTGCCGGTTTACCTAGACTGAGGGCAACTTCTCTGTAATGATGTGGGTTATTAAAATCTTTGGAGGTAACATTTTCAGGAGCAGCACACAATGCTACAGCATTTATCATTCACCTGCTCTATTCTTGTCAGTGCAGAAAACATAAACACATTGCTTTCTAAGCAGGAAGTCAGATAGGCCAAAGCATGAATTTGAGAGCTGAGTGCTATTAACCTTCAGCAAATGTGAAGATGGCAGATAGGCTTCAGCAATTGCAGAAGGAAAATAAGTGTGTGCAACCATGTTGCTTTACACTTAGCACCAGTAAATGTGGGTACTGAACTCAGCACTGCACAGCCACCTGCCATCCCAAACAGCAAGAGATGTGTGAGCGATGGCAGGGACTGATGGTGCATTAGCACTCCTGTTGGGAAAGCCAAGAGATAAGGGATTACAGTCAGTACAGCATTCTGCCATCACCATGGCACCCAGAGGGCTTTGTGACCATTCAGGTTCTCTGGCTGGGATGCACATCAGCTTGCATGCTGAGTGGGGATTCATCCACAGGCAGACCAAAGGAAGGGCTGCAGGGAAGGAAGGGGCTGAGGCACTGAACCCAGAATGCTGAACTGACCTTTGCTACATCCAGAACACACACAGCATAAAAGGCTCCTTGTGGGGTGTTGGACAAAGAGAAATGTTTTTTGATCTGCTTTGGTTCGAGATGGGAAAAAGCAGAGTGGGCAAAAGCTGCTTTTCCAAGAGCTTTAATGACTAAGAGAGATGTCCAGTGCCTTGTAAATCAGCCTTATGAGTTCCCAGAGAGTTTTGTACCTCTGGGTTCAAACAGAACCTTGATTTAGTCTGAGTCTACATCTGAAATGTCTTTTTTTCCATCCTTTCCAAAGTATTTATGGGTAGGGTTTCATGCAAAGCAGTGATGGTGCTTCCTGTAATGCCCATCTGTATCCCAGGATGGTGGCGTGTAGGTTCCTGTGAAGTGTTTACTCTTCCAGACAAAGGGAAGTCTAATAAGGTCAACATGCTGATAAGGGAGCTTGCAATTTGCCTTTAGTTCTGCTTAGCCCATATTGCAATCTATTCTTGACAAATGCTCTTTGTCTGTATGTATACTGAGATAAAATCAAAACATGTTTCAGAACAGTCAATGTTCATCTTCTTTCTGATTTCATAGCCTGAGATTAACTGTTAGATTACAGAAAAATTCAAGGAAGCAGGATGATTTGCAGCCCCTTTCAGTTTAATGTCTTCTCAAAACCTAATACTCTCAGTCCCATAACGATGAAGTAATTATTTAATAGAGCCTAAGATGGTCTTCTGATGTCTGTCCAGTCTGAAAGTGAAAGACTGGAGTGCTGGCAGATTTGTGGTGACTGGGAAAGAGTAATACCTGTCTGTCAGTATTGTGCAGATTTGTGAAAGATCCAATAGATCCCAAAACCATTGGATTAGAGGAGCATCATGGTTTAACCCCAGCCAGCCCAGTACAGAGTTGGACATTCTGTACAAAATGAAAGAAGAAATTCTTGGCAAAAAGGCTCTATCCCATGCATCACTAACCGTTTGGAGTCCATGTTAGTGCTCAGAACAACCAAAAATGTTTGTGTTTTTAACCTTTATCTCCTCCCAGACATTTTTCCGTACAGTTCCACAAGCAGCCCCACTGGCAGTGCTGACAGAGGTGTGAAGAACAGCAGCAGGGGGGCAAGCTGCTGACAGAGAAAATGAGACCTTCCAGCCTGCTTGGCTTTTGCATAAATCTCTCATTTTTCCCTCCTTAATTGGAAATATTTGTTTACGTGAAAGGAAAAGGAAATGGAGATGTAAAAGCTCAGCATACTCACACTCCAGTTTTTCAGCCATCTATTCATAAACAGAAAAAGATTTCTCAAGGATAAGTTGAAACATTTAAATTCCAATATGACTATTATTATTTTAACTTTTTCTTTTTTTTTTTTATCTTAGCAGAGACCTAGCTCTTTTTTTTTTTTTTTTTAAGAAGTCTATAAACATGCAGAGAAATTAATAGCTGTCTTGTGTAACAGAAAAGCAGCAAAGTTCTCCGAAGACAGATGTATTTTGTTTGGATTTTTGCTAATAGGATATGTAAAAGACAATCCTTTTAAAACACAGTGAAACCTTTGCTTTTCTTCTCTGACTTTGATGTTACATTGGAGCCTGCACTGCCTTTTTGAAGGAGCTTATAATGGAAATGGTGAGACGTCCTTAACTGCAGCAGATCAAGTGATTTCCCTCACAATGCAGCCCAGCGTGGGAAAGCAACAGCAGTTAAGGAGACTAAAGGAAAGTGTGAACTGTCCCCAGAAGCCATTACATTAGTGAATTTTATCTCAGCCGGGTAATTCACCTCAGGCAGGAGCAGAATTAAATTTACTGTTGGAGCAGCAGCGGCATAGCAGTGCTATTTGTGTGCTCTTTATCTAAGGTGCTATCTATTGTGCTCAGAGATAAAAAGTCATCCTTTTTTTTTTTTTTTTTTTTTTTTTTTTTTTTTTTTTTTTTTTTTTTTCCCCTGGAGGAGACTAATTAGATATTAGCAATCGTAAGAAAGTGTTTCTCACTGTGCAGATAACTTCTTGTATGCATCTTCGCATTTATTTTCATGACCCTTAGCCTAACAGATCCTTGGAAAGGTTGCAGGCAGGAATCTCCTTCCCCAGTTTAGTAGGGAATAAACACGTGGGCCATAGTCATAAGGACAGTCCCTCAAAAGACACCATGGTCATTTCAATAGAAAGGAAAGTGCTGTCTACAGCAGTGCAAGAGAAGATCAAAGATGTAATTCTAGGCAGATGGGTTTTCAAAAATCTGTCCCTTTTGGGAAGACTCTAATTTCTGATTCCTGGAGGAACCAAGTATTTCTCCACTCTGAACATCAATGCCCCAGCTTTGTAGTGTTCCAGGAATAAGGCACTCCTTAAAAGAAGATAAATTGCAAGATTACAGAGCAGCATTTCTTAAACTACTCCACTCAACCAAGGCAGACTGACAGCCATTTTCACATCACCTCCTTGTCTTCAGCCCTGAGCCCAGACCATGGTTTATCATGGACACTGGAGATTTGAGAGTCAACCCAACCATACTGCAGCAACAAGCAATCCATTTTCATCACAGGGGCACTGCTGAGACAACAAACCCCTCTCCCTGAGGTGGCTGGAGCCTATTTGTTCCTAGTGTGGAGCCACTGGAAGGGCACAGGGTGTTTGTGAGATTATCAGGCTAATGAAAGATTTCCTGCTGCAATGGAAGTGCTCATGTCTTTTTCTCAGAGGGCTTTCAGGTGTACACAGAGCTATCAAAATACTCTGAGACACTTTCAAGAGGTAAGGAAGCACACAGGCTTTTAGGCAAGGTACTCACTTGAGTTCTGTAAACCAACACTCCCTTATGTGTCCTCCAAAAATTAAGAAATAAAGGTACACTTACAATCTTCAGTCAAATTGAAAATCCTGACAGTGGAGCTCATCCATGGATTGAGAGCAGAACTGCCAGGAGGGCAATGGATCATTATCAGTGTGACCAATCTGGGCTAGATTCACTTCTGTTGTCCACCACAAATTGATATAATCATGATGAATCCCTTTAAAATGCTTTACCTCTATTTCCTGTTTCAAAATGTGGCCTCAAAGATATTCTTCTTCTTCTAGCCTAAGGTACATATTTCACTTTCTACAACCAATACACTTCCTGGAGATTCCTGTTTTGTCATTGTCATTTTAAACATCATCATTTAATTAAAAGTTTTCCATCATCTAAGGTGATTAAAATATGTTCATGTTTTTTAAAGGTTGTGAGCAGTTCTTCCCTTGTCCAAGCAGAGTTGAGCTGTTTGTGCACGTGTCCATACAATTGTCATTCACCTAAATGAATGAGAGGAGAGCATGGGAGGAAGGATTCACATGATTGATGGGAAGAATGAATTGCTTCTAGCCATGCAGCAGTACAGTAATTGATGTCTGGGAGGCAGCTGCAAGTGTCACAGAATAGCTGTCAGTGTCCCAGATGGTCTGGGGGCTTTGGTGGGAGACAACACTGACAGAGGGATTGGCATGGTGTGAACACACCACCACCATTCTTGCTGGCAGCCTCCAGCAGGGCAGCACTGGCAGCACTGCTGTGCTGTCCTGCCTGTACAGAGGATATCCCTGACTGATTCCTGCATCTGAAGAGATGGTGATGTCTCTACAGAAGGAAACTCAGAGATGAAAGCATCAGCAGAGACCTATGAAATGTGTGTGCCTTTATCCCATATCCTTTCAGATTCCTAGAGTCTAAGGAGTTTTAGGTTTGGATTTTTGCTGTTCTTCTTCTTTTAAATTTTTTGATGATGTGGAACAATCTTGGAGAGAAAAAATTCTTTCTGAAGACCAAAGGGATTTTCTCATAAGGCAAAAGTACCTCATGAGTTTATTAATTAGCTCCCATATCATCCCCATAAAACACTTTCAGATAGGAAAAGACCTTACCCAGCAATATGACTGGGATTATTGCATCACACACTTTGGTTTCTGCACTCTCCTGGCATTGGAAAAGGCTATCCAGGGAAGTGGTCATAGCACCAAGCCTGACAGATCTCACTCAAGATGCAGACACATGGAGTGATTTTTGGAAAGTCCTCTGCAAGATCAGGAGTTGCACTCAATGATCCTTGTGGGTCCTTTTCAGCTCTGGGTATTCTATGGTTCTATGATTCTATGGTTCCATGATCACTGTGATTCCAGAGAACAAAGCTCTGACTGTGTCCTCAGGTGACTCAGGAAAGGAATACAATTCAGAGTACTAGGAATTAAGCTTTTTGTTTAGAATGTGGCTCTCAGTCACCCCTTATGCCCCTCCTGCATGATTGTTTATTTATTTACTATTTATGTTGTCTTGACTATAGACTGTGGGCTCATCATGTGGAACAGTCTGTCCTTTTTTTTTTTCTCAAATCTATGAATGGAAATCTTAAATGCATACATCCTGGTTTTCCCTTGAAACCTGACTCACACTCCTGCATATTTTAGAGATGTATTTTGTTGTAATTTTTGACAGTATATCAAACAGATCAGTAATCCTTCATTAGGGATGACACTTCCTGAGGCAGGGTTTGGATTAAAACAGAATTTTATGTTAATTCTGGCTTAATTCTTTCCTAGTTTAGTTTAGTCATGGAGGGGTCACCTAGTTAGATAACATCTAGGAAAACATCATTTACAAAACAAAGCAGCATATCTGGATGCCTTTATCCTCAGACAAAATTAGTTTGCTCATAAAACTAAATATTTATTTAACACTGACTTAAGGTTAATGGAAGATTATTTTTGGAGATAACAATTTATTACACAAACTAAATACAAGTAAAGAAGAATTAAATTATTAAATAGCTGCACGAAATGGATCTGTTAACAATCCTTTACTACGGATAAACAAAGCTTGTATTAATAATTTGCAGTCAAAGTGGGTCTGTACGTGTAGAATCCTAATTATGAGCTGAACAACAAGATAAATATTGCCTCCCTCTTTTTATATATCTGACTCTTTTAGAAAACAAATCACTCAAGATGCTTGCCTGTGTTAATTGCCAAAACCATTTTGAAAAACATCTCTGAATACTGACATCACTCAGTGGGAACAGCCAGGTCCTACCTTTGCAGAAGATGGTGCTTCTTCCCTGGTAACAGAGGTGCCCCAGGATAGAAAAGTTTTCTTGCATTGGGGAAACAGATCCAATACAGCCAATAGAGATAATTTCTCCCTAGAAGAAGCTCCCTGCATGATGTTGCAATTCACAGGATTAGGATGTTTTGCACAAACTGAAACCTTGGCCCTAAGGCTTGTTATTTCTGAAAAGAAATGTAAGAGTAGTCCACAGCTGAACATTACCAGAATAAGTAGGAAATTTCTCTCCTACAGAATTCAGAGAAGCCAGTTTTTGTTACCATTGCTCAAAAGCAGAATGTAACTAATTTTTCCAAATGCATTTAAAAGGAATGTAAAGCTTCATTTTCAAGGCTCCCAGACAAGAAAAGTCTTCATTCCAAAGTCTTGGTTAGGTGATCTCAATGTGAGGCAAATTTTGTTGAGAGACAAAAGCTGAGCAAACTGTATTTCAGTAGATAATCTACTATCTCATTCACACATTTCTCATACCTCACTCATTAAAGCTGCAGAGCCTTGGCACATCTATGATCTCACATTTTAAAACACAGAAACCATTCAGTGTTTTGATTAGTAGGCGATATTAGAGGAATGGTGTAAAATACATCAATTAAACTAAAATGCATTTCACAAAATCTGTTTCAGTACCTCCACTTTGAGTCTAAGTTTAAAAAAAGAGCTTTTCATCCATTAGAGAGAGATGAAAAGAATTGACACATAGATTATTCACAAGGTACATTTTGAGGAAAATTTAATTAAAGATGACAGCAAGCAAATAATAATAGCTCATGGTTCAGCATATTGATGAACACAATGAAGCAATTTATTTTCTGCTTTCATCATGTTTGTCTTCCAGACAAAGCTGCTCTTCTTCTCCAAGAAAGAATGCTGTGAGCTGCTAAACCTTCTTTTGAAAAGAGACAGGAGGAGCACACAGCAGGGCCAGTGAGGCCAATGGCTCTGGAACTTGCTGCACCACAGAGTAGTAAGCACTACTAGTAATGAGTTGCCTTGGTAGTAGGTACTACCAAGAGAGCAGCAGGAAAATCATAATGAGCCACAAAACCCCTGCCTCTGTTCACTGCTGGAGTTTTGGCATCACACAGCCATGGATTTCAGTTTCCAGCTGGAGAATGAAGTAATTATGTATGTGTCCCTTGAGGCTGAGGACTGGGAGGTTAGAGGAAAAGTTCCTTTATAGATAGCTTAGGGGGACTCCTTGCTGGATAGTGGTTGATTAGCTTTGCTCATATAGTTACCAGAAGGGCATTTAGACACTGGAAAAATGCTTCAGGACAAGCATGCCTGGTTCCATGGGTTTTGATGGCTCCACTGGGATAGGGTATTGATTTTAGTGGTGGTGGATCTGCTCTGCCATGTTTGCTTTTGCTCTTTGATTTTTTCAGCTGAACCATTCTTGTTCTGTGAGAATATTTCTTCCAGTGATGGATTTGATGAGGTTAGGAATATTTGCAAATCAGCAGGAAGAGTTCTGAAGACTTTTCTTTTAAGCCATGATCTTCTTTTAACACATGTAATGATTTTTTAATGACTTTGGAAATTTCAATACACACTAGTTACGGTCTGTGCAATGTTAGCAGATTTCTTTTTGTCTTGCAATGCCTGGTATTGGAGGTAATTCTTTAAAAATTCAGTCTGTTTCTCAAAAGCAGTATGCTTTACAGGTTTGTGGTTGACTTTACATTAGTGAGGTGAATGTCAACTGATATTTCCATGGAGCATTTTCAATAATATTGAAGGGGTTTGCTATACATTTCAGCTTTCAGAAAGGAGATTAAAGAACATTGGAATTCTGCTTAAACCCTCTCAAATGTCAGTGTCTGAAGGCAGAAACCACCTTTGCATAAGTGAGGATATTGCCAGTGCTCTAGAGCACAGTAGTGCTGAGATTTCATGCACTTGCATGTCAGAGTTACCCTCTGTCCCTTACTTAAGAGAATGTCACCACATTTGCTTCCTTTTGCCAAAAAATTCTCCAAAAATCAGACAGATTGCTCTTTGTGTCTCCTTTTTTCACTCTTCCTTGTACCCTGGCCAGCCCTCATAGAACTTGAGTTAGATAGGCCCTAATTTTTCATGGCTCCACTTTACCTTTTCTACATTAAATGACTGAAGGGCAATTATTGCATCACAGCCTTGCTAAATTGTTCATGCTGGCATGATCCATCATCCAGAAGTTAAGCAGGACTGGCTTTTCATTCTCACCTCTCTGGTTTCATGCAGGCTGCTGGCACTCAGGGAATGGGATGGTGGTGAAGAGCACATTGGGAGATATTTTTCTGGAAGTAGGAGGCAACAATGCAAGAAAGTTGTAAAGGCACAAACAGCCATAAGAAGAACTTGCTTAATCACTTTGATATGAGCAATATCCTTCTCCTGTACCTATATTGTCAGGGGTTTTTTCTCAATCCAAAGCCCACTGATACCAATGGAAAACTTCCCACAGGTTTCAGACCTTCAGGCTGGGCCCACAGAGATGATGTCTCCAAGCAAGGAGCTCCTTTCTGCTGGCAATTATTTACATTCAGAGAGTAAAAAATATCCTGGTGTTATGGGCCAGGTGCTCAGTCAGGTCACTTCTTTGGCACTTATATAAACTTTACAAGTTAAGCACTCAGTCTTCCATATTTTTGATTGTGATTGCATCCTCTATTGCACAAAATTATGGGAAACGAAAATGCTTTTCTTTTACAGTGATTTTTAAAGTCAGACTTAGGTTTTAAATGTGTAAGCTCTCATTTCACACTAGGTAATCATAGATCCATGTTCCTAAAACTGTGGAGAAATCCTGTTACATATCTTACACAGCTTTTTTCGAGGTGCATATCTTGAGTCTGATTTTTATTTACAATAAAATTTCTGTGCTGGTGGCTAACTGTAGACTACACTCAGAAAAGGGCTTTAATTATTGCCAGAATTTTCCTAAAAGACTTACCCAAAACCAAGAATATGTTATTTCCAGTTCATCCTTGAGCAAATTGATCTACACTTGTGTAATGTACGGCTTTCATTGAAAGAGGTGGAAAAGAAGGATTTACTGTGACAAAATGATATTTCTTTCTGCTATTTTTCTCTGCAAGTCATCTTACTGATTTCAGATGAGATATGAATGAATGAAATTGTTCATCTCAAGGGAAAAAAATCACAATTTTCATCTTGAGTTAGCAATGCTCTTAACTTAAGGATATTTAGATTTGAGAGAAAGAAGGACATTGTTTACAGAAGCACCTTGCAGTGAGTCTTCCCTGTTTTTTATATGAAATACAATACAAAAGGAAAGTGCAGTGGGAGTAAAGATCATGACATTTAGAAGCAAATTTTAGCCAACTGCTGATTTTTGTGTTATATGGATGCATGATGGATTGCACATAAATGTGCTCCAGAAGCAAAGACCTCCTGAAAAATGACTATACTATAAACTTCCACTACAGTACACTACTGCACCATTTGGATAGTAAAAGTCTTAAAGTTCTTAAACCATCTTGCCTTTAGCATCAGGAAGCCATAAGCAGCTACAAAAAATTGGTGAGCAAGTTTTATAGTTTCTATCTATGGCTTAAATTTTTTGTCTTTCTCCTTGGCTGCCTCCATAACAATCTGACTACAACACCTGAAGGTCAAAAAACACAATTCCAAGGACTCTGGTTTCTCAGACTCCTTTTTTATTTATTTATTTTCCCTTTCCTTTCTATGAAACATTTTTGAGGATCTTGTATGCCAGGCCTTTCTTCATCCTCTAATTTTTCCAGGGTTTTATTCTTTCACTTTTCTTTGTACTTAGTCCCTTGGTATTAATCAGGTATTTTCCACTCAGGGATACATATCAGGCTGTATCTCACTTCTGAGGAGATACTGAAAATTTTTTTCTGCATTCATTATTTGCTGGTATCTGGTGTATGTCTGGTAACTATCTAGAAATCTCAAATCCAGCAATATTTACAATATAGCAGCATTTCCCACAGACAAAATACTACACATGACTTTGCTGTTTAATTCAGAGAGTGCTGATACTTTTTCCATGGCCTGGATGCAGATTTCATATTGCATAGATTTGTTTTTAACAGCAGGCAATAAGATATAAACAGTCCCCAATTGTCAGTAGATTTTACTATAAAAAGCATATGGGAGAAAACTGTTCTACTTTTCTTCCCAACACTTACATTAAACTTGCAAAGCACAGGGTGCTCCTCTATTTTAAGACCCTGAAACAAAATGCAATAAGCTAAAAGGCATAACATCTTCCAGGATTTGTGATCAAACCCTGTTTACTGTTGTAGCCCTTTTCAGTCAATTTTTTGTTGGTCTTCTCCTATGGCCTCCAATCCATAAAAATGTTTAAATGCACAGAGATGGAAGCTGATATGTAAAATATCTGCATAGGAATGGAAATCATCTGAATGGCAATGTCACCTTTGGCAACTTTTTTTTGCTAATTTTAATTAATAAAAATGAGTAAATATTATTTTACTGCCAAAAGGACACAGCTGCTCACTGGTTTGGCGTTATGGTGTGGAGGTGACAGACTGAAATACATTGTTTTGGAGACAGTTCAACAAGAATTAAATAAAAAGCATTCAGGGGAGCATCTTCTCCATAAAATTGATACACTTCCTTCACCTTCAAGAAACAAAAACAACTGATGAAGGCTGCATTTCATGCAAGGCATACAATGCAATTTTCATGCTTGTTCAATTCCAATAAGAAACATGAATGTCCACTTTCTAGGGGACAAATTGTAAATGTGTCAGCTGAGGCCCTGTGAACATCAGTGAATTACAGTAGCATGAAATACCTGCTTTAAAATATTTCTTTATAGTCATCCATCTCTTCTTGGATTTTTTAGGTGTGTAAATTGTCTGTCCTGCATATTAGGTACAGATTTCTAAAAGTGAGACCTCTTCCTTAAATAACAACAGAGAGGAACACAAACACAAAATGCAGACCTGATGTAAAATAATAGAGTTGAAAGACAAAAATGGATCTTATTTTGTTTTTCTTTGTATTGTGGTCTGATCTCCAGAAGTAGATTTGTTTCTAAGTAAAGATTAGCAGATTCACTTGCTTATTGACACTGAACATTCCAAAGGGGCAAGCATTTTACTTGGATGCTACCATATGTGTATTCCTTTCTACTTCTAGTGTCTGTCATTTTTTGGAACCTTCTTTTAATTAATAATTTGTGAACTATTCTCCTTGGAATTCAAAAATGCATTTCGAGTCAGGAGAGAAAATATTGTAGTGGACCATTTAGGTCAGACTCAAATGGCAGACATTAATTATTTCACCTAAGATTTTTGAAGTGCTTTGCCAATTACTGGCCACATTCTCCCAGGGTGAAGAGCCCCACAGTACATCAGTCTTAGCAAGAAACTGGAAACCATAAGAATGCCATTAAGTACCTAAGTACTTCTAAAAGCCTCTCCCTGTTGGTCCTCTCTTGCCTTTTTTCTGAATTCTGAAGCACACATGAGGGGAGCTAGAATGATGCTCCTGATAAAATCCAAGTGTCTTATAATTCTGAGTATCTCTAACAGTGGGGTTTTTTTTATTGTGTAGTCTCTAAATTTTAAGTTTTTCTTCTAAGCAAAACATGATGATACTTGCACATGCCAACTGTAACTGTTAGAAAATCTCCATTCCTGCCTAACTCTCCTAACTATCCATAGAGATATATTGCCTGGCTTCTAAACCATTCTAGCCTAGTTTAGGAAGATAATTTGACTGTTTCTTCTCCTTTTTTCCCCCTTTTCTTCTATTCTACCTCCAAAAATAGCAATAAAATTTCTTTTTGTATGCCTGGAGAAACTGTTAGAGATTTGCTCACATTCTCTTTTTGTATAAGGAGGTGAAAAGCATGTTCATCCTTGAACAATACAGTAAAAAGCACACTTGCTTGCAAGAGAAACTTAATGAAGCTGCACACAGAAAATTTCTGTATGATTTGAAATCACACAAACAGAGCATGAACTTCAAGGTTGAAGTGATGTTATTACCATACAAAAGAAAATTGAAATAAAGAGGCAAAGCTGCCACTGTATTTTCAAAAATAAAATAAAATTGCAGACAAGTTTTCCTACAATACTTCACTGTCTTGAAAGCACAAAGCCTTTTGTAACTTTATAATAAAAACTTCTGGCAATACAAACAAGGAGTGGAGCAGGTTGCCCAGGGAAGCTGTGGCTGTCCCATCCCTGGAAGTGTCCAAGGGCAGTTTGGAAGGGGCTCTGAGCAGCCTGGGGTATGGAAGGTGTCCCTGCCCACAGCTGGGGGCTGGAATGAGGTTTTTAATGTCCCTTCCATCCCAGACCATGACTGTCATGGCACACATCAATGTAGAAAAATGTAGAGAAGGTGGGAAAAGGACTGTTGTTGGTTTTTTGTCCAGGTTTATGTTGTCAAAAGCTACTGCAGTCCTCACTCTGGCTGCTCAGGGTCAAGGATTCTGAAGCCATTCTGGCATAATTGTCACACAGAATACACAGAGTTCATGTTAACCCCAGCTTTGAACATGATAGTTAAAGACCCCTACACAGACCTTTCCAGCTCTGTTTATGCTGAAATTAAATTTTCCTATGCATATTTTTGCAGTGAAAACACCACATTTTTTGTTATTGCTTTCTTTCCCATATTGTTGATAAATGTAATGCTTGTCAGAGAGGTGAGTGACAGCCAAGAGAAAAGTGCAAGAAGCTAGAATAGCTACAAACCTATGTCAAAATTGCTTCTCAATGTAACATCAATGCTACTGCTGTCATGCTTTTAGAGACCACCCTTAAATGTCACTCTGAGAGGTGAGGAGTGTGGTGGAAGGGGCAGTGAAAATTGCTGCCAATAAAATGCAGCTTTCCTGAGGGACAACAGCAGGAACTCAAAAGGTGACATACAGAAAGTTACTATTGTATTTCTCTCTCTATTTTATTAAAACCCTTCACACTCTCAAAACTTCCAGTCCAGCATATGTGGATAAAATAAGTAATTATTGTAAAGAAGTGTGATTATCCCTTCAGGCAGAAACTATGATGTTTAAACATGCTGTGTTACAAAATTAAGTCCAGAAGTCAAGGACTGTGTATGTGTATGTGTCTATAACATGGAGCAGAGCAGGTTATGGTGCCCAGGCAAGACTCTTGGCACAACAATGAGATACAGTGGGAGTGAGCTAAATAATCTGTAGGTAATAATTTATTTCTGAAGGAGAATAAATCATTAAATACTTGATTTTTGCATTGCATTTGAGTAAGACACGAAGGAAGGTCTTTCAGGTGCCAGCTCTAAACCCAGGTTTAGACTCTCAGCCAGGAACTATTTCTCCTCTCATAGCACAGCCTGCCCAGGTTTCATGATCAATTATCTATTTATATCTATCTATAATTTGGCTGCTTCTGCTATGACAAGAGAGATATCATCTCTTAATGAAAAATAACTGCATATCCTGGCCTATGCTTTAGATTCTATTTTTGGATATTATTTTCAAGACTGGCCATGTTGTTTTCATAAAAAAAAATTATCTGTATTTTTCCAAGTTCGTGATTTCATATGGTGGTGTTGATTTGAAACTAAGATATGCAGTGAAAACATAGGTTCTATAATGAAAATAGAGTCTCATTAAAAGAATGGAAATTATGGCAATTTTGTGTGGCTTTCAAACATGCAAAGTGACAGGAACAACAATTTTTTCCATAGATTGGTTCTCTTACCCAGTGTGCACTGCTTATGCTGAGAATGAGAGTTTTGTTCCTGGTTGTTTTAAAATTGGGTTTTTTGATTCAGTTAGGTTTAATACAAGAAGCAGTGAGAAATATATCTTTATTTTCCAGGTGTTTAATACACAGTCACAGTGAGGGGGAGACATGAAAGGAATTTGAAAGCATTTTTGTCCCCTGAGAGTTGAAATATCTGATCTAAATCTTTTCTTATTCTAAACATATTGGATTATCTTGTCTCCACTGGAAAATGAAGGATCTGTTGCATGTCCTTGCTGTATTGTCTAAGTAAATGAGCTCTCTAAATCATCCAGGAAAATCCACTTCATGCTGTGCTGACATGAGTTAAACTGAGATATTAGGTCTGTACTGCCCTGACTTTTATATCTGTGCAGAAGATTGATGTAAGTGGAGCTTCAGAGAAGTTACAGGTCTCTAGGCACAAGATCCCAAATACCCCTCAGGATCTGGACCAAAGGCCATTCCAAATTCCACATTGATAGGAGGAAAACACAGCATCCTGGGGAGCTGAGTCCTCTGGCTGGAAACACAGATATAAAAGTGATAAAATCAGACTAATCTTTTTCTTGTTTCTGGATTGAACAATAACACCAATTCAGACTACTTTTCAATTTAGAAAAGAAAATGTTCAAATTGATTTCACAAAAGATTCTAGCTTTCTGTTGAAAATGCAAAGGATTTTGTTTGTGTTCAAGAAATCAAATGATCATAACTATTACCTGCATTTTTATAGTAAAAAGTGGTAGAAGAAAACTTTGAAGAGTGTCACAAGGAGTTTTTCTATAAATATGTACATATGTGCACAGTTGTCCTTGCAAGCCAGAAGTGCCTCATCATGAGATACAGAGTTGATGGGAAAAGAAAGATTAGATTATGAGAAGCCATGAGAGTCAAAATCTAACCTTTGGGACAAAAACTCACAGAAAGCTCCTTATAGTACTTCAGAAAAGATCTGTATAGAAATTAGCTGAAACAACCAATGTTTTCTAAGCCTTATGATTGTTGGAGGATGTTTAGAAATGAGCAGGGCTGGGAAGAAAATCTGCTGAGCATTTCAAGCATCCTGCTATCACAGAGGACCTCTGAAATACCCAAGTCATGGAAGACAGCCAGGAATGCCATACCAGTGAAAGGATCACATCACTTGATAAAAATCAAAGCCTTCTGTCACTGGCATAATTGTCATTGAAACTAGTATGGCTGTATTTAATCCTTATGAGTTTCCCCACTCCTCAATTCTAAATTGCTATTTTTGCCTTTCCTACTGAAGCTAAAGGCACTCTGAACCTTGTGCTTTGTGCAGTGAGTTATGAGACATTTTAAATTATGGTGTATTGAGGAATAGTTTACCCCTGGCTCTCACAGATTTGATCTGAGATTTGTTCCATAAGCTGCAGTAGAGTGAGAAATTTGCTGCTTAAAAGGATTGAGTTGTATTTATGTTCTGACTTATCCTCAACTGTAATAGAACTGAGGAATGTTTTATCTCTAACACTTGCACTTTGCTCTGAGATTTGCACCTTTTAAAGGGGACTGAAATTGTGCTTGTACCTTCTCTCTCTCTGATAAATGGCTTGAGTTTCTGAGATCTTAAATGAGTGCCACAGTGAAGAGATGTTAAAAATTAATAGCTTGAAACTCTCTGAGGCACAAATAAGATGCTGACCTCTTTTCATTCAATATGCATTGATAGAAAGAGTAATTTGGAAAGGGAAATGCAGAGTGACCTTAATTTGAGGGATGGTGAGCTGGAAAGGTCCCTCTGCCTGCCCTCTCAGAGAGGTAGGGGATGGAGATGGATGCTGCAGCAAAGATACAAGAGTTATTGATGTGTTAGAAACCACAGAAGCACCTGAGAACAGCCTCTTAGGAATTCAGGCTTCTCCTTCCTAAGGGGTGGCAGGGTCTGGAGTGCCTCCACACCAGTGCACACAGCATGGGCAGCAGACAGTGGGAGATCAAAGCCCTTGTGGAGGGGGAAAACCTGGATATATCACAATTACAGAAATGTGGAGGGATGACACACAGCTGGAGTGCTCAGGGGATGGCTATAAACCCTTCAGGAGGGACATGCAAGGAGAGAAGAAGGTTTTGACTGTCCAGAGTTTGATGGAGGTGATGAAAATTTGAGTGTTTATGGATATGAATCAGGAGGAAGGTCCACAAGGCAGCTTGGGGGGAGCTTGGTACAGATCACCCAGCCAGGACAAAGAGGCACACAAAGCATTAAACTACAGAAGATGATAAACAACCCTTAGAAAATGTTGATGACATTCTGCCACAATATGGAAGACTGGAAAACTGTGCAGGGTCTGCACATAGTAACTAATGTGACTTTTTTTACACATGCAACATTTAGAGGTCAACATAGGGCTTAATGGAGGATATAACTGAAGATAAATCAAGTAATTCAGCACTGTTAGTTGTCTATGAGCACCTTGAAGCTCTGACAAAAATTACACAGGTAAGTCCCTTACTTTTCCCTGTG
Organism: Erithacus rubecula; assembly: GCF_903797595.1. Lineage (NCBI taxonomy): Eukaryota > Metazoa > Chordata > Aves > Passeriformes > Muscicapidae > Erithacus > Erithacus rubecula. The sequence continues at coordinate 54,073,095 of NC_136687.1, forward strand.
CTTTCAGGAGCTTAAGATAGCTCTGACCACCATTTTATGACTGGAAGGATGATGCAGGGATACATGTAATTGTCTTACAACCCACGCTTTTGATCATTCATTTTGTTCAACCTACAACTGCATTAGCAAAAGAATTTGTGCCTGTTAACAGCAAACAGTGAATTTTTGTTAAAACTGTTAGCATAACACAGAGCCCCTGCCTTGATAAGTATCTGCAGGAATGATCCTAAGTTCCATTCCAGATTTGGCCATTTGCCCTGATTCGCTTTCTATGTTCAAATAAACACAAAAAGCTGTGATAATTAGGTGGCTTATCCCCACTGTTGCTGCAAGTCTGGGTTAGCTGGGTCTGTGGGCTAATAGACCACATCACCAGAAATGGTGACAAGGTCTTCACTGTCACTTTGCTAATGAATGCCATAATTATCTCCGGAAGATAAGAAACCTCATGAAAGAGGAGGCAGAAGTGAAAAGGCCAAAGCAGAAGCCCCATGAGAATCTCTATTAAATCTTGCCTGTGTCAAACACTTTTATAGCAACAATACTGCAAAGGTGAGGTGTGAAAATGAAAGGATTTGCAGGCCTCTGTGATTGTGACAGATTCTCTGAGAAGTGTAATCATGTGATCAGGCATTCCCATGCTGTCCTAAAATATACCCCTAATTTTTAAAGGCAAGTCCTTTTGCTTCTTTCTTGTTTCAGGTTTTACACATGTAAAATCTTGGTGTCCATCATCACATTGTCCATCCAACAATGTGAAGGATCATTGACGTTTTACAGAAACAGTTCCAGGTTTTGAAAGGAATTCCAGTCCCCTGGAAGTGGTCAGGGCACCAAAATATGCTGGCTCTTGTTCTAAGGTAGAAAATGCCTCCAAAATGTTTGCTGGCAGTGATGTCAGCAGTCTGGGTCAACCAGGAAGAAGCTGCTCAATAGGACAAGTGGTCAAAGGCAAGGAGGTGATCACCATCCTATCTCTACTCACAGAAAATACTATTGAGCCTTGCCTTGTGCTTCCAGTTGCTGAAGGCTTTTGAGAACCAGCTCCAAATGTGAATCAATGGGATGTGATGATCCCATCTGAGTGAGCAAGTAGGTAATGGGGCATTTGCCTGATTTTAGGAAAACAACAAATTGCCCAAAAATTGCTCAAGACCCTGCTCCCCCTTTCCAGAGAAAGCTGGAATTACGGAGGGACAGCTGCAGGAAATTGGGAGACATTTATACACAGATACAAGTAGAAAAAAAAAGGGAGAGAGAGAACCTTACTGCAGGGAGGGCTTTTTGTAGATGAAAATGCTAAGAAATGGCACTTGGACAAGACAGGGTATTTTTTGCTTGAGATGAAAATTGAATTAATCTTGGTATTTTAAAGCAAAGACTTGCTTGTTATTTGTAGACTTTCTAGGGAACCTGTGCCATCACACACCTCTGTGAGTCCTTGGAGAGTGCAGTTTTGGAAGGTAAAAATTTCCAAGTGAAATGGATACTTCAGAATTTGATATTAATTTACAGGGAGGAATTTATTGTGAATCCAAAAAAGACAGGTGGGTGGATGAAAGCAAGCATGGGGATTTATTTTATTTCATTTAAGAGGAGAAAATGCAGGATAATTAAAGTTAAGATTAAATATTTGGGAGGGTGTTAAGAAAAGCTATTCAAATATGAAGGGATCACAGCAGAAAAGTGTAGCATAGAATAAAGTTTCTCTTAGCAAGGATCAGTAAAGAAAAGGGGAAAGGTTATACAGTCATACTGGGAATGAGATAAGGGCAAGCTCAAACATGGGACAGAAAGATTTCTAAGATTTTTGGGAACTGTTTTTATCATCAGAAATGGACTCAGAGTGCTTCACCTTGCCTCAAAAGAGAATTGGACTTGGAAGATCCTTGCAATTTCTGCTGCAGTTTGCCTTTCTTTAATCTGTGTTAAAAAAAATCAGGATTTTTTGCCATTAAATCACAAAGCAGCAATTAATCATTGTCCTTCTAACAAATTAAGTATTTATTGAATTTTAATAACTTGTATTTACTTCTGAAGATAGCAATCCTTCACTGAAGAGTGAATTTCTGAAAGTATAAATCAGCATGCTCAGTAAAAAGTACATATTTTTGAGGGAGGACAGGGCTCATAATTTTGAACAGAAATACTTATCAAGTCAGATGGGAGTGAAAATTGATGCCTGTTGCTCCTTGTCAGCAGTTGTGTGGCAACTAGCTGCCACTCACCCATTTCCAAATGGAAATACTTTTCAAAGTGGGAATGCAAAGTGATGATGGTGCCCAGCTTGAATTCACAGCAGGGAAAATTGTGCTCCAAACTTTGAGTTCTTCCTGCTGAGATCACTGAGCTATTTAATTATGCTGCTGCACACATTGCTTCAGCATTTGATCTTTTCCATGACATCCTTTAACAAATAACTTTTCTCAGTCAATGAGGAAAGCAAATAGACACTGCCTTGCCTTTCATGTGTTTTGCCAGTTTCAGTCATCTATATCATACTCAATTATGTCTCTATTAGCTGTCCTCTCTGTGCCTGTTTTCCTGCTTTGAAGAAGCATCTTTCCTGTCTTCTTGGATGCCTTTGGGTCTAAATGTCTAAATATGTCTAATCTCATTATCAAATGAACTAGGTTTTCATTCATAACTAGTCATAATATTAGAGTGTCTTAACAAAATGTGAGTTTGATTTTGGATCTTTCTCCCCATGTAGAGCCAGCTTAAGATTTCATTTCACAGGCTTGTGTTTAACAATCCCTCTTTAGTGCTAATTCTGGTCTACAGAATATCCCTTTTACAAACACAAGACAACCAGCAACATTTCACAAGTGGTGCCTCTGTAGGGCAGTTCCCTCCTGTAAATCTCTTGTTTTTTCCTCATCCTTTCCTTCTTCCTACAAACTTAAATAATTGAACCTGTACTACAAACAGCAAGATCAAATGAAATTCTTTGTTGGGGGGTGGCCTAATGGAATATGGAATTTGGAATATGGTCTGTTGGTATAGAATCTTATAAGTGTTTCTGTTCCAGGACTGAAGAGCAGCCTAAAATAGCAACAATCATCATGTCAGCTTAACTATTTGAGATCTGTAATTATTTCAGTGCTCCTGTACATGTTCAAACATGCAGACATATGCACACACAGAGTAATATTTTACTAAACTTTTTAGAAGATAGACACTGATATCAACATTCTAAGAACAGACTTAGTTCTTCAGCTAATTCTTCCCTTCAATGCATGAAAATTGTTACTTTTATTTCACTACAACCTGTTCTTCCCCAAGTGGAGTCTATGTATTGTGTTTCATTGTAGTTTAAATGTGAGAAAATTGAAGTGTTTTATGCTTTTAAGATAATTTGAATCAAAGGAAGTGTAAAGAACATCTTAAAAGATATTTCAGAAGCTTTAGTTCAGAGTCTGACTAGCAAGTTGACTTGGAAATTCTTCCTACTGAAATTCCCATGGGAGTAAGCTTTTCTGAGTGTCCACCAGCCTCTTCCATAGATACAGTCAATTTCTATCCTCACAAATCAGTGCCAGGGTGGTTTGTGCTTCAAACCACAGGAGTTTACAGACTCTTGTCTTGTATCCCATTACTTCATATTCTTTGGACATTCTTAGTCCTGTGGAATTTACTTCATAAATTAAATTCCAACTACAGATACAGCAATGGCAGCACTAGCATTACAAGTTTCTGATTGTAGCTCTTCTTCTACACTTTGCCATATTCTTCTCCCACCAGGATCTCCTGCTAAGACTCCCATCACCAATTAATTAATTTCCTACTTTTTAGTAAGCCCTCCCAAATATCTTTAATTCCAAATGCTTTTTCATCTAGAACTATTGCTACTATAACTACCCTAACATGGTATGCTTTAGCTCAAAATAATATCCTGGAGCTCGCAGGCTAAAATCTGCCAAAAACTGGCATTGAACACCACCCTTTTTGCTACCAACAGTAGCCCAACAAAAGGCACAATCTATATTTATTTTTGAAGTGAGCTGTGCATCAGAGTTCCTGAAACCATCCCACTTTTTTCTGCCAAAGCTATGTGAAAACTTTTGGCCAGGCAACTTTAGGAAACATGGCTTTTTACGTGCTGGCTTTTCAGTTGCTCACTGCTGGGAGAGGCAGATGAAATATCTGTTTAGAAGTTCAGCAATTATCCATCAGGCTCTTTACTCTTTGAATTGAAGCTGGAGGCTTCATTTTACCCGTAGCAACACCACTGTTTTATCTCAGCCTCTGCTGAGCTGTTTAAACTGTGTTTGTTGGTTTCTGGTGGGCTAAGGGTATCTCTGCTTGTGCTCTGAGTAATGGCATTTGCTCCAAGCAGGTTTGTCCAAAGGAACATGGTGCTGGTTCTTTATTGTTAATTGGACAGAGTTCATGTTGCTGTAATTGGGGTTTCTCTCAAAGGCTGCTAATGCCAAAAGAGACTATTGGTAATAGATTTCAGCAAGGTTTTGACCAGGTCTTCCATCATTTTCTCACAGATTTACAACCTGTAAAATAATCAAACACTTAAATTAGAACAACATCTTCTCCACAGCTTCTAAAAGAGCAAACATAGTAAAAGAGGGTCAGAGGAAATAAGGTGAAAAAAGACAATGTGACTTTTGTGATTAGATGAGTTGCAAACAGCAGTTGCCATTCATAATGACAGGCAATCATACCACATTTTATGCTAGTTACACACATCAATGTCTTCCAGTTCATTGTGGATTTTAATGCTTAATTAGATCAGCAATTAATTATTCATTAGAGAAGAGGGAAGTTCCAAATTCTTATATTTTGAGAAATCCCTGTGTATCAGTGTGGATTCTTATGCCAAATTGATGTGGGTTTGTTACACAGTGGAATCTGTATATTGTACCAATATCAGTCTGAAGCTTATTACCTGTGGAAGCTAAAAAGGAATGTTTTGCTCCCTATGAACAGGAGATTTTGCTCTGAGATTGTTTATGGTTTTACCCCATCTGAAGCCCTCCAGTCTGATTGTGGCTGTGACAGAAAGCAGACAGTGTTCCCAGTCCAGTGCAATATCTCTGTTTTGTGTGGCCTTTTCCTACGGCTGACGCTTTTCAGGATGATGTTTGATGGTTTTCCAAGTAATCTGGTGTGCTGTGTCTGAAGGGACTGGATAAACCAATGGGCCTGAAAAATGTGCAGACTGAAGCCTAAAAATGGCCTCTAACAGATGCAGATGAGCAACCCAAAAATGGGGTAAAAAGAATCCTCCATCCTGGTAGCTATTGACCCTTGCTACGGATGCTCATAAGGAATAACATGATGCAGCTATTGACAGGCCTTTTCCCATTCCCTTGAAGTTCATTTGAATGAACAAACCTCAAAACTGTGAAAAATTCAGAAAAATTATCTTTGACAGTCTGGCAGGGCCTACAAGTCTTAAAAACTCCAAAAGGTTCCAGAAGTATGTAAGTTTTAAGACCCTGAAGCAAGATTAGAGTGCAATTTTGGGTTGGATTACTGCAGCATTTCCAGCTATTGTTTCACACTGCTAGCAGATTCCTACTAAGGTCAGTAGGCTTTGTGCATCTAGTTCAGGAATTCAGCTGCAGGTACACTGGAGTATCACAGCAAACAATCAGCAATCAAGCAATCATTGTACATAAATTTCCACTGAAAATTAGTTTCTTTCCTTTCATGTGCTTCCTCCTGCCCCTGAGAAGATTTTGTATTCTTTGAGAGAGAGGAGGAAATCAAACTACTTGAGAAAGCAATATTGATGGGACTTGGGGAGGAAAATAAATAAATAAATAAATAAATAAATAAATAAATAAATAAATAAAATAAAATTCTCTGCTGTTTCTAAGGCAATTTAATTCTAATTGGAGGAAGTGTCTCCCTAAGCCTGGAGGCTGCTCTAGGATGAGCCTCTAAGCTCAAAAGGGACACACTGAGCAGTATCCTATCCATTTCTTGCTTCAGGAGTCCTGTACCCAGTGGGCACAATTGAATAATGGGGAGGGCTGGCATTGTAATGATTCCAGCTCTGTCACCATTCCTAAGCAGTAGCAGATACCCTGAGGTGTGAAATGCAGTCCTGAGGTGCCTCCTGACTTTTCCATTCGTTGCAGCTCCTGGGCAGGCAGTTGGCTCCCTTTCATCCAGCACTACTCATTTCAGTCACAGAAATTGCATCCTTTGTTATCCCCTTTTCCTGGGGGATAGGGAGGCATTTTGGAAATCTCTTTTCTCAGGGCTACAACTTCATGGAACCAGACCCAGTACAAGCCAGCCTGGAGGGATACCTGCATTGCCTAATCTAAATCCTAATTTTAGCAGTGGGACAGGAGCAGGGATGGATTTAGCAGGGCAACCAAGTGATTTGCTGACTGAAGTAGAAACATTGCAGATCTCACTTGCCAGCTCAATTCATTCCCATCTCTTCCATACCACCAGTCCCTTCACTGGGCCACCATGTTAGGAGAAAGCAAAGACCTGAAATTTGGAAAAGTTTCCCATTTTTAACAGTATAGTCACTTGAAGAAAACTGCACAGAAAATGTCCACCATGCAAAAATACTTCCTACAAAATCTTCCACCACAAGTACTCAGAGGAGAAGATGATTAGGATGGGGAATGATGTCAGCTTCCCAGGATAGCTGTGACTACAACATGCCAGACATGTAGAATCAGATCATCAAATCCTCTTTCAGTCTCTGTTAAATAATAGGACTTGAATATTAATACATATGATCACTTAAGCTCCAGAGCTGCTTATGTTTTAAAAGGCCAAAAACTGCTGTTCCCCTTCTCCTGCTAGAAAATGGCCATATATAGACAACTGCTCACTTTGCAAGATGCTCCAGTAAACAAACTTGATGGATTGAGGTGGCAAGATTTAATTTAAGGGCAGACATAGAAAGGTGTGCAATTATTAGTCAATTACTCATCCATTAATAGGCTACTGAACTGAACTATTAATCATGCTTGAACTTAATTCTTTCCCCTCTGGTTCTTTAAAGGGCAGCTAACCCTTTTAAAGAGGGAGAAATGCAGTACTTCAGGGCATTGGCAGTCCTGTAGGGACTCAGGATCATCAGTAGGGATATATTTTGTACTCCCACACACAGAGGCATTTATGGATTACTGTTTCTCAAGGGAGAACTGTAGTGCACTGCATTATTATTTATCATGTTCATGCCCTCAGCTTTTAGGAACTGTGGAGAATCTGTGGAGTGGCTGTCTGCAGTACTGGTTTTTGTTACAGTTTTATCTGCCTTTGATAATAAGAGTCAGGTGGCTCACAGAGTGCACAGAACTGCCTGTTCTTTAGGATATCTCTATGTCCTGAAGGAAAGAGCCATGAAGTTCCTGGTAGATGTATTTCCATACTTTAGCCCTTTGATATATGTTTCTATTCTGAGGATATTTGTATTTTGCCCTCTAAGAAATCATACCCTCTTTAATTTAACCCTGAATGAATTAGTTCAGGAAAGAAAGGACTGAAGGAAATTTTAATTCAGTCTCTAGTTGCTCTGAAGAAGCCAAGTGATTTTTGAAGCCTGGAAAAAGATTATACCTAAATGAAAAGATTTTTCTATTCATCCTCATATTGTGGGACTGAGGGGTAAAACAGTTCCCACAAATGTTTAAAGTTTTGGTAGCTCATGCAATTTGGACAGCTGAACTGTGTGAGTGTTAAAACCAGCTGAGGAGTTTTAGGTTTGCAGAATTTCATTCCTGATACTTTGCTTCCCTGTCACTGTAATTTTGGAATTTCCTGGACTCACTTGCAGCCTGCTTCATCTACAGAATGAAACAGCACTTACTCAAAAGATGCAACAGTACACCTTTGTGGGAGCTGCCTGTAAATAAAAGTGTTAGGGCTACATGTGTGAACCTTTTCACTTTAGAATAAAGTTATTAACTTTCACCCTTTGCTTGTAGCATTATTACTTTCTTGCTGTCATTCTGCTATTTCAGGTTGTGTCTTCCTATTTCTTCCCCCTCCCTCCCAAATATTAAAACAATTCCAAAGGAAATAAAAGAGACTACAAGAATCAAAGTTCAAATGACAATGCTGTTTTCTGTAGGCACAAAACATTTGTATGCAGACCTGGAAATAAGTGATTTCCTTGGGAATGGTGGGCAGAGGAGTTTCTGCTCTATCTGCAGCCAGTGAAATATGGAATAACATGTCCCAGTTTATCTAATGGATAGGAAGATAGAAGAAATTGGTTCTTTTGATTTGACTTGGGCATAGGAAGGACACCTAATGCAAAGTCCAGGGTTCCAAACTAAAAAGGCAGCCTCTGTGCTGCCTCTGAAATGAGACACTTGAACACCTTTTGGGAAATTGATCCCATCATGAGACTGAGATCTAAGTGAGATGAGTTTAATCCAAATTTAAGGAAACCAAACTGTCAGCTGTTCAAGAAGTTAGTCAATAAGATCCTCTGGGTAAATACCCTCCAGGACAAAGAAGCAGAACAAATCTGGAAGACTTTTAAAGACACTTTCCCTACAGCCCAAGAACCATTTATATTTGTGTAAGAAACCAGCAAAGGGAGGGAAGAGACTGCCATGGATGAGTCAAGACCTACCTGTGAGATTAAAGAGCAGGAGGCAAATGCACAGACAGGGAAACAACCTGGGAACAGCAGAAAGATGAAGCTTGGTTGTGTCTGGAGTAGGTTAGGAAGGCAAGGTGAAGCTGGAGCTGAGTTTGCCAAGGGACACAAAGAATAATAATAAGGGCTTCCAGAGGTATGTGAGACAGAAAAAGAAAGTCAAAGAAGGTGCATTTCTCCTGATAAACACAACTGGCAAACTGGGAACAACAGACAAGGATTCTGGAGTACTCAACAACCTCTTTGCCTCAGTCTTCACTGGCAACCCTTCTCCCTGCACCTCTGGAGTGGATGGATCACAAGATGAGGACTGGGGGAGCAAAATCCCTCACTGTAAAAGATTGGGTTCACTACCATTTTAGGAACTGGATCACACTGAAATCTGTGGGAGGTGATGGGATTGATCCCAGAGTCCAGAGGGAAGTGGACTAGATGATCTTCAAAGGTCCCTTCCAACCAAAATTATTCAATTAGCAACAGGTCAGATAGAGAAATAGCAAAGAAATAAGGTGAAAAAATTACTACCTATGTGATGTTGAGAATTAAGAATAAAATGAATTGCTAAGTAATTTTATTCAAAATGTAACTGTCATGTTAGAGAAGTTTACAACCAGATTGTAGTACTTTTTGTCATGAAAAGCAATGAGACTTTAGGACAAATCTGGTATAATTGGCTGATGAGGACTTCTTTTGTATAAATTAGCATATTGAACCCCCTTTTAAAAGCAAATAAATGCAGAAGCAAGCATTCCATTGTAAAATTATCTTTTGGAAGTACAGATATAATGCCAAAGGGTTGTATTCTTTAGTTATGTAGAATGATTTCAGGTTTTACCACAATCTCATTGTGCAAAAAGATTATCATAAAGAATCCAAATTATTTTTACTGAGTTGGCTTAATGAATACTTCTCTAAATCTATGTATCAAGATGAGTACCTATCCTAGTAGAAATGTTATATCAACTCTTTATGGAAGGTCTTCTGCCTTGCTTCAAAATTCTTCCATAGTGGCTTAAAAACATCAGATTAGTCTGACCTGTTCCTTGGGAAGGAAGATTTATAAGCTACATGGAGGTGAAAATTATTTTTTAAAATTACTATTCTTTTCCTCCTCATTTTATTTCCCTGAACAATGACAAAAATATTTAAAGCAAAAGAAAAATTGAGTGAAATTTAGAGAAAATGTAATATTTTCTCAAGTTATGGGAAAAATTTATCAAATATAATTCAGCTGCAACCAAATTTTTTTGCAAAAGCATTTCAGGACAAACACATCAATATATCATCTTGATCTATCAAAGGCCATCAGTTTTGTCCTGTTCAATATAGCCTTCAGTGTCATGGAGAGCTATCTTGCTGTCCTTTGTATGATTTGAGAAAGTACAGGGCACATCACTCTCTCCTGGTGAGATTTCAGAGGAATCTTGTTTAAAGAAGACATTTGTCAGCAATGTGTAATGATGGTTCAATTGCTTCTCCTATATTCTTGCCACCAATAACTCCTAATGGGGCAAAAATTACAGGCTGCTTTTCTCAGTGCTGGGAGGAAGAGGGGGGAACATACAGGCAAGGATCAGCAACTCATCAAGTTCTTGTTGCAGAGAAAACTTTTCTTTCCCTGCACCTTTATGTGTCATGGGCTGTATCAGGTCTCAGCAGGGAGTGTAATTATTAACAGTGTCAGGAAACAGAGCTTCTGTGGCCTGAATTCCAAGATGCTTTCTGAATTGCAAGCAGATTTTCTGCAGCCTAAATTACAAGATTCTTTGGTTTGATGTCTGAAAGTGTCCCCCAATTACCCGATATGAAATTCACTCAGCTCCCAAGCAAAAGGAAACAAGCACAGCAAAATGGCATCAATTGTATTGACAACTGATGTTAAAAGAATCAGAGGGCATTTTTTAGCTGTCCTCATCACAGCAATCTTGATCTTCCCAGGAACACAGGTCTGGAAGAGGTCACCTGCTTTCTGAATCTAGTCACCTGTTCACTTTTTCCAGGGAGGATTTCAGACTCAAATTTTCATCTATGTAAGGCCTCACACTTACTATTGTACTCCCTGCATTACAGTCACTGAACAAGCTCTCAGTGGTCAATATATGGACCTCAACAGTTTGGTAACACAAAGAAAATATTGCTGGAAGTTTTATGTGTTGGTAGCAATTTTAAAAGCACGAGTTGAAGCAGTGGCTCACAGAAAAATGTAAAGGCACCCCTTCTTAAAAGACAAATTATCTGAAGTCCTCAAAAGGCCAATGCTTTTGTTTTAACCAACATTTTATAAGTCTTAACTGAGGACCTAGATGCTGCTGCAACTTGGGTATATGCAAATGACTGATACTCCAATTGCTATCAGGAATTAGAGTCAAAGCTCTGAAACACATGGAAAAGCAGTGACCCTAATCCACACTGAGTGTGGTATCTATGCCAGTTTCAATCAAACAGTTTAAAATGTCACAGTCCTCACAGGCTGGACATTAAAGATCCTTTTATCAACACTTGAAGTCTCTAGGTTACTACTATTCTTCAAGAAAACTTCCTTTCTGGCTTTTACTCTTCCCTCACTAAATCTTTCCAGGCTTTGTTCTGCACCTGCAAGGAATGGATGCCACATTCCTTGCAGACAATGGATGCAGGGGATGCAAGATGATAAGGGGACTGGAGCATCTCTCTTATGAGGAAAGGCTGATACAGCTGTACCTGTTCAGCCTTGAGCAGAGAAGGCTGAGAGGGAACCTCATCAATGTCTGTGAGCATCCAAGGGGAGGTGGCAAGAGGATGGAGCCAGGCTCTGCTCAGTGGCCAAGCAATAGGATGAGAGGCAATTGGCATAAAATGGAACACAAGAAGTTCCACCTGAACATAAGGACACAATCCTGTGCCTTGTGCTCCGGTGTGACCCTGCCTGAGCAGGGAGGCTGGACCAAGTGACCCACTGTGGACCCTTCCAACCTCATGCATTCTGTGATTTTGGCACTCTGTCATTCTCTTGTTTTGTAAGCAGCCTGAGAGTTGGGACTCTCATGTAATTAGTGATGTGCATAGAACTATGAGGCTCTTTAAGGAAAATATCCCATATGTTGAAGATTTGACAATGTTACCACTGCCAAGGTGTGTTCACAGCTTGGCATTTGCCTGCTAAGTCTGTTCCCTTGGCCTAAAGGTAAGAAAAGGGGCACTCAGCACCTTTGCAAGACCTTGTCACATCTGTTGGACACCTCCACTGATGACATGAGTCTTCACTCCTCAATATCTCAGGTCTATTGTTTGTAATGGGACAATAATTATCACCTACTGTAGGAAGGTGAGATACAATTAATTAGGAGGAATTCAGTACTTGAAGAATCGGATGAGTGACATATTTGAAGAAGGACACAACATTGCTATTTATTATAATTGCTGCATCCCATGTCTCACTGAATAATTATTTCCAGAACTTCCTATTCTTGTAAAATTTTCAGCCAGGGCATCCAGAAATGGTATTTTTAGAGTCATAAATCACAGGAAATCCAACAGTCTGCACACATGGCCTTCCAAAGGATCAAGCCACAGGCCATCACACAGAAGAACTAGAAGCACTTTTTTCCATGGAATAAATTACTGTTGTTAGTAATCCATTAGAAGAAGGGAGTTGTACTGGATAACTCCTGGCACCAGCACTTCCTTCCTTCCTTCCTTCCTTCCTTCCTTCCTTCCTTCCTTCCTTCCTTCCTTCCTTCCTTCCTTCCTTCCTTCCTTCCTTCCTTCCTTCCTTCCTTCCTTCCTTCCTTCCTTCCTTCCTTCCTTCCTTCCTTCCTTCCTTCCTTCCTTCCTTCCTTCCTTCCTTCCTTCCTTCCTTCCTTCCTTCCTTCCTTCCTTCCTTCCTTCCTTCCTTCCTTCCTTCCTTCCTTCCTTCCTTCCTTCCTTCCTTCCTTCCTTCCTTCCTTCCTTCCTTCCTTCCTTCCTTCCTTCCTTCCTTCCTTCCTTCCTTCCTTCCTTCCTTCCTCCTTCCTTCCTTCCTTCCTTCCTTCCTTCCTTCCTTCCTTCCTTCCTTCCTTCCTTCCTCCTTCCTTCCTTCCTTCCTTCCTTCCTTCCTTCCTTCCTTCCTTTCCTTCCTTCCTCCTTCCTTCCTTCCTTCCTTCCTTCCTTCCTTCCTTCCTTCCTTCCTTCCTCCTTCCTTCCTTCCTCCTTCCTCCGTCCTTCCTCTTCCTTCCTCCTTCCTTCCTTCCTTCCTTCCTTCCTTTCCTTCCTTCCTTCCTTCCTTCCTTCCTTCCTTTCCTTCCTCTTCCTTCTTCCTTCCTTCCTTCCTTCCTTTCCTTCCTTCCTTCCTTCCTTCCTTCCTTCTTCCTTCCTTCCTTCCTCCTTCCTTCCTTCCTTCCTGCCTCCTTCCTTCCTTCCTTCCTTCCTTCCTTCCTTCCTGATCCTTCCTTCCTTCCTTCCTTCCTTCCTTCCTTCCTTCCTTCCTTCCTTCCTTCCTTCCTTTCCTTCCTCCTTCCTTCCTTCCTATCCTTCCTTCCCTTCCTTCCTTCCTTCCTTCCTTCCTTCCTTCCTTCCTTCCTTCCTTCTTCCTTCCTTCCTTCCTTTCCTTCCTTCCTTCCTCTTCCTTCCTTCCTTCCTTCCTTCCTTCCTTGCCTATCCTTCCCTTCCTTCCTTCCTTCCTTCCTTCCTTCCTTCCTTCCTTCCTTCCTTCCTTCCTTTCCTTCCTTCCTTCCTTCCTTCCTTCCTTCCTTCCTTCCTTCCTTCCTTCCTTCCTTCCTTCCTTCCTTCCTTCCTTCCTTCCTTCCTTCCTTCCTTCCTTCCTTCCTTCCTTCCTTCCTTCCTTCCTTCCTTCCTTCCTTCCTTCCTTCCTTCCTTCCTTCCTTCCTTCCTTCCTTCCTTCCTTCCTTCCTTCCTTCCTTCCTTCCTTCCTTCCTTCCTTCCTTCCTTCCTTCCTTCCTTCCTTCCTTCCTTCCTTCCTTCCTTCCTTCCTTCCTTCCTTCCTTCCTTCCTTCCTTCCTTCCTTCCTTCCTTCCTTCCTTCCTTCCTTCCTTCCTTCCTTCCTTCCTTCCTTCCTTCCTTCCTTCCTTCCTTCCTTCCTTCCTTCCTTCCTTCCTTCCTTCCTTCCTTCCTTCCTTCCTTCCTTCCTTCCTTCCTTCCTTCCTTCCCTCCTTCCCTTCCTTCCTTCCTTCCTTCCTTCCTTCCTTCCTATCCTTCCTTCCTTCAAGCTTCCTTCATTCCTTCCTTCCTGTCCTTCCTTCCTTCCTCCTTGCCCTTCCTTCCGTCCTTCCTTCATTCCTTCCTAGTCCTTCTTCCTGGGGCCTTCCTTCCTTCCTTCCTTCCTTCCTTCCTTCCTTCCTTCCTTCCTTCCTTCCTTCCTTCCTTTTCCTCCCTTTTCAGTTCCTTCTATTTTTGAATCTACAAATTTTGCCTTTCTCATTTTCTCACATTTTACCATTCTGTCGCTGAAATACTGGACTGGATGAAGCACACCACAGGCTCCACAGCACACACTCCATGGCTCAGCATCCCTGCAAAGTCCTGGAACTGCATTCCCTGAGACTAGTGATACCTGCTGTTTTGGAAAGAAAGACCTCAGAAATTTCCCAGGATCACCTGGAAAGGTGACTGTGCTGGAAAGAAAGCAAAAAGATGAGGTCCTGCCTTGATTTGAACAACAGACCCAAGCCCTGGAACAAGGCACCACTGATCTGCAGCTGTCACAGGGGTGATGCTGCCAGAGAGCAGGGAGAAATTATTTTGCTACAGTGAGAAATATGCATCACTTAGTCTGAAGAAAATGCTGGAAGATTTTGACACAGCTACCTTGCTACTTGCATAAGCAGTTCAAGCAGGTGCTGACAGGGTTGAAGGCATGAGCATGTTCATTAAGTCCCTTTAACCAATTCTGCATCTTCTTGGAGGACTTTACTATTCAGATTTTATTACAGGAAGGATGTCCAACAACCTGTTCCTTGTTTGTACTGATACTTCCCTATGCATCTTAATCAGGTAAACATCTGTTTCCACAGGCTGTCCTTTCATGTCTGGAAAAAAGCAGCTGGTGGGTTTAAATCAGCCTCACATTGTGTCAGAACAGAGATGGCCTCTGCTCTAGCTTTTGAGGTATGCTGATGGGCAATAATTTTCCAGGCATGGGTATTAGAAATATTCAAACAGCTGAAATTGAATTTCCTACCGAAAGAGATGGAAGGCAGGGGTAGAGAGGAAATCCCAGTAAACTCATTTCCTTTGACAGGGATGGTGCTAATTTAAACTGCTGTTTCAGATTAGTTTTATAACTACACACACCCTGTAATGGAAACAGTCACAGAATCACAGAATCATAGAATCACAGGATCAATTAGGCTGGAAAAGCCCTTTGAGATGACTGAATCCATCCTATCACCTTGTCAGCTGGACCATGGCACTGAGTGCTGCACCCAGTCTTTCCTTAAACACCTCCAGAGGTGGTGACTCCACCACCTCCCTGGGCAGCCTGTTCCAATGTCCAATCACCCTTTCTATGAGGAATTTCTTCCTAATGACAAACTAAATGTCTTTTGATTCCAAGTTTATCCAAGCAAGAAATCTCTTGACCCACAGGGTGCTGAAATAATTATTTGTCACCTAAGTTGCCTTTAAATTGGAGAGAGCTTGGTCTTACACCAAGCAAAATCTCTCCCTACCCTGCTCTGCCCTTCCTTTGTTTTTTCCTGTTGTTCATTTCTCTAAGGAATTTCATGGTTTAGCAGGAAAAGAAAACCAGAGATTGAACATATTTGTGCTTTGAGAAGAAAGAGGATAATTTAAAATATATCAGGGAAGAGGGTTGGCTCTCAGATTGTTGTAAAACTAAACACAAAATACAAAATCTTCTACTTCATCATCACAACAATCTTCTTAACAAAACAAGACAAGAAACTTGAACTTCAGAAAGGACCATTTTTTATGAATCAAATACAAAACACCTTCATAATCTTCTGATGTTTTCATGCTGACTGTCTTCCTGCACAGCCAACACTGCTGTCCCTCTCCACTCCCTCTGCAGTCTCAAGGCTGTTTCATAAAGCTCACCCAGGATTTTAGAGCACAAATCTCAGTCAAAGCTGATGGTGCCCATTGCTTCCCCAGATGTGCAGACATGCCCACCTGCCTCTCTGCTGACATCTTGTACACTGTAAACAACTTTCTGAGGGGGCATCAGGCAGAGATTTGTTACCAGCTGCCTCTCAGGAGCTGCAAGCAGTCTGAAAAGCATGGAGATGCTCTTGGTCACAAGCAGCAGTGTTTTACAAGGGGTGATAGAAAATAAAGACTGACACAACAGAAAGTAATCAAGCATGTTGCTCTCTCTGAAGAAACTTTTCTTGTGATAAAATGATGCAGCAAGGTTTGATATTAATTTTGATGCACGACCCAACTTGCACTCTCATCTCTGCAGTTTTTGTTTCATTTCTCAGGTTCAGGACAGAGATTTTTATCTTCTTTTGAGGTTTTTGGTTAATATTTCTTATAGGGAGAGTGAGTTTCTCCCTAGAGATGAGGCAGCACATGGCCACCATACCTGTGGTACCAGTGGGACATTAGTGATGTGACTCTGAATCCACTGGCTTTAGTTTAAAGCACACTGGACTGGGCAAACTTTCTACTGCCATCAGCCTGATCATGGTCAGATAAAGAAACTTAAAAGTCTTCCTGAGAATTAACATAATCTCAATTTCCCCCAGGCTAAGTTCAGAATCATCCAGGGGATCAAGAATGTTTTGCTCACTGATCCTTAGGACTTAACAACCAAAAAATCATACAGCTTCTTCTCACCCTCCTCCAGGTTGGCTGGGTACAAACTACCTCCATCCAGGGATGATTAAATATTTATATGAAATACTGGGCAGTTGTAATCAACATGAGTTCCACTTGGAAATTTGCTGCTTCTCTAGGAGCTTATCTAAAGGCCATGTATGTCTGCTTTATTTCCATGTCTCAGGCAATTGAATAAAAGATATTACCTCTCCCTGTAAAACTTGCCTCATATAATTTGATTTTATCTCCTTTTTTTCTCCTATCACTTATGGATTTTGGATGGTTGGATCAGTGAAGGTGCAGTGCCACAGAACATTATTTTTCCTCCTCTGACCCTTGCTCACACTTTTGTACTCTATAATCAAACCCAACCTTATCTTTGTTTTCCTGTACCTATCCCATATCTGGTGCATCTGCAGCACTCTATATGATTTGCTGTAAGAGAACCAAAGATCAGTCAAAAGTTGTAAAATTTAAATATCATTTATTGACAGACCACCAATATTCACAGAAAGCATTTGCTTGGGTTGAAGTTTATTTTTTTTAATCAGAAGTGGAAAAACAAAACAAAACACCACCAGCTGCACTCCCAAAAACCCAAACAAAAAACCCCAACACCCCACAAGAAATCCAGTGTATTTCATTAATGAACTTGAATTTTTACAAATGTAGCTCAAGACAAATTAAGAGATACTAATGTTTCATATAGTGGAAGGATTTCTGGCATAGTCTTTCTTCAGACAGAAACCACCTACAAAGATAAGATTTTTGTTTCATTTTGTCACAGGATTCAATCAATACTGCTACATAGCAGACCAGTATGATCATATTGAGATGGCATTTGAGGCTTTTATATCTCATCAGTGCCTGGTTTCCTTTTATTATGACCTGTCAATTTTCCTCAAGAGATTAAATTATCAGCTCTTCTATTTATAGATTTTCTTAAACTGCTGAAATTAAAAGAGTTATGTGAACAGCAAAACAAATACCTTTCCTGTGTTCACAGAGCAGGAGCTGAGCTATTTGCTAAAAAAAAAGCAAAAACAAAAACAAAAACAAAAAATAACTTTCTACAGCCACAGAGAAATTTTTCCATCTCTTCCAGCAGAACACCCTCCCTGGGAATTGAAAAATGTTGTGCCTGCTTCATGTGACAGCAGTAGCCCTGTATTTGGCAGCAAAAAGAGAAGCATATGGCAGGAGAAGTGACACAGTAGCTGAGTGCACCATTCTCTACTCATTGTTCATAGGCATTTTGAGGAGAAAAGCAGTGCTTGGAGGAGGAATTCAGCAATGGATATCAACTCTGTTGGGCTTTTAAAAGTTTGTGGAAATATCCATTTTTCATAGTAAAGAACCAGAGCTGCTCCACAATCCAGCCAGAAGCCAGGATCTCATGTTAATGGAGAAAGCTGGAAGGAAAGAGAGAAGTAAAGGAGGGAAGGGAATTTCGTGAAAGAAGGAGAAAGAAGATGTTTATGATGTTTCTAACTCATTAGAGCTTGCTAGGGAAGCAGTCCAGGTGCTGAGCAGGGAATTAGAAGCTTTCCCACTCCCTTTCAGTGTAAACTTCAATCTCAGCATCCTTGCACTGCACATTTTTATCTGGGGTATTATTCATTTTCTTCTTAGCAGCTGGTACAGGGGTCTGGTTTGGCTTTAGTATGAGAATATTATTGACAACACAGTGATGTTTTGGTTGTAGTGCTTACTCTAAATCAGGGCCTTTTTAGTTTCCCACACTTTCCCAGTGAGGAGGTGCACAAGAAACTGGGAGGGATATGGGTCAGGCAAGGAGTCAAATTGCACCCCTGAAATTTAGGAAAGCAGAATTCCAGCTTTTCAGGGAGATAATCAGTGGGATCCCCAGAGAGATTGCCCCCAGGGTCAAGGCAGTGGAACAGAGCTGGCAGATTTTTAGTCTTCCATGGAATGCAGAGCTGATGATCACCAGGAGCAAGACATTAAGTGAAGAGGGCTGGAGACTGGCATGGCTGAGTAGGAAAATGCTGGCCAAAGTAAAGGGCAAGAAGCAACAAGTATTGAAAGCAAGGACAGGTAACCTGGGAAGAGTAGAGATGAAGTTCAGCTGTGTAGGAATGGGGTGAGTAAGGCCAAGGTGAGGCTGGAACTGAATCTGGAAAGGAGCACAAAGAATAAAAGGAAAGGCTTCTACAGGTATGTTATCCAGAAAAGGAAGGCCAGGGTCTGGTCTAGTGAAAGGTGTCCCTGATCATGGCAGAGAGGTTGGAACTGGGTAATCTTCAAGGTCCCTTCCAAAAATCTGCTTTTACTGGAACAGCTTCCAAGTGATAGGTTTGTCCCATGACCTATGCTGGAAAAGTAATTCTGAACTGAAGATGACAATGTTCTTCCAGATAAACTGCAACAAACAGGGAACAGGAAGGCCCCAAGTATCATTTCATAAGTACATGCAGTTTGTAAGTGAATCTAGCTGAGTTCTTTCAGGGAGCCCTAGTTAAATTTCTTCACTCTTGATGTCTGATCCCTTTGAAACATGTTTGTCTCCCCCAGCCATCAGCCCAGTGCTGCTGTCCCAGGCTGTGTCACACCAGGCACTGGTGTGTGGCAGCTTCTCATTCCTCAGGGCATCTGCAGTGTCACAAAGCAGCTGATTTGGGTCCACTGGGTGCTTTACTGTAAATGTGACCAGAGTTGTCAGAAAGATGAACTGCTGCCACCTGACCCCTCCACAGGTTTTACATTTACAGACAGATGGTGCCTCTTCTTTAGATTCTTCATTTGCAACTCAGCTGAACTGAGACCTGACTGTAAAGCCACTGCTAAGACAGGAAAGATTTAATTTTAACCTAAGTCAAATAGTTTTTTTCCAATTTCTTTTCCTCTGGTGAAATTCCAATACTTTGGCATTCATTTTCTCACCGTGAATTGCGGCCAACATTGCAGAGATCATCATATAGATGGGACTCTTACCTGCATTTTCTCTTTTATATAGCAAAACATTTCACCTCAGTTCAGTTCCACACCAAGCTTTTTCTCCTCAGTTGCTTCCATGACATCTGTGATTTGTGTTTTCTTTGCTTTATGCCCCAGTTCTTCCCCTCTTCCCACTGTGACACTGCAGATCCCATATGGATGCCACATGGTCACAAAACTCCAGCAAACTTGGTGAGCCAGCTAAAGGGTGGCAGTGGTGCATCACAGGGTCTATTTTTTAGCATGGGAGTCCTTCCAAAAGAAAATGTAAGATACTACACTATGACACAAATGAAACTAGAACTCATTAGAGCTGCACATTTACAGAAATCAAGATTTAACATTCTCCCTTGCTAAAATCCAAGCAGTATAGCCTTTTTCTCTTAATGAAGACTGACAGAATCAAGAAACTTCCCTGTAAAAACATGACTTTTATTTTATCTTCTAATTCTTAATGTATTTTTATTGTTTTAGTTAATAAATCTATTAAAGGATGACTCTTAATGGAGTTTAATGAGTCTATGCCAATGCTAGTAAGCATCTTACATTACTGTGATAGTTTCATTCTTCACTCACTGTCAGCACCCCAAAGTAGAAAAGAACTGCATTTTAATAAAGCCAAAAAATTAAGTACCTTCATTTTTTTTTTTTTTTATTAATTGTGAATAAGAACATGGACTTTGAGAGCTTTTTTTGACAGGGTATCTTCTGCATTTGCAGTGTAGGTAATGTATTATATCTAGCAATCTCTCAGGCCATTATTGTAATTCTGCAGTGCTAAAATATTTCTATAGGGTCACCATATGATAAGAAATGTAAATGCTAGCAGAGAGCCTGAGAAGAACTCACATTCACACACATCACCTTAAAACAAGATACATTTTCTAATAAAACCTGTGAAGGCAGATCTCATAGTTATGGAAGATAGATGTCAAAAATAAAACAGATAGTTTGGGTTGGTTTAAGGAATCTGTGTGTAAAGTACAACTCAACAGAAAAAATATTATTTTTCTACTGTTTTTCTAGTGATGTGAAAGCATAGTTTTGCAGTGTGAATTAAAAAAAAATTAAAAATTAAAAAAAAAAAAATTGGAGCCCATCTAACAGCTTCAAGCTCAGAGCAAATCCTTCATTTTAGAGCATCCTCAGCATAGAGCAAACTCTTGCAGTTCTGCAAACAGGGAATTGCTTTCATCTGCCAGAGCCCAAAAATTCCTCAAGAGAAAAGGCCAAAGATCTCAGCCAGGTGGTGGGCTCATTTGTAAAGCCTAGGAGAGCAGTCCCAGAAGAGTGGAAGGTGGTTTTACAACCTGCTCCTGGAGAAGAGGACAGGCAGCATACATAATACCAGCCCTGGTTATGTCTTCTGTGTGTTCTGTGTATGAAATCCAACAGCAAGGAATATGAACTAGGATGAGTAATCCCTCGGGCTGGCATCTTTCAAGGAATAAACTGTTGTGCTTTCCCCAAAGACCACACCTTTCTTGGGTCTACAGGGAGAAAGGACTAAACCTTGACAAGAAATATGGGGCTCAGCCATCAGATGAGGGACTGGAAGGGTTTTCTACACCATCAATCTTCACCAAGGTGCTCACGGGTGTTACTCTGATGGTGCAGGTGCCCCAAAGCCAGAGTTACTTGCTGCAACTGTGATCATTTCAGAAAGCTTCCTGGAGTGCTTGGCAAGGACTGCTGCATTTATTCACACAGTATCTCCACGTGTGGGATGTGCCTTTTATTGCCTTGAACACTGATCCTAAGCACTTCTATTCTCTCATCCTCTGCACCAAAATCCTGTGCATGAGCAAAGACATTTTGAACCAGAAACCTTGAACAATGAGATCACCAACATCATACTCATAGATGTCTGCTTCCAGCAGTTTCAAAACCACTATAAAAGGAGATGTGACTGATCTGCAGTTCAGGATCTGATCCAACATGCAGGTTCTGAATCACATTTCCTTCAAGCCTTGGGGCTGACATTTAGTTAGATGAAGAGAAGATCTGTTTGGAGGAAAAACTCCTGTAGAAAAGTAATGTGCCATTTCACCAGAAAAAATAGTAAAAATAGTAAAAATCTAGGCTAGTGAGCAAATTCATCATTTACACGTGTCAATAAGAATGTTTGGGGGTTTTCTGCTTCCTCCTAATATTATCTGTTTTGGTACAATCTCATCTGTTTTTCTCAGTGAAGGTCACTTTATTTTTGGTTTTACTTAGCTGATAATAAATCTGATGGATTGTTATTCATGTACTATTCATTCAGATTACATTATGAGTTATTTTTTTCTTTTCCTATTCCAAACACTAAGAGGGAAAAAAAAAAATCTATTGACATTTTTATTTAATGTAAGTGTTCCCTATTCTCTTGCTTGTTGAGAGTTAAAACCTGGTACCCATTGTGTAAACTGAACTGCTTCCTATGGCTTGCTCACACAGGAAAATTTGACTGGGTTGGTTTCTGGTACTACTTTTAATTATGTTTCAGATATCTGTGTAACTTATCTGACTTTTTTCCCTCAGTCAAGTGGGGACACCCAACCACAGTTTTTTTCTGAGTCTTTGTGAGAGAAGTTTATGTAATCAGAAGCAAATGCAAGATGTATAAACATCATGGAAAATCTACCAAGTGTTTCTAGACAATCTTCAGATCTGTCCAAGCAGCTCAATAATCATGTACATTTTAAGAGAAGCTTTAATTTCAAAGAGTTTCAAAGGCTAAATCTAACTGGACTTTGTCTCTATGTCAAGGGAGTATCTAAGTTGTTTTCTGAACTCATTCCATAGAAAAGTAGACTTTGTCTTCCTCTGTACATGTTACATGTCAAACATGGTTTCTTATCTCAGACCCAAGGAAATAGGAATCATCCTTTGACACAAACATTACTTTATCTACATGTAGAGCTTTTCCATTCAGAGATCCCTCTCCAGACAGGACACATCTACAGGGGCAGCTTTCATCTCTTATGTATGCTAGAATGGAAAGGCTTCCTTTCTTTAATGAATTGTATCGAATAAAGTCAGAAGACCATTGCAGTCAGCTAATTACAGCCACCTTTCTTACTTCAGGAATGGCAAAAAATCAGCCTAAATACTGCCAGTCCTTTGCCTTAAGCAAACATACCTAAGTACCCTGCTGACTTTAAATTAATTTCATATTAATATTGAAATGACAGGACTTAATGTTTACTTATTTTGGTGTGCTTAATTAATATTCTGATCAAAATACAAGCTTAGACCTGCATTTAAAATGCAGACAGGATGCTGTGACTCTAAATCAAGTTATGAAAGCTTTCCTATACAGAAGGCACCTATGAAAGCTTTAGTCCTCAATATTCAAGGCACAGGTTCTCATGCAAAAACCACTTTGACCACCAACACAGCAGCATATTGCAGAAGAGAAGCTCTGGTAAAAAAAAAAAAATAAATAGAGGTAACAAATGTCCAATCAAATTAAATTCCCAATGAAGCAAGGGAAATTATACTTATATACTGTGATGTTAAATGGAAGCTTAAAGAAATCTATACGCTCTAATCTTGACTATCTGCATAACAGCACCTGAACCACAGCAAGAAGAGAGGAAAGAAAGCTCTAGGTGTGAAAAATATTAAATTAAGGGTGAACAGGAACAAGTCTCAGATATGATCCAGCCTGTTGTTCTGGAAACTGGAGGGTGCCCATAATTCAGCAAATGCTTTTTAGTGAATATGAACTTCAAAGAAGACCATTACACATGGGGATTCTGCTCATAGTAAAGGCAGTGTGAATCACACCAGTGCTGGGTTTAGGAGAGAGATGCCTTCCCTTCAGGTGATTCATTTTTGGGATGGATCTATTAAGATACAACTAGATTTATTGGCATTTCCCTGGTGGTTATGTATTCAGTTCTCAGTGTCAATAATGCAAATAGCAAAGGACAATTTATTTTTAGCTCTTGTTGATTCATCTGAATCCTAAGCTTAATTTCTCAACTCCACCAATTACATTTGCTTTTGTCAGGGATAAAAAGAAGTAGTCCCTATTCTCATTTCTATGCCATTCAAGCTTCTCTGCTTATCTTTTTCTGTTCTGGAAGGTCAATAAATGACCCAAAAACCGAAGCTGTTGATAACTTCAGTGAGTGAGAAGGGAAAGTAAAGGACATCTCACAGATAACAAAAGCATCATAGAATAAATAAATATGCTGGGAGATGATAATTTTGTGTACCTGTTCACTACTCAGTGTTGTCATCCACTACATTTGTTCTGTCACAGCAACCAAGCCTGGGACATTATTTCATCAGATACTGTGAAAACACAGACCAAAAGGCAGTTTCTCCCCAGAGATTTGCCAGGCTGCAAAGGTTACAGGATCTTTTTCCCCCGTGCAGAACTAAACCCTCTTGCACAGAGACCTCTGAACAGGTAGTGAGCATGGGGGTTTTTTGCTAGAGATGCTTATGCAGCTGCCACTGGAGGTGTCAAAAGGGAAAAATGCTTCCATAGGAGGATATTACCATAGCATCTGGAAGTGTCATATGTTTTTGTCTTCCTGGGAATTCTCCAATCCCACTAGAGGAAGGATGGCTGGATGGACTCTGTGGCAAGGAAGCAGCCTTCTCCCAGTCAACATTATGGAATAAGTTCATTTCCTCTGGAAGGCACCAGGACTCAGGGATTTGTCTTGCTCAGCCTTATGTGGCTGGGGAGCCAGTGCTCCTCCTGTCCCAGATTGATGGATGTGGCTGTTGTTTTCCTGTTTGCAAGTTCAACCAATAGCAAGGCTGAGCATGTATTCCAGAGATCCACACACAGACAGAGGGAACAAAAGAAAAATCTTCAAGTCCATCCCATTATCTCCTCCCCTTCTTAGCAGTTGTCAAAAGATCAGTTTGTGATCTGAGAGTTTTGGTCTTTGCCATTGTCCCTTTATAACTTACCCACCATGTATGTGCCTCTGGGTGAGGTTTTTTCTCACTTCCCTGTTACTTATTACTCCCTTTGAACAGAAAAGGGTTTTTTTGTGTGATAACCTCAGCCAATTGGAAGTTCTTACATTTTAAACACCTTTACACACACGGTGTGACTGTGGTCTGAATCCAGTGGGAAGAGCTACAGAGGAAAGGCAAGATGCTTGCCTGCATCCAGGCTGGCATTTATCACTGCAAGGTCTGCTGTCCTATCATGTCTCATCACTGAGACACACACTTCAGTAAAATGTTGAAATGCCTCTCTCAGACAACTTGCAGAAATTCTAATGTTTGGTTGTCAGAACTCTTCTGTGACTTAAGTACAGATGCAACTTTCAGATTGCCATGTGTGACAGACAAAAGAGCTTTCTCCATACATTTACAGCAGTGGAATGTCAACGCCTGCATTGACAGGATGTGGGTGCTACATCCTCATCAATCCTACTAGGCAAGGACCAGAAGTCCCTGTGGGGACAGGTTGGACATACACCAGCATAGCAAAGAAGTGGGGAGAAGGGAGGATGACATGACACAGCAATTTTCTTCAATAATTCTACTAATAAATAATTTTTCATTGCTGAAATTCATCCTCATTCCCTGTCTTCAAGGGCAGAATCCTTGTTTTTTAAAGGATTACCTGCTTTTGTTGCTCTTTTCTCTAAATCAAATCTATTTGCACAATTGCAGTTTGTTGTTACTGAATGGGTCAAGTTGGAAGGGACCACAGTGGGTCATGTGCTCCAACCTCCCTGTTCAAGCAGGGTCATCCTGGAGCACATGGCACAGGATTATATCCAGACAATTCTTGGATACATCCAGCTAATTACTCATAAAAACTAAATCTCTGAGAATTTTTCAGTACCTGGTATGGGTAAGTAGCCTTTGCACATTATTAAGCCCAACTCTGATGGTTTTATAAGCATTAGGGGTGCCATATTTTAGCAATTAACTATGCCATTATTTATATAAGAAGCTATTGATGCAGTGTCAGAGCTTGGTAATGGCATTGAAATATACATCTGCATTCAGCACTGGTTATTCACATTTCATATGGATTGTGGTCTAAAAGATACATTCTTGTTTCAAATTTTTCTAGAGTGCCTGTAATGCCTTCATAGCACTGTCTGTTACTTACAACTGACTATCACTTCTCTAACTAAGCATTAAACACTCAATTTTCAGCTCATAACCAGCAAATCACAGAATGGGTAAGGTTGGAAGGCACTACTGGAGGTCACCCAGTCCAGCACTCCTGTTCAAGCAGGATTCCCTAGAGCACCTTATTCAGGATTGTGCTCGGGCAGCTTTTGAGTGTTTCCAGTGAGGGGAAACCCCACAACCTTTCTGAGCAGCCTGCTCCAGTTCTCATCTTTAACCTGCATGCTAAAGAGGTTCTTCCTGATGTTCAAGTGGAACTCCATTCCAATTCCATTTCTGCCCATTGCCCCCCATCCTATTGCTTGGCACCACTGAGCAGAGCCTGGCTCCATCCTCATGACTCCCCCCTTCAGATATTTACAGACCCCTCTCAGAGGTTGCCTCTTCTCAAGGCTGAACAGGCTCAGTTCCTGCAGTTGTTCCTCATCAGAGACATGCTCCAGGCCCCTCACCATCTCTGTTACCCTCTGCTGGAGCTGCAGCAGGAGATTCATGGAGGAAGACCAAAACAACTGAGGCTTCTCTTGTAATCGGCTGCTGCATCACCCAGTGGGATTCACTAACAGCAGGTTCAAGGAGAAGCCTCTATGCAGCTGTCCAAGGGAAAGATCCTGACAGCAATAACTGATAACTAACTGATAAACCAAGGGACACAGAGCAAAACTAAATAATTAAATGAATAAAAGAGATATTATCTTCTTTGATTTTTGGAATGGCCTTCCATGAGTGATATAAAATTTCCAGGTGAAATCTTGCTTCTTTTGAGTTAATATCTTTGGCACCCTGAATAGCTCTCCTCTCCTCTGTAATATAGGGAATGATAGCACTTCTCTGCCTGAGTTATCTGTTTAGTTTGCAGGGCTTTTCAGAAAGGAATTATCAACCAAAGTAATTCAACACAGCACTTGCCTGAGGCCATCAATGCTTTTGCAGTACATTTAACAGTAATAGATGCAATAAATAATGAGGTCCTAGAGGAAAATTATAGTCCAGCTCAACATCCTTAGTACTCAAAGCATCTCCAAGGGCTTCTTGAGGCCATTTTACTGCAGATGCAGAATTGGTTTCTAATCACAGTGTTTCTCCATATGCTGCAGAAGGGTACTAGGTGAACTTAGTTTGGCCCTAGCAACACATCCCATTGTTTTTCCAAAACCTCATTTTTTTCTTAACACTTAATATTTACCTCCTTTTGTCATCTATTGTGCTGTCTCTTGCCAATGTCATCCAAAAATATTCTCAACACCTCCTGTTGCTCTCCTGACTGATCTGCAGTGTTTGCCCACTCTAAAGGTAAATGTAGATTAAAGGAACAGCTGGAAATCAATCTTTCCCTTCTTTAATATTTCAGGTAGATTCATTATCTTCCAAGCTAGTAATTTGTCACTTTAATAAGTACCTGAAAAGTTAATTCATTTAATAGGAGCAACTTCTTCATTTATTAGCCAAGCAGCAATTGCAATTCGGGTGACAAGAAGAGATTGATGAAGAATGAGTAATGCCTGAATGGTACAGTAAATGTTATTGAACTCATTTCATCTATTAGTTTGGAGATAATTAATCTGACATTGTTAGTATCTGGAGATGGACTGATCAAGCCTTCAGCTCTTTGGCCATTTCAACCTGAGGCTGCCTATATTTTGTCAGTGTGGAAGGGCAAAGCAAAGTTAGAATAAGAAAAGTTTGTGCAAAAATTAAAACTAATTTAGGATATTCAATATGTTGGAAAAAAAACTGTTACTTTTCTTCTTTCTGACAGGCACTTTTCCTTTTGAAGCTAACAAATGTAGTTTTGGTGGAAAGAAGACTCTCCCTGCATTCTCAGTTCTTCACTTAGAAAATGGTTCATAGAAGAAGCCAAAATTCAACCTGGGTTTTGTACTCAAAGAAAGCTACAAAGCTCAAATACATGCTGAATTTCTCTGTTCTTGGAGATGGAGCCAGGAGAGAGAGAAGAAAAGGAAATTGTGCATATGCAAAACTGCTGTGAGTTCAAAAAGATCCCTGCAGAGATACTTTCCTGTCATCTTAGCCTCTCCTCTACTGAAGTTTTGGGCTGAGATCTCACTTTCCCTAAGTCTTTAGTACTTTCAGTCCAGGGATGGTTTTTCAGAGCTCCCTTGAAGACCCTTGACCAGGACACACTGTCTGCACAAACACTCCTGGCTGTTTGGAGCCCAAAGTATTCTCTGTTCCCACCCACTGTTCCCATCCTACTCCCATCTCTTGGTTTAGCTCCTGGAGATCTCCTCCTCACAAATGCGATCAAAACTCAAGGTTTCACAGTTCAGGGGAACCTTTGACTTCCTCAAAGGCCTTCCTGGGTTCTGTTTGATGTACGTATTTCCTGTGCTTGGCAATTTTATGCCTCTGTCTGAAGTGGCAGCAGCACCTTTTGTGTCTGGAGGTAACCAACCTCTGTCTTCTTCAGCTTCCTGACACACCAAATATGCAAGAGCACTTAAACTTCAGCTTGACCAACATGATGACATTCCACAGCTTTCAGACTGCATCCTGCATGCTTGTAAGACAAATGCTGCAATTGTTCAAGCACATGAATGTATTTCCTCATGCAAATTTGTGTGCATCTGTATACACACACATTCACAAACACGGTGTTTCCAAGGAGACAGTATAGTATGGTGTCCTGGTTTGGAGGACAGGTGTCTGCTAAGAAAGGCAGGAGCCTCTATTTGAAATGGAGAATGTAAAAACACCCTACCTCCAAATTATTATAATTTTGAAATTAAGGGGCTCTCAGGCAAAGATATGGGAATTAGGAATAACAGTTCTTTACTAGGAAAATTAAAATAGAAATATAGTATTACAAAGAGCAATCCCAACCCTGACAGAGTCAGAATACAGCCTGACACCCTGTCAGTCAGGGTGTTGGTAGCAGTCCCATTAAATGGTGGCTGCATCCTCCTGCAGTGGCAGATGTGGTTCAGCTGGAGCAGTGCTCCTGGAGAAGGTGCAGTTTTCCTCTGAAGGTCCAGGGATGATGTGGAAAGGTCTGGCTTTCCTCTGGGATCCAGTGAAAAGAAGATACCTTGCTGCCCAAAATCTCAGTTTTTATCTGGATAGGAAAGGTTTGGCTCCTCCCCCTGGCTGGAGCATCTCCCAGTGGGATGATGTAATTTTATCAGTCATGCAATGGGACCGAATGGGCCAGCAGCAGATGATATCTTCCTGGAGGGAGGATGGGCTGTGGAAAAGATAAAGATGATTGCCCCAGCTGGTTTAAAGATGGCCCATTAGTAGATAATATGTGCCACAGAGATAAGGGTCACTGCCCACCCAGCTTCAACAGATGGTGACAGAATACACATTTCTGGTCACATCCTCATTGCAACCCAAGACATAAGGTCAAGGGGGTTGAATTTTCCTCATTTTCAAGTTTTACAGTACCTGGTATTGTCAGCTCTAGCTTTTTCAGCAGGTTGTGTTTGTGTGTTTATTTGCTTGTTTCTGCTGAGATCAGATGTTTACATGAGAGTCTCAGGTATGATTTTTAAAAAGGGGAAAAAGTATGTTGTGTTACTTTGCAGGTGTATAAAAATGCTGAAACTGTGTCTTAACAATCATATTTACTCATATTTACTTGTATGTGTTTTTTCCACTTGCTTGTTTTGAAATATGCCACAAGTCTTGCATTTGCGGTGTGTTATGTTTGGAAAACAAAGATAAGCAGTGCATAATTACAACTCTCCAGCCTGTCTTGTCATGCTAACATTTGAACAAAAAACTTGTCCTACAGAACCCACTCAGTGTAGGACAAGACAGGTCACCTAACTGTGAGAAATAATTGCAGAAATCATTTTTTAAAATAACTTTTTAGCCAAGAAACACAAAAGCCTCCTTGTGGATCTGATCTTCAAGTAGCCCTCTTCTATACAAGAAAAGGTTCTCTCTTGCCATACCATAAAGAGGGGACACAATTGCTTTCATGTCACTAAGAAAACTATTTTGCCCACACATTTTTATCACAAGCCTCATCAAGATGTTTTTGAAGTTGTCACCAAATTATTGGAGAAATCACAAAAGAAGTAACTTTGGGGAACTGCTATCAGACTAAAAGAAAGGAAATAATTATTAGTTAGCTCATTAAACAGAGGGATATGAAAGAGTTAAAATGGGCTCTTTCAGCTTTCTCAAACAACCCATAACAAAATTTCCTAAAAATTAAATAGGAAACAGAAAAAACATATCTGGAAATGGGAATTGATGTTTAATCCAATGTCACCAAATTTTTTAAAACAAAATAAAATTTCTTTCCTGGTGGAAATGATCCAAAAAGAGAAGGACAGAAAGTACATTATCAGCCATTCTGTCCCTGATCATTAGCTATAATTACAGGCAAAGGAGAGAGATACACTTGTAATTAATTACTTTGTGGTAAGTAGAGTTTTAATAATTACTTCCTTAAATTGAGTTTTTATAATTGATTTCTCCTATAAGATCAGATATTGTAAGATCTTTAAAACTGCCAGATTTTAAACAACGTCTATTACATTTTTTACTGAGCAAAATCTGATGCATGAAAGTTAACTTGTTTTCTCCTCCAGAGTCCTTGGCTTTTTCTTTTTTGTGTATTAATACCTTGGATAGTTGAATCCAGTTGTGTTATATTCTGAAAGAACATTTCTGCATATAACTGTCAAATGGACAGCAACAATAACTCATTCCCAAAGGTTATAGGTTTAACAGATTATTCTTCCCATTTAGAAAGGAAGATACAAGAAAAAGTTCCCTAATCTTTGGCCCTGAATTTTAGGAAATAGATGCCTATGTTATTAGCTAGAAGAAAAAGACAAATTTATATATTGAAATTTTTAATTTTGTAAAAATTTTATTTTATTTTAATAATTAAATATTAAATTTAAATGTTTATTTAAAGACAACTCTGTTTTTCAGATTTTTAATTGTCTCTGCCTGGAGCTATAGGCTTTCTTCTGTCCTCAAGAGTAATTTTTTTTTTCCATGCAAGAGGATATACATTTTTGGAAAACTGTTGATTTTCTGTTTGGGGCCCTTGTTAAATGAATGTTTCCATTCAAGAAATAACAACAGAAGTGTCAATCCACAGGGACTTATAGTTATTTGATTTTTATTTGTATTTCTTGCTTCAGATGTGTCATAGGGTGAGCTGGTAGGACCTATCAGGTGCGTAAACCTTGCTCACATGTGCTGGGGAATCCTAGGTTTTCTGTTATGTTAACAAGCATCCAAAAAAGAACACAGAATATTTGATCTGTCTGCATTTAGAGTAGAAAACACCTTGTTTCCTTTGTCTGAGGTAGACTCTTGCAGGAAAAAATCCTTGTCTATGTGCATTAATTTAGGCTATTAACATAAGTAGATAAAATAGAATCAGGTCTCCCTAAAAATAGGGGCTGTGACACATCATCCTCACTGTTAAAACTCCATACAATTTTTGCTCCATTGATCAGAACTCTACCAGCTGTTTGTCCATCCCATCCTACAGACCCATCTGCATGAAGTAATAACTTCAAACCAAGAAAAGAGCTCCTTGTTTTAATGGCCTAATGTGGGAAAATATGTGAAAGTAATTTGTTTCTCACTGCTGACTGTGACTTCAGCTCTTGCCTCCCAGAATGCAAGCATCTGGCAGAGTTAACCTGTCACAGTACCCCTCAAAAGAAATGGAGGAGTTTTGAATTTACGGACTTGAGGCAGGCCATGACTTCATGCTGTCAAGGGCCTGAACTCATCTGAGCCTTTCTGTTCTCTCTGAAGATGGATGGATTTAATCAGCAGACAGTGATTGTAGTGTGAAATCAATCCTTCTGGACTAAGCAGTGAGATTTTGAGAGTGGCATTTGGCACAGACACAGTGGAGAAAAAAACATTTCTAAAATACAGAAGTGAATGCTGAAATGCCCAGCCAAAACATTAGACTTTCCTAAAGCCTCCTCAGACCCACTGAAAGGCAGAGTTTAACTAAGGTGCCATAGGACACCCACTTAAATGACAGAAAATATCCTTGTATTGCATTATAAAATGGGTCCCCCAGGTCTAAGTAGTTTTTTATGGTTTATCAGTGTGAGCAAGTAAAAAACTGTAGTGTTGGATAGGAAGAGGCTGGGCTGAGCACACAATCAAAGAGGAGTTCCCTGCAGCCCTTCAGGTGTGTATTTTGGTATATTTTGCCTTCTGGCTATGCTATCATAGTTGGTCCTTTGAAATTACATGCTTCACATCCACAGCATTATCTCTGGATATCACCCTATAACAGCCCCACCTTGCTCTGTGCATGCGAGGGAAATCCCATGTATTTAATGGTTAAAATCTGCTCATCTTATACTGTATGTATCAATTTAAATCATGTGCTACTGGAAAAAGAGCTGCAGGTTACAGTGCAAAATAAGGTTTCTGCTATTTTCCATGTGAAGGAGCTTTCAGTACATTAAGTACATTTAATACTATCAAAATTTTTTAATGCTAACAAGCTTTTAATACTGAAAAATTAATGCTAACAAGCTCCCCAAGGTGAAATGTATCATGCCTTATCTTCCACTGAAGAGAATTCCTAAATTTCCTCACATTGCTAGAGAGCTTTAATTCCCTATTGATTTCACCTTCATTTCTGCAAGGCAGTGCTCAAAGCTGGGTAGTTTATTTTACTGAATCTGTCTGAGCATAGAAATAAATTCATGATAGTTTTCACATATTTGTAGGAATCAGGGATGGAAAAGGTTGAAAGATGCAATGAATGAGCATCACAATGAATGCTTTCTTCAAACCTCAGCCTCAGAGGCTGGGCCAGTCATAGAGGGATGGAATTCAGATTGTGTTTGCACCTTTCCTTGGAGGAGCTGTAACATCTGTGTGCTTTCAAGAAGGTGACTGTAATTAGGCAGAGGGGAAGGCTAAGCACTCCTTTCCTCACCAGACTGGAAATCTACCTGGATTTTCCATTTCTTAGTTTAGAAATGAGAATGTTCTTCCATTCCACAGAAGCCTACTGGGTGCTGAACCTGCTGTGCCATCCAGCCTATTGTGCTGAATTGTGCCTGTGTCCTGCATGGACACATCTTTTTAAACAAAACTTTCATCATCTTGCAGCCCAGAATTCATGATCAGTTATCATATTTCCAAGACCTGTGAGCACGTGGCAGCTGCTGTTTTGTTTCTGATGGAAGCACCATACCATCTCCCTTGTTTTTTCAGACTTCATACTTCCTATCTTCACTCAATTTGTGTTTTGCCTACCTTTAGCAAACCTCATCCACTTGTTCTTCCTGTCATGTGGCCTACAGGCAATGCTCACTATGAAGTCACATTTACACATTTTCTCTTTAATCCTGTCCCATGAGCTCTCTGATGGCTCCTCATCCATCCCCAGGCAGAACTCCACGTTCTCCAGATGATTCCTCACCTCTCCCACCGAGCTCACACAACACATCTCACACCCCATCTCACATATCACAACTCACACCCAGCTCTTCTTTCACTCACCAAGCTCCTGTTGGACAGTGGGTGGCCACGTTCTTCCACATGACAGCATAGTGACCACAGTACCCATGGCCCTGAGCAGCTTTAAGGCATGGGATGCCATGGCCCCACTCACAATCAGGATAAATTTAACACTGCCTGAAGCAGGATTATTTCATTGACTCTCACGTGACCAAGGTTGGAGCAACTTCAGATTACACCATCAAGGATTTCATCTTTCAAGTCAATTTTAAAAATAACTGTAAGCAGAAGCAGTCAGATATTGTTCATGCTGAGCTCTTTGTAATAACACACTACAAATCTGTTCGTTACTGCAACATCCCTGTCTGCAAAGGGACACAGATGGCCCTCCCTGAGAAGCAAGATTGAGTCCTTCCTTCTGCATCTCACAAAACATGTCAGGATTTGAACAAAGAGCAATTATTTTGGGCTCTGTTTTCTAGGAGCAATGCTAATCCCTGGCTAATACCTACATGCCATTACTACCTTATTGGGCAGCTAGCTTGAGATGTTAATCAATGGTTTGAGTAATTTTGGTTATCTAAAGAGAGAACAATATTGGTATAATTTCACCCTCTGTGAGACAAAATTACCCAGAACATAAAGAATCATAATTTTCTGAGAGTGTGAAAACATCCTTCAAACCCTTCAAACACTGTCCCACCAGACAACGTTAAAGTTTTCCATGAAATACTGCTGCAGTTGTCTTTATTCACTGCTCTGTATCAACAAAATAAACTCCAAATTCAGCTTTCCCTGAAACACAAGTAGGCCCAAAGAAAGCATAGTGAGAACTGAAAATCCACTACAAATTAAACAACATTAATTGCCACTAGTTGTTTCAACAACAGGGAAAAAATCTAATCTAGCAACAATTATATCCTGATATATCCTTTTAGGAGAACATGCATTCATCAGGTACTAGGTGCCTTTTGATGGATTTTGTTTATGGGTCTGAGTTTCACTGAAATATGTTCTTGTGCTTGATTGTGAGATGATTCTTCTTTGGAGTGCACTTTGGAGAGAGCAGTCAGCACTGACAGTCCTTAAAGTCCATGGGCAGCCTCACCTGTTGATCTGCACCATCAGTTCTGCACTGACACACTGGCTTCATCACCACAAATGTATTTCTGTTTGGATTCTGTTTCCTTTCCATAGGCTTTAAAACAAACAAACAAACAAACAAACACAAAAAAATTTTATGAAAAAAATTGAGAAACTGAGCAGGCTTAGGTTTACAACACCATGATTAAAAGTTGCTGTGCAAAATTCAGACAAGCACATATATTCCCCTTGGTATTTTTACAGAGAAGGGAGTGCCATGGGTATTTTTAGGGTAAGTTGTGTCTAAATCATCACTTTTGGGCAGTTTCCCTTTGGTAAACAGACTGTAATGTGATGCACCCATCTATTTACTGTGTTTTAGAACATCTATGAATATGTGTCAGATTAAAAGCAGCAAAGCTCAAATATTTCATATAAAGTCTAAACATTAAGAGACCAGAATCAGAAAGCTATCTCCAACATTTCTTCATTGTTCTTTTGACAAACACAATGCATATAATAACATGAGAAAGCAACCCTTTGAAGTAGCTTTAGAAAGTAAACCCTTGTTAATAAAGTTGGTTTATTGTTCAGCACACCACAATGAAAACCACTGTCACCATGTGCTGTCTGCTGGGTCATTTGTCTCAGGCTTGTTTTCATTCTCTGCAATGACAGGGCAGCCTGCTGTGGGAAGAACAGAGCCAAAAGCTCTGTTCCCACATAGGATTTGCCAGTGAGGATGCACTATGAGTGAGAGTCTGCTATCTGTGAGAGGATCTGCCTCTGGAATTTAATCCTCAGCAGTCTCTGCTGGATTCTGGGCTGGTTTAACCTTCAACTGGTGAATGTGGGTGCTCAGCTGTGTGTCAGAATAGGACCCTTCAGCTTGGTTTAATCCTTAAAATCATAATTCAATGCTTGTAATTCCACTCTCCCTACATAATGACTAAGGCAACTGTGATAATGGCAGATAAAGATCCCCATTTCATGTTTTCTTCCTTAAATAGCTTCCAGTGACCAGCATGGAAAGATCAGTTGGTAGGGTTCCTACCATTTAATTTCAATTTAAGAGCACTGATATACTCCATAATGACAGATTAAATTAATCCCATAGATCAGAATAAAAATCCATTTGAGCAAGCTTGCTCTTGGAATATATCCCCCTGTGTACAAGAGAATATTGGTTCAGTTGGGCAGAAGGTAGAGGCAGGTAATACAGAAGGAATATTCCTATGCATGCTTCATAATCTTAGTACCTTTCACCTCCTTGCATGTGACCTAGTGCCTTTGGTAAGAGATATTCTCTGTACCTGTTATATGCATTAATGGGGTTCACTTGATGTACTTGACTTCACCTCTTTTGAAACCCAGTTCTGGGTAGCATAAGGCTGAGCAAATTGTGGTTTAATATAGCTTGTAATGATGATAAATTGTATTTTCTGTCCATTCACAGTTCTTTGTTAAGCCTTACTAAATTCCTGCACACTCTCTTCCATCCTGCCCCCAGTCACTATCTAAGTCTTTTAATTATTCTAATATTGGTGATGGATTGTCTCCTCTGAGTAAAATTTTGTTAGGAATACTTGCTTTGTGGACTAAAAGGAGGATTTTCTTCTCTAAATGCATATCTGGTTGTCCTTGGGTCTGAGTAGGGTTCACTGGGTGATGCACTGTTCAAGGGGAAGGAACAGGACATGCACTTTTCTGTGCACATCTCCACTAATCTGGGAAGAGATTTAACTAAAACAACCTACCCAGCATCACTTGGCTATTGCATGGCCAGCCCCTTCCATTGAAATGACACGGGTGGATGAAACATAAGAGCCCAAAGCTTTCACCTCTTCCCTGGTCCCATGCAGATTCTCTGCTTCTGTGCAAGTGAAAAGATTCCAGGTAAGATGCAAACCAAAGTTTTGTTCTCTCTTTTGGCATTAGACAGTGCACTGTGACCAAGAGGTATTTCAAGGTACTGCAACTTCCATGGAAGCATCTCAAGAAATGTTTTTAACACAATTACAGTAGCAGAAAAGAAGATGGAAAAAAGTCAAAAGGTGAA
The DNA here is from genome assembly GCF_903797595.1 of Erithacus rubecula. NCBI lineage: Eukaryota > Metazoa > Chordata > Aves > Passeriformes > Muscicapidae > Erithacus > Erithacus rubecula. The sequence goes on from NC_136687.1 coordinate 54,109,100, forward strand.
AAGATCCATAATGCAAAAAGTAGTCAAAAGGATTTTGATCTTTCCTCATTTTCCTTTTTCTCCAGATGCAGAGATTTTTTTATGGCTCACTCCCACCTCACTCTGATTAAATCTCTTCACTGGCATCCTTTAAGCAGTATCAAAGATCACTCCAGTTCTTTTTGAAATGGAAAGCACACAAGGGGTGATCTGGAACATGACACAAGTGGCAGTTGTCTACAGCTAGTGGCACCATGAATTTGCATGGAATCATAGGATATCCTGAGTCAGAATGGACCAAAGATCATCAAGGTCATCTCCTGACTCGTGACAACCCCAAAAACCACACCTTGTCTCTGAGGGTATTTCGAAATTCTGGAAACACTATTATGTTTCTGGGAGTTCAATGATAATACACAATTAAAATGGGAAGCATCTATTATTTGTTTCATTATTTTCAAGATGTAATGATAATGTTTGGAAAGTATTCACATAATTTAAAAGTATGCAGCAATCTAAATGGCTTGGTCTCCAATAAAATGTAATTTTCACTGAAAATTGTAAATTAGCATTTCTTTGTGATAGTTTCCAAATTAATAGAAAACAAGCAAGAATATGTTTTCATTTTTATTCCTGGTCCACGTTTTTAATTTTGCAGCTTCATTGACCAATTACTAGGGAGAAACCAACAATTAACCTTGAAGATTATGCATATATATGTAAAAGTTTTGAAAGACTTGTGTCTGCTCTCAAAAGCAGTTCAGAATTAAAGGAGGTCTTTTATTTTGTCATTCTTGCATACCCACAAATGCTCAGCTTCTTTACTACATGATTACCTCTTAAAATGTCTACCAGATATTAGAAATTATTTTACAACCAGAACAAAAAAAATGCTCATTTTCAGCTTTAAATGTAATTAGACATGAATTTCAGAGCAAGTTACACATTGTTCCTTGCAGAGATTTAGTCAGGCTTTGGACTAGAAGCTTGTGTTGTCCATTCTCAAGCTCTGTCCAGAAGCTCTCACAGCTCCAGCTCTTCATGGTCCCTATACACAAACTCTGAACTCTGTCTAAATTCTTGGCTTTTGCTTCCACCACAGACACTACCCACTGCTTCAGCTCTTGCACAGATATTTGATTACTTCAATTGACTCCCTACAGGCACAATTTGTGAAAGAAAGCTAAATATAAGCCCCCTCCCTGGAGAATTTGAAGTTAGCTAGCATTCAGAAAAGGAATTTGGGACCACATCATGACATATATCATTTTCTGGAATTACATTAGGTGAAAAAAGGCACATTTGTATAAAAAAAAAAAAAAAAAAAACCAAACTAAAAAAACCCAAACATGGAACAAAACCAATATTCAGAGAAAACAGCCACAGCTCTTTGCCTCTGGTGTTCCTCATCCATTTAATGTGTCCAACTAATGTTTATGACTTTGGACTAAAGAGCAGTTAAACACAATTTATTTGTTGCTCCAAGGACATTCAGAGCATGATGAGGCTCAGTTTGTCTGGTCCCTGGCAACAATTCTTCACTCACACTGACACCATTAGCTTATTATGGCCCAAGAAGATATTTACTGCTTGCTCCATATTTCCAGTTAAGATGCATTTATGACCATTGTGTTACAGTTTTCTGGGACTGATATTCATAACTGAGATAATTTCCAGAATGTGCTCTAAACACGTTACAACATTGACTTGAAGAGCTTGCATGGTGCATGTGCTGTGCCTAATTTTTTCTGCCACATGTAAATAAAAGTCACATTCCTGAAATCAATTTGAATCCAAGTTTGCACAGTGCCTTTTATATCCTGTCCAATTTCTCACTCCCCTTTTTCCTCCATCATAGACCCAGAAGCGGAAAATATGAATAACACCTTTGTTTATTGGCTGATACAGGATGGAGGCACATCTCCCTGCAGAAGATTTATGATCCATGAGCCCATTACATTTGGATTGCAGCTAGCAGATTAGTTGGAGATTTGTCTCATTCAGAAAGCATCGACAATGGTGATTCATCACTATAATTTCACTGGAGGATCTCAGCAATGTTTCGAGCCACAAGCAGGTGCTCAATTGCCATTCATTAAGGAAGTCATATGAATGGAGACATTGCAATAAAAATGTGAGCATTCTTATTTATTTTGGATGAGAGAAAAATGTGCATGTGAGAGACATTTCTTTGTTTACTTGTGGAGTTAGAACTTTGCTGGGAAAGAAAACTTTAAGGCTGTTAAAATCAATGAATTTGTCAGATATCAGACCTTCACCTTTCTGTGTTGCTCCTTATAATGGAAAATTAATTAATCTTCTACACTCTGACTCATTAAAACCTTGAGAGGACTTGAATATGACCTTTAATATAAGGGAATGTCTAAATTCAATAGGCTTTGTCTCAAACTGTCAAAAGAGGTGCCTACACTTGAGATAGTGACTATATTTAATCTCCTCAATATGTGACCTGAGATGCAGAACTTGTAGAATTTCAGCCCAAAATTATGGAGTTCCTTCTTCTTTCTCCAGCTTTAAACAAAATATATATACACATATGGAATATCCCTGTGGTCCCCTGAAGTCAAGTGTCCTGGCTGTGTCCCCTCCCAAATTCTCATCCACTCACCCTACTCACTGGTGGGATGGTGTGAGAGGCAGAAAAGACCTTAATGCTGTATAAACACTACTCAGAAATAATGAAGACATCACTGTTTCCAGCACAAATCCAAAACAGCCCCACAGTAGCCACTGTGAAGAAACCAGCAGCCAAAAACAGCACAACCAGCAGGCACAGGAATGATGACATTGGATCTGCTCTTGTGTTTCTGCACAGAGCTGGGCACTATGATGATTCAGGGCCATAATACACCACTTGAATTCTCTGGAATGTGCATTCTGAGGAAAGGATCATTCAATTTAGTTCTAGGGCCTTCATACCCAACCTACTTTTAAATTTGTTACACATTTTCTTTATGAAAATCAGCCTAGGTATTCCCTGCTAAAGCATAATATTGGGTATTTCACAGAAGGCTCTTTCTTTGGAATTTTAGTTAACTTTCCCTGGAAATTAAGTATCTGACAATTGCATCACTTGTTCATCAGCACAACAATTGCTTTGAAAACCACTTTAAGTAGTTTACTCCTGAAGTTTGTTCCACAGACTTGCATCCTTGCTGTTTTTCCTCAGATTATTCACCTGTGCAGATAATTCCCCTCTCCTGAGAACAGACCTTGCATTACCTTTAATGCCTAGCATCTTATTTTTGGTCCTCTGAGCACAGCTCTCCTGAGCATCTTCAGGACCCAGGGCTGTGTGCCTGCTCCTTGTGACCACAGGGACCCACCACAGACCCCTCCATGGTTCACAGGGCTCCAGAGGTGGGTGGATATGCAGGCTCTTCTGCTCTGGGTTCCCTTCACAGGTGTATTTGACTGTGGGATGCCTTCATAGCTGTTTTAAGGGGTTTTCACAACAAAAGACAATATATGCATATATAGGTGAGCTCAGTGTCAAACTCTGCTGAGCTACAAAGCCAGAAGAAGCCAGGAGGGAAGAGAAAACATGCAGCCCTTTATTTCTTCTTCCTACTACACTCAAGGTTTTGTCTCTTACAGCTTGGCCCAGTGGACAGATCAATCAATATTTATGGACTTTGTCAGCTGAACATCTCAAGTCATAGGATGAGCAGAACCACCTGAGGAAGGAACAGCATGACCACTCAGATCCAAAATGTAAATGAAATTATTAAAGGGACCTAAGAGAGATCCCAGAGCTATCACATATGTTGTAAGGCTTCAGATATACTGTATCATTTCTTCTCTGGCTTAAAGGGTGGAACAGATGGCTTGTTGGCAGCCTAATAACAACTCTCCATACTTCCAGCAGCTCTGCCCAGAAAGAGCTTCATAATCCCCTCTCTGACTCAGAAGAGAGCATTTAAAAGTGTGTGCATGTGTCTGACTTGTATTCCTGTGGTTACCCTGCTTGTTTGCCATGCATTGTGCTGTAATTAGTTGCACTGCAGAATAGAGCTCTAAAGAGTTTTATAAATCTTGCTGAAGTGAGTAATTTCCCCTGTGTAAATGTCACCTTTTGGAAAGAAAGCTGCAAAGTTTTCTGGCAGTACATCTTTTACAGTATTAAGACAATACATTATTTGTCATAAAACAAGCACTCTTCCATGTAATGAAAGTCAGTAGCGATTTTATTGGCCGTAGGGAATAACAAAGTCAACTGGAACAGAGAACCTTCCAAATGTCATGGTTGGTTGTTTATCTTCAGGCAGAAGATTATTTTAATCTTCATGAGAACTAATGGGAGGATACATAACTTCATAGTAGCAGCAGAGCACACAGAGGTTTCACCACACTCTCAATTTTCTGCTTTCAACAACATGCCAGATATGATGAGTGGATCTGCAAAGGCTGAGAGCTCAAGTTAGTTTCCAAAAACAGCTCAAAAGCTTTGATATTTTACATGAAAAATGCTTTTTTGTCATTAATGTCTCTTGTGTATATTTAGCAGCACAGTTTTGGGTGCAAAGACCAAGGATAGTGTTTTTAGCTATTAGTAATCCCTGTGACTCAGTAGAAAAATTTGTATGTGGCCACAGAAGGAAGGTTGCTTTGGACAACCATTCCTTATAGCACAGGGGCACATACATATGGGCAGGACAAGATGCATTTCACAATTGTGCACCTACCAATCCAAATTTTTCTCAGAGGTCTGCTCTCCACAATAAACTCCTGTATCCACTGGAATTAACCAGGAATCCCTGACACTGGGAGCACAAAGAGTTTTGATGGAACACTTGTAACAGCACACTGGGTCCAGTGACCTCCCAGAAGCCACAGCCTTCAGCTGGGTTAGGGGTGCCTGACTACTGGCAGGGCAGGTCCCTTGTCATTACAGTGTCACACTCACCACTGCCAAGGCCAGCAAAACTATCAGCTCCTGGCCAGTATCAGGGCAATTTGCAGGACATCAGTTCATGGCACAACACAGCTTTTTGCAGATACTTCTCCCTGTCCAGAGGCAAAATGGAAAATCAGAAATGGAAGTAATGGAAAAATGGGAATCAGAAATATGGCAGAGGGGAATGCAGATTTGTCTCAATTAAAGCAGAGGTTTAGATTAGCAAAGCTATAGTGAACAGTTTGCCTTGGCCAGTTTGATCCCTCAAAGGGACCAGCAAGATTGTTAAAAAGGGACATAAGGGGGGAAAATATGTGACTGTGTACAGGATAAGCTCTGCAGCAGGAGACAATAGCCAAGACAAGAAAATGAATCAAGATTCTGCAGGAACAGAGGGAAAAAATGGAAATAGAAAATTACAATTTTATACCTCTATAAGCAAAAGATAAAGACCCTGTTGATGGAGATGTTACCACCTCTCTGGGCCACATCCCACATCTGTGCCACTCTTGCAGAAGTGATTTCTTCCTGGCCCATCACAGTTTCCTATGTTTCAGAGGTACCTGTTGGCCCCCTCTGAGAGGCATTGCTCTGGTTTACCATGTCCTATTTGAAGTGGCAGATGCAGCTAGTTTTCCTTCCTCTCAGCATTCTCTTTGCCAGATTGAATAAAGCCTACTGCCTCGTGGTTTCCTTGTCCAAGGTATGACCCTGATTGGAGCATAAAGTTGGATTTTACCACTGCTGGCTCATGTTCCCCTTGGTTTTCACTGGAGCCCTGAGCCTCTGCAGAGCTGTTTCCCAGCTAGTTCCCAGCCTATCCTGGTTCTGTTCCAGATGGAGACTCTGCATTTTTCTCTGCTGGATTTCATGAAGCTGATGCTGCCAACTCATATGCCTGGAATCTAAACAGCTGTGAAGTGAGGGTGTGCAGCCTTGATAGCACCACTGTCTGGCCTAAATTCCCTGTCACATTTGCACTGATTCCAGTCAAAACTCCTACCAAGCTGAATCCTATCCATCAGAAAAGTAGGTTTCAGCTGTTAATGTAGAATCACACAAGTTTGTGGCATTGTGTTTTTTTCAAAAGGCTGTGGGACAACAGGCTGGAGCCAGAAAATTGCTGGTAGAGGTATGAGCCATAAAAATCACAGTTATAATCCAGAAAAGCTGGTGGTGTAACATGAAGAAAAAAAGTAAAGCAACAGCTCTGCCCAGCCTTTAAGAATAACAATGCAAAAGCTTCACAGAGTAGTTGGAGCAAGACAGAGAGCTGAGAATTGTCTTCCAGGAGTCAGTGCCTGCCAGGAAATAACTCTCTCAAATGCAGCAAGAGAGCAGGAAACCCAGTTCAGTGCTGAGGGCTCAGAGCAGGCCTGACAAAGGCAAGAGGTGATTGTCCCCATGCCCCATTCAGCCCCTTGTCCATGCACTCTTTGGTGTCTATGTCCTTTCCCACTTCATTGTCCTCAACCTGGTTTATACATCAGATGTCCTTGTCTGGATAAATCCATAAGCCTCTCCTTTGTACACTGTAATCAAGACTCTGAAATGTAGTCTTTCAAACATTTGGCATTTGAATTTTTCCTTCTTTTTTTTTTTTTTTTTTAAGTTAGGAAAAATGTACACTTTTAAATAGGCCATTGAATTTCTTTACGACTCAACTGGTTTGTCAGTTTTAGTATTTTTCTCTGTGTATTTCAATAGGAAAAGATATGATTTCAGAATCAACTGACATACTTTATTTTCAAATATGAAAATGTGCCTCGTGGAATTGAATATTATTATAAATGGAGCACCTAAATCTTTTGCTGTGGTGACACCTCTCCCTTGACTCCCCTTTCTGCCCCCTCCATAACACTCCCTTTTTATCCTTTTCCAGTTTATTAAAATTCATTTTTCAGTTGGGAATTCCACTGTTTCACAACAAGACTTTTTATCTTTCTCTTTATTGTCATTTCCTTTGAAACCTCCTCCTCCTGTGATTTTACCAGTCTCCTGCTCAGCCACCTTCTCTCTGCTTCTCTCAGATTTCCCTGTTTTCTTTATTCACATTCAAATGTTCAGTTTCTGATTGCCTTGAGCAGGGTATTTAAGCAGAGTCCAGATGCTTCTTGCTTTTTAAAGAAAATTTGCAACAGAGCTGGTGGAACCTGTTTACAAATTAACTCCTGTTCTTGCTTTTACAACAATTATGTCTTGCTTACTTGCTTTAAAGCATCCATAATGCACTGCCCTGAAAAGAACAATATGATCAAATGAGAACAGCTTGGGTTTGCAGTCTTCTCCTACACAGCATCATGTCATGAGCTGTCTGATAGCAGAAAATCAAGGAAGAATTTCAAGAAGTCAAATTTTGAAACTTTGAGTTGCATTACTCACACAAATCTCAAGAGTCAGTTTCTATGATGCTTTATTGCTGAAGGACATATATTATTTAAGTCAGTTTTTTCTGGCTTTAAACAAAGATGTCCAGGAATTCAGTAGACCTACTGCTTTTGTCTCTATCTGCTGAGCAATCTGCCCTCTGCCTAGTGAAAATCAATTACAAGACAGGAAAAATTGCACTTCAAAAAAAAAAAGTAAGTATTTTTGTTTTCCCTCTAAAAGGTTTTATTTAGAAATTTGGCTGTACTGATATTTATCATTAAAGAACTAGCCACACTTACAAACAGATTTTTTATCAAGTTGAACATTCTGATTCAGCATGTATATTATGTATATTATCTAGTTGAAAAGAAATGTGTTTCTAGGGAAATACCTGACTTTTCAATCTGATTACTGCACCAACTATTTTCACTGCTCTGCAGAATGGTGAATACTTACAGCATTTGTTAGTTTTAAGAAGGAAAAGAAGACTGTGCCAGTGTTATCTGAAATGGTTGTCTTGATCTCACATTTTGTAAAGTTATGGGAATTTTCACACTGAATTGTCTCCTTCTCAAAATCACACAGATACATCTTTTCATCTGCTTCAGCTCATTTAATTGAGACCAGCTTTCTAATCTGAGATAACAAATTCATGCCAGGAAAGCTAATGATTCAACCTGCCAACAAATTCCATAGATTTTGGCCATAGATCCCTTTGCTCAGAGAAAGCTAAACAGATCTATTGCTATGCAAAAAGAAATGAGGGTGTGTGAAAGAACTCAGATTGTTGTATTATAACTTTTATTTAAGGTTTTACTAAAATCAGTTCCCAATGCTATACACACTTCTGGGTTAGCTCCCAACTAGTAATATTCAAATTTTGGTATTTTAAATCATGAATTTGCACTTACTTACCAGGAATAAATAAGTTTTCCTTTTAAATTTAAAATAAATAAATATTCTAAGCTTTAGTCCGAAAGTGTTCTTGAAAATTCTTAAATTGCAGCCACGTTCTTGACACAATTGCTACAATTCTGCAAAAGTGCTTTCTTTAATGTTCAGACTATATTATCTATGAATTTAGCTCAAAATCCCACTTTGTTTTGTTGGTTTGAGCTCATATTAGGAAGTTCAGATGGAGAAAATCCTAACTGCTGTTGACAACGTGCTCAGACTTGCCAGACCTTTTTTTACCACAGAGAAGGATTTTACACCTTGAAAATTCGGACACTGGGAAAAGCTGGATGACAAATGACATAGCTCTTCCAGTGGCTGCAGGTCAGCTTACAATGGACTTCTGAGGGACTTGGGACACTGGTCTGATGTATCTGAAAAGAAAAAAAACAGCAAACCAGAAGGTAGAAAGTACTGCTGACACAGGGTGCCGTTTGCAGCAACGTGTCCCTTCACAGGATTCTCTGTTCTCCCAAAGCAGGACCAATAAAAACCAACAAGACAATTCCTAAATAGAATTATTTCCAGTGCCAGAACAGCCCAAGCATGGACATGAGTGACTCCAGTCATACATACCTTTGTTACTGGTTGGTGTAAAATTCTCTTTCTTACCTTTGAAGTACATTCAATAAAATAAAAGATCCCATTCACTTGAATGGGTAATTGAATTTTCAGAAAAACGCTGATGGATCATGTATTGGTAAGTCATTTTTTCCCCCCCAAGAATTTCAGTTACAGTTCTTGAACTAATTAGTGTACAATACTTTAAAATTTCACTTCACAGGTCTTTCATTTTGTCTGATTAATGATTCATTTTATGATACACTTGCACTTCATAAACATTACAGTGCTCTCAAAGTTTACTTGTCTGCATTATTGGTGTGCCTGAAAGGGAGTGGAAAGTTTAAATTTGCAGCTTTATATATGTCACATTTAATGATACCAATCAACTGTGAGCCATCTCTGAAATTCCTTTCTGACACCATGAGACTACAGCATTTAAAATGCCAATAAATTTGTTATGATATAATCATAGTGATTGGGTAATGAACCAGGACTGGGTAGAGATCTGAGCTGGAGCATTAACCACAGAGCAACTTGAGGTGCCAAAAATATTTGGTAAGTGAACCTAAGATGACAATCTTACCAGCTTTTAATATCTTACTATGTGAGCTCAAGGAATAACACAGATAAAAACTGCAAGGAGATTTTTTTTAAAAATACTTATTAATGCCATTGCCAGTCATTATGCTTAGGAAATCTTAAAGACTAAGTATAAATGGTGATTTGCATGACCATCTGAAAAAAAAAAGAAAATATAAGGCTGACTAGAAACCAGAGGAGAACTCTTGCTAAGACAAAAAAAAAAGCTGAGAGAGTGAGATGGCTTAATCATGGTTGAGATGATTGTTAGGTAGCAGGGTGTGCCAGATCCATTCATTTCACATTCAATTGCAAGGGAAACATTGAGAAAATCCCTTCATGAGAAGCAGAGGTGACTCCTCATTGTATCACAGGATCTCCAATACCCAATAGTACCCTTACTTAGAAAGTGCTCAGAAGTCCCTGGTAAGTCTGAAAGCAGATAGGTTCTATTAAATAAGTTCTGTGAACAGAAAAATTATAGAAAAATATTATATCAGAATCCCTCTGATAATTACAAATCTTGACCCCAGGACAACAAATTAAATTCTGCTTGTCTGGGACATCTCCTGTCTCTCCATGCCTGACTAAACTGTGTTAGGGAGTCCTTTGTAAATGGAAATCTTATAGGAGCAAGGAAGGATAGGAATTGTCCCTCCATCCTTTCCCATTGAACTGTTTCATAAAAGACCTGTTTGTATATACATTTAAACAGGCTGCTTGCTTTCCAGAGGTTGAAAACATTCTCTAATCAGGCAGAAATCTGTCTGAGATTAAATGCTTGCCTGACTGTAGGCCTGGCAAAGTTCAGCTTGTCAAACAGTTCAAGAAAGCATTTCAGAGATAAAATCATGGCCTCTGAAAATCAGAGATACTGGCTTAATTGAAAGACATTTCAATCCTCTTGCATTTGAGAGGCTTGAAATATTTAAAATATATTCCAATTATTTAATCTTCTTTGTCTACATTATGGATTCCCAGCCATGGGTTTCATATAGTGCCCTTTATCTCAAATTGAGTCACAGCTTCTGATTTCAACTTTGATACGTAGCTGTCACTACAGCTTATGCTGTATGTAAAGCAAGTCTGCCTATGGCTTATTTGACAGAGAAAACAAGAGGCAAGACTGCTCTGGATACCAGCAAACACAACAACTAAATTCCCTGTGTGTCTATCCTCAAAAACTACAGAGTTGAGTTGAAGCCATAAAAGCAAGTGGAAGATCCCATTTCTCTTACCAAGCCAGTCTCTTGATTTTTTTCCTTTTTGTGATTGGATTCTATGTCTGCAGGGCAAGATGAGGTCAGTATTCCTTCTCCTCAGGAATAAAAATTTTATTTGATTTGCACATGGACAAGTGCCCAGGATAAATCTGATGGTAGACCAGTGTGGGTGGGAGGGACTGAAAGAAGAAAACTGAATGCAGGAAAGAATAAGAATATATAGGAAAATCCTCTATCTGCTTGACACTCCTGTTAGTCAGACAATCACTGAGGTGGTGGCATGATCCTAGATGCCTCCCAAGGATGCAAAATTTGTCTGCCAGGATGAGGAACTGGAGCTCATTTACCTTTGATGAAATTAGGAAGAAATCCCCCACTGGGAGCTTACCTGGCCTCTGCAGGAGGGTTTTCCTCAGAAGCAGCTGGTTCAGATCTCCAAAAGAGCCATACCAAGAACCTGAGTCTGGGTTGTGCTGTCAGGTCCTGACAGGACATCTTTATATACAGAAGGTGAACTTTCACAGTCTCCTGAAGTTGTGCCTAGCACATTCCCAGAATGGTCCAGACTTTACCAGCCCAGCCAGAGCTTTAGCCTGACCTTCCTACCCCAGAACAAACAAGAACAATGAGCTGCTTTCCTCAGGCTAGATGGAGGAGTGATCTTGGTGCACTGCACACCTCAGGCTGACAAGGGTAAGAGGAAAGAGCATTTTCTCTTGGAAGAACCCAGTTGCAAACACTTGCCTTGGCTGCTCCTACTGCTACCAGTGTGCACTGTGAATACCACCCCCTGCTACTCCCACTGCATCCAACAGCTCTAACTACAAATGATATTATTGGCAATAAAATTATCCATCCCATTTTTAAATGTGTCTGCAGTGTTTGACTCCCTGACCTGCTGTAGTTATAAATTCCATAGGCTGTCTTCACACCACATGAAGAAGTACCTCCTGCAAATTTTTTTAAAGTGCATTGGCCATTAACTTCATCCTGTGACCCCTTTATTCTCATATAATGTGAGAGAGCAGTTTTAACTATGTCCTTCATAATTTAAATATGTTAGGAGAATCTCCTCTATCTCACTTGCTGTCACTACTAGATATTTGATATTTTAGGCACAGAGTTTTCAATAAAGGAAAATTAAGAAAGAGGAGCAGCTCTGCCAATTGTTACATGCCACCTAACATGCAATATATAAATAATGCTAGGAAACTTAGCTCTTCTCTGGGACTTTTGGACCCATGCAAGAAAAATGCAGTCAGAGGAGATGGTAAGCTGAAATTTAAGAGAGATTTAGACTCTGCTATATTTGACAGCACAGTTTCTGATAGCCAGGAGAGGGCAGAAGCCCAGCTCTCTCACTCACTCCCTGGCTCCTGGGCAGGTGTGATGTACCTCTTCAGCACTGCAGGAAGCAGTGATTCTGGTGAATAAGTATGTCACACTTTCCAAAGTAGGATGGGAAGCCCACCAACTCTGAATATGTAACAGTGACACCTGTCAACATCAACTCCTCCTGGTGAATTCCTCAGCAAAACCATCTGGATGGAAGGCCACCAGCCAAGGCTGCTAGTCATGGGATTGCTTGGACTGACACCTGAAGTAATCCTGCTCTGTTAATTGTGATTTTAAAGCACATCTATCAGGCTGACAGTTGGTATCCAATGGTCCCCAATCAAGGTAGGTGAGTACAAATTCAAAGCAGATCCTGTGTGTGAGGAGCCCAAGGGTGGCAGAAGGTTGGGGCTCACAGAGGAGCAATGCAGGCTTTATGAGGTGTCAGCTGGATGCAAGGCTGGCAGCTGGCACTGTGTGTGAGCAGAAGCTGCTGCTGGCTTGCTTTCCTACACACAGCTTGCTTACATGACACGGTGCTGGGGCTTGGGACTCTGTAAACTGACTTTGACAAGCCACAGACATGACAAGGGGTAGCCAAAAATGACAGGTTTTGACTTCCTTCCCACAAGTCCAAGCAACCTTGGGCTGGATGTGTTATGGTTTCTAGGTTAGCATCATTATCCAGTCTTCAGAGCTCACTGCCTGTTCAGGCTGGTTCAGTTGGGCTGTTTCAGAGGTACTGTACTAAGAAAAAAGGAGTTTGTTTGGATGGAGCTGTGTGGGAGAGTCCAGCTCTGACTGCCACTTCTGCAACCTTCCCGAAACAACTGCTCTGCCCCACCACCTACAGAGAAATAGTTTATAGGTGTTTTCCTTGCCCCCTTCCCTCTCTGTCCAGCCTACTGGTAGTTGCTGGGAATATAAGCATGGCCCTTTGTACTTGGGGAGAAATGAATAGCAGCAATATACAAGGAAAAGAAAGAAAGATAAAGAATGGATAAGAATATAGAGGACTGGAGAGATACCACCACTAGTGGATCCTGCATGACTCAGGGACCAACAGATTTCTGTGCCCTGTGGGAGGATGCTGCATCACAGTGGTTACAAACAGGACACAACATCCCACAGCACAGCCTTCACTTTGCCCTGCATGCAATGCTTCTTCACATGGCTTTTGTGCCATTCCCCAGGAACTTGTCAAAAATATGAGGATGATCCCCATGCAGGGCATTGGGGATTATCTGACTGCTCCTTGTCCTCTAGCCCAATGTGCAGTCTCATATATCAAGATGTCATTGTCAGTGGTTTAATAAAGTCCTTCCTGAGGTCCCAGGGAGTCCAGAGGAGAAGAAAAGGAGGGTTTTTTCTGTCTCTTGAGGCTGTTTCTGCACTCAGTAGTAGAGATTAAAATTTTGTGCAAGCAGTTCATCTCAGTAGTCTGAGACCATCAGAGAACAGGATAAATCTCCCCCAAATACATCTTGACCTGAAAACTATGAGTAAAAATACAATTGTGACAATTGGCAAGACTGCTTTAGAATTGATCTCTTTAAACTTTCTCATTTTCAAAAATTAAATTTACTGGATTAAATATCTTTATGATTTATTAATAAGAGAATTTTTTTTGTTTTATTTGTTTTTCATAGCAGGGTATCTCCAAAATTTGGGAAGAAGGAATTGTGGCTGTTAAATAACCTTCCTATTTTTCTCATTAAAAGATGCTTTCTGGTTTTCTAAGATACAATTCTGTAAAACAGTATGTCCCTTTGCAATTTCATTTGTGAGGATAGTCTCAACAAAGTCTCATTACCTGTGGGCCTCAGAGTTTCCAGGATTGGGCCATTAAAGGCATGTGTTGCTAATTAGTACTAGCATCCAATAATGGCTTTGTATTTTAATCTAAAGCTTTGTTAGGACCTACAACAAAATGAAATTTCAATGCTATGAAAGCCATGCATAACTAATGAAGTAATGAAGAGGACGTTGTTCTTTCTTATGTAAATATCACTCAGCCTGGAGGGACTGCTTGCAATATTGTCTGTTGATTAATTCATCAGGATTAAATCAAAGAAGGGACTTTTGGATTTATCCTGCTCCCATGCACCCAGGCACACTTCAGAGGAGCAAGTCACGCATGTAATGGCTACTCAATTAATTAGTATGTTTTGAAAGAAAAAGATTCCCCTTGCACCCACCAGTGACAAGATGTACTGCTTGTGATCAGCAGCCATCAACTCCTGCAAAAAATTTAGCCTTTAGGTTTTTATTTAGTTACACTCCAGGTATTTGCCAGAAAAACAGCTGCAATGAATTTAATGTCTTCATGTGTGGCATCACTGCACCCGTGTGCTGGCACTGAGCTCCTTGTTGGGGATAATTTGAGACAAATAATATAATGAAGTGAAATTCATTTTTCCAAACAAGTTAAAATCCCATCAACCATAAATTTAGGATGTCAAATGGGTTCATCAACTACACAGTTGAGAGGAATTCTGAAAGGTTTAGAGGGACAACCCAAAATGAAGCAGTGACAGCCCCTGAGAAAGAAGTCATAGCCTTGTGGAGAGAGAGGAATGCTGAGGGGTGCCAAGGCCACTTGTGACAGATGCCATCCCCTCCCCACAGGCTGGCTCTGATTTGCCACAGAGGGGTCAGAAGAGCAGCCCCATGCTGAACTGTGCCCTCCTGATGGCCAGAGCCATGGTAGCCCATATCACTATTCCTGAAGCAGGCTGCAGAATCAGGGATGGTGTGAATGGGTTAAAACAGGGAAACCATCCAAAAATCTAAGCCAGAGTGCCAATAGATTTCACAAGGAGAAGCAGTTGAGGAAATAAACAAAAAGCAATTAAGAAAAGCAAATTGACATATTTGGGTTGGACTCACAGAAGAGCAGGGAGGGATATAACTTTGTGTTTGGAGACTTTGTGCAACAGCTTGTCTGTTCTCCATTTGTTTAAAAGCAGAACAGCAGAAGTGTCATCTGTTGGTCAATATTCAGGAAAAAGAGCTACAGGGAAAAGAGTCTTAAGCGCTGAGGGTTGTCTCTGCAAACACAATGTTTATTTTGCATTTATGCTATGCTTCAGGGCTCCTGCTGATTTCTGCATAGTCCAGGAAGAATTTGCTGTGTGCATTCAGCTTTGTCCTTTCCTCTGTGTGTTACTTGGTCTCCATTTTCCCTCTTCCCTAAGACAACTGAGAATTTGCCAGAGTGAGCCAGGGTAAGATGCAGAGCACTGTACTGATATTACTCAGAGATAAATTCTCCATTGGCCCATAGCTGGTCTTGCTCAGGGTTAAGCCATCTGAATTGTTTAAGACCAGACAGGTCTTCTCCCCTAAACTAGACTGGATTCCCCTGTATTTGCTGTTTCTTGAGGCCACCCATGTGTTTCTACACATGGAAATCACACCACTTTGGGTTTCTCCTGTTTCAAGCCAGTGCAACTGAAGGAAGCCATTGTCATCTGAGATTCACTAAGCCTTTATAGCTGTGTCAGATGGAGCCCCAACACTGAATGAAAAGGTACAGAGGAGTGAGCAACCCAGCCTCAGCCTCTCTAGCACCACTGGAGTCCTGTGTCACTGTCAGCAGGACATACTGTCTTCACAGAGTGACTCCAAGTTGTTTGTAATGGTCATTTCCTTCCTCACCTCTGGATAGAAAAGATTGAGATTAATGTGAAAGATACTGAACAGTCACTCCCCCTCTCTCATCAAATGACTTAAATCTTATTAATTTACACTGCTAATTCAGCAAGTTCAAAGAAAAGAAGATTCCAGGAAGTATCAGATTCTATCATTAAAATATTTTAGTGATATTAGCTTTTCCATTGATAGAGCTGGGATTGAATTTCCATGCAAAGTACTGTTTTGTTCCCTGCCACTATATACTATCTGCATTTTACTGAGATAATCTCACATTAATCTTTTGTAAAGTAGATGACAAAATGTTCCATAATATCTTCTTTACAGACAAATGCCCAAACTGGCTGGGAGAGGAGAGGAGAGGAGAGGAGAGGAGAGGAGAGGAGAGGAGAGGAGAGGAGAGGAGAGGAGAGGAGAGGAGAGGAGAGGGAGAGGAGAGGAGAGGAGAGGAGAGGAGAGGAGGAGGAGAGGAGGGGAGAGAGAGGAGAGGAGAGGAGAGGAGAGGAGAGGAGAGGACGAGGAGAGGAGGAGGAGAGGAGAGGAGAGGAGAGGAGAGGAGAGGAGAGAGAGAGAGGAGAGAGGAAGAGGAGAGGAGAGGAGAGGAGAGGAGAGGAGGAGAAGAGGAGAGGAGGGCGGAGAGGAGAGGAGAGGAGAGGAGAGGAGAGGAGGCGAGGAGGGAGAGGAGAGGAGAGGAGAGAGAGGAGAGGAGAGGAGAGGAGAGGAGAGGAGAGGAGAGGGAGAGGAAGGGGGGAGGAGAGGGAGAGGAGAGGAGAGGAGGAGAGGAGAGGAGAGGAGAGGAGAGAGGAGAGGAGAGGAGGGAGAGGAGAGGAGAGGAGAGGAGAGGAGAGGAGAGGAGAGGAGAGGAGAGGAGAGGAGAGGAGAGGAGAGGAGAGGAAAAAGAACAAAAACACAAAATACCAATAATTTGGTCAGACAGTCTCTAGGAAGAACCTGCCTTCCTGGAAATTACCACAAAACAGATTTATAGACAAGCTATTGGACTGCCAATGAAATTACAATGAGACTTTGAAGAGGTGCAGTCTGGTAAGATGAGAGCAGATAAGGAAATATTGTGGGATATCACAGATAAAAGACAAACCTGGGAAATTGAGCTGTTGGATGTGTCAGTGTTTGAGAAACACTGGAAAAACATTTTCAATTAATAGAAAAAGAGACAGTGAAAAGAATTTGAAATTACAGGATAAAGACAACAGAGAGTCATTAGCTTTGAGAAGGGGAAGATTCAAGGCAGAAAAGTTGCTACTTGCTTTGAGTTTTAAACACCTCCCTTCCCAAACAAGTCCTGCATTTCAGGAAAGCAGGAAAATAAATAAATCTGTTAGAACAATCTTCTTGAGAAAGTGTTACTGCTCCATTCAGTCAATTACAAGGCAGATGAAGATGAAAAACAGAGAATAAAAACATTGCTTTCAACAGAAAAGAGAAATCATTTTCACCATATGTGACAGGAAGGATTCATTAACCAGCAAGCATATTTTAGGAAATTATGAAGAAGCAGACATCATAGGGCCCTGGGCAAGCCCTTTGTATTGCTTTTCTTTTAAATGAGCCTAAAGATAATTCAATTATCCATCTCTTCTATTTTAATCAAATTTTGCTATCATTTCTCAGGGAAACATTTTTCTAAGGGAGTCCTTAAGTTGAAAGAGACCTCTGAGATCACCTTTGATCACCACCTTGTCAACTAAAGCACATTTCCTGAACACCTCCAGAGATGATGACTCCACCACCTCCCTTGGGCAGCCCATTTTAATGTTTAACAACCCCTTCTTTGAAGCAATTCTTCCTGAATTGCTGAGCCTCCCCTGGCACAGGCTGAGGTAGACACATCCACAGCCTTTCCTTCATCCACTGGATGGGCCACTAAAGGTCATAAAAGGTTGGTGAGGCAGGACCTGCCTTTCCTAAACCCAAGTGAAGGCAGCAATATTGGAGCAGCAATGGAAAGGGAAAGAAAGAGTTTGCACTGGGAGGACTTGCTCATTCCACTCACACAGAACCCTGGCCTTCTTTTTTCATCAGAATTCCCAGTAGAAATTCCAGCCAAGACCCAGCAGGGTCACAGTTGAAGGCAAAGTCTGCCTCAAACCTGACTGAATCAAATTCCGAGTCTGAGGAGGAGTCAGGGTCACTGGATAAGGAAAATATTAGAAAACCACACGAGTTTTCTGATGAAAAAGTATTTGTGAATTTCTGATGAAATATAGAAACCTAGGTTTTTTTCTAACAACAGGTTCCCAAGGTGCCTAGTGCTTCTTTATTCAGCCTGAGAAGGTTAGTGAATAGAGGATACTTATGATCCTGTGCTCCCAAGCTCATTTTCAGTTCAGAAGCTAACCAAAATGTTCTGAATTTTCCCCCACTACAATTACCTTTCTCTCCTGCTAAAAGAAAAACACAAACAAACAAAAAAATCTTGTTGTGAAATGAACCAAATCTTTTGTCTTTTCAGGATATCAGAATTTCTTGCACAAGAATAATTTTAACTTTCAGCCAATGTTGCTCCTTCTGCTCTTCTCTCTTTTTCCACCTGGCCTTTTCCAAGGCACCATGTTTAATGCTTTACCAAAGTGCTGGATTGTCTCAGTTCTCAAGTCATAAATGTTAGTCACTCCATGAAAGAAAGTTACCAGCTCAATCTGAGCCATCTGCTCCACTACGAGCCTGTTCTGTTGCATCCTGTCAGACTTGCACTTCAGATCTCTGGTGATATGTTCTTCCAAAAGCCTTAGGTGTATACAGTTTTCAAGGATGTTCTCCCTCCTTCTTTTTAAAATTAAATATCTCTTTGGTTATTTCCAGGTCAATTGGGAAATTTGTCAAAGATTTTTGCTTCCGAATTGTCAATTTCATGAGAGATGTTCAGGATTTGCAGAGTTTATCAGCTTACCTTTCACCTTCAATTATTATTCAACAAACTCCCAAAGTAAAATTCTCTTCTCCAAGTGGGGAGATTTCATTTCCAGCCATACATAGCCATTTTAAATCTCTGCTTTAGTTCAATATTGTCATTAAAAACCTGAGACAAAGCACCAGCCAACCTAAATTTTCATCCTAGCTGTGTTCAGCATCACTCCATTGCTCTTTTGTTTCAAAGGGACAAACCTTTGAGTACTAGCATCAATCTTTTATCAAAATCTGGCATATCTTGATTCTTGGCAATCCTTCTTTTACCCCTATCCATCCTGATGTTTCAGCTGTGTAGTTTTCATCAGTTTGCTTTTCCTCTTACTCTGTGCTCATTCCTACTATGCCTCAAACTGTTGATGACACAAATTCCTGCTCCCAAACTTTGACCTCCCTCAGCTTATTCTTCCTTTTAAATAAAACCAGATTAGCCCATGATTTTATTTTTCAGGGTTATTTTTTTGTGATCAATATCTATTTTCCTTTCTATTTTAACATATTCACTCCCTTCACATACAGCAATGAAATGCCTCCACTTCTCATGCTTTCAGTGTGGATTTGACAAAGGAATCAATGTGCTGTCACATCCAGGATTATTTGTGTCCTGCTGCTGCTGGTAGCAGTTGTTCTCCAGACTCTTGCAAATCACTTCAGATGATTTGTAGATCTTATCCTGACTTTACACGCAGCCCTAATGGCACATCTGACTTGTGTTTTGCAGAACAGCCAGTCACAGAATCTTGTAAAACTGAGACAAGTAATATATTGAAAAGAGATTAAAAAAACAAAAACAAAAACAAAAAAAACCACAAACAAACAAACAAACAAAAAATCAAAATAAACAGTTGCAACAGATAAACTAGTTAAGTCATTTGAAGCTCTGCCAACATTTAACACTATAATTCTAAAGACAACATAGTACTTATTTATTGTCTCATGGTATATCTTGGTAGGTAAAGCAAGAAGTAATTAAGCAATAAAAGCTTAGAAAAGGAGACATTATTAGTTTTCAACTTAATTCTATCCAAGTAATTAATGACTTTCCCCTACTAATCACTGTCTATTAACATCCAATATGAAATAATATTTGTCCTTTAATTTTTGCAATCACTTAAATATAAGTTTGAATTTCTCTTCAATTGAAAATAATTTGGGGGGTTTGCTTTCTATTTAAATTAGAAAAATCATAAAGGCACTTGTTTTGTTTTCTCTGAAAGATCACACAATTTAATAAATGTTGTTGACTGTTTTGAACTGCGTAATTGTTACAAGAAAGGCAAGTAGATAACTTGAAAATTCAAAGGAAGATTTCTTTTAAAATTCTGAATTTAATACACTGCCATGAACAACAGTTGTGTTTATTTTCAGCACAAGAACAATCTTCTTCAATTTCCCAGATCATGTTATTGTATTCCCAGATTCTATTATTGCTTGCCAGAACTTCCACAATAAAAAAAATAAACAGCTGGGAAAGAAGGACACTGATGTGTTTCAATGTGAATATTCCTGTACCATCAGAAATAATCTCAGTGTATGTAGTAAATCATAATGACAGAGTGACATCTTCGCACATTTTAGTATATGTGCTTCAGTGCAGTGGTTTTTTACAAAAGGAAGTTGATGGTGGAACAGGAATTTAAGCCTGCTTTCCAGAGAATCCCCTGAAGAAATACAGAGTCTAACTTCTGACAGTTCTGTCCCAGAGGGATGAATGTTCCCTGGAGAGAGATTTCACATCCACATTGTCCATCTTGATCACACCTAGGGTGGATGCTCCTGCCTTATAGGTTCTGTTAATTTTAGGGCAGTGTAAAATTTATGTTAGAAAAACATCCACACTTTTGAACACTTCCAGGGATGGGGCATTCACAACCTCCCTGGGCAACCTGTTGCAACCTGTTCTAGTATCTCACTACCCTTACAGCAAACAAAATAATTTCTTCTTAATATCTGACCTAAATTTCTCCTCTGTCAGTTGGTGCCCATTCCTCCCTGTTCTACCACTACAGTTCCTGATTCTACAAAGAATCCCTCCCCTGCTTCCCTGTGGCTCCCTCACTGTTAATAAACTAAATACATTTCAGATAATATGTTAAATGTATGCTATCCTCATAACCTTAGTAAAGCTGTCTTCATAATCTTACTAATGTTTTGCCAGCATAATCTTGCAAATGTAACTGAAATTGAAATAGGGGCCCACTAATTATGAAAGTTTTCCTTGCCACACACAGTTTAAAAAGCTGATATGGCCAGTTATTATTACGAAAATAAACACCACATTCACTGTAAGAGAAGACTTAAACAGCAGATTCATTGTTGGATGGGGCTTCAGAATGTAAAGAAACCCACCACATATTTTTTATTTTGAGTTTTCATCCTCTCCTCTCTAGTCCTCTTTTTTTTCTTTTTTTAACACTTTCATTGATTTACTGTAGAAATTGTGCAGGCCTAATTTTTTAAAAAAAAAAAAAAAAAGCTAAGAGGAAAAATTTCTTCTTGCTGCTGAAATTTAAAAGTTATAATCATACACACTTCCTCAGATAAACTGAAGCATCACAAAACATTTTTTCCCAGTTGAAACAGATTTCCAGAGTGTAAAAATATGATTCTGGTTGGGTTTCAAGTTAATCCTATCTAGCTGCAGGGCTCAATATATAGGCTATGTATAGGCAGTGCTGCATGTTTAGGACAGCATAATTAAAAGTGCAATAAATCTAAAAGGTAATATTATTTCAAGGCAGTTATGTTCTACAGAAATTCCGTAGTGATGTCAATGAATGAATACCTTAACCCTACCTGAACTGTCTGCTCTGTTATCCATTGCCACCATTATTTTCTCTAATATGCCCTCACTTTATGGCAAAGCAATAACCCTCCTCAAGCACCTGAGGAGCTGCAGGTGAGAAGGGAGCTATGGCCCACCCAGGGTTCTGGATGCACATCCAGTAACAAGTCAAACAAGGCATGAAGGGGTCAAAGCTCCATCAGGATGCTCAGGGGTGCCCTGCTGCCCCATGGCCTTTATGGGTTTTCTTGCTCACCACTAAGGCTGACTGGAAGGGCTGGATGTGCATCTTCAAACACTAGTCCTATCCCAAGCTGTTATAAGTGCCATTTTTCAATGCAGATATGGGGAATAGAAACTTTAAAGACACCAAAATTTGGAGTGTTCCCAAAATAGGGAGATGGGACCAATAGCTCACAAGTAGAGCATTTGTCCCAAATGGTAACCATCTAACCACAAACAGCATTTTTTAATACATTCTAATGTACCAAATTCTGTGATTTTAATGGTGATGGAGCTTTAACTGGTTTTACCTGTCCATACCAGTTTATAAAATAAATAGCACTTGAATATATATATTACTTGTCTCAATTTTAGAAACTTCTATGACACTGCTTTTTTTGCTGGCTTTTGTCACTTCTCTGCATCTCTCATCCTCTTTTAAATGTAGTTTGAAGCATGTTTGAAAGAACTAATGAGCAATGTAACCAGAAATCACTTGTCATCTTGCAAAGAAATTACTGGAAAAATAAACCTTGTCTCTGTGCTTTCAGACAATATAGTATGGTATCAATTCTGTCATTTTACCAGCTATTATTAAACTCTGTTCCCAGAAAGACCTAATAAAGTCTAGCTCTGCTACTGCTGCCTTTCATTTTCTTCAGTGATAGAAATATGGCTTCCCCTCAATTGGTTGTTAAATCTTACACACATTTTGCTGGTCCCATTAATTCAGTACTAATCTGAATTCTCTCCTCTACCTGTTGATCAGAAGATTTCTGCTCAGAGTTCTGCAGTGAGGAGAGGAGAGAAATAGCTGCAGGGTGTCTGAGGCAGTGAACTAACTCCTGGCTTGTTCAGGAAAAGCAAACAGATAAAGTTTGCACTGTCTTTGAAACACTGGCCCCAAATTTACCCCGTAAAATATTCAGCTTGTCTCAATAAAGATTGTTATAGGTAAACCACTGAAATATTTTTTACTATGTTGTAATGTCTTCAGGGTTATTAAGAGTCTACAAAAATATTCTAGTAAACAGACAGACTCAATAAAGTGATAATTACCTATTAAATTTTTAACACAGTTTAGTACCTCAAAAATATGATCTAGATAATCCATTTATCCAAGCAAGATTAAAAGGATGGAATAAATGAGTTTGGATAGTGCACTGTTTTCTAATCATGGATGCTTCAGATAGTGAGGAAACACCAAGGCTGAAAAATTTTTAAAAATATATGTCTTCACTATTGCCTGAGTTCATAGTAGCTGCTGCTAACAGGAGAGCTGTCCCTTCTTTGTCCACAGAGAGAACAAACAAAAAAAAATATTATTCAACAAATTTTAAAATTTGGTCCATGGATGGGTCTCTGAAGCATCAGTCATCTGCTGTTCCACAGAGATGAGATAGTTGGTGAGTTGCTGAACTAATTGTGTATTTCTGCATACCTTCATGGGTTAAATTCTCAATTCTATCTATTTATCTATCTATCTATCTATCTATCTATCTATCTATCTATCTATCTATCTATCTATCTATCTATCTACTTTTGCCTGATCCCTTACAAATGAGTAATTTGTAAGGCTGCCTCTGGAAACCACAGCTTTGAGGCTTTGCTTTATGTGTGATTAGTCATATTTCCACTTCACTTTACCAGATGAGCTGACCTTGTCTACAGGCCACCACACAAAAAGAGCCCTGAGCTTCATTTTTCATGCCCTGATGGAACAGAAATCATCATAATAAACACCCACTTTGAACAGGGCACATCCTGGTAGATAATTTAGTCAGGTATCTGCAAAGTCTAATCCAGAGAGATGGAGTGGAACAGAACACCAATTTGAGCTCTTGCTGCTGCTTTTAATTCTTTTCAAGTACCTACTTAATAATGATGCATAAATTGCAACTGGCCTTCAAAATGGAGAAATATTGACTTAGCAACAGAAAAATTTCAGGGAATAAAGTAGATAGTTCTAATGGAATTTGTGGTGTCGATCTGCCACTTCATGCTTGTAAAAAACACTAACCAAGGGCAGCTTTTACCTCAGCAAGCTGCAGCTGTCTGGAGATTAAGAATTTAGTCTAAGTCTGAGCAACATCTTAAAGAATCAGTTGACAATAATTTGCTCTCACCAATGGAGCCAAAGGGCACTGTGTATAGAACCTGCACATTTTCCACTCTCCTCTTCAAGCGAGACCACCTATACAACAAATAATCAATAAACCTCAGTGCTAGATAGAATCTGATGCCAGCACACACTGCTGACTCATAACCAACTTGCCATCAAGCCAGAGCCCCAGATCTCTTCCTGCTGGGCTGCTCCCCAGTCTCTCATTCTCCACTTTGTGCATAAAACCAGTATTACCCCACCCCACAGGGAGAATCCAGCACTTGGTCCTGTTAAATTTCTTACAGTGGTGATTGCCCAGCTCTGTAGTCTATCCAGAGCTCTCTGCCCTGGAGTCCACAGCTCCTCCTAGTTTGGTGTCACCAGCAAATTTATTCAATGTGCCTTCTATTCCTGCATCCAGATCATTTATAAAAACAGTATAAATTATAAGAGCATTATCCAATTTGACAGTGACTGCTTTGGCATCAAGAAACAAATTATAATATATCAGTAGCACAATCCAGCAATACATGTGCAGTTTTGATGTGAATACAAACAAATGCTTACTAGAACTGCATATGAAAGTTTTTATTCCTTTTGAAAAACAGTTTATTCCCTAAGTTGGGGTCTACAAGAGCAGGCACCAGGAATTAGCTCTGAGTAATAAACAGGTACCACCACAACTCCTGGTTTGCTGCTGAATTTATTTATAGCTTTACTCTGAACCATATTACTTCCCTGGACCATGAATTACCAATATCACAATGCAAGAAGTCCAAGAACTGAGGAAGAACATCTGTTCTCCAGCATGTAACTACAGCTCCTGGAGCTGCAGTCTGGAAGAAGCTCTAATATTGGATTGCAGAGGGCTTTCTTCTCTGAACACTGCCCAAGACAGAGCATTGAAGTACAAATTTATGCTGACATTAAAGAATATCTGTGAAAAGAAGCCTACATAATGCCTTTGCATTCCTCTGGAGCAGGTGCCTGAAACAGCTTCCAGCAGGATTGCATCCCAAGAGACTCTGTTACTGCAGTTAGAACTCTTTGGGAAAGGGAGGAGGATAGTGAAAGAAAACAAATCATGGCATTTCATATTTTTTTTTAATTATTTTAGTGTCTCTTAAAAGAGACTATTTTTATGGGTTGGAAATTTCCTTTCTTCTTCAGTTCCATTGTCAAACAAGCAATGTCAGAAAATACTAAAATCTTTGTTAAAAGTTTTGATTTTGAAGTGCTTTGGCATCATGATAATTTTTCTGTTACAGAATCAATCTGATATACATGTGCCCTCCTGGCTATTTTTAGGCTTACTGTATAAAGAAAACTTACACTGTTCTTTTCTGTTAATTTTTATAATCTTAATTTCTTTAATTAAAAAAATAGATTGGATATTAAGAAATTCTTTATTGTGAGGGTGTGAGGCACTGGAACAGGCTGCACAGAGTTGTTGGTGCTCCATCCCTGGAAGAGTTCAAGATATGATTGGATGGAGCTCTGAGCAATGTTGTCTAGAGGAAAGTGTCCTTTCCC
Organism: Erithacus rubecula; assembly: GCF_903797595.1. Lineage (NCBI taxonomy): Eukaryota > Metazoa > Chordata > Aves > Passeriformes > Muscicapidae > Erithacus > Erithacus rubecula. The sequence continues at coordinate 54,134,248 of NC_136687.1, forward strand.
ATGGCAGAGGGGTTGAAACTAGACCATCTTTAAGGTTTCTTCCAACCCAAATTACTCTATGATTCTCTGATTAAAAAACAGTAAGATTTTGCAGAGCTAAGATCTGGATTTAGGTTTCCTCTCCAAAATAATTTGTGTGTCCTACTTTAAAGGAATATGCTTCGTATATAGAAGAAGAGAAGTTGGGTTTTGGCATCTAGGATCACTGCTGACATATTTATTTGATGGCTGTGTTAAGAAAACTCCCAAACCCAGACTTTCTGAATCCTACATAAAGATGTTTACAAGCAACCACACTCTGGGAGCAGTGCACTGATTTCCCATCCTAAGGAGGTGATGACCAGAGTCAGGTAGAAGAGCTTGTGTGGGATTTAATTACTGCTTTTCAGAAGTCATGTGCTAGACAGTGAACCTGTATCCTCCTGGAGATGCAGTAACAACAATGGGAAGAGGATGATCTGCACAAAGGTGGCTGTTTACTCCCATCTTTTCACTTTGAACCAATGTACTACCTATGACAAGACATATTAAAGGAGTATTTAAAGCAGTGTAAGTTATGTAAATAAAATCCATTTTCAAATACTTGAAATACATTTTCCTTACTTGTTGTTACAATTTTTATCTATTACAGTTAAGAAAGGCAGCCTTTAACTCTTTTATGGAAAGACATATTGGCTGAGTTCATGCTATACCAAAGAATAAAATCTGCATCATGAATCCTAAGAAATATTTGCAAATTTGCATCCTCCTAAAAAAGAATCTTTTTTGTGGGGGTTTTTCATTTAAATTGTTTACACATCACCCTTTTGATTGCAGTTGCTCTGAACAATAAAAGACATGCAAAAAAAAAGGCATGCATGCATTATATATTCATTCAAGGGAATGGGGGAACTGTTCTTTCATCACATGAATGCTACACTTAATTATTCAGTTAATTCCAATGTTTGTCAGAAATTCCTTCTCCATTCCGTCTTTTGTAATAGCAGTAATGTCAAGAGTGAAACCATCAACTGGTTGGATGCCTTCCTCCAGCATTTCAAAGTAACATGCATTTCCCACTGACCCAACCTCCTGTCAGTTTTTCAGAGTTTGGAAATGTGGATTGACATCAGTGGGAGTAACCAGGGCTGCACAGTTATGAAGTCAGACCAAACTTATTGGAATTTCTCATCTCAGCTTGAGACAGCAAAGACCAGCATTGCTCTGCAACTCTCACCCACCAATTGCCAAACATCTTTTGCATGTTGATGAACATCAGCTGCAAGGTCTACCTCTACTATGCCCTCAAAAGCACACATCATAAAAATTTCTGTAATTCCATGCTGTTTACCAAAAGTAGATTTTAACAGACAGCATTAATGTTCTGATCCTCAAATGCATTTGCTTCAATTAACAGACTACCAAAAAACCTTTTATTGGCTCTAGATTTATTAGGGATTAAATAATATTTCAAATTTCCCATCAATTCTAAAATGACCTCTTTGTTTTCTAACATTGTGTTTGACTTCATATCTTCCCCTTGTATGTATACAATTTTTTAATGAAATTCTCTCTGCAAGAATTTGTGGCTAGATTCCAAAAGTTCTGACAGAAGACAGGGAGTGATTTTACTTTTTGATCAAACACCAGTAGGAGATAAATAATCCAGAGATCAAAATATGCCTTGTCAAACATCATTCCCTATAATTAGCTTATGGTACAAGATGACCAACCTCTACAATATCATACAACAATTTATTTTTCCCTTACCACCCTGACTGAACAAAAATTGAGTAGGAAAACAGCACTATGTCAGATCCCAGTGTATAGCAAGTGCTGTCATACTCTCTCTTTCCCATCTGCATCTTATCTGCAACCTAAACCAAGAAATTCATGGCTAGGTTGTCTCTGGGAAAAAGAAATGGTGTTCAAATGCTTGATAGAGACAAGAAGAGAGGGTGCTGTAATAAAACAATGTATTGTCTGCAGATTCTCTCATAAAATACTTGCCAGAACATTCACTCTGTAATTATAAATTAGCTGCTAATCATTAACTTTCTTATTCAGAAAGGTTATTAGCAAATCAAGCAGTAGATAAAACAAGTGATAGTGAGGAGATAAAACAAGTGAGTTAGGCAAACCACACTTTACAAGTAACCAATAATCACAGCAAGCAGTTAATGGACAACCAGCTCAGTCTCAAAATGAGCCACAGCTTGAATGTTCTTAATAGACAAATGTGCACAGACATAAAGTCTCAAATAGCTGTGCAGCATCACCTGCTTGATCTGCTGGGTTAGAGCAATTCAGGAGCAGCTCCTTGGAACATTTCCCCAGGACCACATCCAGCAGTGCAGCCCATGGACAGGGCAGGCTGCAGGTCTGGGACTCCAGGTGAGGTCCCCTGTTGGACAGACTCAGAAAAATCCCTAAAAACCCTGCAGGTAGCAGGAATGGTGCAGACAAGGATGCAAAACCCAGGTGAGGTTTGCAGTTGGGTATCATGAGGTCTAATTTTGCCAGGAGAGGGGCCCAGTTTCAGGAATGGCAGCACTCTCCAGACTGTCTTCTGCACATCCATGTGCTGATTCCAAGACCCTCTGCTGTCTCCCTGCAGTCCTTGACAGACCTACAACATAAAATTTTGAGTAAGTACATGGTACTCTCAAATTAGGACCAGAACCCTGCTTATATATATGAAGAAAATTATAGTTCCTGACCCAGAAACTTTGGCGTTTGCTCAGATAAAAGACATAAATGATGGGCAAGAGACTGGATCTGTCAGGAAGGACAGAGAAATGACATAAATGACCTGCTAACAACCACCTCGTGTTCAGGAAGTGCAGCCCATCCACCACTGCTCAGTGGAGTTTTTTGACTACTGGTCCTCCCTCTGTCAGTACTCTGGGATGTGAATTGCAGGGAATTTGGACAATCAAACCTATCAGTGAATTCACCTGTCTGTTCTTCAGCTGGCAGGTGACTGATCAATCAGCTCAAGGGAAAGACACATATTTCAAAAAATAAGTGATATTTCTGTATGCCCAAGCCTCTAGCTCCTCTCCTGTTTTCTCACTTCTCCCCTCCCTTGGGTTGTAGTTATCTGTACATCAACTTTTATGTTTTTGGTCTTTTGCAAATGGGTGATTTTTTTGGGTTTTGTGGTTTTTTTTGGTTTGGGTTGGTTTTGGTGGGTTTTTTTTTTTTTGGGGGGGGGGGGGTGTTGTTTTTTTTCAACATAAACTTTCTTCAAAAAGTTTTCTTTCCTGCTTGCTATTTTCCCATTCTGCAGTTTCTCTTTCTTCCCTGATTTTCTGCTCTATCCCAACTCCAGCTGCTTTTGCCAGGAGACCTCAGCTTTCCTTCCATACCATGCATCTAACATACCATGCCTGAAAGCAAGGACAGAGTTACACAACTTCAGGGTTGAGAAAGAACTGAGGAATGTTCTTTTGGGGCACATTTATTCAAGCAGGTGAGTAGACAGGAATTAGGTTTACTTGGCTGATATTATGCCTCTTCTCCTATGCTTGAACTTGGAGATGCCATTCCTACTCATGAACACACATATACAAATTTGAGATAAAAAGCCAAAACACTAAGAGGGTAAAAAATTAATTTGCTAGAAATAGCCCAAGAGCTGAATGCAGGCTTGTGTGCTGAAGTGCTTTTTATCCTCATCCCAAAGATGGATAAGGAACATGCTGGGTTTTACTGCCATCCTGTGGAGATTCACCTCTCTTTGCTCTCAGCAGCTGAACACCCCTGCAGCCTGGAGCATTCCAAGACATCCTTGCTCCCTGACATCTCCTCTGCTTTTAAAATAGATTGCTGTGAGGTCAGAATAAGTGCAGCCAGAAAGAAGGCTGGCTGAGATATCCAAACCACTTCATTGGTGATGGAGATTGTCCCTGCACCCACCATTCCAGGAATGAATGGAATGGAATGGAACGCAATGCAATGCAATGCAATGCAATGATGTGGAATTCAATGGAATTAAATACATTGGAACAGAATGGAAAGGAATAAAATCCATATAGTGGAGCACATTTTATTTTCACTGCAAAATGAGGGGGGTTTGATCCCAGTCTTCTGTAACAAGATAAACAGCAGAAATTGCACCCATGTTGCTAAATAAGGAAAATCAAATTCCTTATACAGTGTGAGCAGCATCATGAATTTGAAATGTAAGAGGAGTTCAAGGCCTACAGTTTCTTTTATTCCTGTCCAACAGTGAGGGGATAGTCCTGCAATCAAATCATCTCGTTGCAGAGAGTGGGAAAAGCCTCTCTAGACATGGTTCTCCTACAGGCCTTTTTGATCCTCTCTGCTCGTTTCAGAAGCTGATTTTTTTATTATGTTAGTACAGAATTCCCCCGGGAAAGATGTGCCTGTAAAAAGGAAGGCAATTCTTAGAAATACTGAAGTTTCTTTTCTTTCAGGACTGTGACTTTACTGACCCTGAAAATCTCTTTTCTGACACTGATTCTGCTCAGATGTTTTTTCAAAATGCAGGACAATGTCTCTCCTTTGTTGCACAAAGGTGTTAATAAATTTTCAATTAATTTCTGCATGAGCAGCCAATTACTTCATGCTTGAAAGCCAAATTACTTCACCTTTCCCACCCCTTTTCCCTTACATTTCCTGTCCTTTATCCCCTGATAAATAACAAAGAGAATAGAAATTTTCAATTCCCCTGAAGCTGCTGAACAGAGCTTAGAGACTAACTAGCAAAAAAAAAAAAAAATAAATAAAAGAAGAAGATATAAGAATGTAAAGATATGTAGAGAGGATGATAAATGTAGCTGGAAATACTACTGCTACTAGCTGGAAATGCAGTGGAGAAACAGATAAAGAGGACCACAGTGGGGGTTTTTTGGCATGTAACAAGAAGCAACAGCACATGCCCAGAGAAAAATTTAATGAGGTTCTGGTAACAGGCTGGAAAGGGAGAGACAGTAAAACTTATTCATTTTTGGATATAAACTGTATTATCAACACTGAGACCATCCAAGTATGTATAGAATCACATCCTTTCACTCTTGCAGTGCCAAGATCCTAAACTCTGAAACCCTCAAAGACCTGCTCCCACTCTGAAGGTGCCAGAAAAATAAAAAAAAAAAAAATTAAAAAGCTTATGTTTTTAGCTTTCTCACTGTCCCCATTCAGCTCCACCAGATGACGCTGTGTACTTGCAAAAGAATTAAATGTGCCGTTTGCTCTCTAATCCATCCAAAGTGCAGATCCAAGGTTGAAAACGTCTAGACATTAGAAAGAAAATGGGCCAGGACAAAAGGCTTGTGCTGACTTGGACCTTCTATTTGCAACCCTTAATTTGCACCTCACTCATGTGCCTGGTAAGAAAGCTGTGGAAGGGTCTCTGTTTATGTCACATTCCTTGAACTGCATCACAAAAACTGGTGCTAGGCACTTTCCTGCTCATGTCTATGCACCCTAACTTATTTGACTATTACAGACCCAAGATTCAACACTGAATGCTCCACTAGAGCCAAATTGGAATATCACCTGCAAAACTGAATATTTTGGAGGATTGCTTCCACACAAAATGGGCCAGGATAGAAAGCTCTTCCAGGCCTTTTTCTCCCATGGGTACTCTATCATTTTCACCACAGAGACTGGGGATAGGAGTTCGCCTTGACAAAACAAAAGGACTGCCACAACTTTCAGGAGCCTACTTCCAAAATTCAGATAAATTAGCTGTCATGCTCTTTTGTGAGATCATTTTTGGGGTGGGCATCTGGCAGTGGTGACAGGAGGGAAGGAAAGAACCCAGCCCAGTGTGGCTTCAACTACATGAACAAGTAGTCAATGCCTCTTCACATTGTCCCCTTGAATACTGGGGACAAGAAAACATTGTGGCATGTGCTTCTCCTATGGTTGGCTGCAGAGATCCAGGTGGTCCTGACCCCACATCAGGGTGAGAGCCTGCAATGCTTCCTGTGGCTGAAGCAAGAAGATTTCTGCAGAAAGGAGACTGGGGGTAAACTGACTTCATTTATGATGAAACCTTTGTTTTCTTTAAACCTTCTGGAAACAGTCATGGGATGTAGGTGAACCTTCCCATGACCACCAAAGAGAATTGGTTTTATTTCAAAAAATTTGAATATCTTACTAGATAAAATCTTCCTTTTGCTTGCTTCTCCTGGTAAACGTAGCAGTTAGCACCAAACCTAACATATCCTGTGTTATGTGATGGTCTGCTATCATGTTTGGGGGGAAAATGAAATTTTTTTTGAGGGAGAGAGGTCATTTTATTAAAATGTTAGTTAGTCTGCTGAAAGATGGCTTAAGTGTTTTGATGGGAGTCATTCATTTATGCTTTGTAAAGAGATGGATGAAAGGTGCAGATATGCTTCCATTATTTTCTAAATGACTAAACCTCTAAGTATTCAGCTCTTAGCTGCAGGCTTTTAGTACATTTTGCATGAAAATGGTTGTCTGACACTCAAGCTGCATTTGCTCCTGTGTGGCTCCTCTAATGTTTCCAATTATAGGCAGCTTCCCGGATGCACTTCAGAGAAAAAAGCATTTTATCAGAGATACAAGTGCTTGATGCCTGATGGTTTTGGTTAAGGCTATAATTTTTTTTAGCATCTAGATTTCTCTTGAGGCAAGAGAGAGATAATGAAAACCAGGATCCTCTGTAAAAATGTCTGCTGGAAGTGAGGAGCAGTTATATGTTGAATGGTTATAGGGTTCCCTCTTTGACATAGTTTGCTTTCTTCTAGTTCAGAAGGTGAGTTTTGTATCTCTGGTTTTGAAATAGTAAATTAGGATGTAGAAGCTTATAGCTGTAACTGCCATGAAATCATAAGATTACAATAGGTGCAAATAAACTGGGTTATCCTTGTGACTGCAGGGTAGTTTTCAGGAAGGGTAGAGGAGTAAGGCTGTCCAACTGAGCTTCTGTGATATAAAAGTGAAGGGTCTGTCTAAAGCAAACTACCAGAGCATAATTGAGAGAAATGATGATCCAACTCGGTATTTAGGACCCATACTTTGCATGTCAGACTAAACAATTCTGATGTTGCTGCCTTTCTTTGAGCAAATCTCATAATCTAACAGCAAGTGACCCTGCAATATTTTGAAGAGTAGAAATACATCTAATTATGTGCATAAGGGACTTTAGCTTCTTCCCTTTAGGCAAGTGAAGTGGAAGGCAGAGACCAAAAATAATCCTTTCAGGCTACAGATACTGTTAGATGGAGATTTTAGCCCCAAGGAAGATGGATAGTAATATCTGTCAAGAGAGAGAGTAGTGTAAAATTTTGGCAGTAAGCATTGATGATCTAGAGTTTCATTCAGCAGTGGCAGTTGCTGAACAGGTTTTTATCAAATCAGACAGATAATTGATGGGTATCCAAGTGCTAGAAATCACCAGGTTTTTTTGGTTTTTTTTCCCTGCTGTATTAAGTTTTGTATTGCTCAGGTAGAGGCAGAATGAAATGAGCTTTGTACATTCAGCAGGGTGTTTAGCCTAGAGCAAAAGAAAGGACTCTCAGCATTGAATCTGTAGCATGGCATAGCCCTGCTTGTGCAAAAATGGAGATGGGGAGGCAGAGGAAACAGGGATAGTTTTTACAGGAAAACATACTACATCTATGAACAGGAAGGTTACAAAATTAGAGGGAATGCCTTGACACTCATGTAGAACCTTGAACTTGGCCTTGTTGAACTTCATGAGGTTTGTACAACCCACCTCTGAAGGTTTTTGCAGTCCCTCTGGATGGCATCCCTTCCCTTCAGTGAGTCCACTGCACTTGGTGCCATCAGCAAACTGAGGGTGCCTTCAATCCCACTGTCCATTTCTTGGATGTTTAAACTCACCTGACTCTTGAGGAACACTGCTCATCACTGTCTGCACTTAGAGAGTATGACCTTTATGGTCAGAATTGTTCATTTATTTTTTTAGCTTTTGTTGACCCTCTAGTCAATGTCAGTTTTTGGTAATTGCAATGCATTTAATGTTGCAGGTAACTGAATTAATATCTAAGTTCCTGTGGGCTGATTGTGACAAGGTACACAGAGAAGGATTTTCAGCACTGGCTGGTTTTCTGTTTGTCTTTGCAGAAATGTTAATACTTCTATTTAATACTTCTTTAAGGAGCAAAAACATATCCCTAGAATTAAGGTATTTCTTGAAGGTCCATACTCAATATTTATGGTGAAATAATAATTTAGTTACCCTGTGTGACATGGAAAAGTACAAACATTCTTCAGGATGCCTGCTGTCATCAAACACTCAACACTCTTCTAGCATCTCCTGATTCAAGCATCCTCCTTTCCTAAGAGGTTTTAAGAACAGAAGAAGCATTAAGAAAATAAAGGAGGTAAAGAGGTAAAGGATTAGTTTATCAAAGAGACCTGGGAGAGTGTGTGGCTGTTAACCGTCATTATCACTGCTAATGCTGCAACAAACACAAATCAAATTAGTCCTGTGTGCTAAACTCTTTTTGATGTTGAGGCTTGTTTTATTTGCTGTGTTCAAAAAAGAAGTTCTGAAGAAATTAAAGCCTAAGAAAATGCCGATGTCTGTCAGACACAAATCCTGTTCTTGAGGCTGTTTTCTTGCTGTGTAAGAGCTCTGTGGTTTTGAGTCATGCTGCAAGCAAGCATGCTAGAAAGCTGGGTGTTTATAGATAATTTGCCAACATGCAAAGAATTCTTCTCTTCAACCTGCTGTGTGGCCATGATGACCAGATGAGAAAAATGATGAAGCTTCCTGATGGGAAGAAGAGCAGTTTGCAGACAATTGTGCTGCAGCAAAAACTAGTAGATAACTCAGTTCAGCAAAGCCTTTCCCAAATTAGCCAGGGCATATGCCAAAACAGAGAGAGATTAAGGCTAGAAAGAGACTCTACTTAGAAGAGCATTACAGAAGCAGGTGAAGATAATTGTTGCTGTACTGAAGGGTTTTGAAGAGAAGAATACGAGGAAAAGTGTTTCCATGCACTGTAGAGTTGTAAAAACTGCAATCTAGTCTGTGTAGTGTATGGGCCATAGAATAGCTGCAAATTAATTTGTTTTTACAGTACCATTTTTTTGTTTAGAAAGCCATCTTACTGCTAGATCTTTTGCCAGAGGTGACAGTTCATATTATTTGACTTATTTGTAAGTTTATAATTATTTAATTCTCTGCTTCCTACAGATTTTTTTTTTTTTTTTTTTTTTTTTTTTTTGGTATTTGAAAAACAGTAGGCCAAGACCTGATTTTTGTGAAACCCCTGCCATGGAATTAAATGCATTTGGGGATTATTTCCCACTTGTGTTGTGAGAAATCTCTCTTAGACATTGCGTAAGATAATCAGTATTTTAAGGCAAGTAAACTTAGGTGTCCATGTACAGGCATGTAAGCTACAGCCAAGCTCTTGGCTCTGGTTATAGGCCATGGAGTGGAGATCTACAGCAGACAACTGAGCTTATTCGTAAGAATATAACTGTAGCAAAGGTGACCTGGAACCTGTATCCCAGTCTTTCTGCATTGCAAACCACATTTTATGTTCTAATTTGGCCAAACAAAAGTGCTGAGATGGCTAGAAGAGAAGTCAAGCTTAGGAAAATGGAATTGAGGGATACACACAGGAGAAAGGAAACATAACAGCCACAAGAGCTGAAGGTGCCCTTGGGTTGTGTAAGCTCTGGAATAGCTCTTGATGGCTGTCTTGAAAATAATCAATTACATTTTGTGTACATGCAAGAGAAGAGAGGAAACTGCTAATTATGGGTGCAGCCCTATTTTAGCTTTTTGGAATAGCAATGAGGAAGCTCTGAAAGCAGGGGAATGAGCTGCAGCAGGTCATTTGTCATCACACACTGTGGTTTGAGGTTGGTTTTGTGGTGGCAATGTGGAAGTGAGGGTTGGAAGATTCAATTACCATCCCTGCTTTTTACTTATGCAGTGAATTATCTCTCAACACTGTGAGGCTGCTCTCTGCCATGGATAAAAGAAAGCTGATGGGATATTCTTTGTTTATTTTGCAAGGATGATTTAGGCCAAGTTTCTTGGTCTGCTGTTTCTAATTACAACCTGTAATTTTCAAGCAGTGACAGAGAAGATGAAGCATTGCTCAGAATTCAAAAATTAACTTTTTGAATAAGTCTTGATGGATCCTCACAGCCTCATTAGTTTAACTGGGGTTTTTTTTGACCAAGGAGAGATGGATGTTTTAAATTAATTTGGAAGATTTCACACACTGGTCTGGCACTGACTGTACTGAAATTGGCTTTGAAACTGCTAATTCAATTGAGAGATTCAACTAGAGAGCATGGCCTTGGCAATGCAGGATCATTCTCTGAAGGAAGGCAGACTGAAAAGGATGGAACTTTCAGAAATGAAATTAGGTCGGTCTAATTGAACAGAGCCTTTTTCTCTTCCCACCCTTATGGCTGTAAAATATATCCATCCATCATTTCATGATCTGCAGGGTTTGCATTGCTTATTTCTTACACAGCAAGTTTGAGGATCCAAGTGAAAGCCTGAACATGTTATTAGCATTGTACTCTAATGCACCACTGTTCTACCCACTCTGGAAAAACAGGTTTTACTCTCCTGCTAATGAACACCTGGTGGTCTCTTGGCTTTTTAGGGATCTCTGTAAACAAGCAAGAACATGTTGCCCATCCCACCTTAAACTTACTGTTTATAGGTTTTTTGACCCTCCAGGTTTTGAAGGGAGCGTGGAAGTTTAAAGTACATTGAAAGAAATTGTCAAAAAGAGGAGAGGAGGTTTTGGTTCAGTGCGGCAGTCAAATATCAGGAAATTCAGTAGTCTTGCTTACTTCTCACTCTTCGCCCTCTTCTGAAAAGAAGAGAAAGAACACTGCTTCATCTTGGCCAGAGTGGGTCCACGAGGGAATCCTTTGTGTCAGACACACAAGCGGCTGCTATCCAAAAATTACCTTGATTTAAGTGAGTATCTAAAATTCCAAATGGCAGGTCAGAGAAAGAGTATTAACAGTCACCCTGTTCACAACACTGAATTCAATAGAGGATTGCTACTTTTGGGGCATTTTATGCTGGTGGGGGGTTTAACAGTCTTTTAGTGTGAAGTGTAGAATTATTTTTCAGTGCGATATTCGCCTGTAATATCACTGTACCCTTCAGAAAAACCAAAGGGCTTTTAATGCTGTGAAATACTGTTTGTATGCTAGACCATCTAGGAGGGAATGAGACAAGTGTGGCCCCTCTCAATCTGTAATCCTTCTTGCAAATAAGAGGCTTAAATCTCCCCTAGTCACTGGCTCCATCTGTTGCTCTCTCTCCTCTGCCAGTCTCTCAGAAAGCAGCTCTGAAATCCTGGTCACAGATTGTTTTCTCTCACTTGAGAGACCAAAGGCCTGGATTATTTACAGATAATAACAGCAATCAGGTCTTAGTGCAAGTTTCGGTTCTTTTAATTTTCCTTGTAACTTTGTTCTAAATTTTCCTTCTTGTAATTGTATGGCTTGCAAAGGGTGTTGAGCAGACATTGTCACTGTAGCAATGTCACCTCAAGCATCTGTGTCTTGAGCTGAGACTGTCAGGTTCAAGACGTGCTTAGGTAATATTTTTCTGAGTGTTCTTATAGTCAGACAAAATTGGATGGTTTTACCTTTGTATTTTTCTTTCCAGTAGACAGCAAGTGGTACTCCCTTGATTTGCAGCTTTATGCCAGTACAATGGCAGTTTTACAGGTAGTGAATCAGCTGTAGCTTGAAAAAAAAATTCTCAGGCTGAAAAGTAACTAGAATAAAACCCAGAAATATTTTTCTAGGAAAGAAATGGAACAGCTGCTTCTAAGAAGCTTAATACTTTGAAATGAAGACAGGAAGATTCAGTGTTTTGATTACTTGATTGCAACACTAACCAAGAGATGAGGGAGAGTAAACCAGATATTAAAAAAAAATGTATGTCAATGTTCTGTACATTGACATGACACTGCCTTTTTATTACTCTTTTTAACTGTCCTTAGGCCATATAATCTTCAAACAAAATAAGACTTTTAAGCTTCTCTTTGTGTTCAGTGAGCACTCCTAATTCTCTTTCAGATTAATAGAAACTTCCAATATATTTTAGTCATTCTCAAAAATGTAAAAGGGAAAGCAAAATTATATGATGCTTTTGTTCAGCTTGTTCAGAAGGTCAGGAGAAACTTGAGGGTGCTTCATATTCTTGCTATAAATCCTGGCACAGACAGAGTTGGTGCTTGGCATAGTGCAGCCACAACAGTGTAGTTGAGATTGCAGGGAAATTAATGCATTTCTCCAACTGGGAACAAATTATTTAGGTGGAGAAAATCATAGAATGTGTGGAAACCTTTGGGTTTACAAATGAGGTATCTGCCCTTTCTCTCTGACAGCTCTCTGGGTTTTGATGGGGGGGCCAAAGAAGCTTAGATGAAGGGCATTTTCTTACAGTAGGGGGAGTAAATGGTCAATTCATGCAGAACTTACGAGGTAAGTAGTCTAATATTATGCAAAAAATAGTTATGTGTGAGGACATCCATTTATTTTAATGGGCCTTATTTGATTATCCAAAAAGATAAGGGATAGCATATGCTGAAAGGGAAGTATGAGATTGTAAGAGGCAGAAATTAGCTCAGGTTCTGATTTTGGACAGTCATTAATTTAGGGTCCTTACTTGCTGTCTCTTAGGTGGATCATGGTCCCTACTGTTGTGCTATGGAGAGTATTTTGTATATAATATTTTCATGATTGAACCAGTCAGGAAAGCTGTAAGGAAAAAAAGTGTCTGCATAAATTCTTTTCTGTTCTGTTGCTGTTTCACCATACATATGACCAAAATGAGTTGTGTTGATATTAGACTTGTCTCCTAGCCCGTGGTGATAGAGGATGGGTCAGGGAAACAAGTTAATAGCTGGCTCTGCAACTGCTAAAGCAACATCACCATTACTGGCCTTGTAATTCTTATTATTATTTTTTATTTGATGTTGTAACAGACATATATTAATCCTGGCTGACATCAGACATGTTGTCCAAACATATGGTGTAGAATTAATCCTCAGTTTAGATAAGATGATAGCATTCAGCAGAGGCTAAGTTTAGTTGTTTTTGAACCTGGCAAATTTGAAAACTGAAACTTGCCTAAGTGTCCAGATTATCTTAATATTTATATTTTCTAACTCTGGGAATTTAACTTTGTTTCTTTGTTCTTATTGATACTTTATCATTTCTGCATAATGCCTGAGTGATAGCTTAGGGCCTCTGCCAGGTCCTGTCATATTCTGTCCACCTTAATGAAAACCTGCTGGAGTTCAATAGCTTCTTTTGAGTAGTGTGAAACAAACAATGATATATAAAAATAAGGGAGATCAAATTGCTCATCAAGTTGTGTGATCTGAATAGCTTACAAATGTTAAACTCTTTTGCAGCAGTTTAAAAAAGGTGTACTAATTAACAAAATGTTAGTTGTTTAAGAAGCTAGAGATTCATTATAAAAGCCCAGAGATCATTTCCTCTGCAGTCAACCAAAGCTTTCCATTTTGTAACTGATGCTCAAGGTAAACTCATTGAAGAGGTTTGAAATCTATTCCTATTTACACAAATGAGTTTTATAGAGTAAGTGCTACTTATTAAATTATCTCACCATGAACACATAAGAGAGGCATTTCCTTTTTGGATAAGAGTATCCATATCTAAACTTCACTTATTACATGAAACCTAAAAGGTTTCAGATTTTTTACAGAAAATGTGTTGAGCCTTTGTCTCAAATAAAATTTTGTTCTCTGCCCCAGGTTGTCCTGTGTGTTTGTTTTGGTTTTTTTTCCCCCTGTAATTTATATCTGTGAGACCTCTCACATATACACATCCCGCTCCTGCTTCTTCCTCCAAAGCAGCAAGCATCAATGTCACTGCCTGGATCAGGCAAGGCAGCCTTGCAGGTAGCAAAGCCCAAGTGCTTGAATAATTAGTTCAGTATAAGCATGAAGGTCTTTTCCCAGGTTCTGGCAAGATCCACGTATTGTAAGTGGCTTATTTGATGATGTAAGTGTTTTTGCTAGAATTTGACACTCCTATGATACTCTTTTGAAGGACCACTTATGGCAGGTGTCCTCCACCCCATTTTTGTGAAAAGCCCTGCTTTTAACTTTGCTCATCAGGGCACTGAAAATATGGCAGGAGTTTCTCCTGAAGAGGTTAACCTGAGCAGCTTTTCAAAAAGAGCATAAAGCTCAGAGATCCTACACATAATAGCAGCCCCCTGAATGGTGCTTGCTAAATCTGGCTATTAAGTATGGCTCTAAAATCTCCTGCTTCTCATGTGATTATTGCTTGGCATAATCCTGAAGTAATAATCTTGTTTGGCAATGCTGCAGGTTCAAAAGTGAAGAGAGAACAGGACAGTAATCCTGTACTTGTAAACATATTCAAAATCCATGCAGTTCTGAAGATTATTGTACACATTTTGTGGAGGAAGTAGCTTGTTAGGGTGAGTGACCTCAGGTTTGGAAACATTGCTTATTCAGATCTTTTTCAGAATGCTCTATAGATCCACAGAGATATCTCTGGTGCAAATGGACATGATAAGGGGCTGATGATGTGCTGCCAGAGGAGAGTACTGTTACCAATGTTAGTGAGCCAGTGCTTCTCTAAAAAAAGCTAGAAAACATTTATAGTTGGCTCGAGGTAGATGTGCATGAGTTGTTGATGTGGGCACTGGCAACAGGGTGTTGGTTTCCTACTTTTTCCATTAAGGAAATGAGACTGGTCTTCAGATGTCAGAATGTCGTATAAACTAAAGGGAAGATATGAAATGGCACAAGATGGAGGGAAACCTTGGACAAGTAATAAACACTGCTGTTTTCTGGGCAAGCCTGTGTCTGCTTTTTGGCTTCAATTCAGAAGGAAGGGATCTGGAAAAAAAAAACAACTTTGTAATACAATATAATGCTCAAGAGTGAAAGCTCAAAGCTCTGATTTCTGTCCCTCTTAAGGTTAAAATGCTTTAGAAGACTTTGGCCCCAATTCAGAAAAGCATTTAAGCCTATATACTTTTTTTTATATACTCTTTTGTTGTTAATCTTGGTAGAACTATTCATGTGAATTACCCTAAACCAGAGCTCACTGATCATCCTGATCCAGAAGCTTCATGAAAGGTGAGAAGATGAATTGATCAATCCTAAAAAGGCTGTTGATGTGATAGTGCTACAGAAACTGAGCTCAGCAGCACTGGGAGCCTGCAGAGAGGAAATGTGTCACCATAGGAGTTACTCAGCCATCAGCTTGCATTTTGACAACAGAAATCTTTATTGATTTCCAATGTGCCACATGGAAATTTCCAGCTGCTTTCTGGGATGTTCTGGGACAGCACCTTCTGCCAAAGGTTCCCCATGCTCAGTGTCTGTCTCACAAATGGCAGCACGTGTCTCAGGGCAGAAATGCTGCCTGCCTGCAGCCCTTTCACTTAAAATCCTCTGCCTCTGATTCCTCCATTTGGCACAGCTAAAATGAAGATGAAATTGAGCAAGCACAAGAAGGAGGGGAAAAAACCTGTAATGGTGAAAAATGAAATGTAAAATTTCTCAAATATTTTCAGTAATTTAAGTCCACATTGGAAAAAACTCCAAAATATACTGTAAATAGAAATCCTACATCAGAGCAGGGGACCTTCCCACATTTTGTTTTGGTAATTTTTCTGGCAGAAGTTTTACTCAGACACTCCAACTCTTAAGTTTTCTAAAACTGAGTTGGATCTTGGCTAGAAAGAAGGGAGATTTATTTTATTTTATTTTTTAATCATGTATTAGTAACTGGGAACCAGCTGTGTTAAACTGATCTCCAATTCAGTAATAAAAACATGAGAACATAGATTGACACAACATTTAAAAAAAAAAAAATTTAGGCATAATTCCTCCCCTCTTCCCACTTCAGGTAGAATCACATTATTGGATCTTGAGGCTCCTATTAAGCTCTTTTCAAACTTTCTTGATGCCAACAGGGGTTTTGTTGCTAGCACCCTTGAAACGAAGGCTTATTTCATCCTGTTAAAAGGAAATAAGTGACCAGCACTTCCACTTTGAAATCACAACTTTTAATTATTTTTCATATGTTTTGTTCATTATCTTCTTAAACCTGCACTGTAAATGTGGATGCCCAGTGTGAAATAGCAGTAAGTCTCCAAACCTTACTTTTTTTGGAAAATGTTTCAGGAAAATGTTTCAGAAAAAAATGCTCTGTGTCTTATACAATTAAATAACAGCTATCTCAGTTAAATAACAATTACATTATGTTTTACAATTGTATTATACTACATGCTGAATTAATGAAAGCGTTCAATTAACCCTCTTGTTCCACTATTTATTAATTAGGTATTCAGGAAAAGATAGTTCAAGATTGCCTTCTCAAGCTAAGTGGAAAAATGTTCAAAATTAGTTTCCCAGACAATATCCAAGTTATCTGTCACTTGCAGAATCCCCAAACTGAAGTGACAGTAATGGGTGAGGCAGATTCCTGGTATTAGTGCAATGAGTATTATAAGCACAAGGAGTTAACTTGAGGCAGGATGGAGTTCCTGTGGCTTCCAAGGCTTCATAGCTTCCTTGGGGACAAATTATCTTCCAAGTGCTTGGTCATGTTTTACTCTGGGTTTCCTTTGTAATGTCACTGGAAGACAGATACTAAGACTGCAAGGGTTGGTACAATATAGGGGCACTTCTAAGGGTCCTGAGAGTTCCTGGGCTCAGAATAAACTCTGTCTATTTATAAGCACCACCAAATCAAAATTATATCAGTAATTACACAGCAGCCTATACAAAGAGCATCCTGGGTCCCTTCACCTTGAAACCTGCAGATTTGACTGATTTTGACACTTCACAGGTGGGAAGATGAAGTAGAAAAGGGAACCTTCATCTCTTGAAGAAAATGAAAGTTTGTGCCATAAGCGGAAGTCAAGGCCTGAAGTGTGGCCATGTCACACAGATCAATGGCAGTTTGGCTCTGAAGAGGAGCTTTTCCCTTTTGCATATGGCTTCTGGATCATCTTCATCTCCCTGAACTCACCCAAGGGTGTGGGTGGGACAGCAAGGTCTGCCAGGGGTCATCAGTGTTTTGCTTTCATTTCCAGGCACAACACAAGGAACATGACATCTGTGAAAATGTGAGTCACTTGGAAAGTTTTTGCTGTGATTTGTCTGTAAAGATCATAACAGAGAAACATCTGCTTTCCACAGTCTGTTACCAATCTGCAGTGTGCTAATTATGGTGTGATACATTAAATAGACTTCTAAAGCAGTCTGTCCATAGCACAAGCATTTAGATGATTTAAAAACAATTTATTAAAAGTGGTTTTTTTAGTCTTAACTGAGTATTTGTTGAAAGCTTTTGAAAGTCTGAGTGTGTGTGTGCAGATCTGTTCCCTTAAGGAAAGGATTTTAGCACGGAAGTTTTATGGAGTCTTTGGTTTTAAAAAAAGGAAGAGAGGGTACCACTGAAACAATTTTTACCTGAGTTTATATTATAAGCCTTATTGCTTGTAGGATTTGTGACTCCACATTTGTTGAAGAAAATCAGAAGGGACAGATGGCATAACAGAGATCTGCAAGTCAGAAGGATTTTAAGCCTTTGAGAGCAAAGACCCTTAAAATGAAGACCTTAATCTTGTGAACAGCACATTGCAACAAATATGGAAATGCTATTTGCTTTTGAATTGGCTGAAATTCTGTAAAACACTGCTGTCAGGAGTTGGGATTGGGTTTTATTTGAATTTTCAAATTTGGGTCCAGCATACCTTTACTCAGTGTCAGCAAAAGAACAGATGCATTGGCAGGTCTGGACTTGAGAATTCATCTCCAGCCCAGTAATTTGTCCCTTGCAAAGTTATCATCAGAAATCTTACTGTTTCTGCATGTGTCCTCTTTGGAACCTGTTCAGAGGTAGCAAGGGCAGCTGGGCTAAGAATTCTATAGATCTCCATGCAACAGAGTGCATATTTTCAGTTCTGAGAAACTTTTATCTGAGATGACCAAAACTACCACAAAGGAAAAATGTAGATGTGTGTCTCTACAACAGGAAGAACAAAAGGTTAGATTGTCCTTTGTAAGGAGTCCATCAGCAGATAGGCAAGAAAAGGCTTTGAAAATTAAAGTGCAGCATGAAGAAACAATCATAGTGGCAATCATGGGCCATACAGGATCATGCATGCAGTCATGTGTGTGGAATAGGAAGGGGTTTTTCCCTTAGTTAGATACTCCAGCCTTTATGGCTAACAAGCAGGATGTACCCTGAGTTAGGAATTCACAAAGGGGGCATAATGATACCTGACATTTTCAGATACATTTTCCCTATTTATTTTGCAAATGTCTAGTTGAGATCACTGCTAAATGTTTAAAATGTTCATTTTCTGGTAAGCAGCCCGTTTGGCTCAAGGCTTAGAGTCCTAGGTATGTTATTTTATTTGGAATTGCCTTTGTGTATTGCTGACAAAGCTGAGTTTTTGTACTGTGGTGATCACTAGGTACAGGAAGAGCCATTGGAGCCCGAAACAGAAGAAACCTGGGGAGGTAAACATCCTGCAATGAAAGTGTAGCCACCTGTCCACAGCCCCAGGCAGCAGAACTGCTGTTTCCATAATAGCACTGCACAGAAGCTCCAAAAGAAGGAAATCTGAAGATGTGAGAATAGAAAATGCTATTTGTTCAGGCAGAGCTGCTAAAACTATAAACTACAACAGGCTAAACTATAGTCAGCGCTCCTACAGAACTCAGAATTGGCACAGGATAAAACAGCATTACATCTTTTGAAACTTTTTCACTCAGTACTTCACAGAGCATGCAGTAGGAAAGATCAAACCAAGACAATACAATGCTGAAAACAGTTCTGATGTCTTTGATATCTTTTTGAACACGGTCTGTGCTCTAGGTGGACTGCACAGTGTACGTGCTGCCATTGCCCCCAGGTTAAATTGGGTGCTCATTGCTAATGTCCATCTGTCCAGTTTCCAATGGGAGCCATGGGTGAGCTGGGGCTGGAGTCTGCATCTTCATCACGGTTTTCCATGTTACTTCCAGGTAGGGATGTTAGCTTGGGTGCAATCTTAGATGTAGTTTGGTGTCTGGGGAGAGGGAGGGAATTAAGACTGAACATCCAGCTCATAAAACTTTTGAGGCAGTACTTAAGCTACAATTCTTATTTGTAACATCTGATTGATTTTATATAACATGTCAAACACAGGGAAGACTTGAGTGATGTTTCTCCTAATATTTGCAATGTCCTTCATGCTTTCATAATTGGAATTTGCCTTCTCCAACTGGTCTGGCACCCCAAGACTTTTTTCCCCTCTAGACGTTCTGAGTCTATATTATTGCAGATAGACAGAGCTTGGGGTGATCATACTAAATGTTGTATGAAATGTATCTGCTACTAAGGTTTAGGAAAACTACTTCCAAATTGTTTTTATGCAGATTCTATGGCAATGAGATCTGTTGATTTCTCTTTCTTGCTCTGTGTGGACTGTGAAAAGAAATGTAATGCTTCCTTTCACTGGTAACTTTCCAAAAGGTTTTTGGGAGGGAAGCTGTTACACACCTACACACTTTCCATGTGAGAAAAATCACAGCTGTCCAGCTCATGGGGCTGCTGCAGCCAGCCCTCCTGGGAATGCACAATCCATGAAGATGGCCTTTCAGGATCACATCTGCCTGTGTCCTCAGGAACACCAGGAAAATGTGCACTTGGGCTTTGTTATGTTTGTATAACCCATTACTCGGCAACATGGAAATGTGGCTCTCCTCTTATTTCAAGTCACATTTGTGTGGTGGTGTGGGAAGCTTTTCTACAGTCTTTGTCTTCTGTGAGTAATTTGGGATGTTTGCATATGTCCAAGCCACTCTTTTGTTTTACATGAATCTTCATTGGTTTAAGGACACATAGGAAATAATTGTCCGTGCAGACAAGAACAGCTGTGGTGAACAGACCACATTTTATGGGTACACAGTTTGGGTCAGTACAAAAAACATACCTGATCAAGATGGTCTCTATCTATCCAGATGGTTTTAGGTCTGCAACCCATCCACTGTAGAGGAATATATTTTGTGCAGGTGGCTCAGTGAGCAGCTGCAGTTGTTCCTGGGTGGGCAGAATGGAGCCCCAGGTGAGGGCTGTGACCTTGCACCAACCCTTGGCACAACAAAGGTCACAGGGAACTCTGGCAGGAAAGTTTTCCCTATTAACCAATTCATTGGTCAACATATAAACCCATAGGAAGTGTAAAACGGGCAATCCTTAGGTGAGACTTGTCCCAACATTTTTCAGGCTTTTGGTTTTTGGTATGCAGTTTTTCTCACCCAGAGAGGGATTTTTCTTTCATGAAGTTGGTTGGTTTCCTTTGGAACTTAGATCAGCTTTAAGTACCTACCATCATCTGTGCAGTGAATTCCCTGTGCCATGTTCTCCCATGGATGTTTGACCTGGCTCTAGGTAGTTTGAGTGACAGCTCAGTAGCTCTTGTTTGTGAGTTGTCACTCAAACTAGCTGTGATTTTGGAGATCTGCTGTCTCACATTGCAATAATTTCCCAGGCTCCTGCATAGAAAACCTGTATGGGCAGTCTCTTAAGGCTGAGAATGAACACAGTGACTAAGAGGGAACATGCACTGTTGGAAAGGTCCAGTCAGCTGGGTGGATTTGTAGGACCAGACTTTAAGTATATTTCTGGCTCTTGGACTAATTTCAAACTTGTGGTTTTACTCTGTAATCAGCATTTCTGTTTGCTTGGGGTTTTTCTCCTGAGAATCTGAACACATCTCTGTTTCCTGCTCTCCAAATGTGATAATTATGTAAACTTTTAATGTAAATGTGACACTTTTATGAAAACATCTCTGTAAATTTGTAGCTTTTTAGTCTGACAATTTCATTGTAAATCATCTGTAGTATTTCATGTTGGCTTGACAGAACTTGGAAAGCATGACCCAGCCTTTCTGCTTTCTGATGGCTGGTAACAAAAGGCCTGATTTAAACTCACTGAAATGAACATGTTTCCTTTTGATCCAATCCGTGGTTCCTGACTTCACACATAACCTCTTTACCAGGAGACAGTTCCCAGTCCCATGAAGCAGAGAGTGCATTATTCACAGAAAATTCCCACTTGCCAAAGAGAGGGGAGGAAAGAGCTGGGCCAGCAGTTAGTTTGTTTGAACTGCTTGGAGAATTAACCTCTTGAAAGTTCTTGTAACCTCTCATTATGACCAACATCATGAAATACATGATCATTTGATGAAGGCAGAAGTACCTCTGTTCTCAAATATCACCTGCTATATTGTGTCTCTTATTTTAGACTCAATAGTACCTGAAAAATCAATGTGGGCTTTTCTTTCATGGCCAGTAGTCTTGTAATGTGAGTTTTTTTTACTAAAAATCCTAATAGCTACTCAGCTGTGGAACTCCCTTTTGGAATTGACAACTTTTAACCAAACAGACCACTTGAGAAGATTACCAGAGGTCAAAGCATCACAGTGAGCTGTTTTCAGAAGTGCAGTGATCTGACAACAGCCACTGACATCAAAGGAAGCTTCCTGCTGCTCTGATCTCTCTAATAGGCTGTGTAAATATCACCCCTCACAGGACAGTAATTTCTTAATGTTCTTTCAAATGCCTGATATCTCTCAGTTCCCTGAGATAGTTGCAGCTGCCAGGACGCTGCACTTGATTTCTTAATTTCTGTTCAATGATTTTGTGCTATTTTTTACCAACTGCAAATGCCCTGGCTTTGATTTTATTATCTCTAAAATAAGATAATAATAAAGACTTACAGACTTTTCTGTTTTTCCAACAGACCACAGAGAGGAATTAAGCAAGGAAGTGTGCCTGATGGAAGGTCTGATAATTTTTCATTTTCTTCATTGAGTACTTACCTTAATTTCCAATTCCAGCCCCATCGTCCACTGTAGCTGCACATGCTTGTATTTTCTGCCAAGATTTTGAAACTCTTTGTGCATGAACAATCCTTTTCACAGTTTAAATTCTGTGCTTCCCCAAACTTTCAGCAATTGGATTCACTAACAGAAGATTGTAATCTAATTTTAGGTTCCTCTCTTCCAAACAGTAACAAAGCTTTTCTTTGGTTTTGTATGTTGAATGGCTGTTCATCCATTTTGCTCAGATTGATCTGAACAGAGCCTTTAGACAGATTTGTGCACTTTGAGTACTTCAAACTGAGGTGAGACCTGAGATCTTCCAGGTCAGAGAGCCTTTGACAGAGCATTGTCTGCCAGGCAATTCTGTGTTTCTGAGGCCTGACTCAAGCTCCATTTTCAACCCTGAAATAATTCTAGCAGGTGGGAACCTGAAGCTGATTTGTGATACTACTTTAAACTGAAAGTTGACATGTAAGACTTAGAAAAAACATATTTTCAAGGGCTGATTTTTGCAGCTTTGAAGATCCAACCCAGCCCAAGTTCCCTGTGCAACTTTGCCTCTGTCTTTTCTGTCTCTCTCTCAGCTTTACAGGCTGGACTGCTTCTCAGTGCTTAATAACCTCCTAACCCAACTGGGCAGTTAATTTATGTTGTAATTGATATGCTGCTGCTTAAATGAGAGTGAGTGGGAGGACTGGCTCATCCTGAAGAAAGCCAGGGTTTCTTTTGTCACAGTTGGCTGCTGTTCCTGGAAATTTTTTTCCTTTGTCCCTGGGGTTCTTAAACAAACTAAATTATAGTTCCCAGATTTCTGGGCTCTGTGACATAAACACTGTTGGTTTGTTAAAACCTCTTTTGTAATAAGATAAAAGGCAAGGGTAGTTGGTCTGTTTTCTCAAGGTGTTGCCTGACCATGTTTTCACAGAAGCCCTCAAGACAGATCATTTCCTTTGTACACCTGCACTCAAAAAGGGGATGACTCTGATGGAGATTTGTGTGAGAACAGGATGGTTAAGGTTGGAAAAGATCTCTAAGCTTACAGAGTCCAACATCAACCTACCACCACTGTGTGCACCTCTAAACCATGTCCTCAAGTGCCACATCTGAGGCTGTAAATGGGATGGAAAAACACCTGCATTCTAAGTGCTGAAAGGGCAAAACACCTAATTTGTCATCATAGGTGACATGGAATCTTAGCCAGACAGTGAAAAATTAGAGATTTTATAAGAGGAGAAAAAAGTCTGCAATATTTGATTTTAGCTGGTTTCCACCATTTTCCAGATTCACATGGGATCTCCTTCTCTGATCATTCAAATCATGCAAATCATCATAGAATGGAAACCTACTGTTGAAGAGAGATCAGCAATCTGAAGGTGAATTCTCTCTCACCTTGTGAGCTCAGGTCAAAGATGAAGCTTGTTAGGACAATTTTAACATGGCTACTGTGCCACAGCCTTCACAAATGTTCCAAAGGATGGGGACAGGAGCCTTGCTATTGGTGAAAGTTGTTGCATAGAGCTATTTGTGCTATCTTTGCTCTATGGAATTGCTCTCACGGGGCAAAAATGCAAAGAACCATGACATAATGTGTTATTTTATATATATATATATATATACTGCTTTTCAACCTATTAAAAGCAGCAGCTGCATAGATCATATTAATTCTGTCCTGAATCTCACCCTGAAATTGAGTCATTGATTAGTACAGTCAGTCTATCCTACTGTAGTCTGAAATGATTATCCACAGCAGTTCAGCTGAGGGACATTGATGTTATACACCTTGCACCCAGGGAACAGGCTCTGCAAGACATAACATGAGCTTAGCAGAGGCCAAACTGCAGTGCCTGACTCTGGTGCAGAGACCAAGGCTGATCTTTGCCAGCAGAAAAACTTGGTGGATTTTCCAGATTATGAAATCCACTTAATAGATCATTCCATTTTCCAACAGGAGGAATGTTTTGATAGAAATTACAAGAAAGAAAAAAAAAAAAATCCTTTCTTCTTAAATCAGCCAGCATTAGTGTCCCTAGGCTTATCCTTACGAAAAGTATTGCTGGCATGAAAGATAGAAAGTTCCTGTGCTAATGAGGACACAAAAATAGAGTTTAGCTCGGAGCTAAATCCTGAAAGCTGGCAAGCATCTGGGTCTTGTGCAAAACTGAACAGAAGGTGCTCAGCAGGTCTTAGTATCTGGCCTTTAGTGAACAGCAGGAGCCTGGTCTGACTGACATAAGGTGGGTTGGTGTGCTCTAAAGGGCTTTGTTCTCCCCTTGACAGGTTTGTAAAGCTTTGGCATTGGTCACTCACAGCACAGCTCAGAGATCACTCCTGTAAACAGCACAGGGAAGCTCTGTAGGTGTTGAAAGATAATGATTTGGCAGCAGAGAAAAGGAACTTCTCTGCAGCCACTGCCCCAGAAGAGTATTGATTGATGCTTTCTTCATAATTAAAGAGTGAGCTACATTGGGTGGTACACACTCAGTCACTGCTTTTCTCCAGCCCTCACCTATGTGTCAGTCCTGATTCTGTGCTGGGACTACAAAGCAGTGTTCATGAATCCATGGATGCTGCCTTGCTCCAAAACAGCAAAACACAGCCTCCTGGGACTCATGATGACATGATGAGAATTTGTCAGCTTCTTTTGAAGTCAGTGTGGTAGCTGTGTGTTGTCCTGTCTGAGCATTTGGCCTAGGGAAACTGAATTTATAGTGGGATCTAAAACCTCCTTGTACTGAGACCCCTTCAGAGTTTGCAGGGTGACCTGGTCAACAAACTCAGGAGTAGTTCTCCTTTTATTTGTTAAGTTATTTTTCATATACACTGCTCTGACATTAAGCCCATCTCCTAGAACAAAAAGGAGTGTCAAGTTATCTGCACTTGTAGTTCTCTTTGGGGGAAAGAATATTGACTGGATGCAGATGAAGTTACCTTTTTTTCTATTACCTCTTATATCTAAGCATAAAATGTATATGCAATGTAATTATTTCCTCTGCCTGTTCTTCAATATTTCTGAAAGACTGTGCTCTGATGACTCAATTAAGTAAATCTTCCTAATGTTTTCTGGGTGGTCCAATTATTTAGGTTGATTGCTTTCAGGATTTCAGGCTGATGTCTATAATAGGGAAAAAGTTTTCAAAAACTTGCTGCACTTGGGCTGGAGCTATCATGGAAAGTTTAACATGTATTAGGTATCAGCAATATTGATGATATTCTTTCAGTCTGTTTTTCTAGGGAAATGGGATTTTTATTTCTTTTTTCATGTTTATTATATGTTTGTGATTCTTCTCTCCTCCCTATTGTCACTGTTGACTTACAAACTTATACAACAGAAGGAAATTAATCTTCTGCATGAGTAAGGCAGCTTGAAGAGGCAAGAATCAATCCACAAGGAGAGGTTGTGGTATGAGATCTCCTCTTATTAGGCATTGAAGTTTCCCCATGGGAACACAGCCTTTCAGAATGAATTCACAGAAGATTACTTGTTCTTTGCTCAGGGAGTTATTTAACATTCTTACACGTGAGGCAAATTCTCTCAAGGGATGGTTTGTTTCTGCAAAGCCATAGCTGAGAAAATCATTCAGTTCTGAGTCCCTGTTTTGGTTTTGTGTTTTAGTAGAAATGACACATAAGACATGTGAGTTTAGCTTCTGATTATGCCACAAGCTCATTTTGGGACTTGAGACACTATCTCATCAAAGTTAGGGATAAAGTTGTGCTCTTGTATCTCTTCTTTCCTTAGAACTTAGTTTAGTCTTAAATTTTTTAGCAGGCCTAGCACATCCTAACTACAGAAGTGTCAGATTATTGAAATGCTTGTCATTCAGCACATGCAGGCTATCAGCCAGCTCTGGGATTCAAGGTGGCTTTCAAGTTACTCTGGGCTATCATTTGCATGTCAGGATAATTTGCTCAATGGTGTGACACAGACTTGAGTAAACAGTGAGACACAGTGAAGATACCTGGGTGGTGAAGAAAAAGAAAAAACTGGTAGTGCTCAGCCAGTGTGTGGTGAAACACAGAAAGCTCCCATGGCTGTGTTATGGCCATTTACCACACTGTTCTCTGTGCTGATAATGGCATATGACTGGCAGAGCCCTGTTTGCACTAAACAGAGAGACACAATAGGGGAGTGACAGGAGGGATTTTTGAAGATCAGTTTACCTGTCTTTGGTCTTCCTTTATAAACAGAAATGCTGTTTTCTTAGGGAAACCAGGGGAAATATGGGTTTGTTGAAAGATAAACTCTACAGTTTCTGCACAGCTGCTGTTGCTTTCCATGTTGGGCAGAGTTATTAAAGTGATTGAAACTCCCCAATTCTCTTCTTATAATAACAAATTCATAAGTGAGAGTACAGTAGAAACCTTGGGTAGACTCTGTTGCCTTATCCTGTTTCAAGAGAAACATTGAGGAATCTAAAATGTGAGAGTGCAAATCAAGACCTCCTCTTTTTGCTTTAAATTTGAAGAATTAGCTAAATTTATGTCATTCTTTTGAACTGCATGTAGTATCTAGAAGGACAGGCCCAAGAATGAAATCAAGTGACAGTTCTGCCCCAAAGACAGGGAAGAGGAGCCCCAGGTGCAATGCAATGTCAACTCACTGCCTGCCCAAACAGATTAACACCTGCACCACAAAAACAAGCTGAAAATAAAATCAGTCCTTTACAGTGATTAAAAAGCTTCTTGTTTAAAGGGATCAGGGGGAATAAATGGAAAGAGGAAGTTGAAGCAATGACAGCAAGAGAAGGAAATGAAGAGACCAAAGGGAGTTTTTTATGTTAAACATGTATTTAACAGCTGTGGACCTCAGTAGGTTTCCATAAGAAATTGTGGGGGTGGACTGAATGGAATTTACTTCTAACAGTCACAAACACTACTGTGATCACAGGGATATTATTAATTTCTTTTGAACTCTGTTGTTGTAAGGGAGTAGAGTTGTCAAGGGGTTTCTCTGCAAGGGCTCTGAAAAAGCAGAGGAATTGCCAAATACAACACAAGAAACATTCAAGCAGCTATAAAACAACAGAAAAACCTATGCAGGAAGTTTGAGCAGTGTATTTATAGGGGACTACTGTGCTAGCTTAAGGATTACACCAGGACACCAGGATGAAAACAGTCTCTTTTGTTAAAGATGATGATTTTAAGCAAGGAGGTAGCACATACTGCAGAAAAATAGTTAGGGATCATCCCATGAACAAGTTCTTGGAGTGTGCACAGGTGGGAGAGGTCATATGAACAGCCTTATGGTGCAAGTGTCCCAATCCAAAAATCCTGATGGCTCCATGTGAAGTGGAAAGAATAGTGCATCTGCTGAGAGCTGAGCCAGTGCTGTGCTACCCTCTGCCTTTCCTTGCCCATGGATCCCCTCTTTTCCTCTCCCATCTACCCTGTAGAGTAGCTGCCTCTGTCAGAGGGAAACATGGGGGCATTTGTCATGGCCCATCAGCCTAAACATTGGCACAGAGTCATTGTCTGCCCCTTTTGCCTTTTTTTTTTTATTATTTCTTGTCCTGGAAGGCATAAGGAGTTCTCAGCATGCTGGGCCCATTTCTTTGTCAGTAAATTCTCTCACAGAAGATTTTATAGCAGCTTGCTAGTCACCTTGCCAACCTTACCTTTCTGTTCCAGCCCTGTGGCAAGGTTGCTGTGTGGCAGCAAGGAGAACCTGCCTGGATTCCCTGCCCTCTGTGACTGACAGGGTGTGTTTTTACAGCAACTTTGACACAGAAGAAAAATCTGTTTGTGTATCTTAGCTCCACCCTGTGAAACAACAGAAGATGATGCTAAGAAAAGAACTAAGCTATCAGCTTGAGATTCACACTAAAATGTTTTTCACCATTTTAGGCCACATGGTTATTTTAAAAAATCCGAATAAAGTCATAGATTTAGACCCAGACTCAAGCTAGTGTTGGTAGTTTGTGCTTGATCTTCTGGTTTTCAAGATATGTAAACAGCCTGAGATATGAGTGTCTCAGTCTTTGCATATATATTACAATAATGCAGGGAAGTTATGTGTGGGTTTCCTCAAGAGGCTTTTGAAATGAGTGTAAGACTCAAACCTCCAGAATAAACAGTTATAGCTTTGAGACCCTGCTTGGTTGGAGAGTTGTTTTATGCTCACTTCTGGTACAAGTTGTTATTTATGTGACAGCAGAATCATTCTAAGGGAAGGCAACATCCCTGACCACTGGACCTTGCTGTTTCAGTGTCTAAGTAGAAAGTTTAAGGAAATCTTATTTATGGTCTTTACTGTGGTTCAGGGTTAGGAGTTTAAACTCAGCTGAGTTCTGTTTAGTCATTGATTTTTGTTGTACTTTGCTTAGCTTGGATGTCAGCAAAAAAGCTTTGCTCTGAAGTAAAGAGCCCTTTTGACTCATGAATATTTTACCTGCTACCAACTTGAAAGCCTGACATGAATTTCCACTCAGTCTTGCCAAGTTAAAACCTTAACCATATGAAAGTGTATTGTGCTTGGTGACCAACTCCTGGCAAGTCTCTTCCCTTAGGAGAACTTGTCATATTCCTCAAAACATCCGGCACATGGCTTTTCATTAGCCACCATAGCCTATAGACTTCACTTCATAAACATAATTATTCCAAAATAACTAGTGCACGTGGATGTCCCTGCAGTGAGTGCAGAGCAGCCCTTCTGTGCTTTCTGGCAGTGGCTATGGTGATGCTGACAGCAAGAAGCAGGGCAATGGCACCGTGGTGCATCTGGCCCAAAGCACCCCCTTGGCACTCTGAGGCTGCATGAAACAGTTTGTGGGTTGAAGGCAGTGATGGACTGGTGTTTTTTCAAGGAATGTCTGCTGTGAGATAAGCAGGCTGAGGCTTGGGATGTGGGAAATCAGCCTGAGCAGATCACCCTTCACTTAGAATGTCTCTAATTTATCTCAAAATGAGTGGTTCATGCCTTGCATGAGGTTTAAGAGTGTAAAGTGTAAGGCTTCTGTACATTCAGCTGCCTTCAGTTGCCCTTTGTTTTAGGTCCTTCACCTTTGTTTTAGGAGTTATGTTCATTTTTCAAGATAATCACCCATTTTTACCTGTACCTTCAGCACAGTGCTTTTAGCTTCTGCAGACAATACTTCTCCAGGTGTCATCTCCTACACTCCAATATGAACAGACAATTATTTCATTCAGTGGGAGCCTTGATATGGACTTAAAATTAAAACCCCCCCAAAGCAATTGGAAATTTTAGTCGGGTCTCAAGCAGTGATGTGAGTCCAAAGTTACTGTCTTATAATCTATTTCATATTTTACTTCATAGACAGTATTTCAGAGCATGTGTCAAGCATCAAGATGCTTGTAGAATGGAATTATATAAATTCTATAACTTCTATAAATTCTATAAGATTTACTCTGCAGGTAAAAGTATGAATTCCAACTAAATACGTGGTTACAACAGTTATACATGGATGATAAAAGCTGGAGTAAAGTGACACAAAAAAAAAAAAAAAAATGAAAAGACTGACTTCACAGTGGTCCTAAGCTTTTATGGTTTTCCAGATTGTCTACTGAGAGCTAGCTGTGCTCAACATATTGAGGGGAAATAAAGCAGAACATTTTTAATTGCATTCTTACTTAACATATTCATATCAGAAACAATTAGTTTCATGACAATGCTTCATGATTTTTAATCCAGACCACAGTGGCTTTGTGGCATCTTTCCAGAAACAGCTCGAGATGTGTGTTTTCTTTATATTTCTGGTAAGATGGTACAATTTCTCCTGTTGTGTTGTTTCCTCACAGTATTACCTTTAGTCTCTTGTCTTTCAAGACTTTTTGCAGGTTTATGTCTGTTAGTTATAGTAATTTCTTGTTGCTGCTTGCTAAAATGCCCAGAAACCCTTGGGCAAGGCTGAAGTTTTCCTATTTTAAGGAGTATCTTTGAATTTTTGTTTGTGTGCCCAGTTTCACCCTCTCAGAATCTGTCTAATCAAGAGATAGAGGAAATTGTTTTCCTAAATGTAAACAGTTTGAACCAAATAAATAAACATTCTTAAATGGGTACTTTAGTTAGTCTTAATATACCCAAGAACTTCAAGTGTATTTAGTTCAAAACAAACATGCTGCAATGCATCATCCTATAAAAAGATGTTGTTCAATGAAAATCACAGGAGTTTGTTTATCCTTTTTCTCCTGCCAGAGCCACCCCCAAGGTTCTGCTATTCCAGTATTCACCCTATTTGCAAGAAACAGGGCTCTGGGAAATACAAGAAACAAAGTCCCCAGTAGAGCTGCCTTCCTTCTTCTTTTATGGGATGGACACAGCAAGACAGACCTTCTCTCTTTCACAGGTGAATTAAACATTCTTCCTTCTCATGTTTGTTTCAGGCCCTCATTCAAGGAAAGTTTAGCAGCTTTGAGGAGACAAATAAGAAAGAAATGAGCTAGCACAAGCCAAAGTGTAATCTTTCAGGGTGGCATTGTCATTCAGGGATGGGTTAGGTAGTTTGTGAGCAAGATGGAGTTATCAGCATTAGGTCAGTACTGTGGGGTCCCAAGGTCCTGGGGGGTCTGAAGCTGTAAACATGTTTTAATCTCACTGATAGCTGTCTAACTAGGTTTTTATCACCTATTTAGATCCAAAGAAGAATGCTTTGCTGGGGTTATTAGTAGATTAATTGATTAACTGTTGGTTAATTTATTTGTTTTATTTTAACCTGTCATAATTGCTCTCCTTGAGCAAGTATCTAACCAAGGATTTAAATATTAATTCTGAGAATCCTGAAATCCCAGCACAGGCTAAAACCAACCAGAACAGCTTCTACATTTTCTGCAACCCTGTCAAGTCTTGTGTTTTCCCCCAGACCTGTATGATTAATGCTTGAAAAGCTATTTTTTAATGCGTAATGGCAAAGCTGCTTTTGCATTGTTTTTTATACTCTCTGCAGTGAGTGCCTGCACTTTGCAGTATTTACTGAGGGCGGTGGTGAAAAGAAGATCATCTGGAGTTGATATAAACTGAACCATTTTGAGGGCACAAAATGTGTGGGCAGCCTCTTCTGCAGGGAAATAATTCTTCCCATCTGTGGTTTTGTTTACAAGAGGATTCTAAATATACTCTCATCTCCTGTTGATGATTAGGAATAAGCTCTTCCTGCATTATGGAGCTAGAAGTCTGTTTTTACAGAGTACACTGGGAGCAGTGTCACTGTCAGACTTAGGTTACCCATTTAATAATGATCTGATTCTATCTCTGAAATCCTAAGAAGAAGAGTTGCAAATGAAGTTGCCCCCTTCTGAGGTAGGATATAATGTGAGGGAACAGGAGACACAATTGCCAGGGATCAGAGTCATCCAAAAACCTCTGTATTTACTCATTATTTCATCTTTTTCCATGTTTTTCTGTTAGATTTCATTCAAGTTGATATCTGAAAATCTGGAAGAAGGGTCAGCAAACCTCATACTTCTCCAGTGCCAGGATCTCTCTCAGCATATAAAATATGCAGATCTTATTCTATTGCTGACTGAAATCTCTTTCAGGATGCAATGATCAGAGGCTTCTGTGTCAGCTCAATGCATTTGAAATGTATATTCTGCATTTCCTTAGTGGGTTAAGTCCAACAGTAGGAAATCCACAGAATATGAGGTTTAGAATTACAGATGGGTAAAACTGCAAAGGAGCACTCAAAGACATCTAGTCCCATGTCCCTGCTCAAGCAAGTAGTATGTGACTTGGGATTGTTACCAGAAGGGTTTGGAATATTTCCAGGGAAAGAAACTCCATGACCTCTCTGGGCAGCCTGTTCCAGTGCTTAGTCACCCCACAGCAAAGAAGTTATTTCCTTTACTCAGGTCTACTTTCTGAAGTACAAGATGGAGAAAAGGAATGTGACACAGACTAGGAATAGTTTTTTTAGAAACTCCCATTCCAGTGCTGCAACTCAGGCAGGGGAAGGCACAAGTATTTGAGGAGAAACAAGCAAGAAGGAAGAAGGAGGATTTCCTCTTTGCAAAGTATCTGAAAGTGCATTTCACAGTCTCCTTGCCCAGGTATCAACAGCTATGCCAGAAGATTCTGAGCAGAAGAGAGGATAGGAGGAATATTGCATGTGATAGTAGAATTTGAGAAGCTATTTTGCAATACTTTCAAGTGGTTTTAGTCATCAAGTTTTGTCACTTACCACTTTTCTGTTCTACCATTTGGAGTGGAAGAAAAGAGGTTTATGTTGTCTCAGTGCAAGACAACTCAGTGCCAAACTCTATTAAAAACAGCATGTTGGGTTAGAGTACAGCAAGAGAAAAGACTTTCCAAATTTCAGATGAAAAAGAGTAAATTGGATCTGGAGATTCTTTAGTAAGGGAAAGAGGATCAAACCAGTGGCATCAAAACAGTATTTTGGCTTACATACATTTATTTTGGCTTGATGGACCAAATAAAAGGAGTCCCAGATGATAAAGAGGCAACAATTAGAATGGTATTGGATAAAATTCAGTGGAGACTTTTTCAAATTGCAGAACAAATTTTTCACACATGGGAAAAAGAGAAATAATTTTGGCCAAACAGAAGTGTGTTCAGTTTTCAAATGCCATGTTTTGAGTTTATTTCTTATATAACATTTATTCATGTACAGTGTTTTAAAATATTTTATTGAAGTAAAAGGTGAAGTGAAGTATAGATTATTTTCTCCAGTGTTTGCAAAGGGACAGATGTGTTCATCTGCTATTATTTATTTCTATCTACTGAG
This sequence comes from Erithacus rubecula, assembly GCF_903797595.1. Lineage (NCBI taxonomy): Eukaryota > Metazoa > Chordata > Aves > Passeriformes > Muscicapidae > Erithacus > Erithacus rubecula. The sequence continues at coordinate 54,166,792 of NC_136687.1, forward strand.
TTATACTGAAGGGTTTGAACCAAAATGCAATTAAAGCTGCAGAAGAAGCTGAGGTGGCTGTTTGTGTGGTAGCCAGAAGACATTTATGTCCTGATCTATTTTTTTCCCTTTTCATTTTGAATTGTAGCAAGTTTTCTTTTTTTATGGTATTATGTAAGCTGAATGTGTCACTTTGTCTGTTTTCCAGTCTGCATGATGCAGTGCAACTCATTTTTAGGACTGTTCTCAGACACAAATATCCAAGTGCTGGTTAATCCCTGCAGTAGTTTTATATAGGGTGGGAAGGATGTCACTTGTCCAAATCACATTGTCTTCAACAAAGTGAATATTTTTCCTCTTCCTCTTTTGGTTCTGGATTTTGAAATGCATGTGTGTTTCCAGGATGCTTTCCCAGATCCCCCATGTTCTCCATCACGTGTAGGGCTGTGGGAGTGCACAGGTGCATCACTGACCCCCTGTCTGACACTGCCCTTTAAGCATCTGCTCGATTGCCAGGGGCTGTAAAGGCAGTTTGTTTCTTACTATTAAGCAATTAAAGCTCAGCTTTTATATTAGAGGGTTAATGCTTTTGATTTGTCTGAGCCAATGTGGGACACAAATTGATCAGGTGAAGGAATGAAGTGAATGCAACTCGCTAGTTTGCATGTGACTATTAGAGAAAACAGCACAGCTTTTGATTCTAAGGGCATGAGGGAACTCTGTCCTGAGAATTTAAAAGTATATATCCTAAAAGAAGGTCATAATCAGCATGTACTAGCATAGCCCAAACTGGACAGACTGGTGGGTATTCAGTTTTTCCACCTTAGCAGGAAAGGTGTGAGTTATTTTGTTATGGTACTACAGCAATAGCAGGGCAAAAGTGAATTTGAGTCTCAGCCAGCATTTCTCTTCTGTCTGCCATTTATCCTCCTGTAGAAATAAGTGCTCCATCATTTCATAGCCCAAGCAGAGGGAGGCAAGCAGCCTCCTCTGTGCTGCTCAGCCAAGAACAGCCTGACCTTGAGAGGCTGATGAAGTCAAATATCACTGCAGTGTCAAAGCTAACATGTCATTTGACCTTGAGTGCCAAGTTGATGCAAAAGAAATGTGACTGGGGTGACCCTGGAGCAGTAGTTGGCTGTCACTGATGCAGATGTGCTGGTCCCTTTGAGAGCTGCAGCCTGAAAGAACTGCTAATTTACAGAGTATTATGGGAAGTTCTCATAGGCTAGAACTGAATCCTTGCCCAACTGTGGTTAAAAAAAAATAGCAAATTATCAGAAAAACTCCCGTGTTCCTCATATGATTGCTGAGATGAACTGCTGAATAGAAAGGCCATTCAGCAGGAAAAAAAAAAAAAAAAAAAAAAAAAAAAAAAGCACATGGAGAGTTATGTATCCTTTGTTTTTCCATAAAAAGGGCATCTGCATGCAGCAGAAAGTCACACAACTGAAAACAGTGAGAATAAATTTGTCTCCATCCCCTGGAAACTGAAGAAATAATAGGGGAAAATTGTAGAGAATACCATGTCATGCTAGGGACTGAGATAGAAAAATGCCCATTTACAAAAACAGGGTGGCTTTCTTCTTGCTAGGGGATCATCCAGTCCCATTGTCCTGTAAGATCCATTGCTTCCCAAGGTTCATTAATCTCAAAAGGAAACTGTCAGATATATAATCATTTTCAGAGATTCCATTTCCTTTTCTCAGTTTGGTGTGGCTCCAGCATGCCATTATCCTCAATAGTGTCAGCCTTAGGCCTTTCTAAAGATGCTTTTTCTCTGTCTTCACTTCAGTGTCCTTCAGGCTTGGCAGGGGAGGTGGCATTGTTCAGAATTTCTGTTGGGAAGCATCTGGTACCAGGCACCCACATCATGCTCTTTAAAGACTGAGAAGATGGTGTGCTTCAACAAAATAGTATTTTTGGTACATGAGGCAAAGGATGACAAATCTGTGCATTATTCTTCCTGTTTTGTTGGTCAGGAGTTATGTCAATGGGGTTAAATTTGCTGAGAATTCACAGCAGGTGCTCTCATATCACCAACAGATCAGTGACTGCAGAGCCATCCTTCCTAACATCCCCTTAAGCCCTCAAAATTATTACACCTTTTCAAGAAGTTTCTTCATTTCATCTCAGGAAGCTCTGTCACTGTAGGAAGGGAGACTAGTGTGACAGAATATCACAAGATTAGCTGCCTCAGAAGAAAAACAAGATGTGAAAAATACCATGCAAAGCTCTCAAGATGCAGCCCAAATGGGAATGTTAGCACTAATTCCATTTTGACCTCCAATTTCTTTATTTTTAATTTGCTCCAAACAAGCAGCTTTGGTGAAGTTACTGAATCCATTTGGTTCCACTTAGATGAACTTTTTTTAAATTCTCAGTAGGAAAACTTCATGTTTCCTGAGAGCGAAAGTGTATGTTGGTGGTGTTGAATTTGAGTATTAATTCCTCTGTCCTCTTTATCATCTTGTTGTTCTATGCTAAGCATGTAGTCTCAAATTAAAGCATCTCCCTTGATGGTATCACACATTTCATGGAGGGGTGGTACCCAGCAGAAACTGAGCTGCTTCTGAAATAGACACAAGAGCTCCTGAGCAGCCACCTGGAAAAAGTCACATCACCCCACTGGCATAAAGGGCTGCTCTTTCCTGTCCCAGAATTGTCCAAAGACTGGATTGGGCAGTCAGGTGAGGAACTGGCACAGCTGACAAATCTGGCACTCTGATGGTGCTACTGGGAAAATGTCTTTAGCCTTACTGATTATTGATAATGGGCAACCCTTGTCCTTTTGAGCAGGGGTAAATATCAAAACACAGCCACAGTGTGGGAATAAAATATGCAAAAAAAAATCATTCTCACATGATTACACAAGTTCCCAGTGTCTCTCTTTGCCTTTAGGTAAAAATAGGACCATGTCAAAACTCCCCTGGCACCAGAACTGTGAATCTTCCCCCAGCCCAGAAGGGTTCATTGGGTGATTTTGTTTTCTGAGTTAAGGGTGGCACAGCTACTCAGCTGATTGAGCCAGTGTATTTACAGCATGTCCATTGGAGAAGAATGAAATTTCTGGATTTTCTTCTTCATTTGTTTTTAATTTTCTCTGTTTGTAGGTCTTTCTGCAGATATGATAATACTCTAATTTCTTCTGAGAAAATCCCCTTCCCATAATTTTCAAAAGCTTATTACTCTGGTGTTCAGAGAATTTCCAAACAACCTGGTTTGGTTTATTGAAATGAGCACTGCTCCATACTGAGCCACCCTGGGGATGTGCCTGGGTGGCTTGCAGGATCCTTCCATCCCTGGAAGAGTCCCAGGCAACCCAGCTTGTGTTCAACCTTCCCATGGCACAGTGCAGTCTTTTATCACACTAATTTAAGGCTAGATCCTACAGGGGGATGATTTAGCCCTTTATAACCTTGCAGTTGTTACTGTGAGTTTATTAACCTGCCATGGAACTCCTCATAGGAGCTGCCTTACAGTAAATAGACAGCAAATTGACCAAGACTGAAGGAGTTTCCTGAAGCCTTTGCTTGTTCAGAAATTATGGTATTTAATGGCAGGTAGAAGAAGCTGTAAAGTCTCCTGAGTGCTTTAAAAAATTATTCAAGGTCAGGATGTGCTTTTAACTCCTCAGATTTTGGTAATACCATTTAAATTTACTTCTAGCATTTGTCATTCTCTCTGAAACGTCTCTGCAAATTTTGACTTGAAGAGCTGAAGCCTAATGTGTTTCTAAATAATTCCTTCAGGGATTAAAGGAGCATGAGGTCTTCCTGATAAATATTTTTTATAGTAGTTCCTGGTGCCTTCTAAGTGAAAAACACTGTGTGCAGCAAGCAGCCCTGCATAGTGGCATAGCTGGTGCCTTGTTTCTGTTTTTCCACAGCATCAGACTGTTCCAGCCTCTTGTCAGCAAACTTTAGTGTTCTGGCTGTACCAGTGGGTTGTATTATTAGCCAAGGGTTACTCTTTGCCCTGGATATTTACAGAGCCAAGTAAATACATTGCAAAAGGAGGCATTGCCCAGAACTCCTAATGGAAGTGCATTTTCAATGTGCTTTTTCACTGAACAAATCCTGTTGTAACAGGATTTTAGAGCACCTTCACTCAGCACACTGAAATGACATAAGATGCACAAAGTGCAGTGGTGGTGTTTGAGGAGGAGGAGATTATTATTTGAGTATCTGCCAGTTTGCTGTGCGACAGAAACGGGTACCAGGGGACCTCTGGTCTCAGCCTGGATCTCTGTAAGAACTTGTAAGTGCCTCAAGGAGTGCATGGCATCTAAATTTTAAGGTGATCCCTGCAGTGGATAGGGACATCACATGATGTTGAGGAAACACATGAAATGCTGCAAACAGGCAGGGGCAGCCCAGCTTGTGCTGGAATAGCAACCAAGGGGATGCTCAGCTCCTAAAGCAAATATACAGCAGATTTTATGTTGTCAAAAATTCCTCTGGCCTCAGAAACTCAGCACATCTCTGAAGATTTGGTTGCCTGGCCTCTGTGGAAGCATTTTCCTAGTGTCTCCCAGCAGTACCAGCTACCCACCAGGGCTGTGCTGTTCCCACCATGCCATGTCCATGAAATGCAGAATTTCAGGAGCTTTCAGACAGCGTAACACACAGATTTAATTCAGAGCCTTACCCTCCAGTGCTGTTTTGGTATCAGCAATAACCTTGCAATGATCTCAATTCAAACTGGCACAAATAAAACTGAAAAGTGTTTTCTGCGTTTACTTAGGATCAGGCATACTGGTTATGATAACATTAGTTTGTTGAATCCCTGTTTTCAATTTTAAACTTATATTTGCCAAAAACAAACAATTGCACAACAGACACAAGGAGGGTTCTTTTTCACATTAAAATACCCAAACAGGACATTCAAGCAAAAATGCATAAACCCAAACATAATCCCTCAGTGGAAGGGTTGGTTTGAGGGAGATCTGAGTTTTCATGTACAGTCTTGGAAAAAGAAGCACAGAAAACAGAGTAGCAATAATTGCCACTTAGGAATACTTAAAGGGAAATAGGAGCACAGTGTCAAACACTCCTGCTTCATTTCTCAGGGACTTCGTGGAGGCTTTATTTCTGGGTTTGCATCATGTGAATTCCCAGTAACTGGGCTTCATTTGGCAAAACCTTTCAAAACAAAGCTCAGCTTAAACTGCTTATTTTCATCCTTTCTGTGGTTGGATCATATGAAGTTAACATATTTCCCACGGTTTCTGGCCAAAAACATTAATCTAAGGTTTATCTGAAACTCACCAAAAGTTCACATGTAGCTGGGGTTGGATTTTGAGGTGATTTAATTGAATCTGTAATGAATATTGAGGTTACAACAGAACTACAGTGTGTAACAGAAAACACCTGTGTTTTTGTTAATCTCCCTGTCTACTTCCTGGGCATTTAATTTGACAATTTAACCAGAATTTTCTGCTTGGAAATAATAATGAAATACTATTGTGGCACCATCTCCTATCACCTCTTGAATAAAAAGAACGAAAGGGAAACCAAAATCTTGTTCCACAAGTATTCCTTTTCTCTAAGGAGTGACAAAGGCCACCTCAGTTTAACCATTCAACTTCTCTACCTGATTCCATGGCTTTGGCTCTGGTGTTAATCCAATCCTTTAATGAGCTGATTCACCCTGCTTGGGCTCTTTGCCTTTCCTTTAAAAACAAAAAAAAATGGTCAGAGTAGTGTCAGTGAAAAAGAGGTAGAAATTCCTGGGTAAGTAAACATTGTCAGCCTGCACTTTAACAGACTCAGTGTAAATGTCTTAATTGAATAAATGCTTTTAGCTGAAGGCCATCTTTTGACTGAAAGCAAATGAAATTGGATCTGATTGCTTTAAGACGACAAAGGGTTTTAGAAGACTGACCGGCCTCTAGTGATCTTCTCAGGATCTTGATTACCTCTAATTCAGGAATGTCTGCAGTAGTCCTGTTACTTTTCACTTCTAATCAGACCCCTAAGACAAAAAACTGCCTTAAGTTCATTGTCAGTTGCATGCTTCTGGTAAGGAACTACTGAAAAAAACAGGAAAAGTTTCTGGGATGATACATACTGCTGGAAGTTTCCTCTGTGTGCAAATAAACAGAATATATCTGTGATCTCTTCATAACAGCTTTGCATCCTCCAAAATTGCTGCTCTTCAATTTTCAGCATGTGCAGCAGAGTTGCCTTTAGAGACTTTTTGTCTGCACTGTCCTCAAAATAAATTGATAATATTAAAGGCTTCTCAAATCACAGATGTCTCCCAGTGGGAATTAACTTAGCAGCTCCTCATGACACAGCTTATGGCTTTGAGAGGAAAATCCTGGTCCTGCTGGAATTGTGTGCCATGCATGCAGTGGGAATTTAACAAAAGTGCTTTGATAAGACTGGTACGTTCACAGAAAGCAAATCTGTGCTTTGAACAAATTCTGTTCATTTCATCCTGTGCCAGTGCAGTCTGTGCTGCCAAAACTCATCTTCTGCCAATGTCACTGTGCCTAAACAAAGGTTTCTCCCTGGCTGAGTGAGGATGTGAGCACCACACAGCCTTGGCACTTTGGCTGTCCTGGCAGAGGCATGTACAACAGCCATCTGTACCAGGATGCTGGCCAGACATTAGGGACATGGAAGCAGCAGCTTGCAGCTTGTGGGGTATCAAAGAGAACACTCTCAGAACAGTTTGTCCCCACATCCAGGCCAGTATTTGAAATAGAACACAATGCTTTAATTTTAAACCCACACTTAGGCGGCCACCTTAAATTAGTGTGGCTGTAAACACTGCTGCCAAAAGGAATGTGGTTCTGGAGCTCCCAGGGGCTCTGCCAGCTGAAGTGCTGTCCTGGTTTGAAGGACAGGTGTCTGCCAATAAAGGCAGAAGCTTCTCTTTGAAATGGAGAATGTAATCCCCCTCCCTCCAAATTATTATAATTTTGAAATTAAGGGGCTCTCAGGCAAAGATATGGGAATTAGGAATAACAATTCTTTACTAGGAAAATCAAAATAGAAATACAGTATTACAATGAACAATCCCAAAAACACTGACAGAGTCAGAATACAACTTGACACCCTGTCAGTCAGGGTGTTGGTAGCAGTCCCATTAAATGGTGGCTGCATCCTCCTGCAGTGGCAGATGTGGTTCAGCTGGAGCAGTGCTCCTGTAGAAGGTGCAGTTTCCCTCTGAAGGTCCAGGGATGATGTGGAAAGGTCCAGCTCTCCTCTGGAATCCAGTGGAAAGAAGGTACCTTGCTGTCCAAAATCTCAGTTTTTAGCTGGGTAGGAAAGGCTTGGCTGCTCCCCCTGGCTGGAGCATCTCCCAGTGGGATGATGTAATTTTATCAGTCACACAGTGGGACTGAATGGGCCAGCAGCAGATGATATCTTCCTGGAGGGAGGATGGGCTGTGGAACAGATAAAGATGATTGCCCCAGCTGGTTTTAAAGATGGCCCATTAGCAGATAATATGTGCCATGGAAATAAGGAAATCACTACTCCACCCAGCTCCAACAGAGGTGACAGAATACACATTTCTGGCCACATCCTGTATTGCAATCTAAGACAAGTGGCTTCAGGGTTGGGGAATACACTGTGCCAGTGTCTCAGGGAGCAGCTGCATTGGGGGCTGCAGGTTGATGCTGGGTAGGGGAAAGGCTGGAGCCCCAGGTGAGGGAGGGGCATGAGCTGGCACCAGCCCTTTCCACACAAAGGGCACAGGGACCTGCAGCTCCTGCCAGGTGACAGAGCCTCAGGCCCAACAGGAGCCAATGGTCCAGCAGGAAGACCCCAGACTATGGCACTCTTAGACTGTGAGGGAACAAAATGGGGATGCCTTTTCTTCTGTGTCCCCCCTCAGAGGTACCAGCGGGAGCTGTTTCTGTTCAGTGTTACTGCAGCTCAATTTAATAGTGTGGAGGATGCTGACATCTGGGACTCTGCTATGGGACATCTGGGCTGCAGCCAGTGAAGAAAACCTGCCTGACCATGAGTGTGAGGTGTGTGGAGTGTCATGTGGGGCACCCATCAGGTCATGGAACCCCCCTGCTGCCAAGGGGCTTGAGTCCCAGCAGGGAGCTCTGGGTTGTGGGAGTGTGACTGCCAGAGTGGCTAGACAGGAAACTTGAACATCAGGCTAGATTTTCATCTTCAGCTGTGACAGTAGTTAGATAAAAAGGTGAAATGGACTGGGAGACAGACACAGAAGTTTTTCTGTCAGTTCTTTCCCATGTCAAAGCTGTCCTGGTACAACTGCAGGCCAAGGATGAGCTGGGAATGAGCTGTTAGGGGAAAATTTTCTTTAAGTTTGCACGGAGAAAATTGATCACAGCAGCACAGAGTTTGGATATTTCAAGAACTTTAAGACAGGTTCTTTCTTTCTGTTCCATGTGGACAAATGCAAGGCTGCTTGTTACACTGTTCCAGGCATTTCTGTGCTGACCTCACTGGAATGAGCGTGGATTTGTTATCATGTGTGGAGTGCATGATCAAACAGCCAGCACAAATGTAATACCAAATGTCAAGAAGATTTAATCACATGAGCTGAAACATCTCCCACTAATGATACAACCTAATCACAGGATGCTGTTTTGCATGCATCACTGTCAAATGCTTTAATAGTTTTAGTCAGAAGGTATTTCAGTGATTACAAGCTGCTTGTGATTAAAATTAGCACAATTACACTAATGGAATAGGATTCGTGTAGTTGCCCAAAGGCACATTTTGAAAAATAGAACTAAATTTCTTGTATAAATGATAAAACAAACCTAAGACAAAGTTTATTTGAAGGTTTATGTCAGCATAGGTCATAGTGACCCACCTATGAGTTTTTTCTCTGCCAGTTTGTTTGCTTCCCTTTTACATTGTCAAAGAAATTCCCTCCCTTTGAAATACAGACAAACTTCCAAACATAAAAAATTGCATGTCTCCCAAAAAGGAAAAAACAAATTCTATTGGTGAAAATAACCAAAGAATGATATGTAGCAGAGATGTGCATTTTTCCTGCTCTATTAATAACCACGTTGGTTTATGTCATTTTTTCTGGAAAAAGCAGAAAAACTTCAATAGTCTTATCTATGCATGCTTCCTGAAAATTGGCAGATTTATAGGGTCTGAACTGATTCAGACTGAGGCCACAGAGTTTAAGGGCAGAGTGACTGTGTTAACTCCTGCCTAGCTGTCATTCTCCTGTTCTGGTGAAATATGTTACTCGCCCAAATTCTGGTGGCCTTTTTAGGTAGGAACCCCTGTCAGCAGCAGTGAATTAATATTTGTAAGCCTTTTCCACCTGATGTGAAGCATGAAGTCCTTCCTCAGAGCCTTGTCTGGTGGTTGTATGAGTGCCAACTTCTCCTGTGTGTTCATCTGAGCACCAGAACAGTAGGACTGGGGAGAGGTACAGGGGGAATGTCTGTCCCCTGTGTCTGATGCCTGGGGCAGCTGCCAAGGGAGAGTCTCCTAAAATCAGAAATCAGGCAGAATCAGGAGAAGAGCTGCTGCTGCAGGAGTGGGGATGGGGTGACTTGGGGCAGTGTCAGATGGAGCTGCTCACAGAGCACAGCTCCCAGAGCTCAGCTCTGCCCTGTGCTTTCTTGTATTGAGGACCATTTCATCTATTTTTAGCTCTCTTCCTCCAAAGCAGTTGGCATTGCTGTTTCACAAACAGTTTATCATAGGTTTCAACCTGTGATGCTTTTTCACTTACCAGAATCTGCTTTTCTTTTCAGTTTTGTTTTAACTCACTGGGGATTCGTCAGAACAGAGCCTTAGCTGCTTGCAAAACAGTTATGAAATCAGCTGAAAGACCTCTCTCCCAAAAGCATTTTGAGGCATACAGGATTATGAGTTCCTTGATAGGAGATTCTGAGGTCCAGGCGTGTTTTTGTGGCCAGGACAAGGTAACTGGGAAGATGAGATGCAGGGTAGGAGTGCAAGTATTTGATTTATGAATAATCTTCTAAATCCTTTGCATTTTTGGTAAATCATATACATGGAATAGTAATTGGAACTTTTCCATTGAATTTCACAAATTTCTGTGAATTTAAATTAGCCGAAGACATGGTTCAATCACTAGAAAGTAAAATTGAGGGTTTTTAGCTGCAAATGACTGTTAGTTAGTTAGTTAGTTAGTTAGTTAGTTAGTTAGTTAGTTAGTTTGTTTGTTTGTTTGTTTGTTTGTTTGTTTTGACTAGGAAATCTTTCATTAAGTTATATCAGACATAAAGTTCAGTGCTCAGACTATGATAGTTGAGTGGGACATGGTTTTTGGATAAGCAGCATGCTCCTGGAAACTCTTTTGGTCCAATTGTGTATGAAATTCATGGCACCTTATTTGGAAAGTTCTGAAAGTGCAAGTGCTACCATGAAATTTTGCAATTGCACTTTTCCTAGGATAGCAGATGTCCTCAGCATCCTGGGACTTGTATGCTGGCATGTGCTGTCCCCAGTGGAGCCTGGTGGATTAGGGGAAAAGGGATAATGCATTCTAATCCTCAAGCTTTGGATTTAGAGCAGAAGGTAAAGCAACCTGGAGGTTGCTCTTATTTAAGGCAGTGACTCTGCTGCAAGTAAATATTCTCAATACACTCAGTACATCTCACACTTTATCCAGGGCAGTTGGGAAAAGCAGGGGAAAGGCCTCTAGAATGTTCTGCTGCTAACATGGGAGACATCTGCAGAAATTCAAGATCATGAGCCACCTATTGCAAAGGTTGTTATCAGTTTGGCCTAACCAGAGGGATATTTTTAATACTTGATGACAGAATCCATAAGACAAGGAAGGGTTTTCTTCCCCTAGGAAGACACACAACTATTCCATGCCATGGCAGCAGCTCTTCAGTGGATAGAGCACAGCACTCAAGTTCCATCAACTATTTCAGCAGTAGTTCAAGAATCTTTTATTAGCATTTTGCCTAACATAGGGCAAAATCAGAACTTTACTGTCTTATAAAATGAAAAATTAGTGCTGCTTTGGTGTTTAGAAAATTGTTGTAGTAAAAATACAGAACAAATCAGCAAATAGAAGTTTGATGGTTGAAGCAAATTGTTAGAAAAGTTGCTGCACACCCCATGCAAGTCATTTCCAGCCCCAAAGAAACCTTCATTTCCTGTCATTTCTTGTATTGCTTCCGATTTCTTTAGGTAAAGCTGTTATTGTTATTAATCAGAACCTTTTTTTTTTGCATTTCTATGTATCACAGCTCGTGCCATGATAGTGTTTAGCAGCACATAAGCATAAAAACACATCAAAGTTCTTGTATCATAAGGGAACTTATAATCTGAATTGATGAAGGGTAATATGATATGCCCAGAAAAGGAAGTATCAGGATTTGGAACAACCAATACTAGCCAGTGCCAGCTTTGAGAGTCTGGGCATGTCAGAGCACATCAGTGCCCTGTTCATTTTGGAATTTCCTTTTCTCATCCCTACAAAGAAGAGTTTTGAGGTGGGTTTAAAGAAGGGTAATATATGAGTTCCAAAGGAGCTTTTTCCATGTCTGAATTAAAGCTCAGAAAAGAATCTGTCTCTGTGTTAATAAAGGCAGAAGGAAAGAGATGGAGGTGGGCTGGACATTGACCTGGAGAAACAGAATGGTGCCAATTCAGCTTTCTTCAATGAAAATTATTTTTTGCCTATTTAGGAGAAAATAATTATAATGGTTTATAATTTTTCCTTTTCATATTGTAAGTCATTATTTTTTCAGTAATACAGAAACTCCTGCCTGAGAGAAAAAAAGAGCCTGGAAATCTGTGGGAGTGTGACAGAGTCAATCTGCCAGGTCTCTCCATATTTATACTTCAGCCATCCCACCATCACAAAAATCTCCATAAGCCTGGTTAGGAAAACGCATTAGCAATATCAGTTGTGGCAATAAAACAGGAGTTCCTCTTAGATTCAGGATTTGAGGAGCAGGACCTACTCATGATCAATATTATTGAGCTAACTTTAGCTTTTGATCCTCCAAGGATTTTCCAAACCTGAGGGGTTTTGTACAAACACTCTTATTCCTAAATTCTGGTCTCCAAAATCTCCCAAGCATGTGGTCTGTTTAAAGCTGCTTACTTTTTGTCCACAAGCAATATTGTGAAACAACTGGAGAGCTCTGCAGGCTGTTTAACTCAGTGCTACACTTCCCTCAAGCATGTGGGAGTGTGTGTATTCCAGGGATGTTGCTCTGAGCAATGGGAAGATGGCTTGACAGAGGTTCTTTATCTCTTGCATTGCAGTTCTAGATGTTATCACACTCAAAACATATTTGAACTTTTTGGTAAACATTCAGCATCTCTTTGAAGCTAAAAATCATATCATGGCCCTGTTCCATAAGAGCTGGCAACAGTGTTTTTTTCTGCTTGGGGGCAAATTCATGTGGGAACACTGAGGCCTTTGGAATACCCTCCTTCATTTCAGCCACGGAAAAGTGCTAAATTCTATCCTTGGAGAGTAGAATTAATAAAATCTTACAAAGAAATTCAGTAATAGATTTTCCAATAGTCATGTGAAGAGTTGTAACTATGGTGGTGCACTGGAAGGTAAAGGCTTTACTATCAAATCAGTGACTTCTTTTTCCATTTAAAAGTGTCAGAAATGCGAATAACTGACAAAACATTTCCAGTGCCTTGATCCATAAATGTTCTGCTCTGAGTTTTCCCTACCATCAGCATCAGGTTCAGTGGTTATTAAGTGAGGTGATTTACAAGTCCTCCTGCAAAATCTGAACACCAGACTTGACTGGAAGCAGAGAACATCACCTTTTTCCATGTGGCAGTCTTTTTCAGGGACCCTTAAAACAGAATTTGTGAGTCTCATCTACCCCAGACTGACTGATTGACTGATTGATCAACTCCATGCAAAACGATCAAAATGGCAAAACATGGCTTTCAATTATTACCATTCTAAATTTTATCTCTGCTGATTTTCAGTGGTAGAACTGAAAGCAGAATTTGAGTGATAGGAGTTCATTACCCTTTCTCTGCACCTACTTGCAGAAGAAGTAAGAGCAACATTTTTTTTCCTCTCCTGTGTCCAAGTTGTGACTCACAGCTCAGCAGCTAAGTGGGGCATACATTGCAAGAACTAGGCTATGAAATTACTTGCAAGTCTGACATTTCCAAAGCAATGTCACTGAATGATCTTGTGCCAACTTGGGGTGCATCAAGCACAACACATCACCAGCTGGCTGGAGGAGGTGACTGTCCTGCTCTACTTTGCACTGGTGCAGCCTCACCTCAAGCAGTGTGTGCAGTTTGGGGCACCACAACACAAGGAAGACATGAAGGTGTTAGGGTGTCCAAAGGAGGGCTAGAAATAGGGTAAAGGCTCTAGAGGAGAAGCCCTGAAGGCAGCTGAGGTCACCTAGTCTGTTCATGGAGGAGGCTGAAGGCAGAATTCTCTGGTGGAGCCATGTATTAGTAGACTGGGTCTGTCTCTTTCTTCCAGCATCCAGAAAGAAGAAAAACAAAAAAATATCACTGCTCCAAATTTGCTTGCCAACCATCCCAGGGCCATGAAGTATTATTTAATTGTCCTTGGACTACTCTTCACAGCTTTATTACCACCCATATGGAAAAGAAACAAGGGGTAATATCCCAAGGACCCTTGGACCAAGCTAAGAAGTTTCCTGGTGATGTCCTTAAACCAGACCCCAGGGAGGCAGCAGAGTTCCTTAACAGGAGTCTCTGTCTGGCATGCAGGACCCTCTGCTCCCCTCAGAAGGGAGTCACCTACAGCTATAACCCACCTCTCCTTCCTCAGGAGGTGATCTTGATACAGAGGTCAGGCCTTTCTGGCCTTCACAACACCTCTGGTGTGGCTGGACCACCATCCACATCATCCTCTGAGTGGCCTTCCACATCCAAAGCCTCATTCTGCTGTACAGAAGCACTGAGGAAGGTGAAGAAAGGCAAGGAGGGGCTTCTCCTGCCCCACAGTGACTCTGTTTGCCAGTTCTTTCCTTGGCAGGTTCTTCTTGACTTGCAGTTCCTTTCCACTTATGAGTAAGATGTTTTCATTCCAAGCTGTAATTGCTGATATGAGCCACAGTGTTAAAGTTCTTCCAGTGCTGTCCTTTATGTGGTTGTTGTTCAATGTACAGCAGATGACAGGCAGGACTTTTACTCCTGAAATTACTGGAGAGAACTCACTCTGATGAACTTTCTGATCACTGGACTGACATGGATCTACTCAAGAAGGAAAATATGGACAGCAAGGGACTGAATACATAGACAATCTCTCTGATGAGAATGGTAACAGAAAGAATGTCAGCATGTAAGGCATGAGAAAAAGACAAAAATATGCCTGTGGTTAAGGATGCAAGATGTAAATTTTTTTAAAGTTATATAACTTAGTTTATTTGGGAATTTAGGACTCTCAGTTTAAGTTTAATTTTCTGACAAATTTTGCATTATTTGCAATCAATTTAGTGGTCTCTGCTTGGAGGCAAGAAAAACAAGCCCCATATCTATTTTCCTTCCAAAGGCATGAAAAGAGATACCTGCCTTTGGGATAACATACAGATGAAAAAACCTACCTGCCCAGCAGATGTGATAGAGGGAGACTCTGGGAACCACAAGCAGGTGTATAGCAGGAATAAGAACTAAAGTTTAATCCTTCTAAGCTCCATATTCTTAATTTTATCTCTGGATTTGTATACCTGCAAGGTAGATGGATCTACTAGGATCAGAGAGTCTGCAGGCCTGAGTTTCATTCATCAGGTTGCTCTCTTCCAGTCTGAAATTCTTCCTCAGAAGGTGAGAATCCATAATCCAAGTGGCATCAGTTCACACCAGATTTAGATGCTTATGCATGCTTTTGCTAAATCCGATTAGCTGTCAGAATTGAACTCTGAAAAACCAGGTGAGGAGTAAAGGGTGTGGGAACTTCCTGCTGTACTTCAGTCCCTAACAGCATTGGAAAGTTTTGGGTGTATGGTTAACTCCTGAATTTACTCTTTGTGTAGTAAGAGTCTCAGGCATGGATGTGCCTACATCAACATCAAAATAGGAGCTCTAATCTGCACTGTGGTAGTTCCTGTCACACAGGCACAGAACAAAGGGAACTTGAGAGCTGGCACAGATGGGTTTCCCTACAGTGTCTGACCAGACAGACCTTGGAGGGTGAGATCTGAAAACCCTGCTGGATTTTCTCTGAAGTCCATATGTTACTTGAAAAGGCATTAGAAAGACACACCTGTTCCTAGCTGGAGAACTTGCTAAAACACCTTAAGCCTCCACATGGCAATCTGTACCCAGCCCATATGTTGGCAGATGCAGCTTTAAGTTCACAGGGGGAAATGAGGTTGTTGGGATGGGAGAGATTCTTTGCTAATGTTGAAAGTTGCCTTTTTTCTGTCTAGTAAATTGTTCCATTGCTTTCTATGGAGTGAATGCATTTTGTAATCAGTGTACCATTTCAGTGCTTCCTCTTTCTGCTATGCACAGCAGCAGTAACTCGTGGTGAAGGCAGCTGGCATGGGACTTACAGGGGTTATTGGGAGGCAATCCCCGATGGAAGACAGAAAAGAAACTGAGTCAGTACCACAGGGGAAAGTACAGCTCATCTGGGTGCTGGCATGTGCTTACAGTCACTGTGAAAGCAGCTTGCCCTGTCCAGCCCCAAGCAGGGCTGGAAAGTGTAAAGACTGAGAAAACACAGCCCCTCCAAGCTCACAGCTCTGGCCATGACTACAAAAGCAGGTTCTTCTTCCAGATGTTGCTCCTTTTCCTGCTTGTCCAGATTGGCACTTTGGCACTGCAGAATAAACCATCCTTAGCTACAGTACTAAGGTTGAGTGTAAAGTCTGGAAAACACTAATTGATTTAGAGCCATTAAGCCTCACCCTGTCTCACAGCCTCAGAGCCAAAGTTGCAGCATTGCTGTGGCAGAGAGGTAAGAGGGTGCTGTTCAGTCCAGACCAGGGCTGCAGGAGTAACCTTTGTGCCCAGAACACAGATGAAGTTTGGGAGCTGTTAAACTGAAGGAAGTGAGCGATGGAGAGGGAGGCAGGCTTTCAAAGGAAGGGTGTGGTGGGGTGGCAAAACTCAAGCAAAGCAAGTATGTGATATCCAGAAGGGAAGAAGACACTTATTGGATCCACATGTCACAACAAAGAGCAGTAGAAAGAAATCTGTTTAAATGTGGGTAAATAGAGCATTGGGGATATCCAGCATGTCTTTCACACAGATCCTCAGCCCCTCAAAGCAAAAATTCAGCTCCATCTCTCTAGAAACTCCCTCTAAATGCTCTGAAGCCTTCATATAATCCCTTGCCCAGAATCCTCCCCCAGTGTGTTTTGTAGACTTTCCCCACTTTAGCTGGGGAAAGATAACTGCTAACAGAATATGGGCTCACTTCTAGTCAGAATTCAGCTACTTCCCATGGTTGCTTCTCCTTGTTTTTTATCTCTGGTTACTTTTACAGGGCTACACATGGTCTTAGGAAGTATCTGGAGAGCATGATCCTGTTAGAAGCAAAGAAATCACCTTTTTTCTTCCAGGCAGGAATTCCAGAGTTCTCTCCTTGTACATTGGGAACAGTTGCATGTGAAGGACTCAGTGTCCTGTGGCAGAGTACCTTATAGTTTTGTTAGGTGTTCTAACTTTTTGAGGAAGCTTCAGAACACTCATCCTCATTTTTTTCTGTGCTAAAGAAATGGTTTGTGTGTCTGCTTTGCAAAAGCAGTAATGGCCTTGCAAGGCATGAGGCAGAAAAGAGATGACACCTTGTTCTCCCTGTGGAGCTTTCTCAGAAAATGTTACCTAGCCACTTGATTGACACTTGGTGGATCAGTGGCCAAATTTCACCATATTAGGTTATATTAATACAGAATAGATCCTAACGGAAAAGAGTACTTTGTTTTACAAGCCCCTGCACATCTCTTTGCCTCATTGCATATACTAGAGCAAACCAGTTAGCTCCATTATGAGCTATGGAAAAGTACCACAAAGGAAAAGACTGCAGTTTTCAAAGTTGCTTCTGTTATTCTTTAGCAATCAGAATACCACAATTTCTTCCAGTGCTGCACAATTTTGAACTCAGAAACATCTATATAACTTGAAATTTCATTATACTTAATATTATTTTCACCAAGAAAAGTTACTGCAAATGAAAGTGTTCATTGGTACAGAGTTAAAGAAACCTTTGAAAAATGTAAGCCAGCAAGTAATTTTTAAAAAGCAATCTTTTAAAAAGTTGATTTTGAATGAGCTATTGTGTTTCAATTAATAACTCCAATAACACCATATTATAGCTCTGTGTATTTTCTGCAGAATAATTAGATTCCTTCTGTTTCTGAAACAGTAGCTGAGCAATAGCTATTCCAGAGCTCTGCAGTACTAACACATGGTGGTGAAAGAAGGAGAGACAAGGAAATGTATGCAGAGAATCCTGTTATCCCAGTGTGGTAAACTCTCATATGGACACAAGCCAGAAGGATGTGGAAGCCATGGGCTTCATTGCCCCATGGATGATTAGTTTCTGATTGTTAACAGTGAGTTGTCATCTCTAAAGAGTGTTTGGAGAAGAGCTGGTCTTATCAAACTAAACTAAATAAACTTCATCACCTATATCTCATTGCTTGAGTAGGACAATTTGGGAAATTAGGTCCCACTGCTTCACACAAGTTGGAATAGCTCTCCTTTAAAACACATCAACTTGACAGTTTCAGAGGGGTACAAAAAGAGATGTTTGGAAGGCCTTGATCAGAAGGGAACTATTTGCACACCACTACAGGACATGATTTTTATATTTCCTGGTAAAGATTTGTGCTTTGTTAAGACATAAATATGAGTAACACTGCCCCTTTGGATGAATACAGCAAAACCTGTAAACCTTTCTGTGTTATTTCTGCTGGGTCTGATCATTATGTCCAAAGCTCATTGCTGCCTGATCCGAGGAAGAGTAGGGCAGACTGGAAAGATGCTCCTGAGCTGTAAGCTGATGGAAAAGCCATCTCTGTAATGGGTGGTAATGGGAGCCTTTCCCTGTTCAATTTAGTTAAAATCAGGCACAGATCTTTCTGAGACATGCAGAATGGTTTTGGTTTCTCTGACTTCCAAAGAAGAACACACAAGAAGTCTCATGGCAACTAGAACCAGATGCTGGAGACATGAATTTTCATGAAGGGATTTCTGGCAACCACATTAAATAATGCCTTTAGCAGACATGTCGGCTCTCTGAACTAATTTTTATATCATCAGCACTGCAGATGGGTGATTTGTTGCAGCATTAGCTGACAAGCTAAAGTTATGAGCTCCTACAACAAAAGACTCTTCTATTTGACAATGTTTTCAAGTTTGCAGTTTCTTTTCCACTCAGGGCAATGGTAGTACATAGAACTATGGAAGGGAGATGAGGAGAGAATATTCTTTCACCCCCAGAACACAGTTGTTATGTCAGTTTTAACACCAGTTGAACTTCTTTGCATCTTACTACTGGTTCTAGCTTATAAGATATTGGAATTCTTCACACCTGTGGCTTCTTTAAAATGAGACAAGAATTCACCCTTCAATGACTGATATCTCAGTCCAAATTAGCCCAGAGTATGTCATTCAGCAATACTAGAAGAACAAGCTCTGTTTCCATTTATATGCATCATCTGCAAGATTCCAAGACTGAGGATGGGAAAACTGTCAGTGTTGTAGCAGAGGAGGTGCTACAGATAGATGAAAACACAATCTATGCTGTAGAGTGCAGGAGAGATCTCTTGGTAAACACTTAGTGGAAAAGAAATGTCATAGAAACAAAGCCAGTAGGTTTGTTTTATCATAGTCATTCTTGTCCATGATATTCATTGAAATAGGAATTCTGATTTTCACCTCAAACTCCACAGCACTGAAGAATGCCAGAATCCAGAGTAAGTTCCTTCTTAGCTTATTTAGAACTATCATGATGATTATTAATTGATGACATAGCCCCACACCACTTTGCCAGCACTGCTTTTATTTCAAGAGCTTGTGTCCTACTGGTGCTGTGCAGCTCATTTGATGCAGTGAAGTGCGGTGGCTGCATTTGTGCAGGAGACTCATGAACATTCAGCTGTTAAAAACTGTTTCAGGAGATGTATTTGATTTCTGGTTCTATATTTGAAATCTGTGTGCATGATGATGCCCCATACTTTGGAATTGTGGATTGTCCAGCTACATAGAAATAAGCAACTTGCACTGAAAGGCTTATCCTGAAGGAAAGTGAAAAAGGGAAATGGGCAGAGAAGGGAAATTATGCACATACTGCTATAGAAAGCATCGTGACCAGGGAGAGGACTTCCTGCCTTGCTCTGGTTCATCAGAGGCGTTGGCAACACTGTCTCCAAGGTTTCCTAAAACATCCTTTCCTTTGACCATGCTTCCTGACAGACACACACCATGTGGTTGTGGTTTTCTGCAGTTCTGTTCTGCTATTGTCCGCAGAGTGGACAAAGCTTGTGAAAAAACCTGAAATCCACTAATCTGTCACACACACTCTTGGAAAACATCATGTTCTCATCCACCTGCCTGTGCTTTTGAAGCTGCTCAGTACAGGCTTGGTCTTTTCTATGTGGGTGACCCAAAGAGTTTTAGCAGATTTTCATGCACATGGTTTTCACACTGTTCCTTGCTGGGCTCCTCCTGTCTGATTACAGCACGGCTGTACAGAGCTTAAACTGCAGTAAAACGGTTTAGTGAAAATTGTACATAGTGATCTCTGATTTCCTCTTAGCAACTACAATCCTCCTTAATTATTTTCTGCATCCTGCAGTTTGGTTGTTACTTTTGTGGTTGGATTTCTCTTTTAGCCAGTTCCCCCTTTTTATCCAAATGCCCTCCCTCCTTCCCTTTTTGGAAGCATAATATTTGAGGGTATTTCTTAAGCAGTGGAAACCTCCTGAGAGCCTTGTGCTGCCTTAGTCAAAACACTTCTAAGGATAACCTCTGATCTGTGTGGGTGAGGAGCAACTGAAGGCCCAAATGTCCCAAGGGAAGGAGACCTTGGAAATGGGAGCCAGAGTCGAGTGTTCAGCAAATAACAAAACCCTTTTGGCTTTGTTCACATTAAACATTTGTGTTTGCCAAGGGAGGGAGAAACTTCTGCCTGACTGTTTAGAATGCCACCTGCTCATTTAGCACTATGAATTGCATCTATGCCTACTCTTAAATTAATCCTGTCCTCAAAGAATGGTTAGTAATTTTGAAGGAGGAAATACTCCCTTAGAGGGATTGTCCTCAGCAATCTGTACATATTTCTTAACTTCTTATTTCTTCCCCATGCTGGAAAAGGGAAGGTATAGACCAGGCTCAGATCAATGCAATAAGTAATGCTTATTATTCATAAATAGAGAGCTATGCTGATATATAATTGCTTATTTGACTAATGGATAAAAAAAATCAATGTTGTATTAAACCTCTCTAGCTGCAATCAGATAGAATTTTTTTTTGTGAAAATATTTCATTTTCTTTACAATATGAAATAGAAATTGCTATAAAAATAAAAAAAATCTTTTTTCCTACACCATCCAAAAAAACTAGAGCAGATGTGTTTTGGCAACTGCACTTTCCTATGCCTAAAACACGACCTCCTGTATAGGTTAGGAAGAGGATGAAGTGGATAATGCCTAGAATCTCTGCCTCCAAATTCTCACAGAAAATTGACAAATGAGCTGGAATACCTTAAAAATAAGATTATTTTTACATGCCTTTTTAAGCCTTAAATATATACTCTGGTCATATACACAGGTTTCTTCTAAGAACTGTGAAACTCAGGTAAAACCAAATATAGGAAATACTGCATTTTTTGCTTAATAAAATTTCTTTCAATGCAAAGAAACAAAAGTTTTCAAGCTACGGCCTTCCTGATAAAACCCTTGGAACTGGGAAATTGAAATTAATTGATGAAAAATTGAGGGACAATTTAGCTTTTGTTGCATTATGAAAGGTGAGTACAGTGTTGTCTCAGAACTCCAGGAAACTGGAAAATGTGGTCTTGCTGATTTCTTGGACGCTTGTTTTCAATGCTTTTAAAAATGATTCCTGCATTTAACTATTATGTTTCTGATTCTGACACCATGGCTGTATTATTAGGTAGAAGAAAGAGGTAGGAATTGATTTTTAAAAACAATAATAATCAGATTCAGAGCCTCTCTTGTTTTAAAATTAGTCTTTTGATGAATTTGCCTGTTGTGCAGTGATGTTCATCCCAACAATGAAGTCAGAGTGATGAGAAACATCTTACTTGGCTGAGGCTATGCTCTTATTAAGTAGCACAGCTCTGCTAAGTAGAGATGACAACAAAGCAATAATATTTTAACAGTAATGTAAATCTGAGGAAGAAATGGCAGTCTTCAGCATAAACACCCTTCCTTCCAGCCTGTGTCCTACATGCTTGTATTGATGGGCTCCATTTGAAACACTGTGCAAATGTTTAGTGAGACTCTCTCTAGGGTCAGCTCTTATTAATGTTGAGTGTGTGCAGAACAGTTTGCAGAATCTGAATCTTGGTTTCTGGCAGAGTGCCTTTCCCTTCTATTACACTGGAAGAGGGGGAAAAGCAAAGTGTCAGGGGAAAGTAGTGAACTGACAGCAGAGAGCTGTAGCCTATAATGGGTGTAAAACCATCCTAAACCATATTTAGACAAGAACTGAAGCAGTCACTATTTATTCTGTTACAAGAATGGCTGTTTAGAAGCCACTTCTGTTACATAAAGTAACATGTGAGGAGTTTTCAAATTACTGTTGCTTGCTAAATAGAATAAAAGACTGAAGAGTCAAATGGTGTCAGTGAAGCTGCTAAACCTCTGTTGTTCTCTACCAGACTTTTGCTGCCCATCAAAAGCATTGATTCAATGCAAGTCTCTGCATTTACTGATAACAACAGCAGAAAAAGAATCAATAATAACAGTCTCTATCTTCTCCCCCTCCACTGTTGGGTTCATTTTTTAGGAAAGTCTGAGCAGATTTTTGCAGGAAGAGACACCCACCCAGACAGATGCACAGCCAGTGCTGCTGCCTGCAGCTGGAGAAGGTTCAGTTTTGCTTTGCTTACACCAATAAATAAAGGGGGTGGAAGGCTGAGTGCCAGCTATTTTTCTTGCTTTGAGAGTAGTAGCTGCTCTGTTGGGGGCAGGGGGCAGCTCCAGAAAGGTTTTATTCTTCAGAGCTTTGTAATCCCCCTCTTCACTGCAAGCTGGAAGGGGACAGCTGGGGACACAGCAGGCAACCTTTCAATTAAGTGGAAAGAGTAGGAAATTTTCCACTGACAGATTTTTCCCCTCTTGACCGGACAAATTTGCAAAACTGAACACTGTTATTAAAAAAAAAAAAAAAAAAAAAAAAAAAAAAAAAAAAAAAAAAAGGTAGTTCTTGTAAAAGCAAGCTTCTCTTGGAGAAAGAATTGAAAAATATTTGAGCTTCTACTTAGTTATTTCCAAATATTAAAAAGTGGGGATTTTTTTTTCAAATCTAACCTTTTTTTCACAATTTTAAGTAAGATCTTAAATAATACTAAACTTCCGATTTGAAATTTACAGATTTAAAAATTATATAAATAGAAATTTCAGTCTGAAATATGCTCAAGATTGTTGGCCCATGAGCATGAGTTTTTTGGGGTGGTTTCAAACTTATGTTCTGATTTGGGAGGGATTTTCAGCATCTTACAAATACTTAGGGAATACAAAAGCCATTCCCCACACAGCTGCTAGATGCTGGGGTGAGAGTTTAGAAAATATGAATCAGTTCCCTGCACCTGACAGAGGTTACCCACCAAATTCTTTTCACTTAGACTGTCAAATTGCTTTCATTAGGAATAAATCTTCTTTTTTCTGCACTGACCAGCAACTGAACTAACACCTTAAATGTAATAAAATCTTAATTTTCTATGTTTTTTATCTTGTTGAATTGTGTCTATTTTATATCAAACATAAGGGTGGAAAACATCCCAGCTTCCCTCACCAAATAGCATGCCCAAAGAAATGTGTGAGTATACTTTATCCATACTTCAAAACAAAAGCTGTGGTTTATGAAGTCTTTGAATCCTTTGTGCACTGGTTGTGGGTAGAGATGATTGAACTCTGGCCAGATTCTGAGAGGGCACTGCTAAGTTTATTAAACATCTGGGAGGCAGACCAGGTTTCCTGCAAGTCATTTGGTACAGAAGCTTCTTGCTTCTAACCAGGGCTTTGAGGTTTGCAATTACAGCTCCTAAGAGCCATGTCTGTCCCAAGTTGAAAGGATCCACTTCCTCCATGACTTACTGTGACATGCTTGGGATGGCTGGAAGTGGCAGAAGAGAATGTCTTTCAAGCTAATAGATCATCCATTATAGCAGAGTCCCAGACTGGCTACATGCCAGGCAGACACACAAGAGAAACAAACCCAGTGCTAGTAGGAACTTAAAATAAACATGGTGGGATCACTTTCTCCATCTGATAATCCATTGAAATGGACACTATTCCATCCTCATGGCACTTGCAGCACAAGACTCTGCACTCCAAAAGCAGTTCAGAGCCCTTCAGCTCAGAGCAGTTCAGCAAGGGCTTATGAGCATTCCAAAATTCAGAGGAAGGATTGGTTTTGGCCATGGGACAAGGTGGTTTATTTGTTTTAGTTTGAGGTTTGGCTTTTGAGGGATAGGGGATAGTGTTGTTGGTTTTGTTTTGTTTTGTTTTGTTTCATTTTGCTTTGTTTAATTTCATTTGTTTTGTTTCATTTTGTTTTGTTTTGTTGGTTTGTTTTGAGGGTTTTTTTCTGCAGACATCCTTTTCTCCTCTTTCTCTTCCCTGTTGTTTTCCTAAAAAGTGAGTCTGTTTCTTATAGCCCAGATCCCAGTGTTTCAGCACAGGCAATGTTCAAAGCTTCACTGGCCAGAAATGAGGCCAGAAATATCAAGTGTGGCTGCTCATCCAAGCAGGTGATCTGCTGCTATAGCCACCCCTCCAGCAAGCCTTTCCCAGCCCCCAGGATGGCAAACTTTAGTGCAAAGGGGGTTTTTTTGGCTGCCTGTGTGAGTGTAGTGAGTCTGCAGGACATTATTATTCAAACCCTTGAACCTGTGTCAGGTTGTTAATGTCTTAATGTTTATTCAGGGGTCAGAGACTGCTGGCAGGTGTCACAGTAAATGGGAGGCTGTCAATAAGCAAATGACTTGCCATTCACAGTGTGATTGCTGTCAGCATGTGACAGGATGTCAGACTGAAAGAGGAGAGCATGGGGAGGCAGGAGAAACTGAAAAGGTTTCCTTATCTTGAGGAAGTGAGGGAGAAGCCTCCAGCAATATCCATGGCAAATCAACATTTAAACAGCAAAAAATATCCAAACATCCAGTTTTGGATGCAGGAGCAATTTGGGCCTTCTAAAGCTTTGGGCAGTTGACATTGGCACATTTGGAAGCATTTATACTTCTCCATCAGGAAAGAAGATAGATTATATTTACTGGTACTCCCATTTCTCCTATATTTGTACATCATGTGCATAAAAAGAGGTGAGGTCCTAAACGAGTGGTTTTATCCATAATTAAAGACAGTGATTGTGCAAAGTATATTATTTCTCCTAGACAATCTGCTTGTAGGCACACTTCCCAGTCCTTAAGGTTCTGACCTCCCAAGCTACAGAGGACTTGGGAATCAGGATTCTTTTGGTGGTGTTAGGTGCTCACATGCTGCATTTGAAAATGTCTCCATTTCTTCATCTGTAAAATAAGCTGAAATATTTTTCAAATTTGTGAAGACTCATTAATTAAGACACACATTAATTAAAACTTTAGGAAAGTTTTATAGAAATAAATGGGAGACAATTATTTCATCCTGGACAGTTTATTCCTTTGGGATGATTAGAGGCTGTTGATAATGCAAGTGATTACAATGAAAATCACAGCATCTTTTAGCAATCAAACCTGGGATTAAGCCATACTGAGTCAAGATTGACTTTTCCCCTCCTTTTCACACTGTCTTGGTACTAACAAGGAGAATAAAAGAGAGTCTCCCCATCTTCTCAGATGCCCACTGCACTGAAGGTGACCACTGAAGTGCAAGTCCAACTCAGCCCCTAAAGCCTGTGAGTGATTTTGTCCATCGTGAGAAGGTCTGTGAGAACCATGCTGACAAATTCTCACACGTGCTCACAGGGCAGGCACAGAGCTTGTCTGAATTTGGGCAGTTCTTGCATTAAAGGCAAAACATTCAAGGCAAATTAGAGGGAGAGTATTCTTTCAATTTTCAAGACCCTGCCCAAGGCTTTGCACAGAAGGTTGTCCTTCAGTAGGCAACAGGAAGAAATAAGAAAGCTACAGTCAATACAGTAATATGAGCAATAACAATAGAGTTTTGTCCACCATCTTTTCAGAAAAGCATAAATAATATTTTCTGAGTTTTGTCCTAGCCTGAAGCAGGAACCTGCCACCAACACTTTGAGCTCCAACTGCTTAAATTCTGTTTACAAAGTTGTAAACAGCTAATGCTGAAGTCTCATTACAGATCTGATAGAGGAACTACTGTGTGCCTAGCACTCAAGTGCTTTTACATCTCTAATGTCCACACACAACCCCTGCACTGCCAGAATACTGCACCTAAACACTGCAGACTGTTGCTTGAATTCCTCTGTCAAATCACTGAAGTACAGACTTCATTTCAAACTTGAAGCCAAGGCAAAGTTTAAGTGATCTGCTGGACTGATTCATCTAATCTACATGTTTACAGTGTGAATTGAATTTGAAGCAGTTTTTTTAAAAATTCTGAATGGTCAAGAGCTTTGTTATCTGGTTCTGCAATAAACTTCATAGATGTGTCAAATTCTGCAGATGCCTCAATTATTTCAGCAGGAGCTCTGTGCATAGGTTTAAAAGAGTGCTAGTATTGCCAGACTTTTGAATTTCAGACAATTGTTTATGTTTGAATTTCAGACAATTGACTTAACATCCCTCCATCCATTTGCACAAGAGTACTCTTTGCACTCTTCTTGTATGCAGTTCTGCTGAGTACTTTTTCAAATGCCAAGTATGTTGTGCACGTTTTAGGTAACAAAACTTCTCCACAGTGACTTAAATACTACTTTTCATTTACTTTGCCTTGCATCTCATTTAAAACCACAGGCTGGTTTTGGCAAGCACTAAAAGCTCTTAAATGGTTTGTAATCTGTTTTTAATAGGATCCTAGTTTGAGTTCAAGCTGAATAAACATAGGGCTAAAATAAAACCTGATGTATTTCTGCTTTATGCAGGGAACTGCTACAAACCATAGGATAAGGGCTGATTTATTTGCAAAGCAACAAGTCCTAAAATGGGGGGGGGGGGGGGGGGGGGGGGAAGATGGGCACTGGTTGTTTTCTCTTAATTATTATTTGTTGGTGACCTTTTGGAGTTACAGGAGGCAGAAAGCAGCTAGTTTGGCCAATTGTTTTGCATTGCTCTGATGGAGAACTGTCCAGACAGTTACTTGCTGAAACAAGACAGAATGTTCTCTCTTGATGTTTAAAATTCACTGTCATTTAGCTGTTTTACCATGCTTGCTTGGCCAGCAAATGATTGCTGGATAAACTGAGGGAAATGGTTTCTGATTTATCACTTGGAAATGATCAGCATTAGGTTGGAGCACATAACACAAGCTGTCCTGCACAAGATCAGGATAAACCTGGGGAGATTGGGAGGGTGTAGGTTGTTTTATCAGCACTCAGCTTTTCAACCATGTAACAGCAATTGGGCCACAATACAAATTGCATAGAGTTAACAACTCTACTTTCACAATGTCCAGGCTTGGGGAGTTTTCTAAAGTTTCATTTCCTCAAGTTATCTGATACCATTAAATTTGCTTTCCCCCTACCCTCCATTCTTTATAACTTCCAACTCTTGTGTCTGAGAGAGAGATGGAATAGTCTGAATATGCTGATCTGAAGCTTATTAACTCACTTATTAGTCAGCAGAAAAGTAAACAGAAATATCTTGAAAATATGCATTTTCCTTCAATGAAAGTACTGAAATTTTAAAGCTCTCACTTCTTCAGCAGTTAATATTGGCATTGCTGTCAAACTTGCCTTTTCTGGAGTGAGTCTAAAAACCCAGGAGCCTGGTTACAATTGGCCAGAATTGCAGTTTGTTTGCCCAGGGATTTTCTATGCCTACAGCACAGAGGAATACTCTTCTCTCCTAAAATCCATTTTGTTTTGAAATAAGACATTCTGTTCTCACATGCTGATGTTTTACAGCAATAATAGAGATAAGCTGGGGCTGTGGATGACATTTTCACAGACAAAGCAGAGACCTGGTTTGCTGTCCAAGCCTGCAGCCCATATTTCTGCCACAGTGGATGGTCTCATGTTAAAGCCAGCTGGGTTTTATGCCAGCAGATCCATGAGGACTAGGCCTGGATTTTAGGAAAACTTGTTTGGCAAGAATTGATTTAATCATCCCCTGTGTAGTTTTTTTGGGCTTTGTTTGTGCTTAATTCCCTTAATCTGCATTGCTGTTGTGAGGACCACCATATCAAAATGGGAAAATAAACAAGCAAAACATCTGAGCAGCACGAACCAGGCATGTTCTGTGCTTGCAATGTTGACTCACAACTGTAATTCTTTACCTCCTTCCAAGTGTTGATCTCCTCTCAACTCTTGCCAAGTGATTCATAACCACCTGCACTGTGCAAAGGAGGCCTGAGCAGCACACAGAGCTGTTCAGTGCATCACCCATCACTCCATCACTTCTCTGGGATATTCCTCCCTGCCAGGGAGCCCACAGGCTGCCTTCACTCTTGTCAGCCTGCACCAAAACAAACCAGAATTAATGTGCCTGTACTTGCAGTTACTTCAGTAAAATATTTCAGAGATGTCTGAGAACACAGGAGACAAAGGGAGGGAAAAGCAATGTTTGCCCTTGAATCTGAGAGGGACAAAACAAAAATTCTAAAAAAGTGGAAGCCTCTTTACCTGGATGAAGTCTAAATAATTTTTTTTTCCAGTAGATTTCTTGTATGCATAGTTACAAGGGTTATCTAATGAAGGGAATTGTAGGGGTAAACAGGAATCAAGAAAGCCAGGTAGTCTCTTGCATTAAGAAACCTGTCACAAAGAGGAATTGGAGGCAGAATCACCACAGAACAGAGCCTGAAGAAAATACATAGAACCATCCTCTGACATACTCACCAAAATGGGAAAAGTACCAGGATATATGTGTAAGTGCTGGGACCCATGACTTGGCACTATGTCATCTTCCTTGAAAAATGGTATTGCAATGTCATTTTGCTATATTTCACATTGTATGTTACACTGTCTCAAGGGACAGAGCAGACTTTTGTGTGAATCCAGAATCTGAAGACTTGCAAGCAATTTCTAGAATCCACAGTGAGACCACGTGTGTGTTTAAGTCCTAATTCCAGAGAGAGAGTTGTGTGCACAAAGGCCCTTTGTGTCGGGGTTCTTTTTACTATTAGTTACATTGACAGCACAACTACTTTAAAGCTAGTTGTTACAAGTATTTCTTTCTATATCCTCTATTTAGAGAAATGGGAAGGCAGGAAGGCAGGATTGTGTGATTGCCTCCAAAATCATCCTGGCCACAAGATGTGAAGTTTATTCAAGTTCCTTCCATGCTTGAATGTAGAAATAGTAGCTAGAGGCACTTGTCTTTCAAGCCTTTAACTACCAGGAACAATTTTTCCTCAGTTAGTGAAAGATCTGATGTATGCAGCTAGCCCCACTTGTAAAGTGCAGGTTCTGATCTGGCTGCTGCCACTCCATAGGAAGACCTTGGTTGGATGTTTTGGGAGGTCAGAAAAAGGGAATTGATCATAGATCAGTAAATGTTAGGAGGGGGTGGAGAGCAGGGAAAGTTGGAGTATTGCTCCCGAAATCTGAGGTTCAATTGCAACTTGAACTGTGCATATGCAGCTCCATTCCCCTCATCTCAGAAGGTTTAGAGGTACTGCAAAAATTTTGGTGAAGGAAAATAAGGCTTGTCAGAGATTTGGTTTATAGACGGAGTAAATTTCACCCTGGGAAAGTGCTGAGAGTGCCGTGCAAGAAATAGAGAGAACTCCGAGGGCTCAGGGAGAGCACATAGCAGCAAGAGCATCCAAGAGCAACGGGGCACCAGACCTGAGCTGGAAACTGAGCTGCAGAGAAAACGAGGGGCAGCGGATGAGGAGCTGCAGTGGGTCTAAGACTTTTCTGAAGATTACTGTGCGTGAGCTGCACGGGGAACTAACTGGACGAGAACTGGGGAGAGAGAACACACAGCACGGGGCTGAGGAAACCTGGGACACAACACAGCAGCTGAGGCCGAGTCTGGCAGCACCCGGTGCCAGCGCCCCACCGGCGGCTCCGCAGGTCTCCAGGCGCGCCGCTCCGAGCTTTCCGAGCGGGCACCTCCGAGCTCCCCGGGCCGGTTCCTCCGAGCTCTCCGGGCGGGCAGCTCCGCGCTCCGCCCCCGGCTCCGCCGCGGCCCCGGCGCTGCGGCGCGGGCGGGGCGGGCACGGCTCGGGGCGGGAGCGGCACCTCACGGAGCTCCGCCCGCCGGCACAGTGCGCGGGGAGCCGGGCTGTGCAGTGCTGTGCTGAGCCGTGCCGTGCGCTGGATGATGAGGGTGTGAGAGCCATAAAGCAGCGTCTGGGGCCCGGAGCGCCTGCGGCCACTTCCAGGTACGGTCCGCGAGTCTGCGGTGCGTCTTGTCCATCCATCCATCCATCCATCCATCCATCCATCCATCCATCCATCCATCCATCCATCCATCCGTCTCTGTCTTCTTTGCCAACCCCGGCAGGACGGTCTCATTCCTCCTGCTGTTTAATCTCCTTCCTGGCTCCCCAGTTCTGTGCGGACAGAGCTGCTTTTGGGGGGGTTATCAGGATATTGGGTAAGGGAGAGACTCCCACCCATCAGCGGTGGTCCTTCTCCTTGTCCCATTCCCTGCAGTAAAATAGAACAGGTCGTACAACTGAACTATGTGATTTTTTTGGTGGTTTGTTGTTTTTTTTCGGAGGCTATAATACTTGGAAAAGCTTTCCCTGCTTTTCTTTACGCCCGTCACTTCAACTGTTTGCAGGTTTTCTTGGGTGGAAAGGATAATAAAAGCACTGATTTACCAGGCTGTGTTTGTAGGGCTGAGTAAAACGGGTGTAGGTGTGTGTGTGGCTTTGCTGAGTGCGTGGTAAAACTCCAAACTCCTGTGCTGTGTGAGGTGCCAGCAGCTCGGGGGTGCGAGCAGAGTGAGGATTGTTAACTCACCCAAAATCGGTGTTAACTCACCCAAAATCGGTGTTAAACGACCCAAGACCGGTGCGTCACCCACATCTACACAGTCCAGACTGTAAACTAAAGCAGCCCTGAGAAGCAGTGCCCGCCCGTCTGCCTGTGTGTGAAGCTAAATGGGACACAGAGGGATGAGGAGCTCTGTCGGAGGAGTTCTCCTAACAGAGCGGAGGAGGGCTGACTCCTCTCAGAGGGCAAGAATGGCCTGATAAATCAAAAGAGCCGGGAACAAAGCGGTGCTCTGTACCTCGGGCAGCGCTGTCTAAGCCGGGAATGTCGAGGGGGTGCTTTCAGTGAGGCTGCCGCCTTGGTGGGCTGAGATGTCAGTGCCATCTGCGGGAAATTGTGACTTTGGCAGGCAGGACTGTTTCTCCAGGCTGTCTGTTTTGAAAGCTGAGAAGAGCTTTTTTGAGGTACCGGCTTCCTCAGGCTTATCTTAAGGCTTTCAAATGAGATGCCTTGGAGAGAAGCTGTTAATCAGCTGAAAATCAAAGCTAAATATACCCAAGACAAGTAGCTAACTGATGAGCTGCGCTGGAGAGAACAGCTGAGACCAAGCTCTGATTTTGGATAAGCAGTGGGGATATCGCTCCTTTGAACAGCAGGACTGTAACAGGTCACTGTAGGATTTGTTTTATCTTTGTAAAAGAGGGAAGAAATTATTGATTTAGCAGGGGTTAAGCTCACAGCTGTGCCACACACTGAGTAAAATGCTTTTTTTTTGTACGGCGCACTGAATCCCTGTTGGTTTGCATTCTTTGTGGTTTCTTTCTGCCGAGGTTTTGGGGGACAGCCCTGCGTTTATTGCTGCAGTTATGTGGCTTATCTGAGCAGTCCCTGGGGAGTGCAGAGTCACCCTACCTGCCCCTGGTCTGCGGGGTGAGCTGCTGTCACTCTGTGCCAGAGGTGACAGGCACACTTCAACCCTGGAGCGGGACCAGCAGAGGAATATGAACTGGGAAATGAAACTGGAAGTATGAACTGGAGCCCTGACAGCATGAGGCTTTACTTTTGTAACTGGGTAGTTAAAGAGTGAGCTTTTCTTGGAGTGAAGACAGGAAGGAGCTGTGTGTGGATCATATTGCCATAGTGCTGTACATCACCATAAGGGTCTGCTGACACGGGCTAGGTTGGGATAAAATGCCTGCATTTCAGATGAGGAGGCACAGTTTGTGATTGCACATACTTAAGCATTTTTTCCAAATGTTAGTAAACACACAGGTGTACTCTGCAAGCACTGACAAGCACCCTTTGCTTGGCATGGGTATGAGGGACTGAGCCACATCATCTAATAAACACTTTGATAGAAAATGAGCTTGTAAACAAAGCAGCCACAGCAAGACAATACATAATTTACAAACAGGAGGCAAAGACTCCAGCTGAAAGCTGTTGCTAATTTCTCCTCTGTTCTAGCTGCTGTAAGAAGTAGTATTAGAAAACTAAATCATTACAGTGAGGAAGCTGAATTGGGTGGCATTTATTTTTAAATGACTGTGTTTTTAAATGGAAAATGTGCAGGATTATGACAACAATCCAGCTCATTCTCCCTAGGCGTCTCCAGAATAGCACTGAATGACTCAGATCCATGCATTCTGACTATTTTGGGATTCATCAAAATACATCTTCTCCCCAGCATAAAATGTTCCCCAGGGTCACCTGCCCCTCCCATGGGGTCAGGTACTCTGCTTGCTTCTTGTGACATCTGGAAACAGGGCCAGAAATGCCAGGGAACACACCTGCAGAGAGGAGCCTGGGAGCATCAGCCAGCACACTGAGTTTGGATTCACAAGGAGTAAGGCAGAGGATAAATCAGCTTGAGTCAGACTGGGGAGTGGGGTTTTCTCTGAGATAATTGCTCTCATTGATACAAGGCCGGGTGCTTTCTGCATGAATGTAGCGTGCTGAACTGACAGTACTTGTCCATCAGGACTGGAGTTGATCCTCCCTTAAGCATCCTGCAGGGATCCAGGCACTATTAGGCCACGTTTGTAATGATCTTTTCGCAGCCCAGCGTGGTGTAGATTTGCTCAATACCATACCTACCGGGTGCTGACTTAATGGGTGTAATTGTTTCAGGGCAAGCAGTGCTTGACCATCGATTGCCAAGCCCAGGGGTCCACCCTGAGTCGGGCACGGGAACTGCTGCTGGGGCTCCAAGGCTGACAGAACCAGCAGGGGCAGCCTGCCAGGGCAGAGATTGCCACTGTGGCCCTGCCAGAAAAATATCTTCTCTGTCATTTGGGCTCTAATGTGCTTCTCTTTGATTTCCCAAGGAGTCAGGCAAGCTGATTGCAAACAGCAAGCTCTCATACCTCAGACCCAGCTCTGTTCTAGAAGCCACTGGCTGATACCCAGCCTAGATATAAATGGGTGAAAGGCTGATACAGAGCTGTACTTCCTCTCTGAACTGACAAAGTGGAACCATCCATTTTTATCTTCAATCTAGACATTGGAAAGTGTATTAATTTTTGGTATGGTGGTGGGGGTTTAACTGAAGTATTTCTGTTAGTATACTGCTTTCAACCTGCTGTACATTGAAGTGTCAGTAAAAATTCTGTGCTTTTTCATGGAAACATAAGGACTCAGCGACTGGGGAAAAAGATCATATGAATTGTTTGCCTTAAAACTAGCAATGTTTCTGCATCATCTAAATGGCAGAGATATTAGGCAATGAGTTTTTAGGTAGAAACAGTTAAATGAAATTTAGTACTGTTATTTA
The DNA here is from genome assembly GCF_903797595.1 of Erithacus rubecula. Lineage (NCBI taxonomy): Eukaryota > Metazoa > Chordata > Aves > Passeriformes > Muscicapidae > Erithacus > Erithacus rubecula. The sequence continues at coordinate 54,199,675 of NC_136687.1, forward strand.
ACACTACTACAGCTTGCTGTTGTAAATTATAACTTGTCTGCCTTTTACAATTACAAAAGAGAGAGGTGTTTGCTTTTGAAGTGTACTGTAGGTTGCTCCAAAAGGCCAAGCATGTCTGAAAAGAGAAGCAGTTTGGGGATTCAGAAGGTATCCTGAACCATGCCCAGAGAGCTTCATGCTTAAGGCTAGTACCGTGCTCCTGGCAGTAATATATGATACACATTCTGTACACCTTTTGAAAAAAGATCTTAGTGCCTAATGAAAGGAAATAACCCCATACTTATCCCTCTTTGTACTGTCAAGCAGAGGAATGCTGTAATGAGAAACTGAGTGACTTGACTAAAGCCACGTGAGGAGCTCATAGCAGTCAGAAGCAGATCTAAACTACCAGCTGCCAGGTCTAAGCACTGAAATAATTCTGCTTCTGTTTTCTGTGGGTGGATGTGTGAACAGCTCTTGATGAAGCCAGTTAGAACCACACTTAGCTACTGACCATGCAGATAGAGAAGGTGGATCTTTTGGCTTGGATCACCTGGGGTGGGTTAGGATTACATCCTTGTCACATAGAATGGATCCCACCCCCCAAGCTTAGTGAAAGTCTAGTACCACAATATCTTCTGGTGATAGTGGTAGCAGGGGAAGCATCTCTGTTGAAAACATCAAATGTCAGTTTTGTCAGTTTGAAGTGTGCAGGAGGCACCAAGCAGGCTACAGAAGTGATGCAGAACTCTGTAGATACAGAGCTACAGACTCGTGTCAGAGTTCTGATTCACTAGTGGGGGTAGCATAGCATGGATGGCATCACAGGCCCCATCTGTCCACCCCATCCCACACCCCATTCCTGGACATCTCAGCCACCTTGAATCAGCTGCTGAATCACTCATTTTACAGTGATGTTTTGGAATAAAGCATCCTTGCCTTCAGACTCCTGACCTCAGAACTGCACGAGCCATCAGCTGATGCAGGAGCAGCATCCCAGCTGCTGCTCAGCAGTGTGGGAGTGGGGTGGTGAACTCCTCCAGGCTGTGGAGATCTGCAACCTGCTGGTGGATGGCAGCCCTGACAAACCAGTCTGCAGCTGGCTGAGTAGAGAGGTGGGATTTTAGTCTTGTAAGGCTGTAATATTTAAGAACAAATAGAATGAATGCAGAACTGTACTGTGCTTCACTGGGTCCAATAAGGGGAATGCTTTGCTTCTCAAATCCCCACCCTGCTTCAGTAACATAAAGAGCTGGAAGGCTTTAATAGCATTCTTGCTTTCAGTCCAGCTGTCTGCTCAGGAATTTTGGTAGAAAAGAGTAGCTGTATGTGTTGTCTGTTTTTTAAGATGGGAGGTGTTTCATTGAATCCTTTGGCTGGCCTGACACTTGTGCATCTTTTTCCTTTTCATTCATTCTGTAAATCCCTCAAATCTTGAAGAGTCACTATGGAGCATGCAGTGGACTGAACTTTTCAATAATCTCTTGTGCCTTCTGACATTTAATTACTGCTGTGCTAATCCATCATGTCACTTATAATATATACTTAGCCTATTTATTCATGTTTTAAACTTCTCTTCTGCAACTGGGATTAACAAAAAGATGTACAGGGTACAAAAACCCCACACTTATATGAGAAAAGCCTTATTTTGCATTCAAATGCTAAAAGGGTATCATCCAGATGAAGAAATTACCCATAAAATTAAAAATAACTTAAAACTTAACAAAAAGATTAATCATTTGGTGATGGAGCATGCTTCATATCTTTTTAAATAATTGTGTCCTTCTTGGTTTTAACCTACAGGCAGAAATCTCAGCAGCATTGTTTTCATGGTAAGAGATAAGTGTTTTAAGAAATTACATGTTACAGATGTTGTATGCTTTCAGTGTCATGTGTTTCAAGGCTGTTGCTTTGGTGTGTCCAGCCACACGGACAGATTGTATCATGTGTTTTGTTTGGGAGGAACATATGTCCTGTCCTCTCCCTGGGCTGAGTAATTTTCCTGCAGCTGGGGTTTTTGCTGTGATGCAGTCTGCCTGCATGTGCTTGCCTGGCACTGCAGCAATGCTGTCACAGCCACCCTCAGCATCATTAGAGACTCTCTCTCTCTCTTTCTGCCCCACTGAAGAAGAGGATGGGAGAGGATAGAAGGGGAGATGAGTTGTGGGGCTTTAGCAGGGACATGGATTTCCAGCACATCAGCAAAAAAGAGGAACTTGTTTGTTTCCTTCCTTTTTTCTACACTAAATGCCCTACAATGTTTCTAATGCTCCCAAGTAAACACAAAAATGTATTCATGTCCATCACACCTTTGCTGTTCATTTCGAGTCATTCAGGATTCACTTAATTACTGTGCCAAAGTTCTCATACCTGAGTGATCCGTCAGCAGTGCTGCATCTGACCTTCCCAGATCATCAGCTGGGACTATTTATAGACCCAAGAAAAATGCACATTCATGAGGAAAATGCCTCTACTTGAATTTCAGATCCTCTTTTATTCTTTGCTTACTAGCGTTTTTCATTTTCCTTTGCAGCTTATTGTCGCCTGGGTGATTTTTGGAAAACTTTACAAAATTGTTCATCCTCTGCTGTTTTAGTGAAAACCAAAAAGTACTTTAAGGCTCAGTCAGGTTTCTTATCTCTATCTGTTATGACACTGTCCAACATGGATAGTTTTGGTCCTCTTCCTCTGGGGTGGATTCCTTATGAGAGGTTCTTAATTTTCCTCTTAAATTTCAGTCTGGAAAAAGCTGATATCACTCCCTTTTTCATCTCATTTGAATATGAAAAAAAATGGTCTGTGCTCTGCCTCTTAAAAGATACACTTAGTAAGTAATTCTAGGAAGGAACTACAACTCAGAGCTGGTGCTGAAGTCACATTCTGAGAATTGTATGGCAAATTCATCGCAAAGAGTGGAAGCAAGAAGGGCTTGAGCTGGGGTAATTCTGTGATTTTAATTACTGCAAGTAAGACACGTGAAACACCCATCTTATCTTCTCAGTAGCTTGAGCTGTAAAATTCCCCTTAATTCTCCTTTACCTTGCAGTGAAAAAAAAAAAATAAAAACCAACAAAAAACCAAAAACTTGCTGTGTGAGCAAAGCACACACACACACACACACACCACTGAAGAGCTGTATGGAATGTGATGGGCTGTGTCTGGTATGCTTTTGTTTTGGGCAGCCTGGGTGGATGCCCCAAGCACTGCAGAGGGATTCCAGGTGCTCCAGTCAGCTTTATCAAGGGCCTGGCTCAGATGCCTCTACACAAACACACACAGTATGGGAACAAACAAGAGGAATTGGAGACATGCACATGCCTGCATGGGTGTGATATCACTGGCATCACAGAGACTGTGGTGGGGCATTGGGATAGAAGGTTGTTGGCTTTTCATGTAAGACAGGCTAGGGAGGCAAGGAGGGGGTGTAAGTCTGGAGGAATATGGGGAAATTATTCAGGTAGCTAAGGGATAAGGTTAGGAAAGCTAAGGGCCAGTTAGAACTGAGTCTGGTCATGGATGTCAAAGACAACAGGAAGGGCTTCTGCAGGCATGTTGCTAACAAAAGGAAGAGTTGGGATAATAAGGGCCCTCTTTGGAATTTGGCTCCTGCAGGAAGTCAGTCTTTTGTTTTGCCATACCTTAGTTTTATGATGGCATCCTTAATAACAATGATGGATGGTAATCACCTGCTAAATGTGGTTAAGGGTTTCTGATTGTATAGGGAACAGCTCTGAGGGGATGTAATTGCATTTCTGAAGTTTGCATCTTTTAAGGGGAGGTGTGCATTGGGTCTCATACTATTCCTCTGCCTGAGGGATAAAGTTGGGTGAAAACCACCTAACAGAGGAGCTGAAAATGCTTGGCAGTGGATTTAAAGGCACATTTCATGGCTCCTACTGAACTCAGTGGATGCTTCTGTGAAGGATATCAGCTGTCCATATTGTTGGGTTTGTTTTATGAATCTGATGGACAGCCTGAGCTTTTTTTTAGCATATAGATTTGGGAAAGCACTTGGCAGCCTTGAAAGCTACGTCTGATTCCTTGAGTTTTGCCAAACTGAAACTTGGCTCCTGCAGGAGATGGTGAGGGTTTCAGCACATCATCTTTGGCTCTGATTTCCCATTTACAGTGCTGTTCCTGGAAAGGCTGAGTCTTCTTTCCTGTCAGAGGCTGCTCCCAGCCAGAACATGGACCTCAATGTCCAAGGTCTCATGTTCTCCATAATGATAGTAAAAAGATTCAGATAAAAAGATGTTGTAATCCTCTTTTCACAGTGCAGAATTTTTGACTTCTCTGTCACAGGAGAGCATCACTGGTAAAGCCAGGAAATTATTTCATTGCTCTTTCCTTCAAGTCGGATCTTTAATTTTAAAAAAAAGCCACTCTTTTCATTCTTGGAAAAAAAAATAAAGAGAGAAGAGATAAATGGGTTTCCATGTGATTGCTAGCCAAATGTTTCCAAAGACCAGTTAAAAAGTTCCAGTTTTTAACTACCAGGACATTTTTCACTGCAATAATATTTCTTGTCTTTTTTCCCCAATTCCTGCTCATCAGATCTTGTCCTGCTGTGCTTTGTCAACAATACTTTTAGGTCCAAGATACCCCTGCTCTATATGCCACAGATCTGTGGACCATTGTCTGCTCTGTAGCCAAATTTCATTCCACTCAAGTTATTCTGAAGGGAGGGTTTGGCTAAAGCTTTAGCTAAAGAAGTTTTTAGTTAGAATTAAGAATGCTGCTTTGTGTCTACACCTCCAAATAAAATACAGCAGAGGAGTCAAGGTCAAGATAATGAAGGAGTCATGCTGGAAAAGCACATGTGTTGTATGAATCATCTCATCCCATTGGCTATGCTATATTTATCTCTGTCACACTTTGCTGTCATCCCTTTTCATCGCATGGAGAACGTGTCCTGTGTCCTGTTCACTTCCAAGTGAAACCCAGTTTGGACCACACAGAACATCACCACGACTTGGTGTCTTACTGAAGCAGGATTGAGCCCTCTGTCAAGCAGCTTCCAGAAATAGTTAGCAAAGAAGTGACACAATACGTGCCCCTTTGGGACAGACTTTTGATTATTTTATTTTATGGTTACAAATCAGTACATCTGTTAATGGCCTGATGGTTTTTTCTTTCCTATTGGTGAGGCTCTAGGAGACTGTCTCTTCAACCTGTCTGATTTATGTTGTGAGGATTGCATGAAATCAAAACTAATTGCTGGCTAGTCTGGCTAAATCCCCTGCAGATTCCAGTCTCACCCTGAATTAGGCTGTTTTGGTTAATATGCGATCTGGGTTGAAACAACTCCTCGCCTTGGTTTTTTACAAGTACTAATATTGATGTCACAAGTTGTTTTGCAGGTGCAAACTAGCCTTCTCACTTCCCAGTGGAATATTACCTTGGAGTGCTACAAATGTTTGGGTTGCAGTGTTTACACACTGTTCACTACCACTTGCATTTTGGCTGAATAAACCGTGCTTTGGTAGCTGAAGAAAAATCTGAGTTTTGGTGCAAACAGAACATGTCAGCATCAGTTGTCTGACAAATATTTTGGAGTTGGTTCAAGTTTGTGGCTTTACATGCCCAGCATGAAAACGTAGGAAATGCTGCAGAAGGTTCCTGTCAGCTCCTCAGTAAAGTTAAACTGGGTTAGCCTTGCAAAGAACCTGAAAGACCAGGAGTCTTTATGCATCAGGGTGCTTTATTGCTGCACAGCATGGCCATGTAGAGTTGTGCCTCACCTGCCCAGTAATTTGAACTCCCTTGTACAGGAACCCTGTTAAGTTCAGTCCTGCACTTCCCCCTCTTATGCTGTGGCATGTGTATTTACTTCATTCTTCTCCCAGTTCATTGGGCTGAGTGGAATTGAATCGCTGGCTGAACAGCTGCACGGTGACTGATGTCACTTTTCAGACATGGGCTCCTTTCACTCTTTCCCATTCTGATGCAGATATCTTTTGGCACCTCTCAAGGTGGAATTAGCACAGGTCATGTAGGCCAGGAGGCTCTCTCCATGTCCTTCTCTGCCTTTGTTTTTGGCTTTCTCTGGCTGTTTATTTACAGAACCGCTCAGGCTTGTGCTGGTTTGAATGTCTGCATTGTCTGGACACACTGCCAGCAGCAGCAAGTCTGTGTGGTGCTTCAGGTCCGAGCTAAGGAATCTGGCTAATAACTTAATAGCTTCTCATCTCCACCGAGCTCACTCTGAAAAGTGCTTTATTGTGGGTATTGGGGGAGCACACAGATGGCAGCACTCTATTTATCTCCAGGCTGTCACATCACTAGTTGTTCTCAAAACGGGGTGCCTTCACAGGCTGCTGTTTGCTGAAGCCTGTGGCTTTAAAGAGCCTTTTTCCGAATAGGATTTGATACAATGGAGAGAAAGAAACAGCATCTGCACTTACAATGATGGCTCAGAGGCATTAATGCTTTTCTCATGCTGGGTTGACACATGAGCACAGCAGTCTGTGGATATTGTCCCCTCAGTTTGATCTCCCTTGAAGTTGTAGGGAGGATTGGAAACAGTGCCATCCCCTTTTGCAGTTTATCTGTCTCTCCCTGAATGCCCATCAGCACCCACAGCCCAGTAGCTGCTTGCAGGAGAGTTAAACCAGCACATTTGTGGTTAAAACTAGGCACAGACTTTGCTTCCCATTGAGACTGTAATACCTAAGTTCCTTAAACTAACAAGAGCTGCTGCTCCCAGAAAACAGGGAAGGAGGGAGAAGGAAGGAGTTTATAACTCAACACTCAAGCAATCAGAGAGATTTTATCTTTTGGCCTTTTCAGATACTGCATTACCAAAGGAGCTCTTGGGTGGTCATGGCCCCCTTGCTGCCCACCCACTGCTCTGAGTGACTGAGCAGCCTGCAGCACTGACTGATCTTTTCCTTGGAAAGACATTTTATTTTGATTCCACAGGGACTAAGATGCAAACTGATGAGTAATTGCTTTATTTCTCCTAAAGCTGGAAAATACAGGATTCACAGAATTTCACAGAAAACACAATTTCACAGAATTAGGGGAGAATATTTAACAAAACTCTGAACCTGGTCTCATTTTCTGTATCACTGGTGAACTTGGACAACAGTGGTAAGCAACTATGCCCAGGCAAGGTTTTCCAAATTTCTGTAGAGCCACTCAGAGTAGGTGGAGGCAGATGCACTGAAACATCAGGCTTTAGCCTGGGTCACGCCTGTCACAGTGTTGTTGGGAAAACCAAGCACCAATTTACCAGGGTGGAGTTGGGAAATGGGAGGTTTGGGATTGCAGTTACATGGCTGTCATGTTGCATAAAGGAAACTGTCCTCTCACAAAACCTTTCCAGGGCTTCACTTCAGTCTTGCTCCTTCTGCTCTGGCTGGGGGTATGTCAGCCTGGGACAGCCTGAACACACTTCCCCATCAGAGTGGTGCTCTTAGGGAGCTACTTTCAGCATTTGACCAAAGTGAGCATTATGCCACATTCCCAAAAGCTTTATAGAAAGTGTGAGTTCCCAAAACCTGTCAGGATTTTTGTACCTCCTTCTAACTCTCAGCTTGGACATCTTATCTGTCATTTAATAAAGAAACAGCGAGATACAAAAGAAGCAGCTGGCGATTGTGACAGGCAGTGGTGAAAGCCTGTCTTGGCCCTTTCCTGAGAAGTCTGCACAGGCTTGAAAACAGCAGTCTTTGCTGTGTGCATGGTGTGACACTGAGTTATCTTTCTAGTGCAGTATTACCTCTGGAAGATAGAAATCCCCTTACATTGTACCTTCTCTGAATTATCCCTTATCTCTTTGTGTGTCTCCGCAGGGAAAGATGCCACAGACACCTCCCTTTGCAGCAATGTTTGACAGCAGCAGCTACAACAGGAACCTGTATCAGACAAAAGAGGACAACTGTGGAGGGCTCTATTACCAGGACAACAATCTCCTGTCAGGGTCTCTGGAAGCTCTGATCCAGCACTTGGTACCCAATGTGGATTACTACCCCGATGTAAGTTACACACCCAGCTAACTGTATGGCCAGGCCTGATGTGTCTCCCAAAGGGGAATGTGCAGCAGGAGCAGAATGTGTCACATCCATGGCTAAGGAAGGGGTTCAAGTGGCTGACCAGCAGTGATAATATGTGCTTCACCTGAGTGCAGCATGCAGTAACTCACCTAACCTAGGAAGTCTAATGTTTTATTACTCCTGCTGTAAGCTGAGCAACCCTGGTGACTCATTTATAAAGCACACACCTAGACTGGCTTACTGCTTGATGGATTGTGTGTACCATTGACCCTCAAAAAGCTGCCAGGCAGGCTGAAGAGAAAGGCATGACCACAGCTGAGACAGAATGAAAGTATTTATTGCAAAACCAAGCATTTTTTAATGCATATTTCCCATTGCTCATCTGAGGTCTACGTGTATCTTGCAATAAGCAACCAAAATGTTGAACGCTGTTTAGGATCAGCAGAGGCTGGGTGTGACAACAGGAGGTTTGTCATGTGAGAATTTTTGGCACATCCATGCATTGAGACATTTTCTGTAATTCTTAGAAAACAAGGTAAGAAAGAATGATACCAAAAGGTGGCAGGAATGGGCAGTTGGAGATAACTGGTGGATGATGAAACTGCAGCTCTACTTGTCAACATGCTCCTGCAAGACATAAATCTGCTTATGTTCAGCTTCTGTTATTGTCATAGATCTATTCTCATTCCCAAGATAGGATCTTTTTTAGCTTGGCTCACAATTAAGAGCAGCACAGGACTGTACTTAAGCTAGTGCTTATCCATTAATGCTTAGTATAAACTTCAAATATGTAGCAATTTAGACACTGGTTGGTCAAACATCATGATTTATTCCAAGTTTCTAGAGCCAGAACATTGTAGAGTGGGTGCCAGAGATACAGATATTTTGAATATCCATCTCACAATGAGTTCAAATCATGGTATATGGAAAATCAAGGCAAAATAAGGAGCCTCTTCTTGCAACCTCAGAAATTAGCTACTGACTTTTATTCTGTAAAATTAAGCTATGTAGTTCCCTCCACTTTCACCCAGGAGACAAAGGTTTACCATAGAGCAAGAGAAGATAAGTTGAAATTTTATTCTGAGTAGTTTCAAATAATGAGCTTGCAATAAGGCTGTGTGCAATAGGAGAGCTAAACCACCTTTGCCCTGCCTTGTTTTGGTTTAATCTTGCATACCTTGGCTCGAGCTTATAGTAATGGTTCTGGAGCAATGATAAGTGTTAAATTAAATGCTTACCTCTGTCGTAATTGCTTTTGGCAATGTTTGGCAACAGCCACATGCAGAGTTTTCTACTGCAGATAATAAAGTATGAGGAGCAGATTTTTCTGGAGGGCATTTTGAGAAAATATAAAAAACTGCAGGTAATTTATGCCTTTCTCTGTCTTCCTGTTGTTTGCAGAGGACATACATCTTCACCTTCCTTCTCAGCTCCCGCCTCTTCATGCACCCATACGAGCTCATGGCCAAAGTCTGCCACCTGTGCACTGAGCAGCAGAGGCTCAGTGAGCCTGCCCTGGACAAGGTAAGATCCCCCACTCTCAGGCACTTCCCAGGCCCCTGCCTAAACCAGAATGCTCCTATTCCAGAGAGTCCTCAGTGGGATTGAGCAGATTGAAAACCTGGCCCAAGCAATTAGAATTTCTCCCTTTATTCACTGAAATTCATGGGGAATTTCCACACTGCTCAGCCTGTGCTCCTTAAGGGCTGCTGCTTCTGCTCCACTGTTTTTCTGGACCAGGGTCCTGAACAGGCCAAAATCTGCATTCTGAAAGTCCAAGGCAGAGATTTTGTTGACCCCCCCTCCTTTCTCCACCAATAATCAAAAATCATTTAATGGTCACTATTCCCGAGGCAGCCTCTGACTACCACATCTCCTCCCCAGCCTGCCTCTCTTTCTCTGTACACAGGTTTCTCTCATATGGTGTAGTGCACACATAGGTCTTGGCACAACTGAAATTTTCCACTTTCTTTGTTGAGGGTTAGTCATAAGTTATGGAAACACTAATCTATGCCTTGCACTGAGGCACTCCTGATAATGAGGGGAGTCATTTCCACCCACCTGAGGCCTAATTTCCAGGTCAGTTAAGCCAATGAGAGTCTCTTCTATGGCTTCCATGGCCATTGGCTCTGACCTGTAATCCAATGCTGAATGAAATTAAGATCAAAATTCACCTGACATTCATACCCTTATGCTCTACACTATCCTACAGAACAGAATTCTGTTTCCTTTGAGCTAGGTATTTCCTGCATTGCTGTTAAATGTAACATTCTTCACTACTGTTTCCAAATAGAACTGGACCCAGAAAATTGCACCAAAAATCCTACAGTTGTTGACTGAGTGGACAGAGACTTTTCCTTATGATTTCCGAGATGAAAGAATGATGAGGAACTTGAAGGAGTTGGCACAAAGAATAACCAGTGGGGATGAGGTAAGTTGTCTGCACACAAAGTTATTGGATTAAAAGGCATTCCTATCACTGCTTATATTGCTGTTAATAATATGGTGTGCTTGAGAAAACTTATCATGAAGGTGCTGGTAGGCAAAATGTTCTGTTTGGTGCCTAAGCCTGGGATGAAACTGCACAGCATAAGCAGATCTTCTCCAAAGCATAGGCAAGGTTCTCTCCACCTCTAAGCCCATAACATAATCCCATTTTGTGCAGACAGGCATAACTTGGTGGATGTTAGTATTTGTCATTTCAGTGATTCTACTTGGAAGAAGCTAGCTAGGACAATAGCTGAGAAATGCCTATCAATGTTGATAATTTCTCAAGTAAGGTATTTTGGAATTGGGCCTTTGACCTGTAGGTCAATGGAAAAGTTACAGCAGGTTTGGGAGAAATTTCCAAAAGGGGACTGGACCAGGAAGAATTGTCTTGAGCTTAAAGCATCAACTCAGAGGAAGTCTGTCATATTCCTTCCTGTGGATGGAGCATACAAAGAAATCACCTGACCTTTTTCTAAATCCCACTTTTTAAGATGGAATTGAAGTTCCACATGGTTATTATGAAATATTTTGATGCTTGTCTTTTAAGTAGTGAAATAGACTCAGCCAAAAGCCAAAGGTTATATTTACTTAGTGGAAGGGAATTAACAAGGTTTCAGTAAGCAAATCCTGTGTAGCTGGCATAATGCTGTGATTGCAAAACACACTGGAGTGGCATTTGGAAGAACTATAAACACAAATAGCAATTGCTAAATGGCATTGTGTTTCCAGTGTTCCTCAGGGAGCAGTGTTCCTTATATAAGCTTTTAAGTAATGATATGGATGAGGCAGCAAACAGCACATTTACAGGCATGGAGGTAAATTGGACTGAGAGGGGCTGAGAGTGCTGCAAAAGGCTGTACACAAGCATGGAAAAGAGCAAACCTAAACACAACTTGGAAGCTGAAATATATTTTGGTGTTGTCAAAGTGGGGAGGGACAAAAGAAGATGGGACAAGAGATGGTGTGAAATACAAATGAAAAATAGACCAAATTTGATGTGCAAGTTGAAGGCTGCAAGAAAGCTCCAGGGAAGTTTGAACTGGGAAGAGGCAAGAGGTGTGCCCTCCCTCCAGGAGTGCCAGGTTGCTTTTTTTCTAGATATTCTTCATAGCAAGGTAGGAAACTGAAGTCTAGTTCCAGGCAAAGTAATTAGTACTGAGGGGTCACACCCACTTGAAAAATACTCACTGGCACAAAAAAAAAAAATAAAGAGCTGCTTAGCCTGGAGGAAGTTGAGTTGGTGGATGGAAGAATGAAATGAGAAGAGGGAAGGGTTGTCTGCAACGAAGTTTCTGGCACTACAGACAGTTTAAACAGTGAAATCATCTATTGAAGGGAAAGGCAGATGTACAAAGCTGCTAGAAAATGTGCAAAGGGAGGAATCCTACTCTGCAGAGAACTATAAATCCTTTCTAGCTGTAGCTTTGAGGTTCTTTTGACTTTGATATTTCCTTTAGAAAGACAAAGTGAAAGCAAGCTCTGCAGTAAATTGACTTGTTTTATTGTGAACTGCTTGGAATAGTAAATGGCAACTTCCTTGACCTTGCTTTTCTACAGATCACTTGGATTTTTGTGAGTCATTACCTTAAAGGATACAAAAGAAGCAGTTTCCTACTCCTGTTCACTACAGTTCTACTTATAGCTTCTTATTCCACTTCCTGAATTATTGTACTCCAGTTCTTTTAAGAGCTGTCAGTCAGAGTACAACCAAAACCTCTCACCACACAAACATGTCATTCCTTCAAAACAACATATTTGGAAAAGGCTTTGGAGGAAAGGACAAATTCATCAGAATAAAGGAAATATTGCTACCTTGGACTGATCATACTATAGTGTGCAGACAATAGTTTTTAGATTATTGTTTTTAAGCTAAATAGGTTTTGTTTTAGTGGCTTTAGGATATGTGAAATATGGAACAGTAACCATCTTGGTTACACAGATCTATCTACTTAAGAGTAGGAGTTCTGCTTCCACTTAAAATTGTCACTTCTGCTAACTTAAATCACTACATTGAAAGGCCTGCAAAGGCAGAAGAGAGAGAATATTTTTGTTATCTTTTCCTCAGATTCACTGTATGTTTGAGCTCTGACTTCAGTGAAACTGGTCTTGATTTGCTGCAGAGAGAAGCAGACCCTTTTTATCACTGAATGGCCTCATATTTGTTTTTTCTGTCGTCTTAAGCAGGAGAAGATGGAGTATTTTCATGTCTTGTATTTTGTCCAGTACTTTTTAGGAAGTGGATTGAACACATCTTTTCTTTGAGCTAACTGGGTCAATATTGAATGAGTGAGACAATCACTGCTTAAACCTCAGCCAGATTCCTTTTGGTCTGATGAAATGATAGTATTACAAATTCACACAGTAGAGCTTAGCTTAAGTTGGCAACAAACACAGGTATCAGCAGGTATCTGTGGTGTCATACAGACTTTAATGCTCTCTTCTCACATTTTGGAAGGGATTTCTGATTGTTTGTTCTGACAGGTGTACAGGAAGAACGTGCAGCAGCTCCTGCAGACCCTGATTCGGAAGCTGGCTGCAGTTACCCAGTATGAGGAAGTACTTGCAAAAATTGATGCCAGCACATGCACAGATCGCCTCACACTGCTCAAGACCAAGCCCCAGTCCATGCAGAGGGACATCACCACAGTCTGCAATGATCCCTATGTGTTAGCTCAGCAGCTGACGCACATCGAGCTTGTGAGTTGTTACCCTCCCAGGGATGACTTCATCCTTCCCCTCTTTCTGAAGTGCAGGTTAACAGGGGATGTGACCTGGCTGCTTCTGTGCTTTGTTTAGGAAAGACTCAATTATATTGGACCAGAAGAATTTATCCAGGCGTTTGTGCAAAAGGATCCTTTGAATAATGACAAGGTAATGGGAACAGATCTGGAGCAGCTTTGAAATGCGTCATTTTCCATCAGGTGCACCACGAGCTGAAAGTGAGGTCTACCAATAAATGAGGACCAGTAAAAAACAAGCTTTAGTAGTCCCATTAAACATTTTGTTTATGTTTTTTTTCTTTCTGGAGTACAACTCCTGAAGCTCCAGAAGTCAGCAAACAAGTTGACTTAAATGAACACATTTCCAGGGTTTTCTGACTTAAGCTAAGGGAGAACTCAATCCTTGAATGTTTTACCCAGGCCATCTATGGAGCCTGCAGCTGGAAGAGGCTGAGTTTAACTTTGCCTTCTGCATTATTCATTTTTGACATCCATTTTTCCTTTTTAGTAAACTGGACTCTTTGCAACCAAGTGGCACATGGGGGAATTTGCAGATAGAGCAGACATAACAAAAAGAGTGCAGAGGGCTCTAGATCTATGTGAGATGGAAGGCAAATATGCAGTGTTTTTAACCAGTCATGATGGAGTTATTATCTTTTTGAGTGCTGTTTTCAAAATGACTTAATTTTTTATGTTTTCCAAGATAACTTAACCTCTGTAAATAAGCTGTGGCAAAGTCAGTCCATTAAAACTTGAATTAGCTTAAAACTGACAAACAAAATGGAATGATGCAAGGTTACAATTTGATGTTCATTCAGGTGGTCTCTGAAATTGTTTTTCCCACTAGAGATCACTGAAACTGCTGTCTACCCCTTTTTAGGCAACCCTGAGATGTAGTGTGGGAATGATTCCAAGGTGATACAGCATAGCACTGCTCAGGAAAGGGATAATTCCATCAAAACAATAGAGCTGATCTCCCAAACATAAAACATAATGTGTCTGGCCTCTGTTTTCTTGCTGCACTTGCAGAGAGCTTACAGGAGTAAGCACTGTGTGCCTATTCAAGGGAGCTTTATGAAGATATTTAGCCCTGATTGTTTGCATAAGTCTGTCTGAGGTCCTTAAAGCATTAAAGCACAGGGTGGATTCCACATGGCTGCTGGAGTGCTTTACTGGGCTGACCTGACAGCTCAGAAGGAAGTTACACATGTTGAATACTACCATTGCTGCTTTCCCTCCAACCTTTTTGTCACTTTGGGTAATTTGAGTCATTCCTGGTTACTTGACAATGTTTGGGAATGGCAAGGCAGAAAGCCAAAAGATCTCAGAGGGAAAAGATAAATTGTGCTAAAAGCTGCTATTTTAATTCTGTCTGTAGAGCTGCTATGGAGATCGGAAGAAGACTCGGAATCTTGAAGCCTATGTGGAGTGGTTTAACAGGCTCAGTTACTTGGTTGCCACAGAAATCTGTATGGTGAGCAAGGACTTTTTGTGCTGAAAGTTTTTGTTTACTTATCCAAACCTGTGAAGCCTTTTCAGGTTTGGTGCCTTTTGGACTTTTCATTCTCTTGGTTCTGTAATTGTTCACATTTGAATGCAGTCAGAGCACGTCTGGGGAGGAAAGAAGTTCAGTGTTTTCAGCATTATACTGGTGCCTCAGCCTTGTTTGTGTGACAGTGGTGATTTATTCTGGGTTAGCCCTTCTTGGTACGTGAGCATGTCTGGCCTGCTGTTCTCTTCTCTGAAAGCCTCTTGTGAATTGAGGCACATTTCTCTCCTCTGGCTGACCCTCTGCTCTGCTCTGCTGTTCTTCATATCCTTCTTCTTGGCAGAACCTCTTTGCCTGCTGTCCTTGCTCTCTGCCTGCCTGGGATCAAGTTTGTCTTTGCTGTCCTGAATGCTTTTTGAATAGTGTGGCTTCCTCTACATGTAAATGATAGTGTGAAGCCGTGGTACATACGGAAAAGACTTTTAGCAGGGGTGTTATTTCTTTGGGGATGTGTCTAAGTGCTATTCCCTGCTGATCATAACCCTACAAATGCATCTCTTGCAGCCTGTGAAGAAGAAGCACAGAGCAAGAGTGATAGAATATTTCATTGACGTGGCACGGGAATGTTTTAACATTGGCAACTTCAATTCCTTAATGGCTATTATTTGTAAGTATGTGTACTGAGATATTATTTTATCCCAGTTTAAATCTGGATAAAGGAAGCAGAATGCTTCACACAGAAGTCTACTGCTTAGCTTGTTCAGCAGCATGAAGTTGCTCAACACTGTTGTAGTGCTATGTGTGTAGTATGAAGTTGATATAAGCCTAAGTTTTCATTGCAACTCTTCAGAGACCCAAATCCCCACTTTTTGAAACCAGCTTCAGTGCTAAATTGGAATAGTAACTTTTCCTAATAATAATGTAATATGGAGAATTGATGTCTTCCATTATTTCTATCACATCCTAGTGGCTTAAAAATTCCACACCTCATTCTATGTGGTAGGAAAATACTGTGAATTTTTTTTTCATTTGAAATGCAAAAACTTCGTAGTTATGTGTAGTTTTCAATGAATTATGTAAGAGATGGTGTTCAGAACAACACTCATTTGAGCTTTTCTGCTTTATATACATGTTTTATGAAATTCACATTAAATAATGTCATAGCATTTTCTTTTGAGCTTTCATTCTGTAAGAGATGAAGATTTAGTTTCCAAGGTTATTTTGGAATTTAAAGAAAACTGTGATTTCTTGAGTAGCTCCATTGAAAATACCTGTAATTGGTAATATATTCTTTGCTTTAGAAATACTTCCTAGTCCAAGGTACCTGAAATATTTTTTTCTTTTAAATATTCCAACAATCTCTTTCTCTTATATCAAGCTGGCATGAACATGAGTCCTGTGTCTCGATTAAAGAAAACCTGGGCAAAAGTGAAGACAGCCAAGTTTGATATTCTTGAGGTAAGTTTGCCTAATATGTGGACAGGAGGCTGTTAATACCATTTAACTGCTCTAAAATGTGGGGTTGGCTTCATTGTGACATTTAATTTAGTATATTTGTGATCTTAATGGGTATTGTCCTGCTGGCTATTGTCAAGATCATGCAGCACTGCATGAGGTTGTGATTTATCCAAGGGAATGTATTGGATCCCTTGTTGTGCCGAATGGACATTTTTTAAAACAAGGTTCTCTTCTGATCAAATGAACAGACAGTGATACCACAGTCCTCTACTAAGCTGTATTTGTGGGGCTGTTCAGAAGACCTTTTCCTATTTGGGAGTCACTCAGTTGAAAAAGGATTGTGTGCACCTCATTATTTGCATCTTTTCATGCCTTGCAGCATCAGATGGACCCCTCCAGCAATTTTTATAATTACCGAACTGCCCTGCGTGGAGCCACCCAGAGGTCCCTGACAGCTCACAGCAACAGAGAGAAGGTGTGTTTGCAAATGGCTTGGCAGTGGGCAGAAGGGAAATGTGCTTGCTCAGCTGCATGGTAAACCTTTATCCTGGAATTCTGGTTCTCAGCAGCTCTACCCCTGGTGGGCTTATAAAAGGCTGCCAGATCAGTCTGGTGCTGACTGAAAGTCCAAACATGAAATTATCACTTTTATTATTTCAGTAAAATAAGTACATTGCCTCAGCTCATTTCTGTTTTACAGACACTTGTGTCTCACAAGCCCATACCACAAATAGAAAGGCTAAAGACTGACATGAAGTTGCTAGTAATTTGTTCTTAGAGATGCTACTTGTGCTAATCTTTCAGTAATTCATGGCTTA
Organism: Erithacus rubecula; assembly: GCF_903797595.1. Classification (NCBI taxonomy): domain Eukaryota; kingdom Metazoa; phylum Chordata; class Aves; order Passeriformes; family Muscicapidae; genus Erithacus; species Erithacus rubecula. Next base: position 54,216,626 of record NC_136687.1, read on the forward strand.
AGGTGGAAAAACTTCAAAACTTACTCATAAAAGGTATTCTAGATCTCAAATCTAGACAGAGCTGTGGCATTCCCTTCCTGTGTATAGCCTTTAGATGCAGAATCTCAGTGGTAGTTCTTGTGAAAGGGAATCAAACAGCTTCCTAGCTGCTCTCCACTTGGAAGCAGTTGCTCATCAACTCCTTATGATATTAGGACTTCATGCTGTGTTTAATAAACATGATCCTGGAGTTCATGGAATAAACTACCAGGCAGATGAAGCAAATCCACATGCAGTCTGCTGATCTATACTGTTGTTATACATGGAATATCTTTCTGAGTCCTGAGGGTCTGCTCACATATCATTCAAAGTACCAGAAGTTTAAATGTAAGAGGCATATTTCTTTTCAGATAAAAGTCAGTTTTAAGACTTCAGAGAAAGAACTTAGAGATATTGAAATATGGTGCAGTGAAGTGTTCCACTGAAATAATATCCCCAGTTGTAACAAGGATGCATAGCTGTGAAAACTTCCATAGGATGAAAATTAACATAGAACTATTTTAAGAAAGTAAAATCCTCCAGCATTGTCCAAAGGAAATAGTTTGTTTGGCAGGAAATGCTTAATTTTAAGCCAGTCAATACCAAGGTTCCATGACTTGTGTGAGCTCAGGGAATTGTAGCTCAAAAACCATTTGTACTTGTGCTGCTACCCCAATATTCCCTGCTGTGCTTTAATGTGCATCTCCCCTCGTTTACCAAGTCCTGTCAGGTGGGAAAGCTACACTACAAGATACCCTGCAGGAATTACATTAAGAAATAGGTAACTGACCATTTATCTTCTGAAATCTGCAAGGAAGAAGTGAAAAAATAAAACAAGAAGGACATGACATAGGACTTTGTGGAGAGACTTGTATTTTCAAATGTAGTGAATGCACAGTTTTTGTGTAAAGATGTAGAATCTTTACTCCTTCAGTAATTGCTTATCTTTTGTATCACCTGACTTTCATTTTTCTCTATAGACCATTGTGTCTTGATTCAGGACCAGACTGTTAATAATGCTGCTCTCTCCCTAGATTGTGATACCTTTCTTCAGCCTCTTGATCAAAGATATTTATTTCCTCAATGAGGGTTGTGCCAATCGCCTTCCAAATGGTCACGTCAATTTTGAGGTGAGTAGAGCATTGAGTTTTAATGGGGTTTTAAGTGCAGGGTCAGCCCCTTTAACAAAAAACTGAAGCAGATCACAGCCCAATTTCCACTGGATTCTGGAAGAGCAAGCATAGGCTGGAATTTATCTGTTACTTCTCAGGGGAGATGGAGGTAGTCAGAAAAAAGCAGTTTTATCAAAGATGGAGTGTTTATAGAAACTTTCAATATTCCCAGGTTTTTTAGTGGGGGGAAAAAAAGTCATAACTTCTTCCCAGTGCTCAAATTCATCTCAACATTTCAATTCACAGGTTTGCTATAGTTAATGACAAAATATTCAAATTCAAATTCAAATCTTTGAATTCCACACATAAAAAAGCAATTCCTCCTTTATCAAGATATGTAGGCAGCATTTTCATGCATTTAAGTCCCAGATTGTCTCTGAAGAAATATGTGATAGAGCAGCAGTGACGGAGTTTTGACTTCCTTGTCTTCCAGTAGTTCTTCTGCCTCTGATTTCATGCTTGTTATCTGACACAGGGTGGGTTACCCAGTGATTTGTTTCCTGGTACTTGCAGTTTTCAAGAAGCCTGGGTCATTCACACAAAAGTACAGTACATTTAGTTGTAGTCATAGGCTTGAATTAGCCTAAAGGTTCTAAAACTAGGCTGTGCAATCATCTAGGATGTCCTTTTACTCAAGGAATCCATGTGCACTTGAGGCATGTTAAACTTTAATTGAAAGAGTTTATCAATTAATGGCATCAGCACACTACATGGGGAGTGTTTATTTTTGGCATAGATTTCCAGCAAGAAAATAAAGCATTTCTTATTTGCTAACTGACAGAAAACATCTGGATTTTGAAATGTCAGTATTAAGCATCTGATGTGCAAATCACTATTGCAAAACAAAAAGCACAAGCATCATCAAAGTTAAAGTTTGGGCATAAGGAGTGTTACCAGCTCCTTGAAAAAATTAAGTGTACTTCATGATATACTATATTTCTATTAACAACAGCAGTTTTAACAAGGTGAAGGAGTGGGAAGTTACCATAGCTTGAAACAGGAACACAAAAGTTAGAAGCTGAGTTGTTGAGTCAGATCATGTTCAATTCTATCTTAAAACCCAAGGACAATCGAAGCCTTGGTCTCCAAACCAATCTCTCTCTCTCATTTTAAAAATTGTTCAAGGTAAACAATGCTATTCAATTGATAGCACCTCCTCTGCTTTGTATTCTGACAGAAATTTTGGGAGTTGGCAAAACAAGTCAGTGAATTTATGACTTGGAAGCAAGTGGAGTGTCCTTTTGAAAAGGATTGGAAGATTCTGCAGTACTTGCTTTCTGTCCCAGTCTTCAGTGATGATGGTAAGGAGCTCTGGACTTGTTGGGGGGTGTCACTTGCAGGGATGGTGCCACTGGCTACTGCTTAATCTCTTTCTGTGTTAATTTGTGGCTTCCTCACAGTAAGGAAAGACTGTCCTGAGACATCTCTGTCTGGCAAGTGAAAAATTCTCCTCCCTTACAAATAACAGAGAAGATAAGATTTGTCTTTTATATCTTTTAAGATTTTTCTTTTATAGTCTGTGAGAATCAACATTGGTTCTGAAATAGAACAAACCAAATTGATGTGGTCCCTCTAAATGTCACATGAAATGTATTTATGTGGACTTTCAGCATGCTTTGCACTAAAGGGTGCTGCTTCAGGAAGAAAACAGGGACTCCACTGGCTATTTACAAAGCACCATGTCCCTGGGCTCATTTTATTTTCTCTTGAGTGCTTTCTTTTCCCGTGCTTTTGAGTTTCCACTGGTTGGTTTTTTCCCCCCCTGAGGGTAGTCTTTGTTCTCATGCACAGTTTGTTAGCATTGTCTGGGTGCAATTATAAGCAATGCTATACTTCCTAATGGGATTCTGAAGCCCTAAACTGAGGGATGGATAATACATGCCTGCTTCATTTAACTCAGTCTGCTCTTCAGAGAGAACAAATTTTAAAATGCCAGTAGGCCTAACATAATGTATTTGCTTCTGCTTGCAGCACTTTACTTGGCTTCCTATGAAAGCGAGGGTCCTGAGAACCACATTGAAAAGGACAGATGGAAGACACTAAGGTTTGTGTCAGAGGTTACCCAGATCAATAAATAAATAGAATGGGATACAGAACAAGCATCAAGCAGTTAAAACCAAATGGCATGTTACATGTTTCAACAGATGGGGCACAGCGAGGTTGTAAACCACCCCCCCCTTCAATCTGGGACTCTTGGAAAAAACAGAACAATCAGTCTTTATCTTAAACCCTCTAGGTCCTTCTTTCCCTTAGGAAATGGGAATTAGAATAAGTAATTTTGTATTTTAATTTCTTGTGTTACTCAGTGAAGGAAGAAAGTACTTTATAAACTCCCAAGAAATCCCCACTTCCTCACAAGCACTATACAAACACTCTGGATTCCTCACAGATGCTTTCACAGCTACTGCATCCCTTTCTGCACCAGCCTTTCAGACAGGGCTGAGGTTTGTATAAAGATTGCTCTGGGCAAATGCATTAATGAAACCAGTTAACAATTTAAGAGTTCACGCTGGGGAAGAATATTCAACAAAATCATATTTTTTGCTTTTCTTCTACTGCTATTAGAATACAGCCTCATCAGCTCTTTGAGTTTACTAATTGTGGAAGGATACATGAACCATTAAGATGGGGGGGGGGATGTAACTATTTCATCTGATTGATTCGAATCATTTTGAGAGGACAGAGAGTTACTCACATCAGGGCACAGACATTACATGACACAGGGTGACAAGGTGAAAATCTGTAGTAACAGGAATCTCAGTTTCAAAGCCTCCTTAAGCAGTCACTCTGTCTGAGAAGATTTACATCATTCCAACGATTGTCTTCACCCATTTGCATTTCCCTCTGCCTTTCAGGTCAGCACTTCTGGGCAGAGTCTAGAGCACCCCGTGCCTGCTGTTCTGTGTTACGTGGATTGCCCAGGGCCATGGCTTGGTTTCTTTTTCTGTGCACTGAGTGGCACTCAGAACCATGAAAGATGTGCAGTCAGTTGCTATATCTTGGCAGCACAGATGAAAGAAGTTAATTCAAGAACAAACAGGCAGCTTCTCCCATCTGACAAATGAGATAAAATCACAACCCACTCAGCTGGGATTTAGGCTGAAGTATTGATTGAGAATCCTTTGAAGATCTCAGTGCTGCCTATGAATCATTTCACACCTGGATGGAATATTCTTTCCTTTGCTTTTGCTGCAGCTTGCTGTTACAAGGACTCTGCAGAGCTGCCACAAGGACTCACAGAGGGGAGATGTTCACCATTCCTTTCAGTGAAACCCAAGGCTGCATGGAAGAGCTCTCATTCCTAATAAGCTGAATATATCCCAGAAGACTGGGATTGCTAAGAAGGGAAAGGACTGGACACAAAAATTGGCTGCTGAGGAGAATTTCTCCTTACCACTGTAATGGTGGCTGGTTTTTTTTTCTCTTTTTCCAATGTGTTTTTGAGTTAGCTGCTGGCAGGCAAACTCATTATTATTTTAAGTTATTAAAAATATAAAGTAATAAAAATCAATGTTATGGTAGAAAATACACCTGCTGTAAAAAATAGTAGCTGTGTAGCTCTACGAATTCTAGTGAGGCTTTTTCTTTTGTTCACTTTTTTACAACTAACCACTACATGCCACAGAAATTCTTATTTTTACTGTGAGGTTTTTTTACTCTTGATTTTCCATACTTGACCTTCTTCTTATATTAGGTTGAACAGGCTGACTTTTTTAGAATAGTCTTTGAGAAACTGGCATAAAAAATATGAGAGTATGTTTTTATTAAGTAATTTTTATAACTGCTTTTTTTTGAAAGGGTAACAGTGGTGAACACAATCCATTTTGACTGAAATAGCAAGATGCCAAAAAGAAAAAAAGAGGCTTCTTCTCAACTCCAGCTAGGAACAAAAAAGTCTTCCTGTGTGTTTGCTTTAGGGATTATGTTTATGACTGTGAAGTAGTTCACTGTGTTACACACCTAATAAGTTTTTAGTAGCTCTAAATACTTAGTCACTCTATTTATCCTAGGACAAACCTGATTGAAAAAAAAAACCACAAAACTAAGCCTGTAGCTGTAGACCACCCTGGATGCAAAAATCAATAAGCAAAGTACATACTTGGCAAAAAAAAAACCCTATTTGGAATTATTCTCCTACTGTTGTTAAAAAAAATGGAAAAAAGTAAGAATAAATATATTTATTTGTTGCACTGCATCTCTTGAGTCTTCAGGTAAGGTGGTTTTTATGTTCTGTCTGTACCTTTTCAGGCAAATAATTTAGAATTCCATAGTAATGTGTTGAAGTAGCCTTTGTTGGTGGGGATACTGTCCCTTAACTGCAGCCTATTTGCTGGTACAAGGTACTGGAAGTCTCTGAGATACATGTTCCACAAATCCCAGCACCTCAAGCCCTGGCAGAGAAGGTTTCCTCTCCTTTCCCATTCCCTGTGTTGTCCCTTTCTCTTGGAAAGGAGAAAAATGCTTCTGCTGTGCACAGACTTGCCTTCCAGCTTTCACCAGGTGAGGTCCTCCCCATCCTCCCCTCTTTCCCCTGTTGTTGAGACTTGTGCCTGGTGCTTGAAAGGGAAATGCAAATCCCAAACCTCTGGCAAGCCAGAGCTGCTCCTTCAGCCATTATTACACTCAGTGTTTGATGTCAGAGCCTTGCCATGCTCTGTGCCCTCTGCTCCATCATTTGGTGCAGCCAAACCGTGCTGGGCTTTAATTTTTAACATCCCAAGCTGTCAGGCTGTTGAAGCACTGGGTGGAAAGAGCCATTCACACCTGTCCATAGCAAATGGGAGAGGAAGGGATGATTCTGATTGGAGCAGCTCCCAAAGGAAACATCACAGACTCTCTGAAATGAGGAGTTACAAGAACACATTAACTCCACAAGCTGAGTGTTCAGGCAGGACTGAAAATCCCAGCTCAGTGCTGACATGCTCAGTGCTTAATGGAGGCAGAGGCAACAACAATGCCTCCTGCACAAATGGCTCAAACATTACTTATTTCTTTGTGGTGCACTTTATTTTCATAGTGCAGAGACAAAAACTCTGCCTCTTACAGACCCATGTGAACCAACTTGTTCAAAAGAGTCTATAGATGTCTGGGTAAGCCCAGAAGAACAATACCTGTCCTTACCTACAGTCTTAAGGACCCTGCTCTCCTATCTTCATGGCATCATCATGAGAAGAGCAGTCAAGATAAATGCAGAAATGTGCCAGAGCCTATTTACAGCTGTCCTGTCTAAAAGAACAAGTAAGGACCTTTACATCCAAGTGGGTACTTTGCATTTGTGCTGTATTTTGTCAGACAGATGTTCTTGACAGAGCTGGAACTGGTACTTGGTCTAGCACTAAAATAGGCAAATAGGCTAGTAGGCAAAATGTCATTCATTTTCCAAGACTTCTGTTACTCTAGGGAATATTCCTTGTCATTTTGGGAAGCTTTCCTTACTTGTGTGCAGTATGCTCCTTTGAGGGCTTCCTGCAGTATTTTTGCTGGAAAAGAATAATCCTTTAGTAGTGCAGCAAGGGCACCATCTGATACCCACTGACACTTTATCATCATTACACTGTGCTGCCTAAAGCTCTGTGGAACATGATTTTTTATTATCTCCTTCATTAGAAGGTTTTAGCTACAGTGTGACCCAAAAGGAGATTTTACTGTAAGCCAAGTAAATACTGTGTCCTCCTCCCATGGAGATTACTTTTCAGGAATAAAAATGCAAAAGATAATGTGGATAAAGCAGTTGGTTTTCATCTTTTATATAGCCCAAGAAGTCTGATTGCCAGTGATTCTGTGGGGCTAAATTACCTGCTTTCTTGTAGTGCTTTTCTCCCCTATCTTGTGCAGTCCAGAGGTTGGAAGGGAAAATGATTCTTAAGTGGACTTCCAGCTGCAGGGGAAAGCAGCATCTGGAGCCAGTGTATTCCAGGGAACAATAAACCAGGCAAAATATCAGCAGGATCTTCTGCAGGTCCCCAAGTCTGGCCTAGTGTTCAAAAGATTAAATAACTTTCCTGGCATGAACGAGTCCTTATTGTAGCATTTACATATGGAATGCCTCACTGCTTTTTAAATGAGTTTTTCTTAGGATAAAGTTTTATGTAGGAAATCAGAAATAATTAGGTCTGGGAGAAAATAATTTCAGAAGGAGTTAGGCTTTCCCTTGTCCTTTTCTCCTCCAGATGGTTCAGTGGAGTTGAATTCTGCTTTTCCATTAAAAAATTGCAGTCCATGATCTGTCCTTGTTTCAGCTTCTGCCTTTCAAGATGTGGATGGGAAGCTTTAGTGTGATGCAGGGTGCCCTCTTGTGATACAAATGAAACAAATCCAGAGATCTGGGTGGGATGGAATGAGGAAAAATGAATGAAGGTTCCCAAGAAAAAATGTGTTTAGAAGCCAGCAACTGCTTTATCTCCAGACTCTTCAACTTCTGCCAACATGTGGTGTGAAGCCAATGAGAATTAAGCATCATAATGGATTTTACTGGGGCATATTTCCTATACAACCTCACTTCTCTCAACTTTTTCCTCAGAATGGCTACCTTGTAATTGAAATAAAGCTAAAAACAAGCAACAATTCAGATTAACCACCTGGAAAACAGGTTTCTTTGGAGTAAAGGAAATGAGATTCAGCTAAGTTATCTTGTTTAATGCCCAACTGAAAAGTGTTCAGATATTTTGAAATGGGGACAAAGTAAAATGCAGAATGAAAAATAAAAGGTCTTTGAGAGCATGATCAGAGTTTTCTCCCTGTCATTTTGCATCCTACTGAGTCAAGGTTGCACTCACTGAATGTTTCTCTTGGGACTGGCCATGTATGGTATATGATTCAACATAAATTTTCTCTTATAATTCCTTTTTTTTTTCCTCTTAACTGCAGAGGGGGAGATGCAAACCCCAAAAACGACTCTAGGTTTTTGTGAAGAAAAAAAGCAACAAGCTTGCCACCACTCACACATTTGATTTTTGGAAATAAATACTCAAGTACTTGGGAAACTAACCCAATGAGCACATTAAAATGTTTTTTAATAAATTTATTCTCCCTCTCTCCCCTTCCTCCCAGCCTTGTCATTGGTCAAATGCAAAAACATTGGTTCTAAGTGCTGTCTCTTACATGGTGATTTCAATCACATTCTTGCTGTTTTTCTCAGTCCATTCACTTATCAGTTTGATATCACATTGCTTCCAGAACCTCCTTTAAGCAGATGAGTCATCTAGTTTACAGTTTGGAATTTGCTTGGTTATAGAATGAATTATACAGTGTAGGTAAGCTCGTGGCAACAGGATGGCTCCTGCTTGTCCAGCAACAAATATCTGAAAGCAAAATGGCCTTAAAACAGTTGTCTGAAGTTGAGGAAATTGCTTGTCTTGTAAACACATTAAGTTTTGAAGAAACACTGAGCAGAGACAGAGACAGAGCAGAGGCAGAGGTACAGAGTATCTGCTCATTCCTGAGACCAGGCTTTTGTGTCAAGTTAAATTTGCCTTGGGCTCTTTGGGCAAAAGAGCTTTGCACACTGAGATTCACCTGGAGTCACACCTGCAAGCACATGTGGTTTAAGGCACTGGAAAGAACCAGGCACCTCCAGCACTTCATTCATCTCCTCTCAGGTGAAGTGATCTCACTCTGCTGCTCTTCCTGGAAAAGCTAAAATTAGGGTTGATCCCACCTTTAGCAAGTGGAGTATGGAGCAGTCCCTGACCCTGCATATTTCTTTCAGTTCATGGAATACTCTCCATGTGTCCTACTGCACAGTATCTCGGTGGGAGAGCTTGAATACCCCTCCAGATGTGTCATATGCTGAAGGATCTGTGCCTTGCAAAGAAATTCTTCAGCAGGTACTAAAACAAAGTGATGTGTAGCTCATTTTCCTTCATGCACTACAGAGCCAAAACATACACAAAATAAATCCCAGAAAAAAAGAAGCAGGAGACTGCAGGCAGATGGAGGTGGTCCAGGAAGGACCACACACATTGTCTGGAACTGTTCCTGCTTCCAGCTTCTCCTGGCTGTCTCAGGGAAGAGTGAGGTGCAGATTTCTGCAGCTGGCAGGACTGACTGGAGCCATTCTTTGCACTGTGGAGCATCTGAGTGGCAGATACTGCTTGGGGAACTGCTGGAAGAGCCTCCTGTCCTGCTCTGAGCACACCTACATTGCAGAAGTGACTTGCATTCTGTCGGGCACAGTCTGCCCTTTCTGCTAAACACCCAGGTAAAGCAGTTCCCAGAGGCTTGATGAGGGGAGAAAATGAGTGACAAGGTAGAAGGGGAACAAAACTGAAAAGAAATCCTTGCTACATAGCAGAATTTGTTTTTCCTGTCACTGGGCCAAAGTGTAAGAAAAAAAGACCCTGCACCCCTCCCTTGTTTGGCTTCCCTTGTTTGGCTGTCATAACCAGCTCCACCACCAGATGTCTGCACCCAACAGGAAAGTGAAATGTAGCACTGAGATGATCAGCTGGAAAAATAAATAAATGGAGACAAAAAGTGACAGGGAGGGAAAGTGCAAAGGGAGCTGTAAGGGTTTGTTTCCAGGCCTAGAGACACCCTTGAGGCAGGGATGATGCTCAGGCCCTCCTGGTGAGCTTTCATTCCACAGTCCAGGACTGTATTCCCACCACCAGTGATGCTGAACTGAGATGGATCTCTTTGGAGAGTGGTCAGGAAAAGGGAATGCTTGGAAGCAGTGCTGTGGCTATTTAACCTGGCTGCTCAAACTTATGACTTGCTGGGCAGTGCCACAGGAGAACTTCTTCAATGTAAAGATGAGACCTGGGTCAACAACAGAAAAGGTTTGCATGCAAAAAGTAACCACAATAGCAGGATGCTTTGAAATGTGATATGTGATAGTTGAATTAGAAGAAATGAATGTGCTAGGTCTCAACAGAGCCCTAGTACCATCCATCTTTTCATGTAATCTAAACACTGGTTTTGTTTGGGAATTAAGAGGCAGTGCCATTTCTCTCATACAGCCTCTCTTTTGTATGCCACAATCTTTGATATCATATCTGCATAAAAAGGCTGCTCAAGACATCCCAGCAACATTCAACCTGTCAATCAGTTTTAAAGAGAGACAGTAAAATATGGTGAACTCTGCCCAGTGATCATTTTAGCAGGGTGAGAAGCTGTTTTTCCCACAAGGCTGAGCAGGAGGATTTTTTTTTGGCAGATGGGGACAGAAGGAAAATCAAGAGCTCACTTGTTATCTGCTGCCTTCTGAACAACCACTGTTATGATCCCAGCCTCAAGCCAGGGCTGCAGCACTACCTCTCACCAAGGGTGTTGTCCCAAAAATGGTTCTCACCCAGTGTGCAAGAGGCCAATCCACAGACTTGAGGTATTTATTTACAGTTCTGTGCACACAGGGGTTTTAGGTGACAAATAAACCTTTTGTTATTTGTACATTTTAGCAAACAAAACAACAAAACACACTTTCTTCTTTTTTCTTTTTCTTGACAGCAGTGGAGCTTAGATAATTAGTTGAGATGTGCTTTGGGTTTCAAACAATGTTTTTTTCTAATTGTTTGGCTTTTAACTATGTTACTAGATGAGCCAAAACGCACTATAAAAAAACCTTTTGTTTGAGGTGGAAGGGAAGAAAGGATCAACCCCAAAGAAAACACTCTTTCTGGAAATATGAGGGGCAAATGAAACTACATTGTGTTTCAGGTTGACGTCTATCTTCTAGATCTACTGACTCAACAGGCTAGTCATAAAATTAAGAGAAAAATTCTTAAAATAAAGAAATATTTTGCAAGCATGAAAGATCCAGAAGCACTGCTATTTTCTAATCCCTGCTTGATTTCTACCTAAAAAAAAAAAAAAAAAACAAAACGAAACAAACCAGCAAAGCAACACTTAACACCACCAATTTTATTCTGCTACAAAACATGAAAGCAGCAGAAAGGTACAATCTAAATCCCCACGTTTTCAAGCTCCTGCTCCTCAATACTTTGTGGCAATAAATGTCTCATCTGTTTCTCTCTAAGACAGCAGTGCAATTGGAAAGGATTAACAACAGGCCACCCCTGTTGTGCTTCATAGGTTTACTGCTATCCCTGCAGTTTGCAGACAGGCAGTGGTTATTATAGGATATAGGCCTTGTGTGATATGATTGCACAGCTTTTTCTTTCACAATATCACCACAATAAGTTGCAAGCTTTCCAAACTTTCAAGATAACCTGTATCAAATGAAGTTCTAATCTAGCTTGGCCAAAGCATCCCTAATTTTACCCTAACGTAACTGCTACCCTGAAACAAGCTCTGGAGGGATAAAAAGGCTCTGTAATATATCTAAGGAAATTTTAGAAGAGGTGTATGAGCTGGATCTGCCCACACAGGTATGAGACCCTCCAGACAGTGCCCTGAAGCTGACCTCAGTCCTTCCAGGTCTGGAATGCTGATCTCCAAAGTCTCCTGGGAGATGCACTCCCGAGTGTACCCATTACTTTTTCACTTAATCAGCAAAGAGCAAGACCCCACACGGCCCTGGTGTACCACAAATAGGGAGCAGTCTCTGGATTCCTGGCTGCATTTCTTAGGAACTTTGCAACAGGAGAAAAGGGTGCGGACAAATTTCCTCAGGGAATCTGAGTCAGTTACTGCATCCCAGAGCAGCTCATTTGCATTGTATGAGGGGTTGCTGGGACAAGTTTTCTCATCACATGCTTCACTGAGCATTGTAACATTTCTGATTTGAGGTTGTTGAGTAGTGAAATGTATGTGACCAGAATTTATTTAGAATTTCTTCTTTTGGGGGCAGGTTCTTTCAGAATTTATGTGAGCTGCTTCATCCCAGACATGGACAGAGATGGTGGAACACTGAGATCTTCTGGAACCAAAGGAAGATTTATAAGTAGGCAGTGCCAAAAGGAGAGGGTACTTGTGGAGAAGAAAATTGGAGAGTCAGTGTCCTAGAGGCTACAGGTTGGCATTAGACCAAGTCTTCCTGACAGCATCCATGGGAGAGGTATGCATGCAGTTCTTTGCCTGTTGTAAAATCCTTTCATCCCTGATTTGTCAGGCTGTTCAGGTAAACAACCCTTGGAGACAGATGTTTTGAATCAGCATGAAGAGATGTGCTAGGAGAAAACAGCCCTTGTGAAACTTGAAGTCCACCAAGAGCCAATGTTGAAAACAGGCAATGCTCATTCTGGGGTGAGTGAAGATATATCCTAGAACATGGGCAAGCTCCTCGCAGGACTGTGCAGTGGTGTGAATCATTAGAACCAATATGTTCATGCACAAAGACTCTGTAACTAGTTAAAGTTACAAAGTGAAATGTTTAATGGCAGGCTGCAGGGGGGGGGTAATCCCCTAGAGGCATGACAGCCCCATACAAGGTTCCCTGCCACCTATTTATTTCCCAAAGTCTTACAATCCATACAGATGCATAACCCCAGCATCTCCCATTCCTGCTCTGTATTAAAATGAGGCCAATAGTCCATCACACGTGTGCGCAATTCTTCTCTTGAATTGGGTTGGTGGTCTCAAATTGGGTCAGTGGTCCTGAAAGATGAGGTAAGGAAAGTCTTCATCAGGTCTCCATGCCCCTCTGGCACAGTCCAAGGTCCCCAGCTTTGTGATGGATTGGTGTAAAGCCCAGGTGTTAGCCACTGTTCCACCGGTTTCTGTTCTTATAACAGTTCACTTACTTCATCTCCTTCTATAAACAAAACTGAAGCAAGCTCGTAATTGACAACAATACCTCTATTATCTCTAGCTTCAGCATCTAATAATCATTAACCTATCGTTTGTTTATCTAACTTACCCTCTGATCAGTAGGAATTGCTTCTAACCCCTAGCTAAAATGACTTTAAAATCACGATTCAGGTGTTGGGGGTCAGCTGGAGAGAAGAGGAGAGAGCAAAGGCTGCAGGTGTGTGCCCCATAGCCACGCCAGGACCCACACCGGAGCGCCGAGGGAGGGAGGGACAGACGGACAGGGGAGGGACAGACGGACAGGGGGAGGGACGGGCGAGCTCCGCCGCCCCTGTGCCGCCTCTCCCGGGCAGCGGGAGCGGGTTCGTGCCCAGCCGGCCCCGGGAGCAGCGCTCCGTCCGTGCCGCCAGCCGGGCACGCAGGTGAGGCACAGCCGGGGCCGGGCAGCCTGGGGGAGCCGTGGCCTCCCGGGGCCGTACCGGGTTCTGGAGGGGCGGAGGTGTCGGTTCCGACAGCGCCCGCACCCCGTGGGGCTGAGGCGGACCCGGGTTCGGCTGCGCGGGGTCCCGGGAGCATCCCCTGAGAATCTCCGGAGCATCCCCCGAGCATCCTCGGACCATCTCCGGACCATCTCTGGACCATCCCCCGAGCATCCCCGGACCCCATCCCCCGAGCATCCCCTGAGCATCTCTGGACCATCCCCCGAGCATCCTCAGACCATCTCCGGACCATCCCCCGAGCATCCCCTGAGCATCTCTGGACCATCCCCCGAGCATCCCCTGAGCATCTCTGGACCATCCCCCGAGCATCCTCGGACCATCTCCGGACCATCCCCCGAGCATCCTCGGACCATCTCCGGACCATCCCCCGAGCATCCCCGGACCATCCCCCGAGCATCCCCGGACCATCCCCGGACCATCCCCGGACCATCCCCGGAGCATCCTCCGTCTCTCCCGGGTGGGTTTTGGGTTTGCCCCGTCTGTCAGCGACCCCGAGGGTGTGAGGTGCCCTGTGGCACACACAGCAATGAACGCCCTGTTGTGCTTTTCGTCTCTGAGCTGTGGGTAAAGCTGGTGGGAGGGCGGAGGAGCAAGGCTTTAAGTTTTCTGCTAGAATTGGCTATTGTAATGCTGAATTACCAAAATCGCCTGTCAGCCTGTTATTGATTCCTGCCACATACGTGAGTCTCTGACACGAGTGGCAGTAAAGGGCACCATGTGGAAGCAGGGATCTGTCAGATCCATTGTCCACTGGCAATTAACAAGGGGAAGGCAGAAGCTGCTCACGTTGTCACTCCAGTGAGGTTGATGGATTAGGAACCTCAAACATCACACAGTCAACCTGTTCTGTTTCTGGATACAATCCAAACAGTAGGTTTTTCTGTGCCTGGGGCAGTCATTCTGCCATATATAATTTTAAAGTGTATGGGACATAATTTATTTGAAATGCAGGGACTGTCACTGATTTCAGTAGCAGAGACTGCTACAGTGTGATGATGTTTCCTGTAATCTCCTCTCTATGTTGTAACTTTTATTTCATTGTTGTTTGGGGTTGCTTTTAAATATGGCTGCATGCTGAGCTAAGATCTTTGACTAAACCATGTGCAGTGACACACAGGTCCCTCTCCAGAGTTATTTGGTGTGGTACCCTGATGTGCAATTTGTTTAAATTTTCCTGTGCAGTACAGATTTTCCTTCATTTTTGGCATTTTAAGGTGTCCCTGTTAACAGGCTGAACCACCAGCTGTCAAAATGCATCTGTGAAATTGGCACAAATGAAAAATATTACTCAAAGTCACAATAAACAAGGCAGAGCTGAGAAGAAAGACTATTTTAAACAAAACTAGATTTGTCAGCTATTTCAATTCTGACCCATTGAAGGCTTTAAAAAGGAACAGAACTCTGCATCTGTTAAAAGTATGGTTATACTAACAAGTAAAATCTATTTGCTGGAGCCTCCCAGTTTATTTCTTGTCATCTGATCAATGTACCTTGTCAGGGCCACGTTCTTATCCAGTTCCAATAAAATGGTAAAAGAGATTACCTTAATCCACATCACTGGGGGGTTCAGCCTGAAAAAGGTGTCCTTCATCCATGGGCAGACAAGCAGCAGCTTTGGGCCTGCTGATGCCTGACCACAGCAGCAGCAGGATTCCCTGCTGCTCCTGGAATGATCCATGAAACATGCCAAAGGTTGTGTCCGAGGCAGGAGGTGGGGCACTGCAAATCTGCTGAAGGCTGCTGGTTGCAACAAGTGCTTGTTTGAGGTGTAGGTGTGTTCTGACAGGAGCCCAAGACCTTTCCTTCTCCTGGTCACTTGTCATGAGCAGCCTATGGAAGGGGGGTAATTCACTATAAAAAGATAATTGTTCCTTGACAGCAGAAGCAACTGTTACACTAAAAAATACCATCCAGTTTTAGATGAGTGAGTGAGCTGCAGAAATGAGCCAGCTGCCTGTGTGCTGCGTGTACATACACTTTCTAATCACATATCCTTTATGCCAGCAGGTATGTACCCACTGGTTAAATTAGTCTGTGTACACAATAATCATTCCTCCATGTGAAAGTGACCCAACTTTTATTTTTGCCTTCTAACAGTTTTCTTTCCTTAGCAGTCAAGCACAAGCTTTTTTCCTTCCTGCTGTTTGTTTTGTATTTGTTAGGCTGAAAGGAGTTTATACATCTCTTCAACTCACAAAAACAAAGTAGTAGCCATGAGATCTTTTGCTTTGTTTCTACAACCCCTCCCTACCTCTTCTCCTTGCCTTTTACCCTGCTGATTTGCAGAACTGGAGAGGATGAAAGCAATCAGCTGTGTTTACTACAGTTGCATATGGCTAATTCAGCTGCCAGCTAATTACTAAATTCACTGCTCAACATTCTCTGTCTTTATTTTATTTTTTTTCCCCTTCAGGAATGAAATAAAACTGCAAATTTATTTTCCCACCTAGGTGTCTGGACAAAATGGGGAATGGATTAGTGAAACCCAAGCACCTGAGGCAGCCCAATAGGCATGTGGCAAACCTTGCCATTGGCTGTGCTGCCAGCCACAAGTTTCTGATGGACCCATGCCTAGGCATCAATGTGATCAATGGGCAAGCTGATGTCCTCTGCAGCAAGGTACTTGAACTGGAAAAGGAGCTGAGGAGAAAAGATCAGCAGCTGCAAGAGAGCCAAAGCCATGTTGCTGAGCTTCAGGAGCAGCTGGCTATGCAGACTAAGGTCATAGCAGAGCTCACCAAGGAGCTGCAGAGCAAGTGTATACAGTTGAACAAGCTGCAGGATGTTGTTAGCACTCAAGGAGAGCACTCTCTTCAGCCTTCTCCATTTAAAGCTGCTGCTAATAGGAGGAGAGGAGCCAAGGAAGGTGTGTCTGCAGAGCCAACAACAAGGCTGTGTGATTTGAGCAGGCAAACCATGTTTTCCCTTGAAAAAGCAACAGTCCGAAAGGATTCCAGGTGAGCTCGCTTCAGAGGGCTTCAATGTTTGTTACAAGGTTATTACTTTTACCACAATTATATCCTCTCTTTGTGATAAATCAGGATTGAAGTATTTATCTGTTTCATGTAGGCTTTGCAGCTGTGGTAGGTGCTGGCTGAGGTTGTGGGGAACTTTAACCAAGAATCATTTGTGTCCCACAGATTTCAGATAAGAGCACTGGGTACCTTCTGTATTTCAGTGGAGAATCTCACAGGTTTTTGGGGATTTACCTTTATTGCCAGCTCCCTCCTTCTTCTAACAATCATGGTGTAGGAACTGAGTATTTCTTGTTCCTCTTTGAGTCCAGTTACACTTTACAGACTGTGACAGACCCAGGAATCTCTGTGGTCAGAGCTGACCTTGCAGACAGAGGTGTCAGACTGGCATCCTTCAGCATGACTCTTTTACCTTGCAGTGTAGAGATAGCCTGAGAGTCTGTTTAACATGGTGGTAGCCAGATTCTGCCTGGACTTCTGCCAGTGACTTTAGCGCCTTCAGATTTGTGGGGAGCTTTATTATTTGTGCCATATCTGAGTCCTTACCATCGTAGACCTGAGAGTTATGAGGCGTGTTTTCTCATCCATCATGTCCAGCACTGCACCTTAGAGGGTGCCTCATGAATCAGAAAGGCTGCCTGAGTCACCACAAAGAGCTGAGAACTTCAGCTAGCAGTGTTTTTCCAGAGTAAGGGAACTGCATTAATATTTTATCACAAGTGCCTGGGTAGCTTAAATCACAGTTTTAAGTGTGTTCTGTTTGTAACCTGCCTTCTCTTTGGCACCATCCTTGTACTGCAGTTCACCACATGGTTTTCCAGGGTGCTTTCAGAGACAGAATTGTGACAGCAGTGAGGAGTAAAGCCAGCAGAGAAGCCAGTGGATTAGCAAAGTGCAGCAGCCAGAACCAAAGCAAGTATTAAGCAATACAAATGTAGTGCATATCATTTTTTGATGTCATAGTGGTCAAAGCATTATTTGGTCTTCCAAATATTTTGGAAGCAGACATATGCCAGAAGAAGCACCACAAAGCTGTACTGCTGTGCACTGTTATTCCTCTAGGTTAGATTACCCTGTGATACATGTGCACATGTGTAAGACACCATCACTTGCTATTGAGACAGCCAAATGATGAAAGGCACAAACATTTGGTTTCCTTAGCTGGTCTGTAGATACTGTAGTAGGTCAAGTTCAGGTGGTTCAGATGCATAAGAATAGAGTGTAACCTCCATTGTCTACAGAATTCTGTCTGCTGTAATTAAAATACAGACTCTTTAGCCTGACAGTGTCTGTAGGGAAGTTTGGAGTTGTTGCTGTCCCTTTACAGAAAAAGGGCTGAATGCAGCCCCACTGCTGTGTGAGGTAACTTCACAGTGCTGCTGCCCAGCTGTGAAAGGAGCTGCCTCTGAAGGAGGGGAAGCTCCATGCTTCTTCAATTTGCATTGATTCCACAGTGTCACTGGTCCCTTTTAGAAATATTTGTAAAACAAATGGCACAGTTTGATGCTATTCATATGGCAGGGGTTTGAGCACCATAGTTTTGTTTGGAGTATCTCAGCAGGAATGATTTTGATGAAAGTTTTAGAAGCATGGTCTCCTGTTCTATAGTTCTGGAAGCTTTTGTGCTCAACTTGGGGTTATATTGGGTATTTGCAATTGTATGTATTGGGTTATATGCAATTACTGTATTTCATTGCAGTATTGTATACATGATGCAGGCCAGGATGAATCAAATTAGCAAGGCTGGTTTTAGATGAAAACTAAGTTAGAGCTTATATTCCAATAACCCTGTTGCTTTCAGCAGAAGGTAAGTTATGATCCCTATTTCTACACACAGTCCTCACCATAGCTACTTGGTTTTATTTTCCTGCCTCATCTCATCACCTTTACTTATTTTCAGTCATTACATGGCTAGTAACAATGTAAGTGTATTTACATGCCCTAGGTTTGTTCATTCCTGGATTGTCCTCAGGAGATTTTTCCCACATAACCTAGTTTTGATGACAACCTCCCATTGCTTTATGAATACAAAACAAGAGGAGGCCTTAAATGCCTGAGAAATCCATCAGGGTTTTGACTTTGTCAACATTGGGAGCATGGGGACTTGAAGGCAGAGTTTATCTTTCCTTCAGCAGTAAAAGGAAACTCACCAGCGGGGCCATAAAAGCCCCATCAGTGCAGAAGTTGTTTAATTGTGCTCATTTCTGGTGAGGACTTGAGGCTCTGCTTTACAGGATGCCCTTGAGCCAGAGCACACTCAAATCAATCAGAACCCACAAATTGCCAGAATGCACGCATGGCCACACATTCACCCACTGTTCATTTTTCCATGTTTTCTCCTTCTCAAAATCCAACCCCTGGGCAGCTCAAACACAGGCAGTCCTTGTCTTCACAAGTCCCCCACTGGCATGGATTTACTCCAGCAGGAAATGATGCAGAGTGTCTCAGGGAGCAGTGGGAACAAGGCTGCACCATCAGATTGCTCCACCAGGTGATTGCAGCACAGACAATTCCCTCACTGGGCAGGCTGCCATCCCACAAGGTGTGAACAGGGCAGGCAGAGCAGAAATGAGAGGAGTCCTCTGGAAAGGAATGAATGCTCACTGAATAACAAACCCCAGCCATGCTGGGCATTTCAAAACTTTGTGGTTTTTGTGTTTGCAACCAGTGAGAAGAAGCTTATCACAGATGCCCTGAATAAAAACCAGTTCCTGAAGAGACTGGAGCCTCACCAGACACGGGACATGGTGGAATGCATGTATGAGAGGACCTTCCAGCAAGGCAGCTACGTCATCAGGCAGGGAGAGCCAGGAAATCACATTTTTGTGCTCAAAGGTGAGTGTTGCTTACTGCTACAACTCACAAGTGCAAGGAACAGCAAAGGGGTTTAGAAGGTTTTGCAGGAAATCACAGTGAGGGTGCTTGTGCTCCTAAATAATTTGTCCCTGTGGAGGGCAGTGCAAGTTTTACTGTGATCTTTATGAAACAGAGCGAGAGCAATAAAAAGCACTTTGGAAACAAGAGTCTTGATTTAATGGTTTTTCATTACCTTTTTCATTTCTAAAAGCCCAGAAGCCAGAAATTCCTTTCTGCTGTAGCCAATCTTATCTTCTCCAGAGGAAGAGCAGGTATTATTTAAAATACAGAGAATTGCTCAATGGTGAAGCCACTCCTGAAATAAACTTACTTTTTAACCTTTATAAGATACCAGTTTTTCTGTGTATGGGAAGTTGAAAGATGAGGTCTGCATTCGTTGTTCTCAAAGCTGAGATTTAAAAAAAAAAAAAAAAAGGCTTGCTTGGGTTTTTTTTCTGGGGGGAAAAACAAAAACAAAAAAAAACAACAAACAAAAAAAAAACAGCAAAGCAAGCTAAAAGCTTTAGAATAAGAAGGCTTTCCCAAAATAAGGCAAACAAGCCTGCAATCTTTTATGTTGTCTGCTACTATGCCCCAAATTGTTTCTATCATCATTTCACCATTAAAAAAAAAAAAAAAAGTTTTTAATTTGCCCATTTCATCAATTGGGAACCACTAAAAGTCCCAGAGACTCATTTGAATTAGAGCTCACACTATAAGGAGTATGTTCTGTTGAGGTGGGAATATTTGAACAAGAGCAAACTGGTATATGTTGGAGAGCTCATTTTCTGGCTTCACATGGATGGGTTAGATGGAAAAAAATGGTGGTAACTGTGTTAGGAGAACAGAAATGTTACAGGAACAAAGAGGAGGCAGGATTTGTGATGGTGTGGTCATATTCTTGTAAGACAAAATAACACCTTGAAAACAGATGAAATATCAGAAAGAAGATGTGCACCTGGAACTTTTTCTCACATTAGAACCCTCCTTGAGGAGATGGTGTGTGCCTTGGACAGAAGAGGGCAGAACTTTCAGAGCACGTTTAAGGGAAGGTTTTTTGGGGCCATAAACTGTGAAGAAGTTCAGACTTTCTTTGACTTTTGCTAGTAAGGCTCCAGAACAACTTCTTGAATGAAGATTTAATGTGCTTTTAATTTTTCTCCCTCTCCTTTGTTTTCTGCATATATATACTCATACATTTATATGAAGTGATAAACCATGAGTAATTTCTTCTGTGATCACTATTTCAAGACTTTTTTTCTTTAGGACACACAAATGAGTGGTTTGTTGTAGCAAAGGTTTATCCCTTCAGGATTTAGAATGGCCCTCCCTTCCAGAGTACATCTGGATTAGCAGTACAATTAAAAAACAAACAAACAAACAAAAAAATCTTGACAGGTTTCTACATGTGCTTCAAAGCACATTTTGCATTGTTAGTCCCATTCCTGTATTTCAGGGAGTGGCAAAATCAGAAATGTGTTGATTGTTTTCCATTTAGTCTGTGCAGCTGAGCACAGGTTTAATACCTCTTATCCTGTTGATTTTTGACAGAGGGCAGTCTGGAAGTCTTTCAGCAGAATAAACTACTCTCCTCAATACCTGTGTGGACAGCATTTGGTGAACTGGCCATTTTATACAACTGCACACGGACAGCTTCTGTGAAAGGTACCTGAGGTTAAATACAGCAACTTTGCTCAAAATACTCAAAAATGTGGATTTTTTGTGAGATCCCTTTTATATCCGGGTTTTCTTTGAAGTTTGCATTTAATAGATGTTTGCATGCTTTGGTTATCTACAGTTAACTCACTTATTTCTTCCTTGAGTTCTTTCTGCTTGGGAACTTGAATAGTACTATGCCACAAATGTAATTCCATCTCTGACATAAACCTTGATAAACAATTAGGCACCTCCAAATTGTGCTGGTTAGCCTGATCTGTAGCATACTAACAACTAGGGCAGGACTGTGTTTTAATTTTGGATGCTTTAGTAGAGGTGGTGGTCTCTGGCTCTTCTGTTCTTGTGTCAAATGCAGTGCCAAGGATGGAATTATAGCAAGTTTGAAGGCATGTTAGAACCATGGTGTTTTTAGTAGAGTGGGTACAGTCTAATTAAAGAGGAAATCAAATATTCAAGAATGAGTTGTTTTTGTGCTTCTTTTAGTTCTGTATCATTGTTAGGTTGCTGAGTCTTGCCTGGATCCATTTTCAGCTAGCAGTCTGGATGGAGTTGTTAAGTGTTGTTCTGATATAAATGTTCCTCTTCCTGCATAAGACTGGGTTTACATCCATTAAATACCCCTTGATTCCTTTTCCAACATGCCATAATTGCTCTGTGACAAACAAGTAAGAGACTAAATATGGTTAACTTCATCATTTTTCCATTCTCCACCACTCCATAAATAATACTTTTGCTTGAAGACTAATTTCTGTTCTTGTCTAAATCTGCAGGGACTTGGTGCCACCAGTAAGTATAAAGAGTTCATGTTGACTTAAAAAGGAGCAAATGGAATAAAACAAGAAGTTGTTTGCTGTAAAAGCTTTTGGTCTTTCTTCCTGCACCCAGTTTGGGCACTTAGTCATTGCTGGCTATGCAGATGGAAGTTATTACATGTAATCTGTTTTTGTTGCTGCCTGATAAACAGAACAACATCAGTAATGTGATTATTTTTCTTACTAACATGCTGTTCTAATTGAATATGTTCCCTATTTTTCTTTTTTGCCTGCTGTATAGTATTAGCATTATAAAGTAGTGTTTCTGCATAATAAGATGTCAAGCTGCTTTAGGCCTTTGTTAGCATTAATTGGTTTTGGGGTAGGACAAGAATTGTCCAATTATGGACAAGAAGAGGTATTTGAATGTTTGCAATCATTTTAGAAATCCACCCCTCCCCAATAGCTTTTCCTGGCTTCCTTGTGGAGGAAGAAGAGTACAATGCTCAATTCCAAAACTGAGCATGAGTAGCAAACACACATGTGAAAACCCTCTCCTGATGCTGGATCTCCTGATTCCCTTTTCCTGCAAAACTCACAAGTGAAGGATTTAATCCAAGCAGTGTTTCAGTGGCTGCTGCTGCCCAGGACCACCTTCACAGGCAGTAGCTGTATGTGAAATTGGCCATGGGATTTACTCCTAAGTTTCTGAATTTATCCTTTTTATTTTAAATCTCATCTTTGAGATTGCAGGTGTTTTTCTAACTCTATAACCACTTCATTTAGTTAAGGTGCAAGATACAGGACATACATTTGCCATAGGCTGGATACTTGCCATGTTTTCTTCATGCAAAGTAAACTGAAAGATGTTATCTAGGGGAGAAATAAAACCAAAGTAGCACCTTTGTTCTCTCATCCAGCATCCAAAGTTATTTTTTGATCTATTCTGATAGATGGCAGAGTAAATGTGTATATTGTGTGCAATGAGAAATTACTGTTCTTCATTTTAAACCTGGCATTTGTGTTCCCTGTAAAAATGATTCTGTGTTGATGATAGATGGAGGGAATCAATTGCCCCAATTTTTTCTGTAAATTTTATTGTAAATTTTTAACAGTTTTGTCCTTCCTTAGAGCAGAAGGAAAACTGCTAAATATGGTATAGCATCTTTTAAAAGAAGAGATTAAATGTAATAGAAGCACCTTTTATTTTAAAAAATAACTGTTCTGTTGTGTTGATGATTGCACTCAGAGGCTGCTTAGTAGCTTGCATCTGATGCTGAATCCTGTGCCTGCTTATTGCATTAATAGTTTGATTATCTTTTGAAAATGCATCATTAATATTTTGATTACCCTTTATTCCCTTATATAATGGATGGTTTGGAAGAAAAGTGAGGATTAAATGAAATTAACTGTATTTCTTGATGTCTATTATTTCTATCTTAGTGCAGATCTCACAAACATTTGCATATAATCTGAATTAGAGTTAGATCCAAGCCACAGTGTTTAACATCACAGGTTTTGGAAAACCAACCACGTTCTGCTTTCTTTGAAATCAACTTCTTTGCATTTTACAGCTTTTGAGTGCAGTGACTGTCCATGATTAGAATAGATTTTCCCAAGTGTTCAGCCCTGTCATTTTCAAGGTTGTTCAGCATATGGAATTACATTTAAATCACTCTGTAGAGGAACCATTTGGAAATCTATTCCTTACTTTAGTGAGCATTGTTTAAGTGGGAATTTATTCTTTTGTAAGTCTGATTACAATAGGTGCTTGATATTTTAGAATTCAGCCTTGAGCCTTGTGAAATAGCCAGTCTGTCTTCTACTATGAATTGATGCTGTACTATCATCCATCAAATAATTTAGAAAGATTGCTGATTTTGTTCTTTTTTGTTGTTTTTTTCAAAGCAATCACTAATGTTAAAACATGGGCACTGGACAGAGAAGTGTTTCAAAATATCATGAGAGTGACAGCACAAACCAGACAGGAGCAATACAGAAACTTCCTTAGAAGGTAAATATGATTATTTTCTATTCCTGATACTGCTTTGTGCTATTTACTAAGGTGCACAACAATATTGTGCATGTCTTGTAAACAGATAGAAAAAGGTGTTCTTCTTGCAAATATGGCCTCAAAAGCCTGAATATTTGTCTTTTTCTTTTAAGATTCATAAGATTGTTTTCCACTTTAATTGTTTTTCTCCTGCATCACACTGATGCTTGAATGCCTTTAAGTAGTAGTATAAATGTACAGGAAACTTACAGGTCTGGAATTTAAAACAATATAATAAGTAAAATTAAGTCAATCCTCCAATAAGTAGTTCACTGCTGGAATAGATTAAGGAATATTCCTTATCCTTTGGAGATTTGAATATGAGATCTGCATGTCTCTCAACTTATTAACTAATTCCAACATAAATTACTAGGAAATCTGCAGAGCAGAGTAATTCTCTCCTGCAGGGAACACTGAGAGTGGTGCCATGCTCCTCATTAGGAAGAGGAAGAAATTAGAGGTTCCAAACCATAATTAGCTGATGTAATATTTTGTCTTTTTGATACAGAATGACCATTCTGTTATGCTTTCAAATCAGGATGCCAAGTCTGGCCATGCACAGAATGTCTTGTGTATTTTCACTTCCCTCTCCATCTTTGACTTTTATACACAATTCTTTGCTGAGTCTAAATAGAAAGAAATTTCTATAATTTCCTAAATTTTACAAGCCTGAGTGATCAGGGTGGGAGGTTTTTTTCATTCTTACCAGCAAGTTCACAAAGTTTTTCCTGTAATTGGATAATATTTCAATAGCTGTCCAAACAACACTGAAGTTTTTCCCTTTGATTTTGCAGTCTCTTTAGTGCACTTGAAAATATATTCTTGAACTGCTATAATGTCTTGGATATGTAATTGCTGGATTCTTTTGAAATCATTCCTTACACCCACTAAGGTCCTTCCTCTCCTGAAATACAAAATTGGTTTACAAACTGACCAATGTTTGCTGCATTTCTAAGTTGTGTGAGTTTTGTTGATCTAAAAAAACAGGAGGAGAATGTTTGAACCTTCCAAATTAAGATTTAGTTGTATACTGTGTTCACCACTAGTTTAACTAGTTATAAAATATAGCTGTAAAAATTGTATAGATGAGATCATAATTGTTAATGATAACTACTTTGAGTTGTGGGGCTTTTTTTTTTTTTTTTGTTTTCTGGAAGTGTGTCCCTGCTGAAAAACTTACCTGAAGATAAATTGACCAAGATCATGGACTGTCTGGAAGTGGTAAGATATTGTTAAATTTTTTCTGAATAGTATTCAGTGAGCTGCCAAAATAACAAAGGAGTATAAATAAAAAAAAAAAAAACAAAAAACATCAAGCTTTTTTAACATGAGAGTCATTTTGGAGTGATTGGAGTTGAATTGCAGGTTGGCAGAAAATAATAACATTTAGTGACATAGAAATAAGTTACATTTTGGCATCTAAGGAGTCAAGTAAGTAGTTAAGAGGATTTGTAATCTATCCTTTATTAAGATTAAATACAAACTTGTTCTCCAGGACTCTTCTGGTAATCAAATTTACTTCTTTGTGATGTGGATATGTAATGCTTTCATATTCCTTGGACCACATACACTGCAAAATGTAAGTGAAGAAGGCATTGGGTCCCCAGCACATGGTTCCAGCCAAATATCTGTGTGCCTTAGGGCTGCATTTGCAGCAGCCTTTGAAGGGAAATATATATACATATATATATATATATATATATATAAAATAGGGAAAGTTTTGATGTATTGATATAGCTGGGATTTTTTTCCAAGGGTATTGGTGACTCTTTACTCTTTTTGCATGGAGGCATGAAGGATATAGGAAAGTGAACATCAATGAAACACCCACATGTGTTATGAACTCAGCATAATAACCTTTCAGAGATTTATTGGACAATACTGTTTCTCATTGCCCCCCACCAGGAGTATTATGACAAGGGAGATTATGTTATTCGGGAAGGAGAAGAGGGAAACACCTTCTTTATAATAGCAAAAGGAAAGGTAAGGTGTAATAAATAATTATTTGTAAAGCAACATGTGCAAACACTTGTATCTCAAAAGCTGTCTTGAGGAGTGTGGTCTTCAATCAAAATGGTGCAGAGTGTTTTTGCACATGTTTTTAAGTTCACAATATAGTGATAAAATCCTGGAGCAGAATTGCAGAGGTTCAGAGAGCCTAGTTTTCCATTTACAGTGAACTCATGTCACACTGTTCTAATTAAAATGTAATTAAATTGTGTTCTGAAGCCTCTTGACACTGTGGCAGAGATGTAAAGGTAATTCTTTTGTAAATGAGATTTGACTCTACATCTCCTAGACGGTGCAATATCTAGTGGGCAAAACACAGACCTGAGAAAATCCAAGAAGTGATGGAGTCGTAGGGTCAGGGGAGAATGGCCTTTGAGGTGTCTCAGAATCCTTTCCTCTGTTAGTTCCACAGGAGCAAGGCAGCACCTTTATCCCTCAGCTGATACCTTGGAGGCTGACACTTATTTAATTCTAAAGAATTCAATCAGGAGACCTTTCCTCAATAAACTTCCAGTTTCCAGAATATCCCTGTGTCTGTAGATATCCTAGTTTGGTTTAGCATGGGCATCAGCAGGATGTGCTCCTGTGGGGGGAGAGTTTCACGAGGGGAAATGTGAATTAATGCTTCTGAAGTGCTGCCTATTCAGCTGAGAAGGTAAAAAACTCACAGGACATCTGCCCACTGCAGGAGCTGAAATATTTTTCAGTCTTTCATTAAAATGTGACTTATTCTGCTCTGTTTGAGATGGTATGAGGAGATGTTGAGGGGTTACCAGTAATGAATATATTCCTTCTTGCCAACAAAAATCAGAGAGGGATCAGGGAATTTTTGGTAGTAATTTTTGATGGAAGGGGATAACTATATATATTGTAATTCTTTCTGCAGTGTTACTGAGTTTAAGACATTTCTGAAATACACAGAAGGAAAAAATCATGCAATACTTTGAAATTTTACTTTACTAAATTTTTGTTTCTGTGCTTTGCAGGTGATAGTTACCCAGAGCACTGCAGACCACTCACAGCCTCAGGTGATTAAAAATCTACACAAAGGAGATTACTTTGGAGAAAAGGCTCTCATTAGGTTAGTTCAAATTGTCTGATTCATGATGTGTAGGATTTTAATTGTCCCAGCACTGTGTGTCTGATTCTACAGCTCATGGCTGTTCTGAATATAATCTTGTTTTTGATTGTAAAGCCAGTAGATGTAGGTAGTGACCAAATTTGTGTTAATGTTTTGACGGGCTGTAGAGAGCTTGAAAGTTTACACTGGCATCCACCTTTGGTTTTCCCTGTAGAAGTCAAATTTGGCCCTCTGCACTGTGGATTATTGTTAATACTTCAGTAAAATCTGGGGTAAGAACTTGTGCCAGGTGGTTTCAGAATGGGTAAGATCCATCATGACTGGAATGTGCTCTTGTTTCCATTGCCCATGGCAGTAAGAAACAGAGAGAAGGAGTCACACAGTACATATTTATATGTGTGATGGAGTAGGGAATCACTTGGGTTTGGGGATGTTTTATATCCAAGGATCATTTTAGAAATCAGAGAAAATCCTGATGTAGTGATGATGACATCTGACCCTAATTTCTTGCTAAGGGGTGTCATGATCCCAAAACTGTGCTAGACCATTACAATGGCTAGCAAAAAGCTGAATTTTGTGTTTGGTGCAGCAGCACTAACACAGGTAGAGGCTGCTGAGGCCTTTGAGGAGTTTCACCAGAGCAGCTGTGCCCCTCCATGGGTGCAGTGTGAGGTTCCCTGAGGATCTGGACGTGCTCTGAACTGTCCTGATGTGTTTCCATCCCCAGTGACGACGTCAGGTCAGCGAATGTGATTGCGGATGAGAACAGCGTGGAGTGCCTCGTCATAGACAGAGAGTGAGTGACTCACTGCAGGGCAAGGCTGCCAAACCCTCTCTGCAGGCCACCTGCCTCCAGGGGTTAGTGGGACTTACTGGAGGCACCACTGTTCCTTCAATGAGGGAGTGGTTGTGCTGGGAATGCTGGTGAGGAGAGGCTGACAGCAGGTGCTGGCACAGATGCTTAAGAGCAGCTCAGAGTTATTAGTTCTCTTTCTCTCCTTGCAGTGGTGATGTTTGCCCTGATCTCCTGGGTCAGAGGTTCCCTTAGGAACCTTACTGCCTGTTCTTGTCAGTGGAGAGCAAGGCAAAGAGGGCATTCAGTATAACTCTGCCTTCCTGCTCCATTTAGGGTCCACAGCATCCTTTGTTTTCCTTTTGTTACTGATATATTTGAAGACTCCTCTCTTCTTGTCCTTGACATCCTCAGCCAGATTAATTCCAGATGGCCCCCAGCCTTCCTTGTCTCATTTATATTTATCCTGACAACCTCTCTGTATTATTCCAAGTAACCTGACCCAGCTTCCATCTCCTGTGTGTTTCCCACTTAAGCCTGACTAAACACAGGAGTTTATTTCTCTGCACAAGCCTCTTGCCCCTTTTGCCAGATTTCTTGATACAACCTTGAGTGTCAACCAACTTCAGCTGGGTCATGACTTAGAAGTTCAACAGTTTATAATGTTTCATTTGTGTTTTTAGGACATTTAATCAAACAGTTGGAACTTATGAGGAGCTGCAGACTTACCTGGAAGGTTATGTGGCTAATCTGGCCCAGGCTGATGAAAAGAGACATGCAAAGTAAGTCAGATCTTTTGTTTCTTATACCTATAGCAGGTAATTATTAAAAAGAGTGATAGATATGTAAATAAAATAATGGGTGGTAGTTGGAGATGGACCATTAGGAATGACAGCAGTCACTGTAATAGAACAGTGTGGCTGTGCTTATGGAGCCCAACAAACTTTTTCTGATACAAAAATTACATAGAATCTCAAACAAGAATTCACTCTATTCCTGGAAAACTGAGCACAGAAAAAAAGGTGATGTTGTTTTTACCCCTGAAGGCCAACTTTAACTCTGGATGAGTTAAGGAAATTGTATTGCTGTGCAAAAGATTGTGATACTTCAAAAAGAAAGAAGCAGACATAAAAGAAACAGTTTATTTTTAATGTTTAGTGTAACACTGATGGTATTGATGTCTGCTTTTAGCTATGGGCCACAATTTTGGTTTGTGTGACTCTGATTTCAGTCTGAGCACTGCTGGAAGGTTAGCAGAGGGTGTTTTTCCTCTGGTTAGAAATACAGCTGCATTCTTATTTCTGATCATTCTACTGGAACTGGTACACAGTCCTTCAAGCATTGCTTCTCCAGCTTGGAGTGCCCAAAATTTTGCAGCTACCCACATTATTATGAATCTCACCAGGGATCAGCTCTTGCTAAAATTACTGTCAATCCACTCTGAATTTCAGTAGCATTTTTCTTCTAATTTACTTCAGAAGGATTCCATTAAGATTCTGTTAGGAAATAAGAAGGATTTTCTTTCCTCCTTCTCCTTTTCTCCTTTTTCAATTTCCTTTCCTTTATATAGGATCATTAAAAGTAATGGCAAGGAAAAGCACTAACCTATTCTAATTTTCTTAATGCAGAGGAAGATCCTTCTGTGGACAATTGACCAAAGAGGTGTCTTTGGAGATGATAGAGCTGAAGGAGAAAGTAGCCCAGTTCCCTCCTGCCCCATTCCAGAATTTAGAAGTTGTCACAACTCTGGGTGTTGGTGGGTTCGGAAGGGTTGAGCTTGTAAGAGAATGTTTTAAAATTATTCATGTAGCTCTCTGTCTTGGATGATTGATTTAGCCACTGAATAATGTGGAGGATTTTGGTATTCTGTGTGCTTGTGTCCCTCAGGCAGAAATAATTCTCCATAAAGCAATGCATAGTTAAAATAAACATTACAAGTCTTGGGTATTGAAAGAAGCAAATCCATTCTTGTGTGCCTCCATCTCCTGCTGTTGAAAGCACCTTCCTGGTCACACATAGCCATCAGTTTGTGCCTGTGGAGTTCACTCTGTGCCCTGAATGGCAGGAGTTTTTCCAGGACTCTGCCTGGACCTGGAGCAGTCTGATGCTGCCAGAGCTGCTCTGTGTGTCCCACAGCACTCCCAGCCAGCTGAGCTGTCTCTGGGCTGGGCTCTCTGGGAGGTTTCCAGCAATCTGCAATGGCTCCTTTGAGTCATATTCAATAGCCTGGACATCTGTGCTTCTGGGATACCAAGAGCTTCATTACCCAAAGCCTTAAATCCCACTCACCCCTGGCTGAGTTGCAAACGTCTGACAAAAACCTGAGTGCTTTTTGTGCAGGCTGCTGAAAGTAATAGTAAATCAAAGGAGACTTTGTGCTTTTAGTGAAGTCAATAATCTTTTACAGTAGTTAGATCATCAACTGTTTCGTTCTGATTCATGCTTCACAAAAAAAAAAAAATTAAAAAAATCCACACTGGAATTCTACTGCAGCATCTGAAACTAAGCTAAGAATTGAATTCTCATCCAGCTGTAGAACACAGATATCTGTTTCCTTCATTTCCAAGAAGCCCTGTTTTTACTTCCATCTTTTTATTGCATATTGGATAATATTTCTGTGTAATGCAAAATCACTTGTACATATTCTTCCTAAACTGCCTCTCCTTTTTGTTCTTTTGTATCATGCTGGTGATTAGAAATTTTAAATTGAAATTGGTATCCACTGTGATAAAAACCCATTGTGATATGTAGCACCTATCCAAGCTGCTGCTATTTGCTATATATAAAATTAACAGAGGAAACGTTTCACTTTATGAGTGGGGACTGGGAAACTAAAATATCTGATGCTTGGCTTAAAATCATACATAACAGTTCTGCAGAAAATCTGGAATTTGTCCCTTGTTACAACCATCAATTTCAGTTCTGTGCTGTGTTAGAAAAGATGGATATCAGTGTATCTACTGACAATGATTTAGTAAAACATCCTTTGCCTCATTTTTCATCATTTTTATTCACAGGTTAAAGTTAAAAATGAGAACATGGCTTTTGCTATGAAATGCATAAAGAAGAAACACGTAGTGGACACCAAACAGCAAGAGCATATTTATTCTGAGAAGAAAATCCTTGAGCAGATATGTTCTCCATTTGTTGTCAAGTAAGTTGAGCATAAGGTTTCATTGATTTTTGTCCCCCAGGGCAGCACTATTAGGAATGAGGCTTGGCACACATGAGTTCTGGAGGAAAGACACTGCAAGCCTTGCTTTTAATTTTGCTTTTCCTGAATTGCTTCTGTCTGTCTCCCCAGGCTGTATCGCACATTCAAGGATAACAAATACGTGTACATGCTCCTGGAGGCTTGCCTTGGAGGGGAGCTGTGGAGCCTGCTGAGAGACAGGTACAGCAGGCACAGCATCACCTTGCCCTTTAAAGTCAGCCCAATGGGCTACTGAGCAGGTTCTCCATTCAATGAAAAGATGTTTGGTTCAGTTTGGTTAATATGCTGGTTATAACATATTATATATTATATTACCTGGTTAATAACTGAGATGTTTTCAGAACTTGTAACTATTTTTGTTCCAGAGGCAGCTTTGATGAATTCACCACCAAGTTTTGTGTTGGGTGTGTGACAGAGGCTTTTGACTATCTGCATCAAATTGGAATTATCTACAGAGACCTGAAGCCAGAAAATTTAATTTTGGATGCTGAAGGATATATAAAATTGGTAAGATGCAATCCGTTGTAATGTTACCTTTTTGTGCCTGTATCCTGTTTCTTTGCAGGGGGGATATAGGCAGCAGGTAATTATAGAACCATGATCCTGGAGTGTAGTAACTCTCATGCTTCAGCAGTAAAGAGGGCAGGCTCCTCATTGCACAATGAGAAATAGAGGCATTGCAAAGCCACTGCAAGCCATGGGCAAACTGGGGAATTGCAGCCTCTTGCCACAGAATAAACAGCAAAAGAAAAATATTCTCCCAGCAGTCAGTTTTATTGTAAGAACAGAAACCACATTTCCCAGGTGCAGAATTACCTCCCTGTCCAGGCTCAAACAATCATAGTTCAGCATTCATTGATTCAATTTGCAATCATAGGTTCCCTCTCTCTGTAGAGAGGGAGCACAGAAAAGAACTGCCATGGGAAGTGCAACAGGAATACCCTTCAGTGAGCTGGAAATATCCATTCTGAAGACAATGAGCAACCCACTGCTTTCCAGGGACAGTAAACCTCATGTCCTCAAGGAAATTGTGGGTTGTTCTCCCCAAAAGGAAAACTACTCAGAAAATTACTTGTGATAATAGATGGATCTGTTTTGTAACATTCAGTAATCCTGTGGAATTACCTCTTTCTCCTTCACAAATACTCTGTGCAGTGGTTCCAGCTGTAAACTAGCAGCCCCAGGATCTTTGCAGGAAGTGAGGAAGCAATTAAGACCTTAAGGCTTCCCAGTGCAAAACTCCCCTGCATTTGCAGCATATGTTGATTTTGCTCAGGTTGATTTTGGATTTGCAAAGAAGATTGGATCAGGGCAGAAAACCTGGACGTTTTGTGGAACCCCTGAGTATGTTGCCCCTGAAGTCATCCTGAGTAAAGGCCATGATTTCAGCGTGGATTTTTGGTCCCTTGGGATTCTTGTGTATGAACTCCTCACTGGCAGGTGAGTGCCTCCTACTCAAAGTTCTTACCTAGTTTGTTTGTTTTTAGAAATCTTTCCACTCCATTTTTAAATAGCCTTGAAAAATTGCACTTCTTCATGCATGTCTTACCTTCCATCATTTCAGAAATGTCACAGACCAAGTGGGTTACAAATTCTCAGCTCTGGCTTATCCAGACACAAGCTGTAATTGGCAGGTGTGGGGCTCCTGTAGCTGCTGCTGCTGTTTCTGTGAGGAACAAGCAGGCTGTTCTCTCCCCCATCAGTGGGTGATGGGGTGCAGGGGGTGGGTGAACTGCAAGCAGGGCTCTCTCTTCATCTTCCTGCACACTTCCATCACAGCTGTTTGGGAATGCTCAGTGGCAATACAACGTGGAAGCTTCTCTGAGTTAGGCTTAGAGGGACACATGTGGTCATACATTTTGCCTGGTACCTTCTAACTTCAAGCCTTTCTATTATCTTAAACAGGCTGAAAGGGTGAGGGTTGTAAAAGTAGGAAGGTGGGCTTTTTTTCATATTTTTTCCATATTCTCAATTATTTACTGAGGTAAGTATTGGCCACATCTGCTCTTGCCAGATGTTCCATTTACCAGTGTTGCTTTCTTTTTCTAGCCCACCATTCTCTGGGGCTGACCAAATGATGACATATAATTTGATTCTCAAAGGCATTGAAAAGCTGGATTTTCCTAAAATAATAACAAGGCGACCTGAGGATTTGATCCGCAGACTCTGCAGGTAGGAGGGGCAGTGTGGGGAAAGCCTGGGTGCAGATAAATTGATCTCTTTTAGGACTCAGACTGGGGCATTGAATTTCTGACAACTTCATTTGGAATTGTTATGCATGGCCTGATCCATCCTGGTTATATTCAGTATGCATTGCATGCCCCTGTGTGTGTCACACCTCTGAGTCTGCAGAGGCTCTGGGCTTTCTCTGTAGCTGGGATTTTTTTTTTTTTATTTTCTGAAAAACATCTCTGAGAAAATTTATTAAGTGGGGGCTGAGGAAAGAGCTGAGGAATTTCATTTGCAAATTAAGCACATTGTTAAGAAAAAAGGTTCCAAAACTATTTAAGCATATAGATTCTGCAGAAAACATAAGGCACTTAAAGTCCTTTAGAAATATATCAAAATATATAGGGCCAGCCTAACTCAATGGCCTGCACAACCTCTGGTTGGTGACACTGACTTTGGATTCCAGCTCCTGGGGGATTTCATCCATAGCACCAGAAACAGTGTTCAACATTCTTGTGTACCACAACTGAAATCATCTTTGGAGCTGTAAACTTTGATCTGCCTCCTTTTGTAACTCAGACCTGCTGGCCAGGAATAAAAGAAAAAAGGATGTGCAGCTAAACCTCAGCCTGTGCTGATTTCCCTGTGCTGCTTCTCACAGCTGAGTGATGCTGTTTTAACTTTCTAGAAGGTTTCTCCATCCTCAGAAAAAAGGAGCAGTGAGGCCACATGTTTTATGCAAGCTGTGCAACTGTTAAGTGCAAGCAGTTAGGACCTATAAATGCTCTTTTTAAAATAGGGATATTTTATATATTCTTATCCTTATTCTTTTTTTCTCTCTGTTATTTTTTTTTTTCTTTTTTTAAGGCAAAACCCTACAGAAAGATTAGGCAATTTGAGGAATGGAATAAATGACATCAAGAAGCATAGGTAAGCAAGAGATACTTCTGAGAAGAAAGTTTGGGGTTTAATTTGAAATATTTTTAATATGTTAGAACCCAAACTGGTGAGCTATAGACATCTGTGTTGCTTTTGAGTATTTTTGCAACTACAGCAAGCAACAATATGAACATAAATCTTCAGCATGATTATTTAGAAATCTTATTTTTTACTGGTTTTGCTGCAGGTTGTTGGAGTTGCAGGTGTAAGAGTTTAATTCAATTCTCAGGGAAATCAATGCCTGTTCAGCATCTGCCTCTCAGACCTCCTGAGCCTTCAACATTTACTTTTTAAGAATGAGTAGTTAAGAGCTCCAGAGCAATAATTTCAGGGTTTTGTCCTCTTTCTTGTAACAAAGTCTTTCTCATAATGAATTTTTCTAATGCAAGTCTTTCTCCTAACAAAGAAACCCCTCTGAATGTAAAAAATGTAAATTAAGCATTTTCTGCTTTCCCCTTTTATCTCAGTTGTTTCTAAGCCCTACACTTTGTGCTTGGGGAAAGCAATTCTTTGATTTTTCTCGTCTCCCCTTCTCATGCTGTACAAAGGGTGGCATTCCAAGGAGACACACAAGTCTCTGCATGTATTTCTGCCTGTATTAACCTGCCAGTTTCTGCACCTCCTCCTGCAGAAATGCCAAAGTGCCTGGTGGTCCAGAAGCTGCCCATGCTCTAAATTCCTCCTTCTAACTGTGTTGTTACAGCAGAAAAAAGGCATGAAAAAAGGCTTCTTACAGCCCTTGTTCAAGTGATTTTCAGCTCTTTGTGGTATAATTTCAGAAAAGAACTTTCTCTTTTGGTCTCTCCCTGTCTTTCATCTCTTTTCAATCAGGTGGTTGAGTGGCTTTAACTGGGATAGTCTGAAAGTGAGGAAATTAACATCACCTTTGAAAAGAGAGGTATTGGCTTTGGCTTTTTTTTTATCATAATGCTTTACTAACACAGCTTGCCTACAAAGGAGAACTGATGGTGATAGATAGCAAAATTTCCCAAGGATGCATTTGAATTATTGCAGTTCAACATTTTTTTAGTGAAAATTGAACAAAAGAGAGAGAGAGACAGCAAGCAATACATAACTTGCAATCAGTCAAGTAATGGAAATATTATTCTGCCTGTGTACTTTGCATTACATTTTCACCATTACTAGAACAAATGGTGTTTGGTCAGAAACTAATATTGAAAAAATATATCTCCCTTGGTAATGGGCACATTATTAAGATGCACTGTTCATATTACTGTGAAGAGTACAAATTCCTGTGTTCTGCTATTGAGTTCCAACACATCCTTGAGTAAGCTCCCAGTTTTAAATGCCCTATTTGCTTTTGCTCTAAGATTAGGGTAAAGCATTTGAAACTCACTTGGATCTTAATTTAAAACAAAAAGTAATTCTAAGGTCTGCTTTGGGTAGCAACCCTATGAGTGTAGATTTAGTCTTAAATAGAATCCAAATTGTGCAGTGGGGCCCAGTTTTCTTGCTGAATTACAGGGTAAAATCAAGAATTTTATAATACTTGGGAAGTCCTTTTATATAAGAAGGCTAACACCACTGTTCTATTGTACAATGTAATTACTGAAGGTATTTCTTTTAAAGAATGAGGAATTGCATCCATTGAAATATATCATCTATATCATATTAGCCTTCCATGTTGGGAACAACAAAAATTATGCATAATCAATAGAGAACAATTTCAAAAGTTCCTTTCTGAAACACCCTTTTGTTTGTGTTCTCAATGTCCTAGCTGTCTGGACCGACTGATTACAGCTACTTTGACAGCTATCCACCTGAAGTGGGAAGCCCTCCAGATGAACTTTCAGGCTGGGACAAGGATTTCTGATCATTTTTTCCTTCTGGCACATTTTTAGTGATTCATAGGCATCAGTTCTATCTTGTTTCTTGCATAAAATGAAGTTACACGAATTAAGCAGCACTCCTTGAAGAACAGAAGACAGTACAGAATCAGAACTTGTTTGGATAATCCACTAAAATCTGTGCATTTTATAACAAGGGCATGCATTCAGTCAGCAGCTGTAACTGAATTATCTTTTTTTTTTTTTTTTTTTTTTTTTTTTTACACAGTGTCTCTATGAATATTTTCAGATACCATTGATCAGATCTATGGTTTTGCCACTAAAAATATCACTAGCTACAATTTTGATATTAACAAGGTTACCCTACATCTTTTTTTGGGTGGAGAGGTTGGGTATCAGAAGCCAACAGTTGTGACATTTGTCAGTAGCTAAAAGTATAGGCACTTATTTTTCTTTTTCTCTGCTCTGTTTGGCTTTTCACCCAAAATGTCCTGTATTGCACTGATTCAGAAATGTATAGAAAAGAGACTTTTAGTAAAGGGTTGATTTGATTTAGCTGTAGCTAAAAGGTTATCACTGTGTAAACTGCCTCTGTCAGTCTAGTTTTGCTCCAGGTTGGATATGTGAGACTATCAAACAAAAAGATGTATTCATAATAGAAGTTGCCTAGAGAATCAGACTGTGCTGTGCATTTCCCTTACTGCTTCAAAGAGCCATGTGCCTTCCTTTAAATGTTTTGCTTTTGTGTAGTGTGAAGATAAAATAGATGGACAAAAAGCTTTTACCTTGCAGGGAAAAAATGCAGATGGATGTTGTGCATTCGTGGCTTATACAGAAAAATTCTGCTGCTCTGTGTTAGGAACCCCAACTGCTGTTGAAATAGGGATGTTCCTGGCTCTCATGCTGGGTTTATGGGATGGAAGCATCTGCAGCCACTGTTTGGATTTATTTCAGCTCCTGCTGAGACCAAGTCCAATCTAAATTTCCATACTGAAGCTGCTGCAGCAATGCTGGATGGAAAACCTCCCGGGCAACTTGCACTGTGTGCTCAGGGTTTAGTTACCCACAGCTGCTGGATCATCCCCCTAGCTGCTGGTCATGACTTTTCCCACTGGGAAGGGGGAAATGGGGGAGGGAATACCCCAGGGGCAGTTCCATGGTTTGTTCCATGGTTATAATTATTTTTCACTAATGGGTGATCATCGCTTTGACAGCAAATCAATTCAAATATTTTGTATAGCCTTCAGCCTGAATAAGGCAATATAATATTTTCCATCTAATTCAGTGAAGGTTGGATGGAGCCCTTGAAAGAAGACACTACACATTTAACTGGTTTTGTTTCTGTCTGTCTGCAAATTGTTATGGAAACTTGCAGCCAGCAGAGTCTGTGCAAAGTGGAATCAGAGAGGGTGGACCAGAGGCTGTGAGCTGTAGATGGTTGCAACTTAACTTTGTTTAGTAATACCAAAGACTAAATTTTATTTTTTGGATTTAGATGAAGCTCTAGACAATTAGGTATTTGTGTTTCTCCGTGCATCTGTCTTTCCCTCATAAATATTTTTATTACAGTAAAAATAATACTGTAACAAGTTTTATAAAAAGCTTTTGAATGTATTTTTCCATGTATTTATATGTAGTTTCCTTATATATATAAAATATTATTGGGATATATATATATGTTTTTTAAGTGGAAAAAATAGCTGTATGATAAGTTTAGTGCAGTTAGCATTGTCTATGCAGCTGTGGGATAAATTTCCTTTACAAAGTTTAATTTAGCTTGTTTATTTGTGTGCAAATAAAGTAAGCTTACAATGTAATGAGAAGGACATTGGTTTTTTTTACAAGCACATTCCATACAGCAGTTTAGGTTCATAGATTGGATTCTTGTCTATGTGATTCAGAAGAGAGAAAAGGTTACCCTGGAGAGAGAGTCACTGATGGCATTTCTTGCAGCATGTCCCCCGCTCAGATTTTGCTTTCCCTAGTGGATTTGAGAAAATGAATGTATAAAAAGTTGCAATAAATGAGGTCACAGATTACTTTGTATTTATGTAGAGTTCCCATGTACGTTCAATTCATTCTAGTTCTGGCATGCATGCAGCTGACTGAGGGGAAGTTTTCCAGAAACCAGCAGAAGCTGATACAGTAGAGACTAAATATTACTTGATGTCACACCATCTGGCCTTTGACAGACAGATGTACCTCAGCTCAGCAGCAGTGGAGTTATGCTGATGTAAAACAAGGGGACAAATAAGTGAGTCAGGCTGAAGCAGTGTCACAGTGCAGGAGATAGTGGGAGAATTGAATGGACAATTAG
This sequence comes from Erithacus rubecula, assembly GCF_903797595.1. Taxonomy (NCBI): domain Eukaryota; kingdom Metazoa; phylum Chordata; class Aves; order Passeriformes; family Muscicapidae; genus Erithacus; species Erithacus rubecula. The sequence goes on from NC_136687.1 coordinate 54,254,609, forward strand.
GATGATGATCAGATTATGCTCATTGCTGTATTTCCTCATTTAAAGTCATTGGATAACGGATTTTGACGTTCAGGTTTTGGGCATGCTATGGATATGTTAGTAATTGTCTGAGTTCTGTCCTTGTTGCTCTTGCCTGTCCTGTCAGCTTTGCTTTTTCCCCTGCACTTCTGCCACAAGAGAACCTGCCTTAGGAGGCAGGAGGGATGAAGGTTGTTCCTGACAGAGAACAGAGGTGAGGGAAGAGTTAGCCTGGGCTGGTGAGATGAAGGTGCCTTCCCCCAGCTACCAGATCAGAGTGGTGATGCAGGTAAGCACATCAGAGAGGCAGGAACAGCAGCAGAGTGAGAGGATGCAGTGCAGCGGCAAGAAGAATTTTTATCTTTGTCCTTAGAGATTTAAGTTCCTTGATGGTTTTGAAGTCCCTCTAGAGAGATGTGTGTTACCTTGGGTTTTGAAACCTTTGACAGTTTTGACAATTTGGCTTCCTCAAAATTGTGTAGAAAATGTGGGAAAGAAGAGAAAATTAAAACCAACCTTCCCAACTGTAATGTAACACACTGTCCTGAATTTTTCCTCCCTTCCCACTTTTTGGAAGGCAGCATAAGACTGCCACTCATTCTCTCTCAAGTCCCTTGTGCCTGAATGTTGTAGCACAGTTGTTTTGTTTCCTGGCATGGATCTGAACATTTCTGACTGATTTCTTTACATCTTGATGTAGGGCTAAACTAGTAGGGGTAAATCAACATGCACACAGTACAGAAATTTGTTTCCCAGTTATATTTCTCACCAGTGAAGGGGTTGTATATCCACATTCAGGGATATGATTCCCATGGGTGTGGTGCTGTTCTTGTAATCAAAGGTGAGAAATGAGGGCTTGGTTCTTCTGTGCATCATGTGCAAGATGGTGCCAGACATGGAGTTACAAGTTCAAAGCAAACTGAGCTGCACAGCAGGCACAGAAAGGTGGGTAATTATTTTCTTGTAAACCCATTATCTGTTGTTTGCCACATAAATACTGCCCAGCTGTCTGTCTTGGGGATAGCAGCAAGACAGCAGCAGGATTTAACTCAGGGGTCAGGTGCATCCTTTGGCAGAATTCCCAAATGTGAGCTCATTGTGACTCCCGATGTGCTGTGGCTCTGTGTCAAGCTCTGTGAAATCTATTTTGCAGCGAGCTCGCTACAAATTTATTAGATTCAGTTGGGTTCATTGGTTGAGCTTGTGAGATTCTTACCAATAGGCATTGTCACACTGAATTTTATAAACCATGGATTTATTTAAGCAGCTGTTACAAGACAACTGTTGGAAACTGTTGCATCAGGTGTTGTGTGCAGATCCTGATGCCCACCAAAAATCCAAGCCTATTCCCAGTTTAGCAGGTGCCATCCCCCACGTATCCTAATGACACCAGGCCCAGGAGTGACCACTGGATTAAAAAGTGAATCCTATTGTGCAGTGAGTCAGTGCACATCACTGCTCTGGCTGTCCTTAAGGCCAAGACAGGAGTCCACAGAGCTCCACACCTAATAGTTGGGCTTTTTTTCACTACAGCACAGCAGTGAAAAGCGTTTTGCTGTCTTCAACTGCCTGTTTTCTCAGCCAGGAGGAAAGCACAGCTTCTGTCTTCCAGTTTTTAATTCTTTTTAATCTGTTTTGCACATAGATTTTACTTTTCTCCTGGCCATTTCCCTTAGAGAAGGGCTTGCAGATATGAGCCCACCCTGGCCAAAAAATGGCTTAATGATTTTCAAGTTCCTTCTGCCTAAAACTTATCAGGGCACTGCTGTTTGCATTTGATGTATAGAGGCACAGCATAAAAAAAAAAACCAAACCATCTAAACACAAAAACTCCAAAATACTCCCCACATTACCATTGTCTCATCCCTGAATGTTCTTAAAGCTCTCACTGCAAAGGACTCCTGATGGTCTAGAGCCAAAAGAGGCTGGAATTTAGCCTGTCCTTTTTTTCACAGGCTGATGGTGGCTGGTGGCTTGCTTGCACAGGACTTGTTTTCCTTTGTCTGCATGGCAATTTCATACCATAGCAAAGGAAAGCAAAGGAATTTTGAAATGGAAGAGAACACAGCTCCACAAGAATTGCCCTAGGGGTAGGTGTGATCATGAAATCTGGAACTTTTGGTGAAATACTCCTCCTATCCCTTAAGAGGACTGAATCCTGGAATGAGAAACTTGTATTTAACAGTTGTTACAATGTGTGAAAGGAGTAACATCATAGTACCTGATTAGATTAACTGATTTAACTTATTTCACAACCACATTAAGGACAAGGGGGAGAGTGTGGGAGGCTGCAATTTGCAACCAAGAAGTGCAACAGGAAGAGCAGAGGATCTACAAACAAACCAGCTTGAAAGGGAAATACTGTGGGTGTGCCAATCAGGCAGGCAAGGCAAAAGTCAGAAACCCAGAGGTGGCATTTTCCTTTCCCTCACCACCTCAAGGAACATTTGAGCCAGAAATTTTATGAAAATGCACTTTTCTCCTCTTTTTAAGAGGAGAGGAAGACAACAGCTACCTTGTTAACTATTCTGCATAAATATATATAGAAATGTCAAAAAGTGATAAGCACATCCAATTTATTGCTCTGGTACTTGAACTGTGAAAATACTGAAGGGGGAGGAGGAGGAAAAGGAAAGGGATTATTGAATAGTGTGTTCATAGAGCTGCTGCCACCCAGTGTCAAAGTACAAATATAACTTGAAAGGCCACAGAGAGAGAATTTAAAACCCTTAACTAGACATGCTTAAAGGATCAAATGTCACACTGCTGGGATTGTATCATATAGCTTTGGCTTGTTTTAAGTTGAAGGTGATTTCAGGTCCAGCTTGTTGAAACTCCAGCTGTTGTGTGGCAGTTCTGGCTTCCTACAGCTTCAGCTAATGGGCATAGACTTACTTTGATTTCCAGCTCATTCCAGCTCCATTTTGTTGAGCTCTACCTCCAGTACTGGATGCCCAGAAAAGGAATTGCTCCTTTTTCTTGCAGTACCTGCTAATGATGGATATTTTCCAGCATTTTACTGCTCAAGTTATTTGAAGTCATAGGTTAGTTCAGCTCCTGTTTCTTCAAACTCCAGCTCTACTTAATGCCACTGGCCAGAAGAGTGGGAGCACTAGTGGGACAATGTGGTTTTAGGAGGGCATAGGTACTTCCATCAGGAAATCAAGAACTCTCAACCCCACACACCCACTACCTCCCCAAAAAGGCTTCCATGGGGCTCCTGGGAATTAGGAGAAACCAGTGTCTGGGTTTCTAGTGACTCATGCAGGCACTCAATTCCTTTATTGGAATATAAAAGCCAGGCCAGCAGACCATCAACCCTATGGATCTCATCACAAGCTCTTTGTCAGCTCTGACTGCAAATATGTGCTCTGTGTCCATGGGCAGGCGAGAGCAACATCATCTGTTACAGCACAGTGCTGTCAATTCCCTCAGATACAGAAGATAAAAGCTCTTTATGCCCTGACACACATTTGTCATCTCCTGGCTAAAAGCTTGTTTGGGTTTGGATTTGTTCTAGGCCAGTTCCTGCAGAAAATACTGTTCTGTGCTTGCTGGCCAGCCAGGACTGGAGGCAGAGGGAGATGTTTAGTGAATGGACGTTCATGTGTTCCCAGCCAGCAGCAAACAAAGCCCAGCCAGTGTGCAATGGCTGCACAGACAGTGCAGCAGCCAAGGCAGGCATGACGGGCGCCTGATCAGTTCACGCATGAGCACGCAATAGTTTATGCATGAACACAGCATCCCATCATTTCACACGTGAATACCCTGAAACTTCATGCATTAGTGCCCAATTAGCTTATGCATGAGTGCCCAAACTACTTATACCTTAGTCTCCAATCTCTTCATGCACAAGCACTCAATCTATTGACAGACAAGCCTGGAGACAGCTCACGTCAGCACCCAATTAATCCATGCCCAGTGCTCAATCAGCTCACACAGGAGCAGCTACTTCTCATGCACCCACAGCACATGCATGGGTGCTTGCTGGGCAGAAATTGCAGGGTTCAGGTCAGTGATGCCATATTCCCACACTCTGGCATTTCTTGGTGAGGGTGCTCCTCCACTGACAATTGGCTCTTGTCAGGAGCATTCAGGAACATTCAAGGCTCCTGTGCTAGCCCAGAGGTGCACAAAGAACCCTCCACTTTTCCCAGAGCAGTGAAGGGCTGAGGAGTACAGTCCAGCAGGCATCAACACATCTGCCCAGCCCTGGGGAGAGGTAGAAGTGTCTTTCTCTGCCTCTGTACCCAGCACCTGACTTTGCCTATCCAGAGTTCAGCACTGTCCCCCTCTGTCTTTGCCTTCTTCAAGGGTTGTACCAGGGTCACAAAATTTCTCACTATGAGATAAAAGGACATTAGTTTTTCCTTACTAAGAAGGTTAGACTGAGCTACAGAGTTACTTTTTGAAGGTTAGTTGGTTGCAAATCTCTGTCCACAAGCCTACACTGCTTTCTAAGAAAATGAGGACATTTTCTCAAAACGCTTTGTTAGTCAGTCACAAACCCACAGCTTTGAGAACTGACTGTAATCCTTAGCAAGGCATGAATTTCAACAGTCATCTATGAGAAAACCATCCACAGAACAAAATCCTGAAATTAACAGTTCACAGATCTTTTGCAACAAACACATTTGTGTGAGTACATTATTACCTGGCTGCTCCAGTGCTGGGATAATGGGATGAGGATCATGGAGTTAGAAGGCAGGAAAGCCAACTGCTGGGGATCACTGAGAACATGAGCCTGGCCAAAACACACCACCTGTATGTAACACTGAAACCCTGCCATTCCTCCAGCAAGGAAAAATACAAGTTGTCTCTATGTAAATAGGTTGGAAGGACTATGTTACCTTACTGAAGATACACAGTGAACTTTTCCAACCTAACTTCAAGCACAAAGTTTACAAATACTTCTGTGATAAGGCATTTCAAGTGAAAACCAACCCTGGGCTTCCAGAGGTGCAGCACAGAGCAGTGACAATCCCAGCTCAGCTGCCCTTTTTCAGCAAGGCAGCATGATGAGAGACCATCATCTGCCAAAGGGAACTCCAGGCTGAGAAACTGCCAATTCCAATTTACAAGACTGAAACTCCAAGGTCACTAGAATAGGTTCCTCCTCAGCACTCACAAGAGCCAAAACTGGTTTTAACTTCCCCTGCATCTGGAAACCAAAGAGCTCAGCCAACACAACATTTCATTGCCTACACAGTGAGACAGTGAAGCTGTGAAGTGATAATGACACTGCACCATGAGAAAGCCCACAACTCTTCTACCACAGCTGACAGGGAAGGTTCCAGATGCCTGCTTTCCTGAGAATTCAAATTTTTCAAATACTAAAGCCTAATAAAACACTCGTACACGACTTGCTCTCCTTGCTAAGCTGCACACAACTGTACTGGGCACCTGAGCAGTAGCTGGGGTCATGTAACCTACCCCTGCCAGAGATGTTATCAGCTGCAGGTTAAGAAGAACATTACCTAGGGAAGTTCCTTCAACAAGTCTAAGCAGAGTCTCTCTCAGAAGTTATCTACAAACAAATACACAGCTCAGTGTATTCCATAAGTCATCAAGAACAGGAGCTCTTAATCAGTGAAGAAACAAAGACTAGGGTCAAAAATACATTCCTGTAGCCAAGTGCATTTGAGAACTAGGCAAAGACTGAAAAATACAAAGGCTTAAAATTAGTAACTGCTGGCATGTACTGCAGAATAGGCTACAATCTTCATATACAAGGAATTAATGGTAAGTACTGGCCATATGTAAATCCATCTCACATCTGTCCAATCAATCTGCTTTCAAACCTATTTAAATGCTACAAGGACCAAAATTAAGGATTTAGAAAAGGACTGGAGACAGCAGCTATTTGCAAGTAGTAGGCAGAAGGAATGTCCAGGTGACAGTTCCCT